>NC_061803.1:26195065-26830601 GCF_021462225.1 Girardinichthys multiradiatus | reverse complement strand
TATCCATAAAAAGTCTCATTTAAAGTTTGCCACAAACCACCTGGGAGACACACCAAACATATGGACGAAGGTGCTCTGGTCAGATGAAACCAAAATCGAACTGTTTGGCCACAATGCAAAACGATATGTTTGGTGTAAAAGCAACACAGCTCATCACCCTGAACATACCATCCCCACTGTCAAACATGGTGATGGCAGCATCATGGTTTGGGCCTGCTTTTTGTCAGCAGGGACAGGGAAGATGGTCAAAATTGATGGGAAGATGGATGGGGCCAAATACAGGACCATTCTGGAAGAAAACTTGTTGGAGTCTGCAAGAGACCTGAGACTGGAACGGAGATTTATCTTCCAACAAAACAATGATCCAAAACATAAAGCTAAATCTACAATGGAATGGTTCACAAATAAACATATCCAGGTGTTGGAATGGCCAAGTCAAAGTCCAGACCTGAATCCAATTGAGAATCTGTGGAAAGAGCTGAAGACTGCTGTTCACGAACGCTCTCCATCCAACCTCACTGAGCTCGAGCTGTTTTGCAAGGAAGAATGGGCAAGAATTTCAGTCTCTCGATGTGCAAAACTGATAGAGACATACCCCAAGCAACTTGCAGCTGTAATTGCAGTAAAGGGTGGCGCTACAAGGTATTAACGCAAGGGGGCCAAATAATATTGCACGCCCCACTTTTCAGTTTTTCATTTGTTAAACAAGTTTGACACATCCAATAAATTTCATTCCACTTCAGGTCTGAAAAAAAAATACTTTAAACAAAGAATGCTTGAAAAATAAATGATGATTTATGAAATGATTTAGTTTTATCAATTTACAAAATGCTAAGTGAGCGAACCCAAACATACAGCCAAAGTCATTAAGAACTATCTTCAGCGTAAAGAAGAACAAGACATACTGGAAGTGATTGTATGGCCCCCACAGAGCCCTGATCTCAACATCATCGAGTGTGTCTGGGATTACATGAAGAGACAGAAGGATGTGAGAAAGCTTACATCCACAGAAGATCTGTGGTTAGTTCTTCAAGATGTTTAAAACAACCTACCAGCAGAGTTCCTTCAAAAACTGTGTGCAACTGTATCTACAAAGAGGTGGATTCCATTTAAAACTCTGCAATATACATGTCGCACCAGGATGTGGGGATAAAGCTGACAAGGATGCCTTTAAAATTTGAAAGGCAAAGATCTGCATCATGGCTAAAGTGATGCTAGTCTAAAACATGGCAAAATAACTTGTAAAACCTTGTAAAAATGTCTCCACTGTTGTTTTTGTGTCTAGCATGGAAAGTAATTGTGGGCATGTGATAGGTGTTCTTCTGTAACATTTTTTCATCAAGCAGTGTTGTAAACCAATCCCCTACTTTTCTCACCAAAAACATGCGTGCGGACGAAAGGTGCAAAATCACCAAAAAACCCTTTTTGTTTGTTTTGAATGGTGTATAACACTAACCCCAGGTCCCCTGTTGCTTCTCTCCTGCTGGAAAGCTTCACTTCTTAAAAGTGTCTATTTATTAATTTGTCTTGCTCAATTATTGTTTGTGTCCACAGTATGCCCATTGGGCATTTGACAGATGTAGTTTTATAATATAGTATAATTACACATATAAGAATGTCACACAGCTTCAGATATAACTACCAGTGGATACATCATTACGACCATAACAATATGTCCCTTTTTATTTGGAGAGAAAATAAGTTGCAGCAGATGCAACATGTGTGCCTACATATTGAGGGCATCAGACAGGGATTTCATGCTACAGTGTTGGATTGACATGGTTGATCACAACATACTGATGGACTGCAGTCAAAGTGTCATTATGTAGTTCCTTGAAGTCACAATGTAAGTATGTCCATAATATTAATGAGCGGGTGGAGCTCAATTTCCTCCATTTTAACGTAAGAAGGACACATATCCTTGTTTTAGGTCCAAAAGAGCTAAAATTAGAAAAGAGCACTCAACTAGACACAATAAAGCTAAAGAAAGAGGACCAAAGCTAGGTGTAATAATGGACAAGCCACAAGAACTCCATAGCACTTTAAAAAAAATGAGGGATTCCTTCTTACATAACCAGGTTATACTGCAATACACTTGCATTCATCAATTCTGTACTCCAGCTCCTCCTAGGATTTTTCCCAAACCAAATTAGGTTAAATTGTCTCACTTAATATTGCTTTAGGGAGTAAGTGTGTGCGTGCATGCTTGTGTGTCCTGTGGCTCTGTGTTGCCCTATGATGGAATGATGACCTGTTTAGGGTATGACCCATCTTGTGCCTAATGACAGCAGGACATAGGCACCATTTGCCTAAGTGGGTATAGACCATGCATGGATGTTCTGAGATCTATATTAGCATTAGACTTCCATTTTACTGATGTAAATATAACTTTTCTTAAATGTACTTTCTTTTTATGTTAAGTAATTTGAATTGCTTTAAGTATGAATGTTGTTAAATTAAAAAAACTTGCCTTGCCTTGTAGTAAAAGAGATGAAGGAAGCTAATTAACAGTCTTAATGCAGTCTTTAGAAAAATGTTGAACTGTCCTTAAAACACCCACAAAAAACCCCGCAAGACATATTGGCATCTGTGGCCTGCATAGATGTTAATATGATGTTTCATCAAATTTCTGTCAGGGGCTTTGAGCTTGTGAATATGTTGCTGCAGAGGAATGCCAAGAGGAATGCCTCTGTGCTCTACGGCCCCCTGTGTTACGGCAAAGCATCTTGACTAACTGCGTGGAAAATCCTGCTGGTGTACCACTGCATATCCCAACCGCTCGCTGACAGGGCTTATCAGCAGCCTGAGTCAGGAGCTAGGGAGTTAGGGAGGTGGAGGAAAATAGTGGCATATTTTTGTATTGGCTATATCAGTGTATGCCATACGAGAGGAGGGGGTGGTGGAAAGAGGGGGATGCAAAGAATGGCCGAGAGCTGAGTAGCGAGGATGGATGGGGAAAAGACTGAGCAAAGGAAAGGAAAATGGAAGGTGCGAGACTGAGCATTTGAGAGAGGAAAAACATGACGAACAGGAAGGGATCATCAGGCAACAGGGGTGAAAGTAAACACCATTAAACTTTTAGCAGCTTTTATTATTGATAAATGTATCCCAAACTCCAAGATGCTATCCATTTAAAAAGGCTGCATCTTTGTCTTCCAACTCCCTGCTCATGAATACGGATGCATACAATCCACCAACTATCACACTGACACAATGGGGTCTCTCGGGAGAAATTATAAGGAGAGATCAATTTTTATGTGAGAGATGTGAAAGAAAAGGACCAATTTTATTATCTCATTTTATCCTAGTTGCCAGAAGAGCTTCACAGAATGCCTTCATATGGATACAGAGACCCAGTCAGCGAGTTTTATATATGAATTGCATTACTTATGGGTTCAATGCACAACATGTCCACACACAAACACATGCACACATAACACACATTTCCCTCATCAGCCAGGAAACACCATTGTATCTTGCCACTGCGGGCTGCGAGTTGCTTAGCAACACAGGCTTTCATTGGGAAGTATTAGGAACTCACATTTGTGTTGCTGTTAAGTCTCCAGCCGAGGTGATGAGGCAGAGTTGTCGCAAACCACCAAGCAGAACTTGAAAATCCTGTGAAGAGTCTGACGTTTGTTTCAAAAACATCATGAGGCACAGAAACCGAGCAGAATGTGACTTTTCATCTCATGATCGGATCACTTTGTCATCTCCGCTTACTCACACACTACATCCCTGACAAGCCACAGGACTTCAAACCGAAAGCTCGGGGGTTGTGGGTGTCCAATAGGATGAGACAAGGTGAGCGTGACCTGAGATGATTTTATACCTGTAGGAAGTCATAAGCCTCTGATCTACCATGCTGGGATCAGAAAATGATGCTCTGCTATCTTGTTAAATGCCATGAGGCCAACATTTAAATGCCAAAAACTAGGGAAGACAAAAACAAGAGCATGTTGGAAAACTTTCACACTAAAGCAGGAGCTTGCTCCATGACGCAATTTAAGGAAATATCACTCCATTCAGCAGAAAGGCAGGAAGGATGACAATATTGTACCACAAGGCACCTAAAACTGATACAGTAGCTGATGACAAGCTTCATACATGCTAATTGTGGCAGTGTCATTTTATGATGTACAACATTCTGTTTATGTAAAGGCTGCTTACCAGTCATCTAAGACGGAGAATTCAAAATCTTTCTATCTATTTTATGCTTCTTTTTTATAATATTACAATTGTGTTGCTCAGTCTAAGACTATAGGTGACCACATTACTTTACTATTCACACTTGGAAGCTTGATAGAAATTGACTTATAGTGTGTTCAGTCTTGTGAGTTACCAAAAAGTGAAAGCCATCTTTTTTTAATTTTAACTTAGTGTAATGTGGCACTGCAATCCTAATATAGAACACACATATATCAAAACTATTCAATGAAATACAACGAAATTGAGTTTCTCTTTTCTGCAAGATATCTTGCAGACAAAAGAAATATAATTACTCCTCTCCCTGCTGCCACATATGCCTAGACCCAAGCAGTGGGAAGAGTTGCCCAAGAAATCAGTGCACATCTTTGGTCAGCTACAATGTCCATTCACCAGTATACGTTCAGTCTCTATGGTAACCAACTGCTGTACTAGCTGATGGGTATTGGTATTCTCTACTCTTGTCTTTACTGCATTGGGTTTTGAATCAGAAATTCACCACAGCATTAGGGTTCCTTGCCACAGATCTACAGCTTTGTATTTGGTATTGAAGGATGTTAGCTACCATTTAGCAACTTCTTATTTGCGGATTATAAATTGTGTGTGTAGTAGAGGTTTTTACATTGAATGCTGCCCTGGGCAAGCACCTCCTTCTCATTATCTTTTACTTTAGGCAATTGAGTGTATGATCGGTTACACCACTAATATAAGGCAGAAATTTACAATTATTCCTAAGAGAACCATAGATTGAACCGAAGCAGCATTTACTATTTGATTTATCTGTTATGATTCTGGCACGTCTGCTCTACCCTGTCTCCCTGGCTGCAATCAGCAGATGAGATGCACCTGGTGGCTGCTGCAGTGTAGTGCAATCTGTGGAATGCCAAGCACCTGTGTCTTCCCTGATATATACTCACTCTGACAAGCAGACGGTGCCAGATTTTTGAAAGCCATTGTGTGAGTAGATATCCAGCGTTCCTTCCTGTCTGATCATTGTTTCTTGACCTTGCCTTGCGTCTTGGATTTTTGCCTCTCTGCCTGCTCCCTGTCGGACTGTTTGGATTTTGGTTTTGACCCTGTTTCTTGCAT
This sequence comes from Girardinichthys multiradiatus, assembly GCF_021462225.1. Taxonomy (NCBI): domain Eukaryota; kingdom Metazoa; phylum Chordata; class Actinopteri; order Cyprinodontiformes; family Goodeidae; genus Girardinichthys; species Girardinichthys multiradiatus. The sequence continues at coordinate 26,825,306 of NC_061803.1, read as the reverse complement.
CTGGTTTATGCCTCTGCCTGCCCCTTGCCTGACGTCTCTTGTTCCGATCATTGACCCTGTTTCTGTCCTCGGATTATTGAGCCAGCCTTGCCCTTGGATTATTCAGCCTGAAGTCACATCTTACCTGTGCTGTGGAGATAACTGCCTGCCCCCCACCGAGGTTTCCCCTCTGGGTTTCAAGTTCTACTCAAGACAAAAGCAGTGATTCCCAGAAGCTGTGTGGAGTTTTACCTGAGTGACGTTTTCCTGTGGCTGAATAAACCTTTTAAATTGTCAGTACTATGTCTGGCTGAATCTTGGATCCTGTTTCTGATTCGTAATATTATCTTTAAATTGGACCCAAACAGAATTACTTGAACTTACTTAAATTATGTTGAAATATTGCAAAAAAAGCAAGTTAATGCAAATCAAAACCAGTTAGAACAAAGTAAACTGCATTCAATAAGGGCTTCAGCTTTGCACTATATCTTAATTCATGTCATCACTCTTCATCACACTTCTCTTAGTTGGTCTTTCCCTGTTGTTGTAGCACATTCTGCTCCTTGTGGCTGGTTTCATGATGCAAACATGCATAGAAGCAGCTCCAGCTTATGAAGGAATAATGTCTATTGCAATGCATCTAAATGTATTTCTGAGGTACCTTTGTCTCCTGAAAAACTATCAAAAGTCACAAAATCCTTTCGGAAAAGGGTCAGAAGAAAATGGTTTGCAGTCCCAGTCCGGTAACCTCAATAGCAAAGGTGAGCCTACTAAACACAACTCGCTACTGACGGCATTTGCCAATAAACAACACAAACTTATTCAAGGCACAACTGCCATATTTTTATCTGCTGCTAGTGTGACATCACTCAAGTCACTTCTGTACGTTTTCCCTTGAGGACCAAAACGCCAGCTCTTTATGTGAAACACAGATTTTTATTAAATAAGAAGCATCATGATGTTTATTATCCTGAGATTTTGTCACATCCCCTATAAACATTGCATAACATCGCTATAGATCAACAACAATGTGTACAATCATTTACGCTTTTATAATCCTAATGTTTGTGGCCTAATGTTAACATCTTCATTGAAATAGTTTTCTATAAACATTTTTGTGTTTTCACTTGGCCTTTTCTTATTTGCTGAAGTGCAGAAAAGTCTACAAAAAACACACACAAAAAAAACATTGTGATACAGACAGAGATCTATGAACACGCAGATTAGCATGAAAACACAAAACTCAGAACGACATAGAAACATACACAAAGAAACACCTGCAACTAAGAAGTTCTGTCAGGACATTGAATTAGCATTATTATGTGTCCGTCAGACAGGATACAGCACCTAATCTGTGATGTTAATTGACAGAGATGTACTGGCCGGTGTGTGTGTGTTGGTGTGTGTGTGGGTGTGTGTGTGTGTGTTTGTGTGTCAGTGTGAGCACATTCGTCGGTGCATTTAGGTGCTTGACGATCCATTTGTCTTTGAGAGAGATAGCTTTAACCACCAGTGGGAACAAAAATCACATATACAGACATGCTGTTAGATTTTTGAAGACAGGACGAACTTGAGTAGAAAATATTCTAATGTGTGTGTGAATACTGTCCGAGCACACACTCACGTGTGAAACCTTAGACCTGTCTTTGCCCAGGTCTTGGTTAGAACAGGCAGATAAAAAGGAATCTAAGGATTAAAATTATAGTTTTGAATTTGCAAAAAGATATAAAAGGTTATAAGCAGAGGTGTGACAAAGTCTCATGGCATGAGACATTGAGATATTACAGTATTTCATTATTAAGTCTTTCTCAGATTAAACAGTATCTAGCACTATCTAGCTACTATTTCAGTTTATGCCATTCTCATGAGAAACATTTATGAAGGTGAGTGCTTTAAACTTGACACCCTGTAAATATGTTGCTAATCTCGATATAGTCTAAATGAAGAGTACAAGAGTTATTTAGTGCAGGTAAGATAGTGACTGTACTTTAAAAATCCTGAACTATCACTCTAAACAGAAAAAGCAGAGATGGCACAAAAAGAAAAGAGCGAATTACACAAGATAAAAGTGGGAAACAGCAATAGAGAGGAAATATGATTAACTGAACTAAAAGCTATGAGAGGCTTTAGTCCTCTTCAGAGTATCTATTTGTTAGTCATAAGGACACTTCCACAAAAAAAAAAAAAAAAAAAATGCTGAAGGCTGATATAGAAGTCCTACCATACAACTGGCTGGACTTTAGACAGCATGAGTGATAGGTGGAATACAGAGTATGCTAAATGAGGCTGGAAGTCAGACAGTGTTTCAGTTCCTTATAACTTCTCATTAACTAGGCAGTCACTTATTTGGTCTCTCATTCCCACTATCTCTTTCATACAGTCATAAGGCTGCCATGGCTGTAATTTATTTATTCATTGAGTCTTTGGAGAGCCCTTTTCCCATTCCAAATTAGCACAAATATACAGAAAAATAAGTACTTGACTATATCTGTACAAGGAAATTTGACCAAATCGAACAGCAAACTAATTGGCCTTAGATCCTTCAGAAAAAGAAGTGCCACACGCTGTTTGGACAGGTTAGCAAGAGGCAGCTAGCATAGGAATATGAGAAAATAAAAGAGAAAAGTGCAGAAACGGAAGTTCAAACCTCATATGAAAATAGGCAAATAAAGGGGAAACGAGATATGAGAGGGAAAAAAACGAGTTGCAGTGCCAGAATCAGCATGATTAAAAAGAGGTCAGGCTAATCACGGCAGCCAATCTGTCCCAGGAACAGAACAGTCTAATAGCAGGGAAGTTAGCCGAGGCACGCTACTGTACACAACCACTGGTTAGAATCTTAAAAAGCCATAATAAAACAGGATGCTGATTTGTGCAGATACAGCTCAAGAAAAGCAAATTAGCAATCAGGGGTAACAATAGAAAAACATTCTTGAAATTGTGTAACAATACTATGCACACAAGGAAAAGCTTATGAAATTATCTGGAGACACTCGAAGGCTAAATACGGTTATAATTAAGACTCATTCCTCCAGTTGGGCAGATAACTGTACTTTGGCCAACACCTAAAGAAGAAGGAAGTTGTGTTTTTTTACATTCAGAAACTGACATTTTACTTTTCTCAAACAAATATAATAAATCAAACGTTTTCTCTCTAACTGTCTAAGAATGAGGCCATAGTTATTACCACAAAGTTGGAGTGCTCCCTTTAGGGCGGGTGTCTGCCTCTGGCTCAAATGAAGGTGCTCAGGTATCTTGTTTCTTTGATGACAAGTGATGGTTGGACTGAGAAGGACATCATTAGGCGGATTGGGGAATCGTCTGTAGTTAATGTAGGCATTGCCCCAGTTAGTCTTGGTGAAAAAAGAGCATGGTCAAAAAACAAAAAAAGTCCTTAATTTGATTGATGGTTATAGATGGATTGTAAAAATAACACCTGAAATGAACATTCTTCAAAGGATAGCTGTACTCGGCCATAAAGATTCGAAAGGAGTCAGTTAAGTTGGTTCGGGCAGCTGATCAGGATACCATCTGGATGTCCCTTTGGAGGCTTTCAGGGCATATCCCATTGAAAGGAGATACTGGGGCAGACCCAGAACACTTTGGAACGACTATACCTTCCAGCTTCAGAACATTTTGGGATCCCACATAAAGAGCAGAAGAGAGTCACTGGGGAGAGGGAAGCATGGGTTTCCCTCCTGGATCTGCTACCCCCGCATGGGGGATGGATAGCAAGGTTTCAAAGTTGCAGTGGGCAAACTACGGACAGAATGTATGTTAAGGAGTCAACTGCAGACTGGCTGCCAGAGCTGATAGTCTAGCTAACTAACCTGCAATTATCCGCTTGGTAGACTCCCAAAATATTGAGTTATTATACATTTAGTTTTGTGGTTTTAGTCATCCTGCAAACCTATGCTTTTGGGCAGTTGTCATTATCTTTAGAGGAAAGCTGTGAAAAGATTTATTCATTTTCATTGGTTCTGAAACAAAGCTTCTAGGATACAGCTAAAGTAAAGCTCAGATATTCAGTGCAAAGTCATGTCAAAGCAATATTATGAAGCCTGCTCATCTTTTTTTTATCCTTACAGCTTCAAACCAGGCTTTGTACTATATTTCCGAATAACTTTGCTTGATTTGAAAATGGACATTTCAGTTTACTTTAATAAGATTGTCTTTTCATGAAACTACTTCACATGTAGCTCATGATGTTCTCACAAAAGGTGCCAACGTGTTAAAAAAGGGGCTGACTACAAAAGCACACTGCATGCTCAGATTTTTATTTGTAAAACAAATAGAACCAGTTATCTGCTACTTTGTGTATGCTTGTCACAAAAACTCCCAATAAAATACATAGAAGTTTGTGTATTGTGACAAAATGTAAATGCAAGTTACTGTAGTCACAGGAAAAGAATCTGGCAAAGAAGGACGCATTACACAAGAGCACACAAGTGGGGCAGTTTTGGTGGAGTAATGTCTCTTGTGCTGTGAGAGCTGTCTGGTTCTCAGAGAATAATTTCTTTTGCACCTGGCTCTAGCTTGACCTGCCCATATTACTACATGGACACCTGGAAAAGTATAGGGCCAAAACAGCAGTCCTAACAGGGAAATGGCTCTGCTGCATCACCCTCTTCTGACACCACTTTCTCCTCTCCTCTGGTTTCTTCTTGTGGCCAAGCCAATCCTCTGGCATGGAGCAGCCTATTATACAAAGCAAATAAGCCGTGGCTATAGGCTCCAGTGGCTTTTCAGAAAGAGAGGCACGTGGTGGGCAATAAAATGTGTGCGACAGGGAGAAGGAGCTCATAAGACTCAGCTGCTCTGCAGGCTTTGCCAATCTCAAAACATATCTTGGGGATGTTAAGTGTTGGGAGAGTTAAAGGTTTGGCTGTAGTTGTATAAAAATCCCAGGTTAGTGTTTTTGTTGGCCTTTGTCAACTTCAGAAGATAGGGTAAGAAAAGGAAAGGAGACAAACAAGAACGCAATCCCTAAACGGAGTTTGCAACTTCACAAACAGATGATTTACTGTAACTTGCAAAATTATTAAAACACTTTGAACTTTGCTACATTCTGTCACTTTATAACCAAACTTTGATGCATTATGCTGGGATTTTGTATAACCTAATGGAATAGGATACATGCTTTTCAAATGTGTTTACATTTGCATTCTTATTTAACCTCCTTTACTCTAAATTCCAGTGCCACAATTTTAGATATTAATATAATGCATTTGTTGAGAAGTTTAAAGCTCATTTATCCTTGCCCATTCACTGAACAATTGCGTGTTACCATTTGTGGGTCTGTCACATAAAATCACAACACAATTTGTTGAAGTTTGAGGTTGTAGTATGAAAACATTTGAAAAAGTTAAAGGCACTCTAAATCTGCAAGCATTTCATCTGTGAGTGTCTTTGCCCTTCTGCAGCTTAAATAATTCATCATAGAGTTCAAGTGTACAGTTATCAAAGTTATTGAATAGAGTCCTTACACTTCACCACTCACAAAAACAAAGACATCTTCTAATGCTCTCCAAACCGCAAACTCCACGGTGCAGAACATGTGGAATCTAATGGAGCACTTCTCCACCTAAACCTCCTCCACATCGCAGGTGCCATAATCTGCTGCCAATATAAGGACCCGGACCATCTCCAGCTTCATCTCACGCACCAGCTGAGGTTGTGCACGTAAACGCCGTGAAGAGGCCGAATAAAAGTTCAGAACAAACACAAGGCATGCAAACACTTCGTTTCTCCATGGCAACTGGGGAAATGTTTACATTCTGGTAAAGGGAGCTCCTGCTCATTGGCTAAGCTCTGGTTTCTGCGGCAATGGATTCAGCACCTCTCCCTCTGTTTTGGGCATTGTGAGCTCTGAGCTTGTTGATGTTATGTACAGTGCAGGAATGTGCACACATATGGCTGCGATTACACAAGCACACGCATGCAGAGATGCAACAGGAATATCATGTGTCAGAAATCTGAATGTGTGACCAAAAGCTTTCGTTAAAGGCAGCATTGAGAGCTTCCAAAGGCCATTTTCTGGGTTGAATTTAATAGTATGAGTTTCAGTAAGATGGGTCATATTCGCTTACTTAATAAGGCTGCATTACTCCTAGTTTAGTTCAAACAAATCTCTTTACAATACATCCTTTACATTCTTGTTTTCAGCCAGCTCAGCAACACACCCACATAGACTGTCACATTCACAAACATCTGATCCAGGTTCAGCCCTCGCAGAGCAAAGCGTTGCAGGTTGATTTAGTTCTCTGCAGGTCCTAATAATACGGGAATACCAGAAAAATGCCAGAAACAAACATGAAAAAACCTAGAAAAGGAAGCAGATGAAAGGAGGAATTGAGCAAAAGAGTCAAAGAAGGCAAACAAAAGGCAATGAGGAAATTCAAAAATTGGTAAATAAATAAGACACAGATAAACAGAACAGCTCTGAAGATAAACAGAAAGAAAAAGAATCATGAAAAGAGGGAAAGATATAGTTTATCTGGCAGATATGTAAGATACAAATGACTGCTCACAACAAAAATTATTGTACTTTTTGAAAGGAAAACATGAAAATGCTTACCAATAAAATAAAAGATTCTAAGAAGGAGGTAAGAAGGCCAACAGGTCCTTGCTGACAGATCTTTAATGTGCTGGATCATCTCTTTTAATTTTTCCTGCAAACTCTTCAGTGCAATGTAAGGGAGTGTTCAGTTGGGATAACAAACATCTGTAGCAATTAATACAATCAAGAATTAAGGAATCAAGGAAGTAATGCTTCATTGTATGTATGATGATGTGGTCTGTAGTGTAAAAAGTGGTGTTAATGGTAAATGGTGAACTAAATGAGGAATGGATTCCAAAAATATATTAAGGCTGGATGTTCACAAAGTATCAATATGAGACAGGAAAAATCTATATATACATTTAATTTATAAAAATATAATTTCCTTAGGAAATGAGTCAATCTGGTAAATTTTCACTAGTTGCAGACTACAGATGCATCTAAGTGATTTGGGATTTCATCAAAAAGTTTATTTATTTTAGTAAATTAAAAAATGAAACTCAATTTGTGGTAATACTTAAAATACATAAAATAATACATTTACAGAAATATATTTCAAGTGTTTAATTTTAATGATTATGGCTATAGACAAAACCAAAATTAAGTTTTCCAGCATGTTATAATATTATATGAGACCAATAAAATGTATTCCTTAGGTATTGTGGCCGAAACAATCATGGGAAAGTCTACTGACTTGACAGATGTCCAAAAGACAGTCTTTGACTTGCTCCACAAAATGGTACGCCACAAAAGGTCATTGCTAAAAAAGCTGGTTGTTCACAAAATGCTGTTTCTAAGCATATTAATGGAAAGTTGAATGGAAGAAAACACGTGATAGAAAGATAGAAGGGTGCACCAGCAACAGGGTTAGCCACAGCCTTGAGTAATCAAGCAAAATCCAATCAAGAGTTTAGGAAAGATTCACAAGGTGTGGACTGCAGCTCGAGTCAGAGCTTCAAGAACCCCCACACAGACGAGTCCTGGACAAAGGCTTTAACTGTTGCATTCCTTGTGGTAAGCCAGTCCTGAACCTAAATCCCATAAAGAATACATGGAGTATTGTCAGGAGGAACATAATTGCATTGATGCAGTAATTCATGCAAAAGGATCCCTGACCAAGTATTGAGTGCATATACTGTACATGGAAATACTTTGCAGTAGGCTGACATATTTGTCGTTCTTCTTTTGTTTGTTAATTAAATTAAATTACTGAGATAAATTATATTTCCGGTTAAATTTTAATTATTAAATATTTATACCTGCAAGCATGGTTTTCATTAACAGACACCCATCTATTTTCCAGGTTAAATTATATTTGGTTTAACACTATAGCCACTGCCCAACAGCTGAATGATTGAGTTTAATGGAGAAAATGTTCTAGCAGGACATTTTTTATTTTTTATTCTTTAAGTTTTGGTATTACTAACAGCATTCGGTTCTCTGGTCTTGCAAGGCCTAGCCATGTAAAGGCACCCATGGGCTCCCAGGTGCACATGGCACAAACAATGCACCTTTCATTTAAAAAAAGATACAACAAAAAGCATAGCGAGAGAGGGGGAGCTTAAACACAGACAGAAGACAGCAGATCTGGAGCTGTACTCTGGTCAACTGAAAAATAATATTAAGCCAACAATACTTGTTCCTAGAACAGTTAAAATATATAAGATAAAGACACATGATAGCATTGAAACAACTATGACCATGGCTGCAACTGTGACTATAGCTTCAAGATGGATATCTAATAAGTCTGTGTCAGATATCTGCCCTCTGGTGGCCTCTGGTAGGCTCCATTGTATTTTGGTTCAATGATATTCTGCTAAAAGCTGTGATTCTGTGTCTTGTGCTTAAAATAACATATTCTAATATCCCATCTGACAACTCAAAACAGAAAGAACATTGTTTAAGCTATTTTTTCATGACTTGCCTTTTTTCTGTATGTGTGTTGTGAAGCAAAGTGCCCACCACTTGTTTGATCTTTAAATTGCATCAGATCAATACATTTTATAAACAAGTGGTGCTAATATCTACCGACGTGACCACCATCATAGATTAGAGCTGGTATAGATCACCTAGATTTAATGCTTTTTTGCTTATGCTGTCACAGTTCAACCCCATGTCAAATAATAGTGAGTACTTGGCTTTGTGCTATTAGATCAGTTAACCAGCTGAAGTAGTCAAAAATCATAAGATCACAGTCTCCAGAAACATCATTAGCAATGTAGCTTATATTAACTGAATTAAAAATGCTTAGGTGACCATATCAGATAAAGTTGCTAGCAAAGCAGCTGAGCCCTGATACCTTCAGATTATTGCCAGCTGGGGAATGATAATTAGCCATATAGGCTAACAGTCAGCACTAATGGATGCTAAGTAAATGCCTGCATAAGCTAGTAGTCTTTATTGTTGTAAACAGATTGAATCACTATTCTTGGAGGATTCTATAGTTAGTTTGACTTTGTAGCATTAAAAAGGACAGATATGACATCAAATTATTTAACAACTAAACATTCTGGCTCTGTAAAAATTCCTTCAAAAAAGTTTAATTAAGGGAATTTTTTTGCTGCCACTAGAGCTGGTCAGGTCATAAATCTCTTTTGAGTCTTTTTTTGAGTCTTCATACTGAATCAGAATTCAGGAGTCCAAGTCTCCATTAACCTCAACTCAAAGGAGGCTCAGCTGATTCGCTTAATTTGGTTACTCCAGCTGAGACTCACAGGAAACACTATAGATTCACTGAAAACACAGTTGGTTCGCACTGACTGTGAATCCTGGCAGAGACAATGCAACTCTTCATCAAGGGATGATGGCATACATGCAGCGGTTAAAGAAAAACCCAGAGTCAGATCAGAAGTAGAACTAAAACAATCACGACGCATGTTTTTATTTTTTGTTCTTAATTAAATAACACAACACTTACTTAAGAGAACCAGATAATTTTCACCGAAGCATATGTAAACAAAAATATGGAATAGTGAACCCCAAAAGACATCACAATAACTTAGTATCCTGTCAAAGTTAAGTCTGTCTCGCAGATGGAGCCTTTGTTTGTTGAAGTAAGTGTAGCATACTATGTATGAGCCTTGGATGTGAATGTGTGTGCTTTAAGACATGTCTGAGCCTCTAAATTTGAAGTAAGAAAGTAAGTATTTCTTGAGTTGCATTTTTTGTGTTTTAATTGAGGGCGACTTCTTTAAGGCAAGATTTTGGGTGGTCGGTAGAAAAAGGAAACAGTGACACAGGATTATATGATACTGGATTATTCTCCACTGTAGATTCTTTAAAACACATCTTGTGATTTGTGAGACCTTCGCTCTGTCCGTCAATGGAATAAACTGGATTCTTAGTTTTCCAAGAAAATCTCTTCTCATGAACCCAATATAGCATTTCTTCACTACAAAAATATATTAAAAAAATAAAAAATTTCATCATCAATCAAGTTCCAAAAGTCACTCGCCTCATGCTACACTCTTATTATACCCGCAAAGACCTACTGTTAGCACCAACTTGGGCAACATAAACATCAAAATACCCCGTGCTGTCTTGTAGCTCACAGCTGTCTCTTGAATTGTCTTCATCTCAGTTCTTTATCGCAGCTGCTAGGCTAACCCTGTAAAATTGTTTGCTTGCAACTAATTCTATTGAATCACTAAATGAATGAATGCCGTTAATGGGGCTCCCAATGAGTGATATGTCTGCAAATGAGAGCTGAAGGTCACTTCAGGAACTTTCAAAGTGCTCTTGGCATTTTCAAGAGGACAGTGTTGGAATAATGACATGACCTTAATCCTCGGAAACCTGAACAAAGGCAAACGTTATAAATATTTTAAAGGCTGGTGTTAAATCAAACTTTGGCTTCTGACTATCATTGCCTTCTAATAATTTTTAAATATGTTGTGTTGGAGCTATTTTCAGCAAAACACAGTTAACAGAGATGTGGTGTATCTGCATGTCTGTTCATTTGCAGGGGCACAAGAAGGGAGATCAGTCAAAAGGCAACTTGCTTTTCCTCATTCTCTGAATGATTCCACTGGGACCTATAGCTAGCTCTTGCAAATAAGAGAGGCAAAAGCTAGGTTCCTTGCAGTTATATAGGCATTCACTCTGTCTAAGCAGTTTTCAGTGAGGGAGGAGCAGAAAAACAAAAGGATTTGTGAGTATGTAAGCAAAAGTGTCAAAAATCAATCAGCACTGACAAAAGCATAAATACCCATTACTCATGCAGTGTCAAAAAGAGATTAAGCAAAAGACATAGGCTAAAGCAACACTCGATGCCCACGTGTACAAAAGCAGAAAGACATGCACACTCCTGCTGTCGGAGTTAAGTACACCCTGACTGGTCGACAGCACCAATCAATTCTCATTTAAATTGGAACCAAACTTCTTCTCATCAAACAGAGAGTCCACATTTTCACTGTTCGCACATTCCGTCTAGAGTTCTTTTGATCTTTTTCTCTAGGATGCAAAGTGGTTTGTTCCTGAAACTCCTTATTATGAGGCAAACAGAAGTGTGACACCATTTACCTGCACAAAAACACTTGCAAAGGAGCCTTGGAAATTTTTTTATACTCCTTGACCTTCATGTCACATTGTGTCACATTACAACCCCAACCTGATTTTAGGTGGATTTTATGTGCTAGACCACCTGCGGTTCCAGAGCTGCGAGTGGCTCTATGGACCTTCCACAGTGGTTCTTAATAACTTTGGTAAAAACTGATAAAGAACCAACAAATGATTTTGACATAATTACAATTGTACGGTTTATTTTATTTATTTTTTTTAGATCTATTTTTTTTTGTAATTAGGTTGGAAACTATATGCTTGTTTTACATATTTTCACAAATATCAACATCCCACAGAAGACAATGTATCGATTCTCCTTTGGCAAAGTTTTTTTTATTTTTTTATTTATTTTAAAACCTAATGATAGATATAAAATGATGGTTCTTTAAAAATGATATTAAAAACTCCAATAGTCTGTTTTTTAAAAAGGCAGGTAACATTTGCGTCCCTAAACATAATTTGATGGGATTGGTTCTCAAGATTGTAAAAGTTGCAGATCTTTGTGCTTGACCAACCGAAAGTGGTGCATAATTTAAGTTAAAAAAAATCATTTTTTTTTTTTTTAAATCTTATCAGCATGGCATGGATATATATATATATATATATATATATATATATATATATATATATATATATATATATATATTTCCCCTTTTTAATCTGTCCAGTGCAACAAAACATCTTCAAAAGTCACACAACAGAGACCATGCATAATTTTTTTTCTGAGTATATATCTAGCTGGTTTGTGAAGGCCTCAGAGGTTTGGTAGAGAACATTAGTGAATAAACAGCATCATGCAGACCAATGAACACAGCAGACAGGTCAGGGAGAAAGGCGTGGAGAAGTTTACAGCCCGGTTAGGTAAAAAAAAAAAAACACTACCCAAGCTTTGAACATCCAAAGAAGCATAGTTCCATACATCTCCAGAAATTGAAAGAATAGGGTAAAACTGCAAACCTACCAGCACATGGCCATTCCGCCAAACTGACAGACAGGGCAAAAAGAGCATTATTTAGAAAATCCATCCAGGATGCATATGGTACCTCTGGAGGAGGTGCAAAGATGCACAGCTCAGGCAGTAAAATTTGCCAACAACTGTTAATTATTCACTCCACAAACCTGGCCTTTATGAATGAGTGGCTGGAAGAAAGCCACAATACAAAGTATTATATACTTGTAGAGCAATATTCCAATACATCACATTCAAACGGAAGGTTAAATCTAAAAAGGGCCTCACATACAAAACTGTTTTTGAAGGCTTTAAAGATGACATTGTCTGCTGTTTGGTTTTGCTCAGCCAGCTCCTTCTACAGTTTGGGTTGTAACATCAAATCTGATACTACCTTAATTAAGTTTAAGTGTCATTTAAAAAGTCACAAAGAACACAGAAAGTCAATAATAATATGCCACAAAATCTGTTTTTCATGTCTGTTTTACATCTGTTTTTTCAACAATACTATGATATGCAGTAGACGTCACTTCTATGTATATGTGCTTCTGCAGTTGGCTCAATGTCTTTTCTAAAACACTCCTATAATGCATGTGGGTAGATACCTGGGAGCAATGTTGTGCAAGCAGCAGGTTTTTTTAAACCACAGTTTGGGAACTTCTCTGCCACTGCAGGAATGAAACGTTCTTTGGAACTAAAACCCTTAGTCCATTAGCTCATTGAGCACAGCTGAGTGCCAGATTCCATAAATTATCCACCTTGCACAAGGTAAATCCTAAATAACAGAGGATTCCAGGTAAGTGCTTTGGTTTACTGCCTGAGTGGTAGAAACCTTAAAGACATGCATTATAATCAAGCTAAATCAGGAGTGTAATATGTAACTGAAAGGTCCTCTTGAGTGAATGCATTAAAGCAGATTCATTGTGCCTGTTAATTCTTACGGACAAGCTTTACAGTCTGCGAAAAGGAAAGAAGTGCCCATTACTGTCAACTTAGTCATGGTAAAAATAAAATACACCCCTGCTGAGAATTTTGATAATTTGCTGGTGTAAGGATACAGTGGTACAATACCATATTGCCATAGGAGTAACGCATCAGCAATAACATCAGTGAAGCAATTATTCCTGCCATTAGTCTGCATAAGAGGATTAGATCAAACAATTTAAAGTCTATCATGTCACAGTGAGAAATATTGTGTACAACTGAACATTGTTTAAAAAGCTACCAATCTTCCCAGTATTAGATGTCCTATCAAGAACACCCCAGTGACAGATGGTAAAAATGCTCAGAGTAATTGAAAATTTCCAAGAGCTCCATTGCAGACTCCACAGGTCGGAATTGGCCCATTGAATGCTGAAATGTTGAAAGTTTGTGAAAGTATATTTAGAAAAAGACTGCACCTGTATAGCTTGTTTAGAAGACTATTTTCTTTACAATTACTATAGTACAACAACTAAGGGCCAATAAATACCCTGTAAGAACAGAGAAATGTGTTACTACCAGAGGGGTTATGATGCAAATTTATGAGTCAGTTCCATTACAAATAACAAACACTATGAAGGACAAAAGGGGAATACTTCAAGCCTCTTTGCTGTCATAAATTCTAAATATAACAAATGTGTATGTCCCTAATGTAGATGATAGCAATTTTTATAGTAACCTATTTCTTACTCTTTCAGCACTTCCAGGATTGCATACAATAGCAGGGGATTTTGATTGTACGTTAGATCCCCAAATGGACATATCAACTGGGGTTGACCATTCATGTAACAACTTCAGAACCACATTTCTCAGATTTATGAGACACCTAAGATTATTGGTTATTTGGAGGGAGAGAAACCTGCACATTAAGTGCTACTGCTGTTACTTAGGTGCCTCTTAAACACACTCAAGGATAGATTTATTTCTGATATCTGCAGAACTTCAGTCTAACATTTGTGATTGCTCCTATGATAACATTGAGATCTCAGATCATGCACCATACTGCTTAGTCTACAAAGATGATAAATTGTTAAATGATCTGCCCCAATGGTGTTTTCAACATAAATGGTTGCAAGATGGAGATGTAACAAAATTATCTAGGCAAACAAATAAATGAGTTCTTTTAGATTAATACTATGCAAACTTATGCGTGTGTAAAATGGGAAGAATTTAAGGTCTTCCTTAGAGGACATATCATTAGCTCTAGAGGTTCTAAATGAAAAAAGATGTGGGAAACTAGGTTATAGCTGGAAAATAAAATAAAAACTTTACAAATACAAATACATAACGATAGTAATTCAAAGCTGGAGAAGAAGCTATTAGAGTTGAGAGCTCAATATAACCAATACTTCTCTCTTAGAGCTGCATCTGTCAGGCCACAGAGCTGTGTGCAGGTCTTGCTGTGTGAATGTGGTTTCTCATTTCCTCCACCAGGGAGTGACAGGTAGGTGCAGCCGCACAGCTGCACCACATCAAGAGCAATCACTGAGGAGCTTCTTAAGCAGCTGAGACCTTGGAGGAGGCATCGGATTCTTTACTCTGCCAAGTGGTAATAAGACCAACAAACCCTGCTCTGTATTTGCCTTTGTGCTAACCTGCCTTTGATAAACCCAGCTCTGTTCCTCCCTGAAGGTTGCTGACAACAAGACCCTGCTCTGGATAAATCCTCCGTGGTTCTGGCTTTACCTTGCTGGTTGTCAGCAAACCCGCTTCCTGGAGAACCTGCTGTGGTTCTGCCTCCTGCCGAATGGTAAATACTTCTCTGAATGTACCTCAGTCCAAGGACTGCTCTGGATTCACACGATCAGACCGCAAGATCGCTCCTCGCTTCACCTGCCCTGCCTTTCCACCCTCCAACTCTATTCACCATCTGGAGGAATTCACCCACACAGCATGCTTGCCTGTCAGCCTCAGTCTCTGTGGCTTGCTCAGTTCTTCCCAAAACCAACTCACTCATCTACAAGTAAGCCTGGAACTCTAACCTTTAACATTAAGAACCACCTGCCTGATAGTAACCGCTCTCCTTTGCCTAGTGAGCCAATTCCTGATGTCCGCTGGCTACGGAATCCTGACACTGCCCAAAAACACAATTTCAATAAACTTGTTTAAACCTTTCCTGTCTCTTTGGTGTGCTGCTCTAGAGTCTCCTGGTTCAGAACCCATCACGACAGAACAATCTGACCAACCAGACTGTGCAGCATACTATCAGAGGGTGCTCTCTCAACAGGGCATCTTACTGAGTCAACATAACTCACACCTTCAGTCTCTGGAACAGAACCAAGCCTCTACAAACCTGGCCTTGGTGGAGATCTCCCGAAACATCCAGGACATTCAGAACCACCTCTCCATGGGAACACCAAACCAGCCCACTCCTCAGGCCACCTGTCCTAACCCGGTTACCAGTCAAACCATCTATCGGAGTTTATCACCTCATACACCTGAACCTTTTTCAGGGGACCTGGATAAAAGTAAGGGATTCTTATTACAATGTACACTGGTGTTCCAGCAAGCCAGAAGTTCATTTCCGGACGACGCCAGTCGAATCGCATACATCGTCGGCCTGCTGCGAGGACAAGCATTAAGGTGAGCCGAAAAATTAATAAATGAGACAACCATACAGTGCTTCACCCAAACCAATTTTCTAGCTCTCTTCAGAAAGACCTTCTCACTTAAACACAGTGATGAAACCCTGGCTCTGAAGATGTGGCAACTCAGGCAGCACCAACGTTCTGTAGATGAGATGACCATACAGTTTCGAACTCTGGAAGCAGAATCAGGATGGTATGAACTAGCTCTGCAAGGTGCTTTCAGAAATGCACTTAATGAGAATACAAAAGACAAATTGGCAAGACGAGAGGATCCCGAGTCCCGTCATCTGGTGAACCTGTCAATTCGTATTGACAATAGATTGATGGAGAGACAACGGGAGGAGTCAAACCAAAAGAGAATCACCCATTTGTCATAAATCCTCCTGGGAAAAAAAATAAGACCTGCTGTTCTCTCTCCCCAGATCTAACCAATGCAGCTTGGCCGAACCAGTCTCACTCCAGATGAAACATTCAGACGGCTCTCATCTGGGAGGTGCCTGCATTGTGGAGAGGTTGGACACTTTCAACAACATAGCCCGGTTCGACCAAAAGACAGAGCCCATCAGTAAAAACAGGGGAACTGATGGGCCCATTTCCTCTTAATCATCCCTGATTCCATCTAAACTCACTCCTCTGTGTTGAACAACATCAAGTTCCTGTCCTGGCTCTCGTTGATTCAGTGCGCTGAGCAGAATCTCAACAGTCCTGAAATAGTTAAGGAACTAAAGATCCCCAATACTGATCTGACAAACCTATTTAAAGTGTCTGCTATAGATGACAGCCCTCTAAAAATGGTCCACTTGGAGACTTGTCCTCTCTGTTTTATTGCTTCCGGTAACCATCAAGAACAAATCTCATTTTTTGTTTTACCCATAAAAGAGGCTCATGTAGTTTTAAGCCACCCATAGTTAAACTCCATCACCCTCATTTAAATTGGATCGACTCACGCATTGAGTCTTGGAGGGAGCAGTGTCACGTGTCCTGCCTTCACTCTGCCATTGCCTCCAGTTCTGCTCAGCCCAACTCCTCTGAGTTCCAGCCCAATCTGTCCCATATTTCTTCTCTGTATCATGACCTTAAAATGGTTTTTTGTAAAGACCATACTCTGCCCCTGCCACCACATCGTCTCTACAATTGTGGCATTGATCTACTCCCAGGCGCTCAACTACCCTCTGGCCGTCTTTATAACATGTCAGGAGCCGCACAAGAGACTATGGAGAGTTATATGAATGACTCTTGAAGCAGGCATTATTCGACCATCCTCCTGTCCTGTCGGGGCAGGTTTTTCTTTCTTCTGGTTAACCACGTTTCCTCCCTTGGACCATCTTAAATCCTCAAATCTTAAATATGCTCTGCCATGTTTTTTTCTGCTGCTAAAACATCAATTTTGAGGGCAAAATGTTCACTTGCTGATATCCAAACTAATAACAGGTGCCATGATGAAGAGCTACTCAGTGTTCACTCAGTCACTTACCCTGATTGGTGAACAGTAATGGACTTATGGCACACAGATTGATAGTAATTTTTATATAATAGACAGATGTAAACAGCTTCCTTAGGAGATGAAAAGCCTGAATATAAAGTAGAAACAGATGCAAATCTGAGGCATTTCCACAGGTGCATTGGCCTGAAGGAAAACACATCAAGAAAACACTCCTAAAGGAAAATTCTAGAGAAATGCAGTTTTTCAAAACCCGCATGGGTCACGAGTTCTCCTGTCCTCTTATTTGTCTTGAGCAGCCACAGACAGAGGACAAGGTTTGAACTCCTTCCACGCCTTTGACTGACTGTCACTCTCTATCTTTGTCTCCATTCATCCCTCTCCCTCCTTTTCAATGCCTGTCTCCTTCTGTCCATCTTCCTCTGCATCATTGTCTGTACACAGGCTCTGCAGGATAGACGGAAGGTTGCTTCTTATTTCTACTCATCCAACATTATGAGGATTCCTCTCTGACTGCCTACTCTGTCTATGATGTCTGACCCACTGATGACAGATGAAAACCTGTAAAGAGCACCCAAACCATGAGCTGTCAGTCGCTCTGGTGTTCTTTGGGGATTTGTGGAAAGGCTGTTGATTGTTTAAAGAAAAGCCAAACAACATGATTATCACTGCTGAAGTAATCAGAAACAGCCACCAGTCCTATTGAGAACTGCACTCAGACTGCTATATAGCTAGCAGTGAGAAAGAATGAGCAAACACGCACAAGTACACACAGTGTAGCACATTCACAGACTGATCCACGTTATCTCAACTTTATATGCCCTATGGGATGCTGAGATCCATTTATAAAGTATGGGATTGTTCTGTGTGTGTATCAGTGTTTGAGTGAGGGTTCATCCCCAAAGTACCATGCTGAATGTATCCCTAGACACAAACTTGGTTCAAACTGGAAGTCTGTGGGGAAAATCTAATTTCTTCTGTGCGTATTCAATACTTTCACAGTAGTGGTCTACCAATGTGGGGTATCTAAAGCCTGATGTTAATCAAAATTAATCCGAGAGCAGGATGACCAATAATACAAGTGTTTTTACAAAGCCACTTGAATTGTTTGAGTTTGAAATTGGACTGGAGGGCAGTTTTTATGGAAACCGTACCAAGGATGTTGGATATAAAACAGTTTTATATGGATAACCATGTAAAGTAGAGTGAAATGTTCAAATGCAATAAACATGGCTTCTGGATACACACTGTCCAACAAGTGTCAGGACTAACCCCTCTTCAGAAGTGTGCGACAGCATTATTGCATCACCATTGCATTTTTCTCAACACTAATAGCAGCTGGGTTAAAGGTTCAAGACAAGATGACCCTTCAACGACTGACTGAAATTCTGCAGTACAAGGATGAATAGCGGAAAAGTTGATTCCTGTGATTCTCTAGAGTTTTATCCCAGCTGCACCTGGACTGGGCAGTTCAGGTGAGTACATTTTCAAGTGAAGATAATAAAATCACTCGTCTTCCGAAAGCCACTTCTTCCAACAATTCAGGCACAATCTGGTGATAATCTGAGTATTTTGCAGCACGATTAAGCTTTGTGTCACAAGCAAAAGTCATATAATGTCCCAAGAAACAGAAATTGAAATGTTGGACCTGTACCTGGACCTGGGAGTATAGAGTATGTATGGGGAGTGCGAGTGAGTGTATAACGTCCATTGTTTTGTGTCTTTACGGTGGATGTGAGTGTTTTTATGAGGGTTGGAATGTGTGATTGTGACTGTTTGCACATATTTTTATGTCAGGTGTGTCTTGTGTTGCTCCCTCTCCTGGATTGGAGTGTGGCGGGGAGTGGACCACCACTGGTAATATTTCCCAGCGGTGGTCCTCTTGGGGTTCCCATGCTCCGGGGGGCCTTTGGATGTCTGTGGCTCAGATGTCCTCCGTGTCTGTCTCAGGTCCTAGGGGGCAGGTCTGTGGCTCCTCATTTCAACTATTGCATATTTTTATAAAGAATCCACAAGTACGCTCACAAATGGTTTCAGGTGTTAACAGATATACAGATGTTCTATACTGAGTTGCAGTTGCCACTTAATACATCTTGCATTCATTAGTACCGTGTACTTTTTAGTAACATTGCTGTTGATATATATATACGGTTCTGCAGGTGTAGAAGCAGTCTTCTAGGGTGTTATTTTGTATTCTCTTCTCCCTTATTTCTCTCTGTTCTTGTCTCCTTTTCTCCCTTTTTCCTTTTTGTCCCACCTTTTACTCTGTTTTGCTTCTTTTTTTCCTTTTCATTTCCATCTCTGTGTACATTGCAGTTGAATTAATCACAAAGCATTATATCATTAGCCATAATGCTCTACTTGTGAAAGTAAATATGTTGGGCTTCTTTTTGGCACTAAGACAACAATTCTGAGTGCAACATTGCCGGACAGGACAAAAAAATGTTTTAAAATCGAGAAAACCAGAATTGCAGCCTTTGCTCTGGTTCATCCCAATGGTGTTCAAGAAGGTTGAGGTCAGGATTCTGTGCATGCCAGTCATGCTACTCCAGACCAAACTTTATACACCTGCAGCCATGGTAGTGATTGTAACACCAGAATCAGCTAATTTGGTGGTGTGATACAAACTGTTTGACATTATAGTGTATATGATCACCAACATTATTTTGTTTGGCAAATGAGAAATTGTTTCTACTTGTATCTTGGTGACCTGAAGCTAGAGCTATCTAGAGAAAAAAGTATTTACATTGAAAGAAAGGATATATGCATATCTTTAAAAAACTTATTTGGCAAAATTTAACTCTGGTTTCATTAAACTGATGTCAAAAACGATCAAGGCAAATATTATCTATAGTGCAAGTGCACAATTTTCAATAGTTGGAACCGTTTTCCACAGAGTGATACTTGCTGGTATGCTTTTGCGAAGATGGATGGTATAATATTTGCCTGCTTAAGTTTTTTCAACAAACAAGGACAAGACTAAAGTTCTGTTAATATATCTACATGGCAACAATGTTTCAGTGTCTTTTTAGAATTAAAATTGCCGTCTGATTTAAAAAATAAAATGGTAAATGGAGTGGTTTGCAGCCAAGTGTCAAGCAGCGTGGATGAGAGTCAAGTCTTTTAAGACTAAGGCATGGTTTGGAAACAGCTGGACTGGTACCTCTGGGTAAATGTCAGTCTGTGGTTCCGGTGGTGGAGCTCAAGTAGATTAGAGTCTCGAGTGATGATAGGATTGAAAAAAGATGGTTTGGTGCATTGTGGCCTCATTTGTTGTAATACTGGCACAACTTAAAAACTGCTTCTAATTTCTGGCAAAACAAAAGTCTTTGGACCAGAGTCTTTGAAAAAGAAACTGCTTAGTCAATAAATGAATGTGGATGGCACTGAATTGGCCTCTTGTAACAAAGTAAATAGCCTTGATGTTATTTTTGACCAGTAGCCTACATGTCATTTAAATCCCATACTAAAGAGATTTCTAGGATTTTCTTATTTCACATCTGGAATATTGCCAAAATTAGAAATATCCTGTCCACGAATGAAGCTGAAACACCAGGCCATGAATTAGTTACTTCAAGGCTGGACTATTGTAATACTTATCTATCTATAACTATCAGGGTGTCTACAAAATGCAGTTAAAAGCCTTTAGCTGATCCAAAATGCTACAGCAAGAGTTCCGATGAAAATTAAAAGAGATCATATTTATGCTATTTTAGCTTCTCTTCATTTACTTCATGGTAAACCCAGAATAGAATTCAAAATGTTTATTCTCACATATAGCCCTTAATAATCAAGCTTCATCATACATAAGAGATCTGACTGTTCCATATTTTTCGAACAGAGCACTTTATTCTCAGACTGCTGGTTTACTGGTGGTTCCTAGAGTTTCCAAAAGTAGAATGGGAGCCAGATCTTCAGGTTATCAGGCTTCTCCCTTGTGGAACCAAATCCCAGTTTCAGTCTGTGAGGCAGACACCCTGTCTACTATTAAGACTAGGTTTAAAATGTTTCTTTTTGATAAAGCTTATAGTTAGAGTGGCTTATGGTATACTGAGCTATTTATGTCATTATGCTGCTATAGGCTTAGGCTGCTGGAGGACATAACCACTTCCACAACTTCTACCACATGACCACTTCCCTCCCTCTGCCACATTTTTCTACTACTCTCCAATTTTGCGTTATTTGCTGTTTTAACTTATAACTTTATGTTCTCTCTCTGTTTTTTCTCTTCCTAGAAGCTACACCTATCCAGCCACTGTGTTTAGCAGTGACACTTTTTTTGGTGTTCCGATACGGATGGGCCATATGTGCCTACCAGAGGATCACAGACAGTCACAGACAGTAAACACAGAAGACTGTTTAATATACTGACTCTTGCTCCTAGAAAGAACTTTCTAAATTCTGGATCAAAACTGTTGCTCAAACAAAAAAAAATCATGGCACAGCAATGTCATTGAATGCATGCCTAGTGAATACATCCCATGCATGCTTCACTCCAAAATATGATGCTTCTAAAAGGTCTGGGACTGACTGCATTGTTTGATAATTAGGAACTGGAATGTATATATTTGACTTCAAACCTGTATGATTCGATTAAACTGACTTTGTAAGGGGCCTTGCGACGACATGTTTTGTGAATTGGCACTATATAAATAAACTGAAATGAATTGAATTGACTTGAATTGAAAACCCCAGTCTCCTGTAGTGGCAACAGTGAGAGGAATCACCTGACCTCTTCCCTGAAGCCAATTACCATGTAAGACCTTAGAAGCCAAAGAGCCTGACAACACATCATTTGGGTGGTCATACCCCCCCACCACACTAATGTGGGAATTCTACACAGGAGTCAGGCAAGGTGGTTCAGGAATCTGAACAGGATGTCTCCTAGGTGCTTCTCTTTGGAGGCTTTCAGGACACTTTCCAAACGGAGATTCTAGCCTGAGAACACCTTGGGATCCCCAGAATAGGCTGGAGCATTTCTATAGGGAAAGGAGTTGTCAAAGAATCCCTCCTGGACTATGGATAGACAAATGGATAGACAAATATTGCTCTACCCAAGGAAAAGCCTTAGAGCAGTTTTCCTGAAAGACTGTGCAAAATATGTAAAGACCTACCTCATACACTATCTGGAAAACATTTGAGTAAATACTTTTGAATGCAACAATTTTTCTGTTTATTTGTCTTGTTTCTTGTTGGTTTTACCATCAATACAGTACCTTCTGCTGGCATGTTTTGCTGTTTCAGTTGACACAAACCCTGCAGAAATCTATTTTAGTTCCAGGATGAAAGACAACAAAGTGGGAAATAGCCAAAAGACGTAAATACTTAAACAAAGATCCACACAGTATAAAGCCCAAGTGGAACGATACAAACTTAAACTTTGTTTCATTTAGAAGTTAGGGCCTCTATTCACAGTGGTGCATCAAAGGGATGCAGCTCTATGAAAGGATAAAATATGGAGACTTTTGAAAGCTCAAAAGAATGTACGATGAGTTATAATTTCAGTCTTCAAAGCCGTCATACTTAGGCATGAAAGCAAGATGATGCTCGTTGAACAATGAATAAAAGAGCTGATTCTGTGAATAAGTGATCTCAACTGAGTGTTTGGGCTTTTCAAAGGCAGGCGCATGAGGGACTGATGCGGTTTTATAGTAGCTTTTAGAGAAAAGAGTAGATACTTTTCCATTTTTAGCATTATTTTATTATGCAACCTGCTCCATCCTATCAGCCTTTTTGTTTTTTTTCCCTGGTGTTTGGCTAATCTTGAAGTACTAAAACTGCAAAGTCTGCATCTCTTCTTCCAAAAAAATATAGATGTTCATTAAATGTACAGGCAGAAAGAGAGTATCAGCAAAGAGGCATTTGCAAAAAAACAAAAAAACAGTAGACTGTAGCAAACACTGTGTGTGCCCCCCCACACACACACACACACACCTATGCATGCACACACACACACAGCCCAAATGCATCTGGTTTGCGTTACCGCATCGATGGTGGGGAAGTGCATCGGTGCCCTGCTCCCATTGGTCCTTCGCTGCCGGCACTGGTTTTAATTGGCTATCACAGTGCCAGACCCTCAAACTCATGAAACACACAAACACACACACACACACACACACACACACACATCAACATAGCATATACACACAAACTCCTAGCTGGGAGCTGCAATAGGGAACATTCTTAGAAAAAAAAAGTTAGAGGACTGAGGCCAAAGTTTCATTGTAGAACTAATTGGGAGCCATTTTCTCCTCCATCTCTTACTCACATTGACACAAGAAATAAATTGCATACTCATTCACATGATAACCAAATGGATTAAAGGTGTGCATGTGTTTTTCAGACACCAGAAGAAAAGGTTTGGCCATTGGAAGCCAGGAAATGAGGGTATGATGGGTAAAAGCCAATGGGAATTTAGGTGATTAAGTCGACTTCTATTTCTCCTCTTTGGTTTACTCTGGCATCAGTGAGTACCAAGAGATGGCACATTTACTTTATTTCTTTACAAAGGGACAATGCACTTTAATTAACATAAGTTAACATGTAAATGTGCCAGCTTTAGACAAAGGCTTATTTTTTATCTGCACTCCCTGGCAGAAGGAGAAGCAAAGCAACACAAAACTTTATATGCTAGTGTAATTTCCAGGAATGTAAGCCTTTTTTCCGATGAAGTATTTTTAGTTAAAATTCTGCAGTGGTATGAGTTAGACTTTTCATCCTGTATTTTCAAAGCTTGTTTATACAGTCTTTCTATTGATCTTAATGTAGTATTTTCTGTTTGAGTCCAATTGGTCATACAGTAATTCATATGTAACAGAACCTTGGCAATTATCGACATCTGTGAAGCCTGGTAGTCAATATATTGCTTATGTGTCTAACATTCTGTAACAAACTTAACATGTGTTTGAAAAGTAAGTTGTGAATCCAAACATCTGGAAATACATACAGATTTATGGACATTAAAGTGCAAACATGAATTACTTAACCAATCGGAGGTCATAACAATTACAGTAGATAGTTGTTCTGCTGTAAAAATCATCTGCATACGTCTGAAAAATAACATTAGGTGGACATACCTCAGAAAGCCAATTAATATATATATACTGACTAAAAGTAGAGGACTCAGTGTATAATCTTGAGGTACACTACCATTAGTAACGAAGAAAATATATAATTGGTACAAACATACTGTTTTCCATAACTTGGATCTGATTTTATCTATTAGATTTTGATAGCTTAGCAATGAGAAGCTCATGACTAACCACATCAAAAACTTGTAATACATGTAGTTAAAACAGAGTAGTATTCAGGTGTTGAATTATTTGTTCAGAAATCCATTTAGTCCAAAACATTTGATACTACTGGAAGATTGCTGGTGGTTCTAGAATAGCCAATATCAGTGCATTCACACGGTTTATATACTAATAACTGCTGTTTTCCAGTCAGTTGGAAATTGCTCTTCCTTAACTGACCAGTTGAAAAACTGTGAAGAAGTGCCTCCTCATGAGTTTTAAAGCTTGTCATAGTCATACCATATACAGGGGTTGGACAATGAAACTGAAACACCTGGTTTTAGACCACAATAATTTATTAGTGTGGTGTAGGGCCTCCTTTTGCGGCCAATACAGCATCAATTCGTTTTGGGAATGACATATACAAGTCCTGCACAGTGGTCAGAGGGATTTTAAGCCATTCTTCTTGCAGGATAGTGGCCAGGTCACTACGTGATACTGGTGGAGGAAAACGTTTCCAGACTCGCTTCTCCAAAACACCCCAAAGTGGCTCAATAATATTTAGATCTGGTGACTGTGCAGGCCATGGGAGATGTTCAACTTCACTTTCATGTTCATCAAACCAATCTTTCACCAGTCTTGCAGTGTGTATTAGTGCATTGGGCCAAGGGAATACCATAATATGGCAGCCCAAACCATCACTGATCCACCCCCATGCTTCACTCTGGGCATGCAACAGTCTGGGTGGTACGCTTCTTTGGGGCTTCTGCACACCGTACCTCTCCCAGATGTGGGGAAAACAGTAAAGGTGGACTCATCAGAGAACAATACATGTTTCACATTGTCCACAGCCCAAGATCTGTGCTCCTTGCACCATTGAAACCGACGTTTGGCATTGGCATGAGTGACCAAAGGTTTGGCTATAGCAGCCCGGCCATGTATATTGACCCTGTGGAGCTCCCAACGGACAGTTCTGGTGGAAACAAGAGAGTTGAGGTGCACATTTAATTGGGCAGCCGTGGTTTTTATGTTTTTAGGATACAATTCGGGTTAGCACCCGAACATCCCTTTCAGACAGCTTCCTCTTGCGTCCACAGTTAATACTGTTGGATGTGGTTTGTCCTTGGTGGTATGCTGACATTACCCTGGATACCGTGGCTCTTGATACATCACAAAGACTTGCTGTCTTGGTCACAGATGCGCCAGCAAGACGTGCACCAACAATTTGTCCTCTTTTGAACTCTGGTATGTCACCCATAATGTTGTGTGCATTTCAATATTTTGAGAAAAACTGTGCCCTTATCCTGATAATTGAACCTTCACACTCTGCTCTTACTGGTGCAATGTGCAATCAATGAAGACTGGCTACCAGGCTGGTCCAATTTAGCCAAGAAACCTCCCACACTAAAATGACAGGTGTTTCAGTTTCATTGTCCAACCCCTGTAGAATATCTTAATGATCCCCACAATTTTTGGAAAAATATTCTGCGTACTGACAAGTCAAAACTTGGAAGAAGTGTGTCATGGTATATCTGACCTAAAACTAATGCAAAACTTTATAAAAAAATATATACTGACAGTCAAACATGGGGGAGGTAGTGTGGTGCTCTGGGACTGCTTTGCTACTTAAGAACTTGCTGTAACTGATTAGAACTTGCTTTTTACCAGACAATCCTGAAGGCCAATGACCAGCCATCAGTTAGTGTCTTTAAAGGGTTAGCTGGGAATTTTAGATTTTTTTTTTCCAAGTGAGGTCTTGCTATGTAATTTTCAGTAAGTTTCTTTACCTGTGGTAGAAAGATGTCAAATCAAGATAAGCATATTGGAAAACTAAATAAATCCTCAAATTGGTGAATGCTATGACATTATATCAATGATTCTAACTATGATTTCGCTGGAATAATTTTCAAACAACTGCGCAAGTATTAGGTCAAGGGAATGCCATGATATCACAGCCCAAACCATCACTGATCCACCCCCATGCTTCACTCTGGGCATGCAACAGTCTGGGTGGTACGCTTCTTTGGGGCTTTTCCACACCGTAACTCTCCCGGATGTGGGGAAAACAGTAAAGGTGGACTCATCAGAGAACAATACATGTTTCACATTGTCCACAGCCCAAGATTTGCACTCCTTGCACCATTGAAACCGACGTTTGGCATTGGCATGAGTGACCAAAGGTTACCCTGCTAATTTAACCTTCACACTCTGCTCTTACTGGTGCAATGTGCAATCAATGAAGACTGGCTACCAAGCTGGTCCAATTTAGCCATGAAACCTCCCAGGCTAAAATGACAGGTGTTTCAGTTTCATTGTCCAACCCCTGTACTGTATATAGTCTCTTGCTTGAAAAGAGGAAATATCAGGGTTTTCTAATCTGTTAACGAATTTTGATACTTTTGTCAACAGCTGCTGTCCTATTTAACATATATGCGGTTTTTTTGCACCCTGCTCAGAGCTTTTCTCTCGTGCTATTAGCTGTAGTTCTATTGCCCATCTAAAAGCAGTCTCATGCTGCGGGGATACTTTAGCAGACACAGTTATGGCAATAAGAGTTGATGAGAAGATGGGTGGAGGTGAATACACAGAAATAATGGAAAACAATCTGTTGCAGACTGCAAAGACTTGAAATTGGGACAGAGGTTCGCCTTCTAACTGTAAACATAAGGCCAAAGCTACACGAGTTGTTTGGATCAAAGCATATTTATCTGTGAATGGCTCAGTTAAAGTCCAGACCCAAATGCAATTAAAAATCTGCAGCAAGTCTTAATGAGACTGAATAAAATACGGTTCACAGAAGATCTCCATGCAATTTGACTGAGCTTCAGCTCTTTTATAAAAATAGAGACACTATTTAGTTTCTGCATGTGCAAAACTGTTAGAGACATACCTCAGTTAGGATGGCTAGATACAAATGAATGCTGTACTTTTAGAATTTTATTTGTAAAAAAAAATAAATAAAACAATATATTGTTTTCTTTCCGCTCCACTACCTTATATTGGTCTATCACTTTGAATCAAAATGAAACACATTGCTGTTTGTGGTTTTGACATCACAAAATGTGAAAAGTTCAAGAAGTATAACTACTTATGCAAGGCAAAGCACACACACACACACACACACACGCACACACACATGTGCTCTCCTCTGGGGTCTCCCTTAATCAAAGCTTGATATAGCTCTTGCCTTTGATTCTGAACGATCCTGTGAATAACTACCCACAGCTGGACACCACATGGGCTTGAGCTACACATCAAATGAGCATCATGAACACAACAAAATTGACTGAAAGATTTAATTTCACTGACACGTCCCTCTAATAGGTTAAATTTTATCTTGATAAGGAAACATTTTCAAAACTTCCCTTCATTTGCCAGCACAGTACATTACTGCTGATTTTCTCCTGCCAAGCTCAATATCACACATAACTGATTCATAATTATGTGACTTAAGTGCAAATATCCATCAAATATGACCATTAGATGCATATTCTGTCCATAGCCTACACACTATCCTGGTGAAAACTGGTCAAAGTACTCTTGTGCTTAGAGCTTCATAAAAGCCTGCAGGTCTCATCCTTAGGATTGTATTTCTCTGAAAACATTTCAAGCTGTGCTAGTCACGGATTGTCCATAATGAACACCATGTTCAAACATAAGGGTGTCCATCAGTGCACTTGGCACCAGGACACCCTAGGCAGAAGGTCAATGATCGTCTTTGTTGTCGTATCATCAGACCTTCGGCCGCATGTTTTGGACACTCGGGTGAAGAGAGTTTACAGTACAGTTCTGTTCTTACGAGGAGGTCCATCCATCCATCCATCCATCCATCCATCCATCCATCCATCCATCCATCAGCTTGTTCTGGGAGATTCCAGGGCATTCCCAGGCCCCCTGGACCATATAGTACCACCAGCACATTCTTCTCAGATCTGCCAGCAAGTACCATCAAATTGCCTGGAAAACATCCAAGGGGAAGCCTCAATGACATTACATGCTGGAATCTTCTTGACTGACTCCTGCCAATGCAAAGACCTAGTGACTTATGCAAAGTCCATGTAATACTGATGAAACAATTTGCGTCATTTTAAGTCATATACTGCATACACTGATTCAAAAAAGTATCGGACCAGGAGACAGTATTTTAAATCCCTGTTCCTCCACAACCTTCATGAATGTGTGCGATACGATGTTACTATGTACAGGTCCTTCTCAAAATATTAGCATATTGTGATAAAGTTTATTATTTTCCACAATGTCATGACGAAAATTTAACATTCATATATTTTAGATTCATTGCACACTAACTGAAATATTTCAGGTCTTTTATTGTCTTAATACGGATGATTTTGGCATACAGCTCATGAAAACCCAAAATTCCTATCTCACAAAATTAGCATATCATTAAAAGGGTCTCTAAACGAGCTATAAACCTAATCATCTGAATCAAGGAGTTAACTCTAAACACCCGCAAAAGATTGCTGAGGCCTTTAAAACTCCCAGCCTGGTTCATCACTCAAAACCCCAATCATGGGTAAGACTGCCGACCTGACTGCTGTCCAGAAGGCCACTATTGACACCCTCAAGCAAGAGGGTAAGACACAGAAAGAAATTTCTGAACAAATAGGCTGTTTCCAGAGTGCTGTATCAAGGCACCTCAGTGGGAAGTCTGTGGGAAGGAAAAAGTGTGGCAGAAAACGCTGCACAATGAGAAGAGGTGACCGGACCCTGAGGAAGATTGTGGAGAAGGGCCGATTCCAGACCTTGGGGGACCTGCAGAAGCAGTGGACTGTGTCTGGAGTAGAAACATCCAGAGCCACCGTGCACAGGCGTGTGCAGGAACTGGGCTACAGGTGCCGCATTCCCCAGGTCAACCCACTTTTGAACCAGAAACAGCGGCAGAAGCGCCTGACCTGGGCTACAGAGAAGCAGCACTGGACTGTTGCTCAGTGGTCCAAAGTACTTTTTTCGGAGGAAAGCAAATTCTGCATGTCATTCGGAAATCAAGGTGCCAGAGTCTGGAGGAAGACTGGGGAGAAAGAAATGCCAAAATGCCAGAAGTCCAGTGTCAAGTACCCACAGTCAGTGATGGTCTGGGGTGCCGTGTCAGCTACTGGTGTTGGTCCACTGTGTTTTATCAAGGGCAGGGTCAATGCAGCTAGCTATCAGGAGATTTTGGAGCACTTCATGCTTCCATCTGCTGAAAAGCTTTATGGAGATGAAGATTTCATTTTTCAGCACGACCTGGCACTTGCTCACAGTGCCAAAACCACTGGTAAATGGTTTACTGACCATGGTATCACTGTGCTCAATTGGCCTGCCAACTCTCCTGACCTGAACCCCATAGAGAATCTGTGGGATATTGTGAAGAGAACGTTGAGAGACTCAAGACCCAACACTCTGGATGAGCTAAAGGCCGCTATCGAAGCATCCTGGGCCTCCATAGGACCTCAGCAGTGCCACAGGCTGATTGACTCCATGCCACGCCGCATTGAAGCAGTCATTTCTGCCAAAGGATTCCCGACCAAGTATTGAGTGCCTAACTGTACATGATTATTTGAAGGTTGACGTTTTTTGTATTAAAAACACTTTTCTTTTATTGGTCGGATGAAATATGCTAATTTTGTGAGATAGGAATTTTGGGTTTTCATGAGCTGTATGTCAAAATCATCCGTATTAAGACAATAAAAGACCTGAAATATTTCAGTTAGTGTGCAATGAATCTAAAATATATGAATGTTAAATTTTCATCATGACATTATGGAAAATAATGAACTTTATCACAATATGCTAATATTTTGAGAAGGACCTGTATTGCAGAACCAAGGCCATGAGCATGCAAGAGATCTGCAAATATGCTCAGATGGCGTGGGAAACACGTGCTCGCCCGACCAAGGGATCGGAGAGCGAGGCTGGGGTTTTACAGGTCCAGACTGAAAGAACCAGCCTTGCGTTAGAAGGTCAGGAAATGCCTTCAGCAGGAACCCACGTTAAGAACCGGTTCAGGAAACAACGTAGGTTTGGTCAGCAGGACCGGGGGGTTGGCAATGAACGGCAACCAAAGTCTGGTAAATCTGATAACCCTAGGTCCAACAGGCGCCCGGACC
Source organism: Girardinichthys multiradiatus (assembly GCF_021462225.1). Lineage (NCBI taxonomy): Eukaryota > Metazoa > Chordata > Actinopteri > Cyprinodontiformes > Goodeidae > Girardinichthys > Girardinichthys multiradiatus. Next base: position 26,794,910 of record NC_061803.1, on the reverse strand, counting down.
ACCAAGCGAGGCCAAAAGGTAAGACTGATGGAAAAGGGTGGGACCAACACGCAGATGGAATTATGGGAAAAGAGATGAAGGAGGCCTTACGCAAGATGGTAACAGAAGCGGTGCGTGAGGCCACCGCACCACCACCACCTTCGAAACGGGAAACCGACCACCCAGGTAAACCAGATCCGAAATCCCCGTCAGCATGACTAGGCGTGGACTCCACGGCAACCAGAGTCTATCTGGTCGGGTGGGGAGACAAACCTGTGAAACCTCATGAACCCCTTGAGACCTCGTCAAGAGAAACACCCTGGACTCCCTTCCTAAAATTCTTAGGTGAACTAACCCACAACACACATGCCAGTCGCCTATACTGTCCGACAATTATAGGGGGGTGCGTTAAGGTGAACGCACTCCTGGACACAGGATCAGAAATTAGCCTGATGTGCTCAATCACGTTTGAGGAGGTGAGTAGAGCCATGCTCTCCTTCAATGAACCATTTCAGGCCGACGCTTGTGATGTAAGCATCACCAGCCGCACCCAAAACCGATCATGCATCACTAGTTGGGTGGAGCTGGACATCACACTCGAAGACATGGCTCTGGTGCACCCCATCTATATGTGCACATTAAACAAAGAGCTTTTTCTTGGTGGCCAGGACCTGCTGGACAGGCTGGCCCCACTCATTGACGGCCACCAGGACCAACTCTGGGTCCAGGCGGAGGTGCAATACCCACTGGGTGTAAGCAGCAAACCATCCTTGGTGACAAACCAGGCTGCCAGCTTAGAGGAGCCCAAAGAACCTCTCAGGCCCTTGTCGGTGCCAGACATGGGCACCTCTGTGACACAGCTGCACCCAGCAACCCAGAAAACACCTCCCAGATGCAGTCATGCATCCTTTCTTTGCTCTTTAAAGAACCCAGATGTGAAAACTTACAACCCCAAAGTGTTGGAAGGTGTACACCTGGAATCCATGTTCATACCAGAAATGCTTTTAGCATTCTTGCTGGAAAATTCATCAACCATTAGAGAGCTGTATGACCGCTTGTGCCAAAAAGACCCCCTTATAACTGAGGCACAACACAGCCACACACTCCTTTTAGCAGACGGGCTACGCCCTCTCCTCAAGACAGCCAGAGTGTGCACCTCCAGTGTGCAGATTGGCATCAAACAACTCTCCAATGCTTTCAGCATGGTTACAACAGACCAAAGGGGGGTCAAATTATCCTACGCCCATTACTCTTCTGTAGGATGGCATAGGAGCTACAAAGCCACACTCAACACCCTCCAACAGATGGCGCACTGGCCTCCAACGTCTCACGACACCCAGGTCTACATCAAAGGATGTTTAACCTCCCGCCAGATTCAGCTATCCCAGCCAACCAGTCAACCTCCGCTTCAGCGAAAGGGGGTTACATTACCTTGGTTCCACCTTCAGACCAACTGGGTCGAACCAGTTCCAAAATTAACAGGAGGTAACAAATTCCTCCTAACTGTGACATGCAGTTTCATTAAGTGGGTTGGACGCTTGTCCGAAAAGGTTGACACCGTCATCCCAGCTGCTGCTGTTTTGCTGAACCAGATGAAGTCCTACATCGGACTCTCCTCCCCAATAACAGAGCTTGTCTCCATGTCCGTGAAAGGAGAGACCAGTGCGTAGGACTAGTTAAATAGGTGCATGTTTCATGAACTCACACTAACATGCACTAATCACTAACAACTTTCTTCAACAGAAACAGTTAAACATATAACTACCTTCTAGGACACAGTCTTAAACTGTAAGTTGGCACGATAATTTTCCATAACACTCTGCGAGCACAGCAGACCTCACAAAAGTGATTAAGAATGATGTAATGGACACCCACATTGCCAGAGATTTCATGCAAAATCGTATTGAAGGAGGTTGGTTCATCTGTAGACAGTCCCACCGAGGCACAGATACCCACTGGCCTAGTTCTGCTGAACTTAGTAGAGAAATCCTAAGTCCACCACAGCAGACACCTTGTAACCTCCACAAACACACCTGGCTTATAGCCTAGGTACTGCAATTAATTTATTCTTTTTCTCCCTCTTTTCACATCTAGATAGTTTAGAGACAGGAGTCGTATTAAAACCCATAATCACTTGGAAGAGCTAATGGTTTAAGCCTAAACCTGTTTTAAACATTCATTTTTTTTAAATTTTTTTTTTATTATACACCGCAAACCGGCAGGTTAAGCGTTTACAGGCCAGGATTGATTCCCTCACATTCATTCCCCCACAGTTCATAGCACCGCCTTTGCCAATGACACAGCCAGGTTCCACTGCCCAATAGAAGTTGGACGAATAAGCTATGAACCATGATTTTGTTTTATTTTTATATACATACATATATATGTACGGTATCTTTTATTGTTGTTTCAGTTGTCTCAGGGTTACCAAAGCTGATGACCAAAAGAATGTATTGATGAAATGAATGTATTGTTTGTATTTTCTCATTGAACAATGTAGAAAGGTATGAGTTAGTCAGAGTTTAGTCCTGCCCAGTCTAACCTCTACTCTGCCCAGTCATAGGTTTTGAGGAACACAGAGACAGTTTTGTTTGTTCTGCTTTGCCACGGATCACTGATTGGTCAGCAAAGGACACAATGGCCCCAATAGCTTCAAAGACTGCAATTCATCTCAGCCTTTGAACCTAGGGGGGAACGTTGGACCACTTGTTTGCTGAATATTGGACCATGTGCATGTTGTCGGACGTCACTATGCCTTTCCAACGGCATCGGCCATTTAGTATCCAGGACAGTCCGCTCCTACATACCCGGTCGAACACTACGACTGATATGACGGGCGTCCCAGGTCTGACGTCACAAGACGCTATATAACAGGGCCTCCATTTTGAACACCCTGCTTTTCAGCTGGAGACCGGGTATGGTTACCAACATCTGAAGCATCACCTTGAGAAGAGTCCCGAGTGGATCTCATTTATTCTCTCTCATTGGCGAACGAACAATTCATAACTGAGGTTTCTGGACTAAGAAGGCCAGAAATTTCACTTTGCCGATCGAAGACGTGAGTTTAACAAGTAACTAAAAACACGGATTGTATCAGGCTGTGATTTAATAAATATTCACATAGATGGTAGCAGAAGGCGTTCTGTGTTTATTTTGGACAAGAGTGATTCGTCAGTCAAGATAAGGTTAAAAGTTCCACACGTTTCGGCAGAAACGGTCGATTAAACAGTGACTGGTAATAGTTATTAATTATTACGGAGTATTTAACGGTTGTAATTGTCAAAGGCGTTGAGCCACAATTACAATACAAGAAGACATCTCTGGTCTCAATTCATAAATGAGGATTTTGGTTAAGAAATTGATTTTATCAAATTATGATTTTTAATTATAATTATCGATCAAGATTAATTAATCAATAATCATACTTCCAAAGAGCTCCACTTATGTTTAGTTAGTCTTGCTCCCTCAGTTTCCCTGCTTTCCTTCTGCATTAGCTGCTCCACATTATTTCCTGATAACACACATATTCATTTTATGTCAGTCCCCACACTTCCCTCAGTATAAAGGCTCATTGGTTATCTTTACTCTTTGCTTGGTTTTAGCCGTTACTTTCTCCATTACCCTGCTCGTTACACCACTTGTTATTCTACCTGTGCTCCATGGGCTGTTCCTCCTGTAATTCCTCCTGTACGTTTCTGTATTTTCTTTTTCAACTTTTTTTTTGCATTTGACACAGCCACTCTGTATTTGGGTCATTCATTGCCACCAACATGTCAGTAAATGGGCTTTAAGAGAATATACAAACCACTTCTTGTGTAACCTTGATCCAAGAGTTCTTAATACAGTTTCTGCAAAATGGCAAACAATATTTTCTCCCTTAAATTATCCCTTTTAAAGCACAACAATATGTGAAAGTTGAATGGATAAAGAGCAGTAATCATTTAAAAGATCGTAGAAAGAACGTGATAAGCACTTTTTCAGGTTTAATAGAGTGATGAAATGATAAAAGAAAAGGGAAGATAATCAGAGAATTAGCATGGAGCAAGGAGAGGAGATGAAGAGAAAAAGTTCTTCAAAGTGTCAGGCTGATGCTTGGCCCTTTTAATGAAGGTTGGGCTGCTGCAGATGTATGTGCAACTTATGTGTGTGTGTGCAGTGTGTGTTGGGTAGACTTAGGTCTATGCTGTGCTTGACTCTCCATAAAAGTTCAACAGCCACAGGGCTTTGGAGGGGGGCCAGGCTACACCACAACATGTTGGCCCCTGAATCATGCCAAACACCCCCCCACCCCCCTTCCCACACACACACACACATATATATACACAACATCAACACAAGCCCACGCAGCATGCAAAATTGAAATCATCTATAAAGCCACAAATATGGGAAATCAAACTTCAGGAATACAGCACATTGATACTGACATGAACACACAGGCACATGTTTACAAAATCCAGCCACAGACTTGGCATATTGCAAAGATCTCGTCATATGGTCAAAGCAATAAGGCTAATCCAAAAAGGATGGAAAATATGACCATAGCACTTCCAAATGAGGGGTATAGAAGGCAGACTGCATGAACACTAGTCCTGGAAATATATATTAAATAGAGAATAGCAATCAATACCAAAGACAACATGTTTTGATTTTGAGCAAGTACAACTAAGTCCATGTGCGTTAACCGTTCAGCAGCATATCTGCATTTTTGTCGTCACCAAGATGGAGCTGGAAAAGACTCATTTCTAACTATCTTCCTAACCTGCCCAATGTCTCAGGTAAAACATTTTTTTTTTATCCCAGTCATGTCCAAAAGTAATGCAGTAACACATACATTGTATTTTGGAAACTCTGTAGGTTCAATGATTGTGGTAAAACGTCCCACCTTTTATAGACTGGTGTGCAAAGTGATCAACAGAATACTAAGATATTGTAATTAGCCTGATTGGCTCAAAAAGTTTGATTTACACCAAAATGAGTCACCCCTGTTTTAGTACTCTGTTTCAATATTTAAACGACTGATATATTTCTGAGTGAGCTCTATTAAAGACAAGCACATTGTGTCCTCTTGTGTTAGCAATGGTTGCCTCAAACAAAAAGCAAGGAGCAGGCAACATTCATTTGGATGTAAATTGTTACAGCTAAAGGTACACATTTCTGTATCATGAACGTCAGGGTAGAATGCACAGTTGCAGTCAAAAAAATTTTTAGAATGTCCCCAGAAAGTGCCAGGACAGTCTTCTTTTAAGACAGAGGTCTTCAATTTTACTTGTAGAGGCCTGGTCCCTGCACATTTAAAAAAAAAAGGCAGCAAATAAAGTTTTTTGTCCAAGAAAAGCCTCACCGACAAATTAATACATGTGCAGGGTTAACTCTTATGCAAGGTACTCTGGCCTAATTCTACTCAAGAAACTGCCATGAATAATTATAGGATCAATACATCTTCTAAAAGCAACTTCTTCCAACAAACTGTAACCCTATTAAATACCTGCAGTCATTTCACAAACATTTGGTAAAAAAAAAACTGAAATCAACAAACACAGTAGAGAAAATACAAGCACTAATGAGACAAATATGGATTTCCATCAGTCAGGAGTTTAGGAGACCATTTTGATGTTGACCAAAAACAGGTGTAAACACTATCTGGGACATTAGTACATGCCTGCCAACACATTCCTGTATAAAATGTTCCCACCTGTATAAAATGAGTGTTGTACTGGGTGAGCAGGATTGGGTTAAATAAATAGCAGCAAATGTCTTCACATCAGAACAAAATTAAATGAATTTTAAAGATGTTTCTCTCACCATAATTTAAATGCATATTGGGAATAAATAGAGTAACTATAACTGTTTGCCAAAGCATTATTAAACCACTTTGATAGAGTATAAAGTCTTTTTGTTTGCCAACATACTACATTGACTTAAGTGACCATGCAATACAACTTAAACTGCTCAATGCCAACTATTGGCTAATGAATGTGTCACAGCTTTAAGAAGCAATACAGTACAAATTATAGTGCAATGAGAATGGTATAGTTTGACACCGTCAAGGATCTCAGTTTACAACTCATCACAATGAAACTACAGGCTAATAACTAAGACTGGATGATGCAGTAATGAAAGCAATTGCATGCAGAAGGCTACAGAGGTTTCAACACAGCAAGATGCAAATTGGAGAGCCAGTGCAGAGAAAAGATGTACAAACCTCCTACATAAGTGGAAACCAACATGGTCCAACGTTTCAGCAAAAAAACTGAGACAGAGACATGACTTTACAACAGAGTTTGCACACCCAGTTAACAATCACAATGAAAGTGCATGTATATGTAAAGAAATAGCCCTCATAAGATAAAACCTGTTATTTCATTTTCCAAATTTAAAGTTTTCTTAGATGTAAATGTATGTGGTGAAGGCCTTTGATTTTGCTAAGGTGGAAAATTTTCTCTATTGGCTCATGAGACAAGAGGATATTTGGTTCACAAGAACGTAAAAAAGGCGAGATTTTAGCAGCATTTGTGTAAAACTGAGAATACCCTTTTTGTTTGTTTTGACAAAATATAAAGAATCAATAAACAATATAAGTAATCTATTTATTGAGGTTTTTACTTGTTTCATTTAAAGTTGATCCTAATGCCAAAAAAAATAAAATGCTTTATTCTTGTGTTCACCAAAAGAATATAGGTTTAATTAATCTCAAACAGTTGTTCAGTGTAGATGTATCCATTTGTGATCAAGGTAAGTACTAAGTTTGAGAAATGGTGAAAAAGTCCTGTAGCTTAACACTGACCGGAAGCTCTGAAGCAGGTGCCAACTTTAGTGTCATTGGCAACAGTTATTGTGGCATTCTCAAAATGGATTTGTATCTTGTACATCACTCTGACACAGTTAATGATTCTAAAAATGGAATCTGCTTTCCAGCCTCCTATCAGCTCTAAACCAAAAGGCTATTTAAGAGTTTTTAATGATTTTTATTTTAAAGTAGTGAGGATAAACTGCATGCCAGAATTAATAAAAAAGAGAAACAGCCCTTAGGTTTAATGCCAAAAGGAAGCTACACAGGAGATGCCAGTGTAGTGTTTTTAGCCAGTCCTGGTATTCCAACAGTGCAAAAAACTGTTTAAATCTTTCTTGTTACCATGTTTTTTTTCTCCTAAGTATCCAAAATGCTGCCACACAAACAATAAAATGATGGTTGAGGCTTCTGCTTTTGTGACTACATTTTACTGGTCAGCCAGATATGAAGTCTTTATTAGCCAACACTGTTGGTACAACTCAATTACTTTTCCCTTACTTAAATTCAAATACTTGCAGGTACCTTAAAGCCCCCATATTCATGTTCAGGGCTCATAATAATAACTTACAGTTCAGGACAAAGTCCCTTGCTAACAGGAACTGTACAGCCGTTTGCAACCTGTACAGTATTTGTAGGTAGTAAAATGTCCTCTTCATTTTAACCTACATGTAACACTAAAAAATGGTCCTTTTGTTAGTCATCTACAAGGATGTAGATGGTTCTGTAAAACCTTTTTTTAAATTCCTCTTTGCTGGAGGACATGATCATGGACTCCAAGTTGAAGTGTTTGACGTTGTCACTCTGTTTCACCATCAATCAAATATTTCTGGGTCTACAAGCTCACTGAAACACACACTCACCTCACATCTTAACAGAAACATTCTAAGAAAGTAGATGTGCCCTCATTCCAATGCACTGCAATGCAAACACAAGAGTGAAAGAAGGAAGGAAAATGTTTGAGCCAAGAAGGAAAAACATATAGATAAAAAATTCAGAGGGGGTAAGATGATGAACTTGAGGGAAGACACAACAATTCCCTACACTGCTGTTTACATTAGCTCTTATGCATTACATGAGACTGAAGGTAATTAGAATATTTCCGAATTGGACATGAAGCATTACAGCAGATTGACCAGCCCCCTTCTCATTCAGTTCTTCACTTGTTAAAACCCTCGGATCCTCCTCTAGCTGGCTATTCCCTATCCACTTTGGCAGCTCAATGTGTGGCATTCATAGAAGTGTATGGCAACCAAATAAACTTGCCCTGCAGAAGTGTTCATTCATTTGTTTTTAAATTAAAAATGTTTTCCACAATACAACCTCAACCGTTTTGTATTATGTTGAGATTTTGTGAGATAAACCAAAACACTTAATAGTGAGGCCGAAGGATAATGATATATTGTTTTCAGTTTAAAAATAAAAAAATTAAAAAGTGATGCAAACAAATTGCCTTCGGCAGGAATATAATTGGTAAACAGAGTCCACCCATAGTGGCGTAATCTCAGTATGCTACTATAGCCAATTTCAGCTTGCATCAACAAGCGAACTGAATGTTGATATCTCCACAGAACACCCCTTCTGTAGACAACTCCACCAATGCCATCTTCATGTTAAGTTGAGGTAACTTGTATAAAAAAAAAGCTTTATGATGTGAAAAAACAACAAAGGAAACCATTAGCATTTTAATTCGATGACATGTTAACCCACAGAATTAAGAGTTGAGCTGTTACCAAATGAATTTGGGATGAAATCTTAAAAACAAGCTTCTGACATTAGTTACTGAGGCTTGAAATGAAGATTTGTGTATGATTCATAAACCTCAGTAATGAATCCTCTCTGTAACATTGCTTGTTCTTTCATTAAAACCATGCAGAAACAAATATACAGCAACTGAAAATGTCCACAACCTTTTTTTCTTACACACTGGTGTACTTTCGTCCACTCAGTAGTTCTGGAAGGGTATTTACACTTTGCTTGTCAGAGTGGGAGCTTGCAAGTTGGGAGTCACCAGCCTCAGCCTGGGACTGTATTGAGAAAAGCTGCCCACGCACAGAGGCTCATAGTTGGGCTGAAAGCCTGCAGGCTGTGATCATATTAATCTGTGCTTTAGTGACTCAGTGGGGGCCAAATATATATGGCAACTGCATTGTGATTGTCCCTGAGGTATGTGGTACAACACTGTATATTGTAAGAGTACAAGTAAAGGGTTCCATTGCATGTCATGGTTGACTTACTAGCTTGTGCCACTTATTTATGCAACAATTCATAGTCCTCATCAGTTGCTGGAGCATGGTTTAATAATGCTCAGACTTGATGCTTAAAAAGACTTTTTTTTAAAAACTGTAGCACTCTGCAATTATTGGCACTTTTGTTAACAATGTGTACCAAATCCCTAAAATAATGGTTTTTATGGAGACTTGGTGACCCCAAGATGTCCCTCTTTGCTGCAGTTCTCCAACTGTGGGAAAACCTGTTTTCCACAGTTTTAGTTGTTGAACTGTGATATGATTAAGTTTAGGCATTTCCTGGCTTATGTACAGGGGTTGGACAATGAAACTGAAACACCTCGTTTTAGACCACAATAATTTATTAGTATGGTGTAGGGCCTCCTTTTGCGGCCAATACAGCGTCAATTCTTCTTGGGAATGACATATACAAGTCCTGCACAGTGGTCAGAGAGATTTTAAGCAATTTTTCTTGCAGGATAGTGGCCAGGTCCCTACATGATACTGATGGAGGAAAACGTTTCCTGACTCGCTCCTCCAAAACACCCCAAAGTGGTTCAATAATATTTAGATCTGGTGACTGTGCAGGCCATGGAAGATGTTCAACTTCACTTTCATGTTCATCAAACCAATCTTTCACCAGTCTTGCTGTGTGTATTGGTGCATTGGGCCAAGGGAATGCCATGATATAGCAGCCCAAACCATCACTGATCCACCCCCATGCTTCACTCTGGGCATGCAACAGTCTGGGTGGTACGCTTCTTTGGGGCTTTTCCACACCGTAACTCTCCCGGATGTGGGGAAAACAGTAAAGGTGGACTCATCAGAGAACAATACATGTTTCACATTGTCCACAGCCCAAGATTTGCACTCCTTGCACCATTGAAACCGACGTTTGGCATTGGCATGAGTGACCAAAGGTTTGGCTATAGCAGCCCGGCCGTGTATATTGACCCTGCGGAGCTCCCTACGGACAGTTCTGGTGGAAACAGGAGAGTTGAGGTGCACATTTAATTCTGCCGTAATTTGGGCAGCCGTGGTTTTATGTTTTTTGGATACAATCCGGGTTAGCACCCGAACATCCCTTTCAGACAGCTTCCTCTTGCGTCCACAGTTAATCCTGTTGGATGTGGTTCGTCCTTCTTGGTAGTATGCTGACATTACCCTGGATACCGTAGCTCTTGATACAACACAAAGACTTGCTGTCTTGGTCACAGATGCGCCAGCAAGATGTGCACCAACAATTTGTCCTCTTTTGAACGCTGGTATGTCACCCATAATGTTGTGTGCATTTCAATATTTTGAGCAAAACTGTGCTCTTACCCTGCTAATTGAACCTTCACACTCTGCTCTTACTGGTGCTATGTGCAATCAATGAAGACTGGCTACCAGGCTGGTCCTTGTTTGGAGGTCAACCAGGGGACCAGGAGGACCCATGAAGAAACCTGTCTGGATGCCGACAACGGGGCAAGGAGAACCCACAGAGAATCTTGCCAGGGGGTTGACAGAACCTTGTCAGGAGATCGACCACAGGGCTTGGAGAACCTTGTTAGAAGGTTGACCAAGAAGAATCTTGTCAGGTGGTCGACCTGGAGTCTTCAAGGAACCTCTGAGAATCTTCTCTGCAGGTTGTCCTGGAGACTTGAGACCTCAGTCGAGCCCTCTCTGAGACCAGAGACGAGCTCTAAGAACTGGCCCACAGCCAACTGGAGCCCACGAAGAAGCTGTGGAAGCTAGTCCAGATATTGCTGAGACCCAGGTGGAGCTCAGGCGACTGACACCCATGGTGGATTGGAAATGGACTGGAAATCTGCAGATTTAGATGGAACATAGTGGCACCCATTAAGGATCTCTTGAGAACTATGGAACCCTCAGAAGAACCTTAGAGAATGGCAGTGAAACCTTTTGAGGAACCATGAAGAACGGCAGTAGAACCGCTTGAACCCTTGGAGGAACCCTAGGAGGAACCCTGGACAAAGGTGTGGAAACTGGGAGAAGCCTCAATGAACGGCACTGGAATCCTCGACAAGGCTCTGGAGATATGGACAGGGGTAAGTCTACTTGGACACCCTCATCAAAGAACACAGGAACAGGAACACGAGACAGGTCACCCTGGACACCTTCGTTGGAGAACAACTAAACAGGAACACAAGCCAGGTCCACCTGGACCCCCTCATTGGAGAACACAGGAACAGGAACATTAGGCGGTTTCACCTGGACTCCCTCATCAAAGAACTAAGGAACCGGAAAACAAGGCGGGTCCTCCTGGACACTCTCATCTGAGAACTCAGGAATGTGAGACAGCTCATCCTCAAACGCCTCGGAGAACTTGGGCACAGGAACATGAGACTAGTGTGCAGCAGAAGGAGCCTGAACAGAAGATGCCGATGGAGGTGATGATGACTGAACCAGATGTGCAGATGCCTGGAGCCACGAATGGTCTGCTGCCGCATCAGCCTGAAACCTAGAGAGGTCTGTTGCATCTCCTCCAGCAGCAGTGGAGAAGGCAGGATTTCGATCTTCCCTACGTACAAGGCCCTTGCTTCTTCCTCCTGCTGCTGGATTCAGTGGGTTAGCTCTGAGACTTCACTGTTCGCTTATTCCAAGGGGTTGAATTCTTCTGTTAAGAACTAGAGGTGTCTTGCAGGACCAAAGTGCAAACAGGAGCTTGGAAGTCGCATGGTGAGTGAGGAATATTTAATAATATTTAATAATACCAGAACTGGTGGACATGGAGCCTAGGCAATGAGATGGGCATGGAACAGGCAGGCAAACAGTAAAATCCAGTAATCAACCTGAGAGCACACGGGGAGAAATGAGGAGGAAGGCATGGCAAGCCGGTGAGCATAATCAAGTGAGAAAGAGTAACAGCTGAGACCAATGAAGGGAAAGAGAGCTGAGGGAGGAGATAATATTGGCGGGGGCAGACAGGGCACAGAAAGACTGGAAAGAATTAAAAAAAAAACTAAAAGTACAGAGATACAATAATAAACTAGGAAACAAGCTAGGGACTAGAGAACATAAACAATAGGGAAGAACTATTGATCAAATAAGAAACTTAAACACCTACAGATTGCGACAACACTTGAAAACAATGTGTAACAGCCACTGATTCCAAATAAATATAACCACCATCTCTTAGGTATAGTTCAAGGTTTGATACTCTTAGCGAACATGCTGTGCTTTCAATTTGTTTAATGCCAAGTGTTGTTTTGAGAGACGAATCACCTCCCTTATACTTTTCTAATACATTTTCTGACAGCAATCTGACTAGATTGCACCTTGTGTGTTATAAATATCACCTTCAACACAAGTCTGAACTGTAATGACTAAATAAGTACAGCTGCAGTGGGTTCATTTAACATTTAATAAGCAGTTGCGTGTGCCATAAATCTAGTAATTAACTGATAAATAACATTACTATCCAAAGTTTCCTCAGCATTACCCAAAATAATTAGCTGTCAAGTTATTTTTATGTAGCACCACTTAATGTACTGGTTAATACATTTTACATACAGGTCTTAACGTCACTTTAACTTGGATTTGTAAATGAAGTGTAAAGAACGTTAACAGTAATGCAGTGTGTGAATGACTTGGTGCTGTCACTTTAACAGACTGATGAAACCATTCCACTACACCCCATAGGCGCTGTTTTGGACTGAGAGCTGGTGCAGTTTTAGATGATCTGAGCTGTGCGACATTGGGGCATTGTCCTGCTGGAAAGAGCCATCAGACGATGGGCCGTAAGACTGTGGCCATAAGGTATGAACATGCAACAACACTGAGGAATGTTACGGCATTCAAACTAAGCTTAGGTAGTACTATGGGGCCCCAAGATTGCCAGGAAAATAGAATACACACTTACCCCCATACCACCAGCCTGAACTGTTGATAGATGGATTTGTGATCTTGTTTTTGACAATTTTGCTGAGTTTTCTATTCTTAGCAGTGGTGACACCTCGTACCACATGGTGTGTGTTCTGTTACTGTATCCCATCAGTTTTTAGGTTTATTGTACTTTCAGTGATGATATTTAATGAATGTTGACATCAGCAGCTCCCTGGACTTTTCTTTTTAGACCATTCTCTGGCAATCTTATACAGGTCCTTCTCAAAATATTAGCATATTGTGATAAAGTTCATTATTTTCCATAATGTAATGATGAAAATGTAACATTCATATATTTTAGATTCATTGCACACTAACTGAAATATTTCAGGTCTTTTATTGTCTTAATACGGATGATTTTGGCATACAGCTCATGAAAACCCAAAATTCCTATCTCACAAAATTAGCATATCATTAAAAGGGTCTCTAAACGAGCAATGAACCTAATCATCTGAATCAACGAGTTAACTCTAAACACCTGCAAAAGATTCCTGAGGCCTTTAAAACTCCCAGCCTGGTTCATCACTCAAAACCCCAATCATGGGTAAGACTGCCGACCTGACTGCTGTCCAGAAGGCCACTATTGACACCCTCAAGCAAGAGGGTAAGACACAGAAAGAAATTTCTGAACGAATAGGCTGTTCCCAGAGTGCTGTATCAAGGCACCTCAGTGGGAAGTCTGTGGGAAGGAAAAAGTGTGGCAGAAAACGCTGCACAACGAGAAGAGGTGACCGGACCCTGAGGAAGATTGTGGAGAAGGGCCGATTCCAGACCTTGGGGGACCTGCAGAAGCAGTGGACTGAGTCTGGAGTAGAAACATCCAGAGCCACCGTGCACAGGCGTGTGCAGGAAATGGGCTACAGGTGCCGCATTCCCCAGGTCAAGCCACTTTTGATCCAGAAACAGCAGCAGAAGCGCCCGACATGGGCTACAGAGAAGCAGCACTGGACTGTTGCTCAGTGGTCCAAAGTACTTTTTTCAGATGAAGGCCAATTCTGCATGTCATTCGGAAATCAAGGTGCCAGAGTCTGGAGGAAGACTGGGGAGAAGGAAATGCCAAAATGCCAGAAGTCCAGTGTCAAGTACCCACAGTCAGTGATGGTCTGGGGTGCCATGTCAGCTGCTGGTGTTGGTCCACTGTGTTTTATCAAGGGCAGGGTCAATGCAGCTAGCTATCAGGAGATTTTGGAGCACTTCATGCTTCCATCTGCTGAAAAGCTTTATGGAGATGAAGATTTCATTTTTCAGCACGACCTGGCACCTGCTCACAGTGCCAAAACCACTGGTAAATGGTTTACTGACCATGGTATCACTGTGCTCAATTGGCCTGCCAACTCTCCTGACCTGAACCCCATAGAGAATCTGTGGGATATTGTGAAGAGAACGTTGAGAGACTCAAGACCCAACACTCTGGATGAGCTAAAGGCTGCTATCGAAGCATCCTGGGCCTCCATAAGACCTCAGCAGTGCCACAGGCTGATTGCCTCCATGCCACGCCGCATTGAAGCAGTCATTTCTGGCAAAGGATTCCCGACCAAGTATTGAGTGCCTAACTGTACATGATTATTTGAAGGTTGACGTTTTTTGTATTAAAAACAGTTTTCTTTTATTAGTTGGATTAAATATGCTAATTTTGTGAGATAAGAATTTTGGGTTTTCATGAGCTGTATGCCAAAATCATCCGTAATAAGACAATAAAAGACCTGAAATATTTCAGTTAGTGTGCAATGAATCTAAAATATATGAATGTTAAATTTTCATCATGACATTATGGAAAATAATGAACTTTATCATAATATGCTAATATTTTGAGAAGGACCTGTAGACTGTTGAGTGTTTTAAAATTCAGCAAGTCACCACATCCAAATGGCTAAATGCATTGACTTTCTGTCATCTAATTGGCAGATTACTTTTTTGACTAAAAGAGGAATTAAATAGGTGTCGTGTAAAGCAGCTGGTGAATTTCTGTTGTATGATGAATAAAAAGGCAACTGAGCAAGCTTATTCTCCAGTGAATAAGTTAATGGCAATCATAGTAAATTTATGTGGATAGAAAGGTACAGCATGATATCTGATGTCTAAGTGCTAAGAACAGCATCAAAGATTCCACCAACGATAAAAACATTGGGCAATTGCTGAAAGTAAGTTTACCGAGAGGACAGTAGCCCCTTTCAGAAGAAAGCACTGTAATTCTCACAAACCGGAACTCACAGTATGGCGTCTTTGATTATTCACTCAAGTTGTCTCAAGGTGAGCATATCCCTTGAGGATCTATATTTACATTTGTGACGTTAGCATCGCTTTTCACTGGATATATTAGTGGTCTCTGGTGCCACCCCCGCATTATACTTATTTGTTTTCTTGTCTCTCACCTTGCTGTGTCTGCAGTATGCACCACTGGCATTTGTTTTTAAACAGAAGGTACAGCAGAATAGAGTATAGCTGGGCTGGGTATAAACTGTAAGAGATTATTATTGAATGTAGGACTGATGAAATAAAGAGGCATTGTAGTGTCCTCGATACTAATGGTACCTGCAGCAGGTACCAGTTCTCTAAAATGAAGCAATTTTGACATTCTGTCTATGCAGTTAATTCTTATCTTTGCTTTTCCACCCACCTATGTGCCCTCCTTTCTTTCTTTCCATCCTTTCATGAATCACTTCCACCTTTCTTCTTAGTGTTTTATTTTTTTCAAATTTTGGTGTAAAACTGACGGGAAGGCCTGTGGAAAGTAACAATTTGAAAAGAACAGAGACTTTTTCAGAGAGGGAACACACAGCGAGTATTGTTCAGCAGGGGCGACCTGAAAACAATTGTCGTCATTAGTTTAGAAAATGTCTTCTTAGAACAGAAATAAGGAGTTAGAGCTTAGTGTTCTAACCAGTTGGGTTGACATAATAAATCCACCTCTGAAGTGCGACAGGTGGTGCTGTGGTTTTATTTCCACTTTTTACAGGCAGCTACTGTTCAGACTTGTGTTTGAACATGCACGTCCCTTTGTGCATGCAGATATATTTATACAATCTCTGCAGCTGACATCCCGTGAGCCTGATCCAGTACACGTTAGTAATTTTTTTAAGAGTTAATCATGTGGGAGCTCAATTGTCAACTTTCCAAGCATTTCAACACAACAGAGCTGTCAAATAAATTATTGATCTCTACAAATTATGGACATAATTCAAAACGGATAAAAAATCAAACTAGTAATTAAATTAAAAACAATGTCTGAGCAGTTATAGAATACAGGCTTGCATTACTTGGAAGGATGAAGACAGACATAGACTTATCTGTGGAATTGTAGCAGATTAACTGAATTGGAGGTTATTGGCTGAAGGCAGTCTTTATATGACAGCACCATAATGCTTCAAGTGACTGCTGTATAAATACAGTGCATTGTAAAAGCACTCATAGACTTTTCCACATTTTATCACTTTACAACCACCAATTTAATTATATTGTGATTTTTTGTAATAGAATAACACAAAGTGGGGCATAATTGTGAAGTTTTAGCTTTTATTTTTTTTTTTATAAAAATCTGAAAGTTTTTGAGTGCATATAAATTTGGCCAGCTTTTACCCTGATCTCTGTAAAAAAAAAAAATCAAGTGTAACTAATTGACAGCATTTTGCCACAAATCATGTGTAAAGAACCAAATTTAGAATTTTTGGCCTATATGTAAATGTGTGGCAGAAAACTAACACACATTTTGAACACAACTGTGATGCTGCCACCCTCAACACATGAGGGTGACAGCATCATGCTGGATGATTTTCTTTAGTAATTCTGCAGAAAGCTTACTTGAGGCTGCAAAAGACTTGAGACCAGTGGCTAGGGTAGCAAAACCTGAAAATTGATCTTCAAAGACCATCTCTATCCAATCTGACTGACCTTGAGCACAAACGTGACTGGCACAAATGTGTTTCCATGGATCTGCAAAGCTGCTAGAGACATATCCTAAAACTAGGAAATGGTAAAGGGGCTTGAATAATTTTGCAAAAAACTATAAGTTGTAATAGTGATTGTAAAGTATTAGCATTAAAAAAAAAAACTACAAACGTTTTCAACAAGACAAATGATTCTTAGTGGACATTCATGTTGCTCTGCAGAAAAAAATGGAAGAAAGAATGACACTTCAACAGCCCCAGAGGGAACCAGCTCTGTCACTCTGTGATCATGCTAACTGTCTCACTTCCCCAGCCACACCTGAGGTTCACACTGACACCTGCATTGGCAGGCTGAAAGCAGGCACTTTTATGTGCACCAAGTAAGCAGCACAATAACAACAAAATCTGACAGTTTTTTATCTAAAAGTTTGTTTCACAGTGGAGTTTCTGTCAGATGTCTCCCTCTCAGCACAAACCAAAAATATTAGATTAGAGTGTAAGCGCTTTAATTAGTATCAGCAAAACATACATAAACTCTAAATCTAGAGTTACCAACACTTTCAAGGTGTCTAAATTGTTACTTGAGATAATTAAGCTGTTATTGGGTTGAAAACTGATCATGACCACCCACCGCCCATGCTGTGTGAGCCTCTGAATTGTTTATGATCAAGGAAACAACTGTGATTTCACCCCTCAAGACCCGAGTTCTGCCAACATCCATAATCTGTCCACATTTGGACATAAGTAGACTTTAATATTTAAAATTTGTCCCTGCATCCCTGTCTAGGGTGTACCCCGCCTCCCCACCACAGACTGCTGGAGATAGTCACCAGCTTCCCCGCGACCCTCTATGGAAGAAGGGGTACAGAAAATGACCGACTGGCTGACTGACTGACTATTTAAGATTTGATGTGCTGGAAACATTCAGAGACCTAATTTAAAACTGATTAGGGCCAACTTCATAGCAAATATTGAAAGCAATTTTGGAATGGAAGCTCCTTGTACCTAGATATGTTTTTGAATCTTACTTGATTAGACAAGTTATTTTTCTGAATTTCAGTCATATAGCACTGCACTGCACTGTTACAGTTTTACATCATGTCTTCAAGAACACATTCTCTTGTTGGCCTAGTAACCAAACACTGTTCAAAGGTTGGTTTGCTGTCAAGATGTACGTAAACTACATTATCTGTGAAACCATACAATAACTAGAGCTGTAAGCAAGTATAATGGTCTAAGTTCTTGGCCGCAAGTCCTTCCTGGTGTGATTCCCTTTCTATGCCCAGGTACCCACAAATGTTGTCTCCTTCACTGGTCAACTTGCTGGATCAATACCCCGAAAACAACAAAGCCATGGTAATCCATTTTTCACAAAATCAGCTTTTCAGAATCAACATGTCAGGAACACAAAGACATGCAGAATGTTCTGAATCCAGCTGAAATGGTCTGACTGCCAACCTGAAAGTTTTGCATCGCTTTGTAAAGAAACTCTAGTTTCTTCTTCTCTACCTGCACTGTGCTTTGTAAGTGCACATTAATTTACCAGATAAAGAAAGAGATACAATTTCAAGGTAATAGAGCTGCACAGTGAGATCATACATGACAATGAATTACAATTGGTTTGGCAGTATTGACCTAAAATAGAAAACAAAACTACAAAAATTACAGAATTATGTAAGAAATCACTATAATATTTTCACATGCCCACCTCCAGGTCTATACAGGATCAATATTTTCATGTATCTACATAAAAGACCATTTGGAACTTTTTATCTGTCATTAGCATCTAATCTCTGTATGTAATGTTCCCACACGTGAAGGGTAGTCAGGTATTCTTCTGCAAACAGGTGAATAGTGGGAGATTTCGACCATTCTTCCCAATACGAAAGAACAATTTTTTGACATAGCATGCACAAGAGAGGAGGTGGGTGAACACAGATGGGTTAAACGGAGACAAGCACAGATTCCTTTGTTTTGGTTCAGAAAGTGAGACAAGACCTTGACACGGAAAAGATTAAAGCACACTCCAGCACAATGAGCAACAGCCAATTAGAGCCATTAAAAATCATGAGATTCATATACATGCTAAAATATGCAAAGTGCTTCTGAATGTGGGGAGCTGCAGAATAGGGGTATGAAGAGACTAACACTAACGCAGCTAGTGTTTTTCTTCTTTTTTTTTTGCTAAAAAAACAACCAAGAAACGTAAAAAAGGGAAATTGTTCCACAGGCGGTTCACAGCTAGTCTTCCACCCATGCCTTCGCAAATAAACAACAGTTTATTCTTCAGGGTTCCCTTCAATGCTAGCATCTGACAAATGCAAACATATACACAAGACAACTGGGACATTTTATTGCTACCACCCACTTTGAGAAAAGCCCCTGTGCCTTTTTCGTTTTTCAAGGCTGAAACAATTAGTCGTCATTTATGTGGCAAGCACCCACAGAGGACATTTTGCATCTTATGCGAGCATTTTTTATTTGGCTGTTTAAATTATACATTTTCCCACAGCAACTTAGAGAACTGTATCTCTCAGGCTTTAGAAGTAAATTTGCCGCTTTTAAAGGGACAGTTTAGCAAGTCATCCAATCTAAACCAAATCCCATGAACCTAACTGAAACATAAAAATGGCAAATTATTTTCTGAAAAAATAGTTCTAAAGCCACCCACTGCATCAAGGTTGAAGTCACACAGGTCCAAATGAACCAGTTTTGAAACTTACCTTTCAAATAAGTTCTAAATCTCTTGTTTTTAACAATTGGTCTGGTGCCTATCTCCAGCATTCATTGGGCGAGTGGTGGGGTAAACCCTGTTGGGCTGTACAAGACACCTGTCCATCACAGGGCAACACAAGGCCACAAAGGACTAACAATCATGCATGCAAACCCCTATACCAGCATTTTAGGAAAACCAAATGGTCATGTTTTTGAACCATGAGAGAAAGACAGAGTAACCAGTTGGGAACCCACGTTTGCACAGGGGCGACCAGAGCTCAGTTGGTTTAGTGGTCGTCTTATAATCTAAAAGTTGTGCGTTTGATTCCAGCTTCCTCCTGCCACATGTCGATATGTCCCAAGGCAAGGCACACTTAAACCCGAGTTGCCTGTGAATGTATGAATGTGTGCACAGTTGTAAGTGCGACTGGGTGAATGTGGCTATAGTGTAAAGCACATTGAGTGGTGACTATGACTAGAGAAGCACTCTCTAAAAGCACTCCAAATTTAGTCAATTTGGTTTGAAAACTCCATGCAGAAGGACTTCAGGCTGGGATTTGAACCCAGGATCTTTTTCAGCAACAGTGCTACCCATTGTGCAGCTCAACATCCAAAATTATTATTATGATAATTAATATAATTATTATTATTATTATAAATATTACATATTCTGTTACATTCTTTCTGCAACACAAATTTGCTGTGAATATAGTAAATTTTAATACTGTATTGAAGAAAAAAAGATAGCAGCATCTTTAAAAAAATGTCTCCTATCAAACTAAATTTGTAGTTATAAGTACATTTTGTTAGATTTAGGCACTATGATTACTTGTTCATGTTTAAAAATCAAACATTCTCTTTGAGGTATAGGGATAAAAAGTCCTCAAACAAGGTAGTATAGTTCTTCAACAGTTTAAAGACAGATTAATATCAACTTTTTGTTTTTTTGGTCAAAATCTAACTCACTCTTTGGTTAGGTTTAGGCATGTAAGTATTTGATTGGGTTAAGGTATTAAATACTAATGGCTTGTGCAAAAGAAAAAATATATTTTTTTTTTTACTTTTTTATATAATTAACAGGTAAAAGGGCAGCACCAAATGTAATGCATCAAAATAAAGTAAGATAAGACTGTTGAGACCAAAAATAGTATAAAATAGCTTTGCTTTCTGTTCTTGAAAAAAATCTGAATCGTGGCATGTTTTTCAGCCTTGTGGGCATTTTATTATCATAAAAAAAACTATAGCTTAAACCCCAATTACCAAATAAACAAACATATGTGAACGAAAGCTCCCAGTGTGGGAGAAATGGCCTGGTACAACCAACTTTATGCATAATGCAGTAAGCATCAAAATAATTTTCATTAATAGAATGGAGAGTTCAGCTCAAAGGTCAGGGAATCTTCATCCATCACATGAAAAACAGACAGAGGGTGCATAAACAGATCATAAATATGGCATGTGGCTATTTTAGAAGTCCTTGATTGTTATTCTGGATTCCTTGTATATGCACCACAATGCAGATAGCTTGTTACAAAACAGTATAAATAAACACGTGAAATAGATTTTACATCAAATGGAAAAAATCAGCCTCTTGTGTCGAGGAGACATGTATTAACTGTATTTACAGGAAACCAACAAAACAGGAAACCCATCCACTACAAGATCTTTGCTGCCTATGACACAAAATGAGATTCCCCGCTCAGTGTATCAGCCCTGCTATGAATAAAATAAACACAAACTTTTCTTTTAAAGCAAAGGCAGAGATTAATAATTTGCTTGTGTGTGTACTGCTGACCCAGTTACCCAACTCAGTTGTTTCCAAACCAACATCTCCACATTGCTGAGGTCTAACTCTCTTATCCGCTGTTGTGAAGTCACAGTACTGAAATACAATGCATACATCATTTAACATGTGATATAATCAACATACAGAGGTATTTAAGTAGACTTTCGCAGTAGTTTTATCTTTAAGCTCTTGAACTGTGGATAACTAGGGGTTTTCCAACAAAGTGTTTTGATTGCTAGACCAGGCTAGGCCAGTACTCTTTCTGGTTCTATAAAAACACCAAAGAACTGGTTTGTTTTTTCCCCAACCAGAGAGTTAAATTGGAGCCACACTGTCACAGCACTAAAAACATCCCTTCTGGTAAATGTTTGTTCATACTCTTGCTATATTCTAAAATTCTTTAAAGAAGACAATTTACAGTAATTACATATATGGCTGTATTTGTCATGTTATGCCAGCTAACATAGATACTAAAATCCCCTGTCTGGTTTATAACGTGCTAGCACTGCTGCTAAACTGTCAAGCACCAGTTTAGAACTGGATGCAGTTTAGTAAAAACAAGCAAACAATAAAAACTAAAGTGCTAACTGTAATTGTTGTAAGATACACTTCCAGTACCCATAGTGGCTGATCTTGAAAAGGTTTACGTTCATAAAAACATGTGCAAACTGGATTCTGTGGACAAAACAGATCTACAAACCAGGTACAGATCAAATTGCACTTGTAAAATGAGTGGAACAGACAGTGCAAACCTTTTAGCGTGTTTGTCTTCATGAATATGCAAAATAAACATAGGTTATCAAACCTGAAAGGGGTGGAGTTTCTGCATCTATGTTTAGTGCATTTAAGAGGCAGGTGTAAACTGGCATGAAAAAAATTTCTGTGGACATTGTGGCGAGACGGAGACATAGGTACAGTGACAGACAACGGAGGGAGAGAACCTTTTAGGAAGGATTATAATTTAAAGGCACCGTCAATTTATGGGACGACATAAATGTCTGGATGCACTGAGGAGCGCTTCGATATTAGCCAGAAAAAGTAGTGCAGATTATAGTTGAACTGCAGACAATCTTTATGCAATTAAACCAAAACAAAAAACACCAAAAAACAAATCTGAACATCAACAGCCATCAAAGACCAGAAAAAGGCACAATGAAGGAAAAACTAATAAAAAAAACTTACTGGGTGTTCCTGAATGTGCCCACTCCTATCTTGTGTACTAGAGGAATTTTTATTAATTCTTTACCACAACGTTCCTTCCCGGGCTCTGTATGAAGCACATTTGTGTTATTACAGGCCTTCATAAAAAGGGTGACCGGAGGGTGTGTTCCAACTACAGGGGGATCACACTCCTCAGCCTCCCTGGTAAGGCCTACGCCAGGGTACTGGATAGGAGAGTCTGGCCGATAGTCGAACCTCGGCTTCAGGAGGAACAGTGTGGTTTTCATCCTGGCCGTGGAACACTGGACCAGCTCTATACCCTCTACAGGGTACTTGAGGGTTCATGGGAGTTTGCCCAACTCTCATGAACACAGATCCACATGTGTTTTGTGGACCTGGAGAAAGCATTTGACTGTGTCCCTCGTGATGCCCTGTGGGGGGTGCTCCAGGAGTATGGAATCAGGGGCCCTTTACTAGGGGCCATCCGGTCCCTGTACAAGCGGAGCAGAAGTTTGGTCCGCAAGTGGAGGAGTATCTCGGGGTCTTGTTCATGAGTGAGGGAAGAATGAAACGGGAGATCGACAGACGGATCGGTGCGGCTGCCGCAGTAATGGGGGCACTGTGCCGGTCCTTTGTGGTGAAGAGAGAGTTGAGCTGAGAAGCGAAGCTCTCGATTTACCGGTCGGTCTACGTTCCTACCCTCACCTATGGCCATGAACTTTGGGTCATGACCGAAAGAACGAGATCCCGGATACAAGCGGCTGAAATGAGCTTCCTCCGTAGGGTGGCCGGGCACTCCCTTAGAGATAGGGTGAGGAGCTCGGCCATCCGGGAGGGGCTCGGAGTAGAGCCGCTGTTCCTCCACATCGAGAGGGGCCAGTTGAGGTGGCTCGGGCATCTATACCGGATGCCTCCTGGACGCCTTCTTCGGGAGGTGTTCCAGGCACGTCCCACCGGGAGGAGGCCCAGGGGATGGCCCAGGACACGCTGGAGGGACTATGTCTTTCGGCTGGCCTGGGAGCGCCTTGGGCTCCCCCCGGAGGAGCTGGAGGAGGTGTCTAGGGAGAGGGATGTCTGGGTGTCTCTGCTGAGTCTGCCGCCCCCACTACCCGGTCCCGGATAAGCGGAAGACGACGAGTACGAGTATTACGGGCCTACCTTGGTTCACAAGTAGAATTCTCATTGAAATAGGGCGATCAAAGTACTTTTGCACCCACAACACAGCCTTTTGTGATTTTGGCATTATTTTATTGTTATTATTATTCTACTAATGGTGTGATGGTGTGATCTATGCTATTGATAAACATAGTTTAGCTGTAATGCCCTTATGAACCAGACTGAACAGAAAAAATATATATTATTATTATTATTATATTATTATAATATATATATTATTATAATATATATTATTATTATATATTATTATAAACATTTAGCCATGGGACATTTAGTGGTCAGTCAGTCAGTCATTTTCTACTGCTTATTCCATAGTGGGTCGCGGGGGAGCTGGTGCCTATCTCCAGCAGTCTATGGGCGAGAGGTGGGGTACACCCTGGACAGATCGCCAGTCCATCGCAGGGCAACACACAAACAACCATGCACACACTCATTCATACACCTAAGGTCAATTTAGAGTGACCAATTAACCTAACAGGCATGTCTTTGGACTGTGGGAGGAAGCTGGAGTACCCGGTGAGAACCCACGCATGCACAGGGAGAACATGCAAACTCCATGCAGAAAGACCCCAGGCCGGGAATCGAACCCAGGACCTTCTTGCTGCAAGGCAACAGTGCTACCAACTGCGCCACCGTGCAGCCCAGCACATTTAGTGATACACTTAGTGGTATCAAGGTATATCACACTTATATATCACACATTTCGAAATTGCCAAACCTTTCCATTTTATAGCTTAAAGTCCTTTTGATTGAGGTATTAGGGAAAGTACCAGTGTGACTGGAGTTTCCTCTAGCTGTATGGAGCATAGAGTACCATGGAGCCACTGCTCTATAAGCATATAACAATCAATTTGTACATTTTTGCTCATGTCTGTTTCAAAATAAAAAAAATAAAAGATGGCCATATTAAGTTTTTAGTACAAGTGCCACTAAAATCTTATGCTGGCAGCTTCCTCCTATGAGACTAAAAACATATTTTATTTCATCTGATTATATGCAAAACTTAAAAAAACTAATGCTTTAGTGCCTACAGTTAAAGTTGTCATCCATGACTCGCTAACCTACTGTTCACAGAGGTTGCAGTTAGAGTTTAATCCAAGTTGTTGAAAGTTAATAAAACTGCACAGCTGACGTTGTGTTTGTGAGTGTGCACCGTTTGCTCCTCATTCTCACAACAGCTGCTGTGCAAGTTCAGGATTTGTTTTGTGTGAAGTCTTTGCGGCTTGGCATTACTTACTGTGAAAGCATTGCGTTTGCTTCAGCCTCAAAGCCATTTCTCTCAACGGTTTGGGTGGGCATTGTGTCTTTACACTCATGCACATCTTGAGAATGGTTTGTTAGTTTCAGGTTTCATAATGATGGAAACACCTAAATCAAATTGGCCGTTTTTTCCTGAAAACAACTAAATGTTATGTGATCACTAAAGAGGATGTGGCCATGCTTATTAAGTTATTTCAGCCAAGGTTAACCCAATATTGTGAATTCAGACAACAAGACTAACTCACGTTTTCAAATAAAGCCTGTGTTCCTGCAGCCAGACTGTCCCTTATTGTTAACATCTAGCCTAGTGTTAAGTGGAGAATACAAAGGTTAAATTGTTATACAGTGCTCAAGTGAATCTACCTGACATCACATTAAAATGAAAATCTACATTAATTTCAATAAAATCCTCAGCGCACTGCACAACATTTAAAACCAACCATGACCTACTGTTTTAGCGGACACTGGCTTACGTTTTTTTCGATTACTTGTGACTGAAGCAGCATTGAAATATAGAACTTTTAAAATATATTCTGTTTAAAAAATGTATTTTTATTTTATTGTCATGAGTTTATGAAATGAGTGTCAGCAATCAATAACAACAATTAATAAATATAATAGACAATATTATATCTGTAATTATCAAAATTATTTCCCAGTGGCAATGTTATATTTATTGCCTTTTGTTTTAATTTATATTACATCAATTTCTACATTTTTTTTATTTTTTATGACTGTAATATTGTAGTATTTTTACTCAAGGTTATCATACCAGAACAATTTCATACCGACCCATGCCAGATCGAATGTAAAGATAGTTCTTTGTTAAGCTTTCTGTTATATGTATACTGGTTGAATTGGTTCATGAGACTTTTTAGCTGTACATCTCATAAATCAGAGTTAACAAGCAAAGATATTTTTTCTGAACATGTTAAGACTGGTGGACAGATGGATTGTGACAAGGGTTATTATAGGTTACTAAAAGAAAGGCAAAAATACAAACTGAAATTGAGAAAACATTTTTGCGAAATAAAATAAATAAAAACTTTAATTACAAGGAAAACAGTACAACTAATTGTAACTGTATTGTGCACTTATAAAACTAACTAAACATACTGAAATTATAGACAGAATACCCTTTGTTTTTGTGTTTATCAATTTAGTTATAGGTTTTATGAACTGACATGAAATAAAAAAAATTTCCACATGAGCAGTTTATGTCAGCTGTCGGCACCGTACAGCACCCCATAGTCCCTGGCAGCAGTTTATAAATGACATTTTTGCTTACCACGCTAGCCTGCAATATGACGACAGCAAAACATGGATGAAAGCGCGAGAGTCCTATATAGGATTTCTTTGAGTATGACTGCAAGAGATGAAAGCAAGTGTTTTGAAGTATAAACAGGTAATAAAACATGTGAAATACTTCTCAAGGGGAGAAGATGCAAGCAACTTGACAAGCTAGCCTCTCTGATTAGCTGCCCTAAATGAGAAGCCACATCGTGGCCAGGTAGCACTGGCAGGGAAACAAACCTAATGGAGTGCTTTTACCATCAACCACAGGAAAACACAGGGACACCGCTAGTGGGAGAAGGTATTGGTAAATATGTTGATTAAGTCTGGTGACCACAACACTATGTGATTGAGATTAAGTTTATATTATATTGCAAAGTTTTATGTTACTTCATATTACTATGTACACGTATCTATAGTGCATGGACTATTTTTAGCAGCTGCAGCATTACACACATTTTGCACTTAAGGTTGCTATCTTGTGGAGTGTAACTTTTTGTGGTCAATTGGTTGTTCAACCATAATTGAAGACAGTTTTTGAAAACGGTATCTTGTGTTGAATTTTTATTACCCAATAAATATATGCATCATTTTATACGATACTCTGACCATTTAAATCCTAAACATTTACAACTTTAATACATGAGCTAGGAAGTACTTGTCTTGCTTGGTTTGCTGCTATTTGTCATTGAATGTTTTGCTCTGTGGCTTTGAAGCACCAACACTGCACATCTTTTCTTCTTCGCTACACAAACATATCTTTCCTCACTTTCTCGCATTAATAATGTAATTCCTTTTCATTGTTTATTTATTGATTTAAGGCTTTTATTGACTTTGAGTTAACACAACAGAAGCACGATCTGTACTTTGTGTGATCTCCAGCACACTGAGGTGCTCCGTGGATTTTGGATTAAAAGGAGGAATGAGTGAAAGCCATTTAAAGAAGCATTTCCATTGTGGTTTCTTTATTTTAATGTACACATGTAAATACATGCATATTGAAATAATGAGCACATAACTAACAGCTCAATAAGCTCTCACCAGCTAGTAAATGAACTGCAAAAATAATATTTTCGCAGTTTATGGTATTGTATTGTGAATAAACAGCAATAATGTCTTGTTGCCAGTCAGACACCAGGGATCGCTGGATGTATTTATGCCCTACTGGGTGTTTTAGGGGTATCAAGCGTTGATCTCGATTCCAAGGCATTTAAATTATCAGGATTCTTGTGCTGTCCATGATTGTGTGACATTGTTGCATTCCAAATGAGAACTGCACAGCCTTTTTTGAAAACAAAAAAAACAAAAGAAACAAAAAGAAAAACTATTGTATTTTATTGTATTATTGATTGTTCACAGTATTTTGTTGATTTAACAAATGAGTGTTTTCCCATACAATTTGTTTTTTACCCTTTAAAATCACCAACACGTCTTGCAGAACATACCTAAAACAATAGTCAGTAAACTCTATGTCATATAAAGTAAGGTATTAGGGTTATGAGATAGGGGACCAATGATTTCTTTATGTTTTGCACCCACACTACAGGTCCTTCTCAAAATATTAGCATGTTGTGATAAAGTTAATTATTTTCCATAATGTAATGATGAAAATTTAACATTCATATATTTTAGATTCATTGCACACTAACTGAAATATTGCAGGTCTTTTATTGTCTTAATACGGATGATTTTGGCATACAGCTCATGAAAACCCAAAATTCCTATCTCACAAAATTAGCATATTTCATCCGACCAAAAAAGAAAAGTGTTTTTAATACAAAAAACGTCAACCTTCAAATAATCATGTACAGTTATGCACTCAATACTTGGTCGGGAATCCTTTGGCAGAAATGACTGCTTCAATGCGGCGTGGCATGGAGGCAATCAGCCTGTGGCACTGCTGAGGTCTTATGGAGGCCCAGGATGCTTCGATAGCGGCCTTTAGCTCATCCAGAGTGTTGGGTCTTGAGTCTCTCAACGTTCTCTTCACAATATCCCACAGATTCTCTATGGGGTTCAGGTCAGGAGAGTTGGCAGGCCAATTGAGCACAGTGATACCATGGTCAGTAAACCATTTACCAGTGGTTTTGGCACTGTGAGCAGGTGCCAGGTCGTGCTGAAAAATGAAATCTTCATCTCCATAAAGCTTTTCAGCAGATGGAAGCATGAAGTGCTCCAAAATCTCCTGATAGCTAGCTGCATTGACCCTGCCCTTGATAAAACACAGTGGACCAACACCAGCAGCTGACACGGCACCCCAGACCATCACTGACTGTGGGTACTTGACACTGGACTTCTGGCATTTTGGCATTTCCTTCTCCCCAGTCTTCCTCCAGACTCTGGCACCTTGATTTCCGAATGACATGCAGAATTTGCTTTCATCCGAAAAAAGTACTTTGGACCACTGAGCAACAGTCCAGTGCTGCTTCTCTGTAGCCCAGGTCAGGCGCTTCTGCCGCTGTTTCTGGTTCAAAAGTGGCTTGACCTGGGGAATGCGGCACCTGTAGCCCATTTCCTGCACATGCCTGTGCACGGTGGCTCTGGATGTTTCTACTCCAGACTCAGTCCACTGCTTCCGCAGGTCCCCCAAGGTCTGGAATCGGCCCTTCTCCACAATCTTCCTCAGGGTCCGGTCACCTCTTCTCGTTGTGCAGCGTTTTCTGCCACACTTTTTCCTTCCCACAGACTTCCCACTGAGGTGCCTTGATACAGCACTCTGGGAACAGCCTATTCGTTCAGAAATTTCTTTCTGTGTCTTACCCTCTTGCTTGAGGGTGTCAATAGTGGCCTTCTGGACAGCAGTCAGGTCGGCAGTCTTACCCATGATTGGGGTTTTGAGTGATGAACCAGGCTGGGAGTTTTAAAGGCCCCAGGAATCTTTTGCAGGTGTTTAGAGTTAACTCGTTGATTCAGATGATTAGGTTCATAGCTCGTTTAGAGACCCTTTTAATGATATGCTAATTTTGTGAGATAGGAATTTTGGGTTTTCATGAGCTGTATGCCAAAATCATCCGTATTAAGACAATAAAAGACCTGAAATATTTCAGTTAGTGTGCAATGAATCTAAAATATATGAATGTTAAATTTTCATCATGACATTATGGAAAATAATGAACTTTATCACAATATGCTAATATTATGAGAAGGACCTGTATAATCACTTAAATGTGTTATCAATAATTCATAAGAAAACAAAGAGCGCTAGCGTTAGCCTAGTACTTCAGCAAACTACTGAGCACAAAAAATGATGTCAGCAGGAGGCAAGAGTCTGTTTTATAAAAGATTGTAACATTAGGTGTCCAGAAAAAGGGATACTGGAGATACAGAGGTCGCTGGTCATTTCACCCCTTTGGAATTTTGTCACTGACGTCGCTTTGCCGTTTTGGTTGCTTAATACCCAACATTTTGGCGTAAAATTGAGACAGTCTTACGTGGGATGTTCCATACCAAACATGTGCAAATTCATAGCCACCTCAGATATTTCATACCCAACTAGTGGACGTTTTATACCACCATTCAAATTACCATGTAGGTCCTTTCTGCCGGCCTAAATTATTTAACCCGTTCTTCACTAAAGAACAAGATTTTATACTTCCCAACTGAGAAATCTTTAACTTACTTCATAATCATCTTTAAGCAAGAGTGCCAATCTGTTTATTTTTGTTATTTTTATTTGTACATTTTTATCTCTATAACTCAGCAAATTGTCAACCCAGAGGTATATACTATCATAAAATGTTTTATCCATGATAAATGTATTAAGACAGGTATGAAGTGACAAAGGGGTAAACTGACCCAGAGCAACATCTGGAACACCGATGGTAGGTAAGCTGAGTGGGGTGTAAAATGTATTGTGATTTGAATGCCCTTGATTTCCAAAGGTACTGAGTTATCAAACATATTAATGTCATTAATTTCAAAGAAGTTTTAGACTGTGATTCTGCATTCGCAAATGCCTTGTCAAAATTGACTGATCTGTGTTGAGGACAAAGAAGCTCTGATGAGGAAATCCCATCTCTATTTAGTATCTGGATAGCAAGTGTGTTTTGTTTGTTTACTTTTTGTTCATGTTTCACCATGTTCGACTGCATGCATGTGGCTGACTGATGGCGTCTGTGCTCCAATTTGGAAGACAAACAGAAAGCAGCCAAAATCAGAACCATCTGCACAAGAGGCAATAAAGTCTAATCAATCACAATGTGGCATGGTCATATATTACCCAATTTAGTGTCTTGTCTTTGAGCAGTGGCTTATAGAGTAGCATAAAACACAGCTGCAGCTCCCAACAACATGTTAATCAGCTGAGACTGCACCACAATGTCACTTTGAAGAGTGAATGCTTTAAAATGGCTGCCACCAGACATCAAGATTACTGCTCTGAGTCTTAATCTCTTTATGCTAAAGACTCTTCCAAAGCATTTTCACAGAAAGGTCTCTAAGTGTAGTTTTTACTTCCAAGGTGCCATGAGAGATTCTAACAACAAATAGGAAAACTTTGCTGTTGATGTAGAAATGCCAACTCTGTCTTCCTGGTTGTTCTTTCTCTACAAACCTCCCACACTGGCCCTACACACACACTCACACAGACACTCACCAATGGCAGTGTTGATGCGACGCTGCACTTAAGGCTAGTGTATACATGCAGTCCATCTCTGAGATCACCAAGCCTCTGAGAACAGCAACAGATAGCATTA
The DNA here is from genome assembly GCF_021462225.1 of Girardinichthys multiradiatus. NCBI lineage: Eukaryota > Metazoa > Chordata > Actinopteri > Cyprinodontiformes > Goodeidae > Girardinichthys > Girardinichthys multiradiatus. The sequence continues at coordinate 26,764,059 of NC_061803.1, read as the reverse complement.
GAAGAGAACAACAAGGGACGTCAAACAGAGGGAGGGAAGTGTAGACAGGGAAGGAGAGAGAAAGAAGGAACAGCGAAGCATAGCAGAGGGGTCCAGAATAAATCTCTCCCTCAGGACTCTCCCAACGTTTGGGACTCATTGGCGCATACAGTCCATCTGTCTACTCAGATATCTATCACCCTTTCTTCATTTCTACACATGGCCTTGTTTTGCATCTTTGGATCTAAGTGGGAACACATCTGATTGGGCAGATGACAGTGAAGCTGGCTGATCTTGTTGGCACTGACCTACAGTTTGAGCTACAACAGAGTTAGTTTAGAAAGATGATTATGATTGATGAATGAAATCCAAAGTTTTTCAATAATCAGAACAATCACAACTCAGTACTTGCACAAAGTTGCCTGGCATACATGTATTCTATTAAATAAAAATCTTATATGAATCCTTAGCCTTTGGGGAAAATAATCATTAAATATCTTTCATTTTTTTAGGGAGGGAAATTTGTCACTTTTTTCAATCACTTACTTGTCAGGAGCAGCCCCGAAAACAGCAGCTGCAGCAATTAACACTTTCACATCATTCACACATACAAGGCAATTTCAGTAGAAGCAAATCTTTCTATAAACTTAGACAAGTTTTAGGGTTGCAACATGAGATTGTCCCATTCCTGCCCTTGCGATTTGATATCATGATGTGCCCCTGTACACATTGCACAGCTAAGCACCGGAACAAACTCTGGGGCAAACAGTATTTAATCGGACAGAAAACAACAACAAACTAGCTCCCTCAATAAAGGACAGTCCCTTCCTGAAGATAAAGGACAATGCTATTGTAACCATATCACTATAAAAGACTGTTTTAAGTTTTGTTTCTCCATATGTAAAATGTTTTGTTTTTTATTTAAAGTGGTAATATTTAATTTATTTTAGGGAAAAGTATAGCTAAATCACTTTTCTAAAGTAAAAATTTATTTCCATAGATTGAGAGAAAGTTTTGCTATTTCCGAATGTTTAGTGAAGTGCACCCAGACATGTGGAAGGAAAGTTCTGCTTTTTTCGAGCATTCAGTGAAGTGTACACAGACAAGGTAAGAGGCGGAAAGGAGAGTTTGTTTTTTGCCAAGAAGTGTGTGTTCGTGATTCTAGGGGGTCAAGTACTTCCAATAAGAAGTACCTGGCGGTAAGAAGTACCTGGCGTTCAAGCGTGGAACTTCTTTTAACAGACCCTTCATTGTCTGACTTGAACCGATCCAGGAAAATTGCAGAGAGCTTGTTGCCCCCCGCCTCATATATTTTAAAGTATCATGGTTCACAAGCTCTTCCATCAGTGTATCTTCAAGTTCTTGATTCAGCTTATGGCACAGTAGAAGATAGAGATTAACTGTTTGCCAAGTTTATGGCTACTCTGCAGAATGCTGGTGAAAAGCCATCAAGCTACCTTCACAGACTCCAGGTAGAGCTTAATACAGCTGTGCGTAGAGGAGGAATTTCGCCTGATCACTTTGATAGGCCAATTTTAAGTAGTTCTGTAGAGGCTGTTGGGATGACTCCCTAATTGCAGACCTTCAGCTTGAGCAGAAGATAAAAGCCCCACCCTCTTTTGCTGACCTACTCCTTCTGCTATGCACAGAGGAAGACAAGTAAGCCAACAAAGCAACACATATGAAAAAGCACCTTGGTGTTTCAACATCAGGAATCCCCAAATAGCGGGTTTGGTCCCAAGTGTAAAGTGCAGATGTCTGTTGTGAACCTAGAGCCACTGCTCAGGTGAATGATTTAAAAAAGCAAATCGCAGAGTTGCAAGCCCAAGTTGCTCAGCTGAAGACACAAAAGAGAGGCAAGAGTAAGACATCAAACTTAAATGTAAACACAAAAGTAACTACACAAATGACTCCAACTTACCATTACCATTAAATTCCAGACCACAACTATGGTATTGCTTTCATTGTGGGGAGGATGGCCATGTTGCCTCCAAGTGCAGCAGTGATGCCAACCCCAGTCTTGTTTTAACAAAGAGAAAACAGTTGCAACAAAAACAACAACAATGGGGCCGTGAAAATGGCATCCCAGATTCACGCTATTTAAACTAGCAACAACTCTTGTTGTGGGACAAACTGGAGTTGAGACTAACCCTCCGTGTCCCGTTCACTCCAAATCAATATTCAAAAGACACTTTAAAGGTCGCACTCGCATCATGCCTCCAAGCTTAGTTGGGAGCAAATGCACTGCTGGAGTAACCATCGCAGACCAGAAGGTCAATTGTCTTTTAGACACAGGCTCTCAAGTTACGACTGTTCCTTTGTCTTTTTATGAAGCTAATCTGAGAAACCAAGAAATCAAGCCACTGAAGGATTTGCTTAAGGTAGAAGGAGCAAATGGTCAAGAGGTTCCATATTTTGGATATGTGGAACTATATATAACTTTCCCCAGAGAGCTCATTGAGAAAGAAATAGAGGTCCCAACATTAGCACACATATGAGAGGAAATGCACAAGAGCAGCTCCTTATTGGCACTAACACCTTGGATATGAGGGCTGCAGGGTGGCACAGTTGGCAGCACTGTTGTCTTACAGCAAGAAGGTCCTGGGTTCGATTCTTGGCCGGGGGTCTTTCTGCTTGAAGTTTGCATATTCTCAGCGAGTACTCTGGCTTTCTACATGGAGTTTGCATGTTCTCCCTGTGCATGTGTGGGTTCTCACCAGGTACTCCAGCTTCCTTCCACAGTCCAAAGACATGTCTGTTAGGTTAATTGGTCACTCTAAATTGCCCTTAGGTGTATGAATGAGTGTGCGCATGGTTGTTTGTGTGTTGCCCTGTGATGGACTGGTAACCTGTCCAGGGTGTACCCTGCCTGTAGACTGCTGGAGATAGGAACCAGCTCCCCTGTGACCCCCTATGGAATAAGTGGTAGAAAATGACTGACCTTGGATGTGTTGTATTCAGATATTTCTCAAAATACTCATGACTTTTGTCTGCCCAGAGAATATGGCTATCAGGCAGTTCTCAAAGTCTTAGAGCTTCGACACAAACAAGGACAGGATAACAAGTTAGGATTTGTGAAGCCTAAGATGATACCAGCAGGCCATACTGTAGCTTTAGAGGGAATGGTCAGAGTACAAAAGCCCTTTGATGAGAAATGTGTTGAGGTCAATTTTGGAGATTCTCCTCTCTCAGGAGGACAGGGTAATGCAAAAGTTAAATTCTTTGCCAGAAGTGTTTGCTCAGCATGACCTTGACTTTGGCCACGCAAGTCATGTAAAGCATCGTATCCATCTCCATAACCGGACCCCTTTCAAACAAATAGCCCAGCCCATCCATCCCCAGGATCTGTATGCTGTACGAAAGCATCTAAGAGAGCTGCTTGATGCCTGTTATCCGGGAGTCTGATATTACCAAGATGGCGCCGACAATGGCCGCCTCGGAGGTTCGCTCTCTCTTTGTTTGTGTATTTTGCGTGTTTTTATGCTTTCTGAGCCACAGTACTGTGGTCTCGGGCCACAATTCTGTGGTCTCAGCAGAGAGGAACATCTCAACATCAGAGAGTCCTCTCTTGGGATTTTTTCACCATCTTTCATCGATCCGAGGTTCACTGAGCTTCTGGCAACCGGAGCTGGGGCACTCTATGGGATACTGCGCCGAAGGCGCCGGATGGAGAAACGTGCTGGCGCGCTGGTAAACCTCCGCAAAAGAGGACTACAAACACCATTGCCTTCAATCCATCTGGCAAATGTCCGCTCTCTGAGCAACAAGATGGACGAGCTGCTTCTCCTCACCGGTAAAAACTCGGACCTGTGCGGATCAGCGATTCTCTGCTTTACCGAGACATGGCTGAGTGAAAACATCCCGGACCGCGCACTGCTGTTGTTGGACTCCAGCTGTTCAGAGCGGATCGCAGCGTGGAGCTATCGGGGAAGAAGCGAGGAGGCGGAATCTGCTTTTATATAAATGAAGGTTGGTGCAGAGACATAAAAGTGCTGGGGAAAACATGTAGTCCTGATCTGGGGCATTTTATATAAACTGTAAACCGAGGGAGTTTTTCTCGTTTATAGTAATTGGCTCATATTTTCCACCGCAAGGCTGCACTTCTGCCGCGGAAAAACATCTCGCTGAGCTGATTACAGACGTGGAGAAAAAACACACGGACTCTTTCATCATAATACTGGGAGATTTTAAGAGAGCTAACCTCTCCAATGAACTTCCCAAATACAGACAGCATATTAAGCGTCCCACCAGAGACAAAAACACACTGGACCATTGCTACACAGATTTAAGGGACTTACCAGGGCTGCTCTGGGTTTTTCGGACCATTGTCTTATCCACCTCATCCCAACCTACAGACAGAGACTAAGAACTTCCAAACCCACGGTTCACACTGTTAAGAAGTGGACTGAGGAATTAAAGCAGACACTACAGGCCTGTTTTGAATGCACAGACTGGACTGTTTTTGAAACTTCAGCAAATGACTTAAACCAACTAACTGATGTGGTGACATCATACATCAGTTTCTGTGAGGACATGTGTGTGCAGACCAAGACCTTCTGCACCTTTGGGAACAACAAGCCATGGTTTACTCCACACCTCAGAAATCAGCGCAAGGACAAGGACGAAGCTCACAGCAGTGGAGATTGGGCGCGGTACAGGCAGGCCAGGAACAAACTAACAAAGGAGATCAAAGCAGCCAAGAGAAGCTACATTGAGAAGCTAAAGAACAGCCTGTCTACTGGTGATACTTCGGCTGTATGGACTGGTCTGAGAAACCTGACTGCCTACAGGAGCCTCCCCACCCATCCTGAACAGAATCCTCGCCTAGCTAACCATCTGAATGGCTTCTACTGCAGACATGACAGGAAGCTGTTCTTGCCTCAAATCATCTCCTCCTCATCCCATTTAGAAACAATTTCTTCCCACAAAGCTACCAACCCCATACATTCAGGTCTTCCGCCTGCACTAAAGATCTCAGAGGAAGATGTAAACAGGCTCTTTCAGTGCATGAAAACAAAGAAAGCTGGAGGACCTGATAACGTCTCCCCATCATGCCTGAAAGCCTGTGCAAATCAACTTGCTCCGATCTTCACCCGGATCTTCAACAAGTCACTGGAGAAGTGTGAGGTGCCCTCCTGCCTCAAATGATCCACCATCATTCCGGTGCCCAAGAAACCCACCATCCTAGGATTAAATGACAACAGGCCTGTAGCCCTGACGTCTGTGGTTATCAAATATTTTGAGCGTCTGGTGCTGAAGCACCTGAAAGACATCACAGCCCCCCTGCTGGACCCCCTGCAGTTTGCTTACCAAACAATCAGGTCGGCAGATGATGTTGTCAACTTAGGCCTACACTTCATCCTGCAACACCTCGACCACCCAGGGACGTACGCCAGGATCCTGTTTGTAGACTTCAGCTCGGCCTTCAACACCATCATACCAGACATCATCCACCAAAAGCTCACCCAGCTCAACGTCCCAGCCTCCACCTGGCAGTGGATCAACAGCTTCCTGACGGACCGACAGCAGCAGGTGAGACCGGGGAGCATCTTCTCCCGAACCAGATCAATAAGTACTGGTGCCCCCCAGGGGTGTGTTCTATCCCCACTCCTCTTCTCCCTGTACACAAATGACTGCACCTCAGCGGACTCATCCGTGAAACTCCTGAAGTTTGCAGACAACACCACTGTCATTGGTCTGATCCAGGACGGTGATGAGTCTGCATACAGACAGGAGGTGGATCGGCTGGTACACTGGTGTTGTCAGAACTACCTGGAATTCAACCCACTCAAGACTGTGGAAATGGTAGTGGACATTCGGAGAACACCACCCCATACACCCCATACACCATCCTCAGGAACCTGAAGTGTGGACCACTTCAGGTTCCTAGGAACCACCATCTCTGAGGACATGAGATGGTCCTCACACATAGACACTGTTCGAAAGAAGGCCCAGCAGAGACTGTACTTCCTGAGGCAACTCAAGAAGTACAACCTTCCACAGGAGCTGCTGGTCATCTTCTACACTGCCATCATTCAGTCTGTCCTGTCTTCATCCATCTCAGAGTGGTTTGGTTCATCCACAAAACAGGACAGGTCCAAACTGCAACGAATAATCAGGACTGCAGAGAGAATAATCAGGGCTGACCTTCCCTCCATCCAGGACTTATACAGGTCTAGGGTCAGAAAAAGAGCTGCAAAAATCTCTGCAGACCCCACACACCCAGTACATAAACTGTTTAGAGTTTTACCTTCAGGCCGCCGCTACAGAGCACTGTTTACTAAAACCAGCCGCCACAGAGACAGTTTCTTACCCCAGGCTGTTTCTCTGATGAACATTTAATAGAGTACCAAACAACAGCATACAGATGTTGCAAATGCACCTTTTTATTTATATATGTGTATATTTGTATATTGTATATATGTATATTCTGTAATGCGAAAACAAAACCAGAGAGCAAAGTGTACCGGAGTCAAATTCCTTGTTTGTATGTACGAACTTGGCAATAAAGCTGATTCTGATTCTGAGTCTCCTTTTGCATCTCCCATTGTAATAGTCCGTAAACGTGACAACTCCATTCATCTCTGTATCGATTACCGCAGACTGAACTCACAAACTATCAAGGACGCACGCATATGCCCTTCCAAATCTTGAGGAGGCCTTCTCAGTCCTGACTGGTTCAAAATGGTTTTCAGTCTTGGACTTAAAATGGGGTTATTACCAAAGTGAAATGGACCAGTCTGATAAGGAAAAGACAGCATTTGTGTGCCCTCTTGGTTTCTATGAATTTAACAGGATGCCGCAGGGATTGACCAATGCACCGAGTACCTTCCAATGGCTCATGGAGCGCTGCATGGAAGACCTCCATTTAAAAGAAGTGTTGGTCTTCATTGATGATCTTATCATCTTTTCAGACACTCCTGAGGAGCATGAGAGACGTCTGCTGCAGGTCTTAAATCCCTTAAAAGGTGTATGGCCTGAAACCTTCACCCGCAAAATTTACATTTTTACAGTCATCCGTTTCATTTGGTATAGTGGTCTTACAAAGGCCAGGCAGGGAGTGTGTTGTCTTTAAGGCAATTCTTTAAATAATTAAGTTCAGAGTTTTAAATTACTAATACAAAAATTTTTCTATGTTGTTAAAAACTGATTGGAGGTTGTTTAGACAATCATTTCATGTTTAATTGATGTTCATTTAAAAAATAGTATCGCACTCCTGGTTTCTGCCAGTAAACACTAGAACTAGGCGTGAGGAACCACATCGACGCAGTATCAGGTACCATCCACGGTGGATTTTCAGGCAGGAATGCCTTTTCACCACATGTTGACGGAGACAAATAAACACTGCTACGAAACTTTGTGGTTTAACTCAGTGTCACCAACATCCATGTTGTAAACACTCCAATTTCAATAAAATAACTTTTTATCTACCTTACAGATTTGCATTATGACTGGTTGTTTTAACACATATCAATCATTGTTAAATCATTTTAAATCTAATTTGACCTCATTTCAAATTCTTCAAAATCAACCTTGGCTCTTAAACATAAATATCCACACTGAACTGTGATACCATTGCATAATTTTACTGGTTATGGTTTTCAACCATTTTAGTTTTTGCTTTTCCTTTATTTGTATAGAGTTCATCAGTTTTCCTTATCAACTATGTATGTGATTTTTTTTGTACTTAAAAGTTGCCAGCAAAAAATTCACCTGCAAAAATTTACCTAAACAAATTCCCCAGCAGAAATTGGAATTTTTGCAGGCAATTTTCCGCCGTTGAATTTTTTCAGGCAAGTTTCTACAGTTGAAATTTTGCAGGAATTTTTTGCAAAAAACAAATCACATACATAATTGCACAGGATAAAACGTCAGCAATATAAATTCAATGTCTAAAAAATGTATGATTCTAATGAGACTATTTTACTTCCATAGATAACCTGGATATGTTCACGCTATTTCATCAGAATGTTTTTTTTTTTGGCTGAATCTAAGCCACACAACACAGTTCTTAAATTCATGAGTAAGAGTTCATCAGATTTTTTTTTTACTTAAAATTTGCCAGCAAAAAATTCACCTACAGAAACATACCTAAAAAAATTCGCCTGCAAAAATTCACCAGCAGAAATTCGAATTTGTGCAGGCGATTTTCCACAGTTGAATTTTTGCAAGCGAATTTCTGCAGCTGAATTTTTTCAGGATTTTTTACAAAAAAATCACATACATAATTGCACAGGATAAAAATTCAGCGATATAAATTCAATATCTAAAAAATTTCTGATTCTATTGAGACTATTTTACTTCCATAGATAACCTTGATATGTTCACACTATTTTATCAGCTTGGGAATGCACACTGTAGCTAACCTCTTAAACTGTCTAAAGCAGGTAATATGTTGATAATATAAATGTTTTTTTGGCAGAATCTTAGCCACACAACACAGCTCTTAAATTCATGGGTAAGAAAAAGCACCATAAATATGCTCTCAGTTTAATAATGACTGCCTTTAGCCTCAATTCTGTTAGTTACTCTATGTAAAAGTGTACTAGCAAAATGCAAACAATACCTTGTAACAAATTATGTTGACTGTTTTGTTAGTTTTGACAATGTTCAGTTATCGGTCTACACTATGGGTAATATCTTTGTGAATGTGGAAGGAATAGCTAATGGTGACAAGCCTCTCTTGTGTGAATATTTACCTAAATGCTTGTTAGTTTGCAGTAAGTTATTCTCTTTTAATATCAGAATGTATGAAACAAGTTATGTAGCAAGTTTTAGATTTGTAAACCTGTGTATTGAGAACATTAGTAGTAGCATATTAAGGCAATGTGAAACCAACGGTGTATGATATACAGTCTATATACTTTCCATAGGTAGCTAGCATGTGTGAATTTTAGCTAAACAAAAGCAGTAAACATGTAAAAAGTCCATATGAAGAGTTGCGAAGAGTTTAATAAGAAATGGACACTGCAAACAGACACACTGTCTTCAGCCTGGTGATTTGACAGAGTTTAGGCATGTCTGTGAATGAACCCCCTTTCAGGATTTTAAAGCCAAAAAAGGGGCTGCTGTTGGGGAGATAAATAGCGCTGGAGAACCTGCCTTTTGCAAACCATCCCAGATATGCCAACAGCAAGTTATAAATTCAGAGTGCTTTAATGAAATTTACACACGCATGGAAATAAAAAACTTGTTCTGGTAGTGATTTCAATTAATTTGGCCATTTGCTAAACTGTTTTATTTTTCCTCCCCAAGCAGCTTAGAAAAGTTCTTCTAATGGTGAAAACAAATCCAGCTGAACTGTAAGTCCTGTCTGAGAGAGTGGAGGGAGGAAAACGTCCAGTGAGTGATGATCTTTTTCTAGATTACTGTGGGTGAGCAGTGAGCAGTGTGTATACATCAAAATGTGTGTGTATGCTAGATGGGTCATCTCCAACCTTAAACACCTGCTGTAATCCTAACATCAACACAAGACGCTCACCGATGGCACAAACATTCTCACTCTGAGCTGACTGTGGACGCAGGGTGCAAGGACAGCTGTATGTGTCTGTGTGCAATCAGGGTAGCAAACAGCTGTTTGGTGACAGCTTCATTAATACAGTTTATTATCTTATGCTGCTTTCACCCAGATTAATCTCTTCTTATGCTTCTAAGGATGAGGGGAAAAATCAAAATATCTCCTTGTGGACCAGTCGGCTTCTCTCTGTTTAAGTACACTGGATCTTATAGGTCTATAGAATGCACCCCTTTTAAAAAAGCCAGTTTTTTCGACCTGATAAAATTATACCTTGATGAATAATTTTCAAAGTCTGTCGAAAATATGTAACATCTGATATCTACAGGAGTTGGACAATGAAACTGAAACACCTGTCATTTTAGTGTGCGAGGTTTCATGGCTAAATTGGACCAGTCTGGTAGCCAGTCTTCATTGATTGCACATTGCACCAGTAAGAGCAGAGTGTAAAGGTTCAATTAGCAGGGTAAGAGCACAGTTTGGCTCAAAATATTGAAATGCACACAACATTATGTGTGACATTCCAGAGTTCAAAAGAGGACAAATTGTTGGTGCACGTCTTGCTGGCGCATCTGTGACCAAGACAGCAAGTCTTTGTGATGTATCAAGAGCCACGGTATCCAGGGTAATGTCAGCATACCACCAAGAAGGATGAACCACATCCAACAGGATTAACTGTGGACGCAAGAGGAAGCTGTCTGAAAGGGATGTTCGGGTGCTAATCCGGATTGTATCCAAAAAACATAAAATCACGGCTACGCAAATCACGGCAGAATTACATGTGCACCTCAACTCTCCTGTTTCCACCAGAACTGTCCGTTGGGAGCTCCACAGGGTCAATATACATGGCCAGGCTGCTATAGCCAAACCTTTGGTCACTCATGCCAATGCCAAATGTCGGTTTCAATGGTGCAAGGAGCGCAAATCTTGGGCTGTGGACAATATGAAACATGTATGGTTCTCTGATGAGTCCACCTTTACTGTTTTCCCCACATCCGGGAGAGTTACGGTGTGGAGAAGCCCCAAAGAAGCGTACCACCCAGACTGTTGCATGCCCAGAGTTAAGCATGGGGGTGGATCAGTGATGGTTTGGGCTGCCATATCATGGCATTCCCTTGGCCCAATACTTGTGCTAGATGGGCGCGTCACTGCCAAGGACTACCGAACCATTCTTGAGGAACATGTGCATCCAATGGTTCAAACATTGTATCCTGAAGGCGGTGCCATGTATCAGGATGACAATGCACCAATACACACAGCAAGACTGGTGAACGATTGGTTTAATGAACATGAAAGTGAAGTTGAACATCTCCCATGGCCTGCACAGTCACCAGATCTAAATATTATTGAGCCACTTTGGGGTATTTTGGAGGAGCGAGTCAGGAAACGTTTTCCTCCACCAGTATCAAGGAGTGACCTGGCCTCTATCCTGCAAGAAGAATGGTTTAAAATCCCTCTGACCACTGTGCAGGACTTGTATATGTCTTTCCCAAGACGAATTGACGCATAAGGAGGCCCTACACCATACTAATAAATTATTGTGGTCTAAAACCAGGTGTTTCAATTTCATTGTCTAACCCCTGTATACTTTAGTCTTCAGCACTTGGGTTGATGTAGTTTAAAAAAGGCAATCATCTCCTTAGATCACTCTTAATCCTCTCCCATGATGTGTGTACAGTTAAATTATAAAAACATCACATGCATGTCTTCCTATAAAAATGTTCCTCAGCTAAAGAGTGTAGATAAAATGACTGGAAATGTGTGTCCTTTGCCTGGCGGACAGAAAAAACACAATCAGAACTGTTGAGTTTGGTATATCCCATGTATGTCCGGCCAGATCAAGCCTGTCTTGGTGCTGTGAAGAGGGTGTATGTTTGTTGTAGAGATGCTGTGCTGCTGCCGGAATGGACGGCGAGCAAAGTCGCTGATTAGAACCAAACTCTGCTTAACTTATCAGACACATGCGCAAGCACTCTGCACAGATAGTAGGTGGCTAGTTTGTTAGCCACTCTTGACTGGGCATACGTCAATAAACACGTGGATCAACCAAACTTTATGTGTGAGTAGTGTATGCTCCCATACTCCAGAATGTGTACACAAGTGACTTTGCATATCTTATCAGTGCTGTTGCAGATCCTCCCCAGCCTGGTGTGTTTTAGACTAAAGGGTTGCAGTTAAAGCTGCAGTGAATAAGAACACATAAACAGCAGCAGCTCTTAGGGGTGAACACACATTTTGTCTTGGTAGCCCAGATGATTTAGTACCTGATAAGCCAGGAGAGCAGAACAGAACAGCTTCTAAGTCTGCCGTGACCTCCTCCGTCTGTTGTGCTCAATTTGAGAAGCTTCTTCAATAAGAACCCATATTGTTTATTTGCATTCTTTAAAAATATACCTCTTGCACACTAAGTACAAACTTTTATTATTCTCAAATAACTAGGGCCCCCTTCTGGTATTTCATATTGTTCCAACAGTTTAAAGTCCATTTCATGAGATGCCAGAGAAAGTGTGATCTGAGTGATCTGAGTTTCTCTATCTGTTTGGAGCATTTAAAACAAATAGAGGATTTCTCCTCCCCTATGTGTCATTGCATTAACATCAGCTGGCAGTAAGAAGGCTCAAACACTTTTCCTTACAATAATAACAAACTCAGCGGTTTGGAAATATTACCGGTAGCATAAGGCACTGACAACCATGTTACAGAAACTAAAATAGTGCCATCCAGCGCATTTATTAAAAAAGTTCAAGGTTCTGATGCAAGGTTCTGTTAAAAGTTTATAAGGAGGGCGCAGGGGGTTAGGCAAGCAACCCATGTACGCAGTCCCTAGTCCTCGACGCAGACTGTCGCAGGGTCAAATCCTTGCCCGTTTACGCTTTCTGCACTCCTTTACCTCACTCTTTCCACACCATTTCTGGTTTCATTACTGTCGAAAAAATGCTTTAAAAAATAAAGGCCCTAGAGCCTAAAAAAAGTATATAAAAAAAACGAAAAATTAAGAGATAACTTTCTTCGTGGCTTCATTCAGCATAAATCAGTAGTGGTTTTAGAGGTTGAAGCTAAACAGAAAGTTTATAATGGGTCAACACCAAAGCAGACACATCAAAACAACTCTAATTTCCAAAACGTTTATGCAAATCTTTGTTTATGTAAACGCTATTTTATAAGCTTTCATCAAGTTTGCATTGAAGTATTATTTAAACAGAAGTCAATGAATATTTACACAGGAAATGGAGGTTGGAGGAGTTCCGTAGCCAGTGATACTCCAGCGTGAAACACAGAACAGAACATGTTTCTAGTCAGAGAGTCTATGTAATAGAAAACTGAGGCGGTATAAAAATCAATTTAAAAACATTTAAACCACTATAATAATATAGCCTTTTACACTTCTTCACGTTTTTTTTTTGTTTTGTTTATCAGACAGTAACTGACTGGAAATGCTTTACATGTTCAGTTCTCAGTACATTTCATACAGGAAGATCATTAGAGGTGCCCCACCTTCAACATCTGTTTTCAAATGTGTAAACTACTATGACCTGTTTTAGAAAGGAGTGTTAAGAAATAGAAATCTGCTTCAGTCTGGGCCCCTCTCAAACAAGCTATTAGCTTCACACTGTGGGACCAGCACATCCTGACTTATTTTAATTGAAGATACCGCAGGTATAATATGGAATGCTTTAACCATTTAACTGATCCTCACTTTTAAAATCTGGAATCAGCAACTTCAGGTAATACTGTTCTGAGGTTACAGTTAAGCAGTTAACTGAAGGCTAGCACACTAAGCAGATACCTCGACTAAATAACCACCTATAATCGACTTGTTATACTTCCAACATAATGTTATAAAAAGCAGAACAACACAAAGGGATGCTGTTCTATTGGATTAGCAAATTAAAGGGGACTAGTACTAAATTATAGGATCCGGGACCTGCCTATGCCTGAAGCCTAAACGTTTTAGGGTGAATTCCGATTTATCATTACCTGCAATTGACCTCTTCCTCTGGCAGTTACAGTGAGGTAATTTGAGAGTTTTTTTTTTCTTTGTTTGTTGTGGTAAAAACAAATTCTATCGAGTAGTAACTCTTTAACTAGATTTAAATGTTTCTCTACTATGCACAGGGGATCCCCGGTCATACATCAAACTGCCTTCCTAAATTGTTTTTTGCAAATCCTGACAGTGCTGAACAAACACAAGTGTTTCATACATTAAATCAGAATGGATCACAGATTTCTGGGTCAGCACAAAAGCGCTGTCACATCTGCAGTGACTTCTTTCTCTTTGAATTAATCTGGCTTCTGTTTCAATTCGTGATGCACTGTTTATGCTGCAGAACTGTACATAGATTGCTCTGGAAGCCCACAGCAGTAATTTTATCTGATAGATGGCTGCTTGAACTTTAGCGTGGGCAGTGGGCTGTTCCTGTTGCATGGCTGCAGCTTCACTCATCTCTTCTCAGAGGTCTCATGGGAGGACCCTAAAATAAAAATATGTGACCTCAGTGACAGGCGATGGGGGTTTTCAGACTGTTTTTTGATCCAAAACAAAAAGAGAAATAAATTGGCCACCCCTGTTTACACAGCTGACTGAGTAAAGCAAGACACCAAACACTATCATAAAACAAGTGAGAATGCTGATATAAAGTATAGGAAATACAGGTTAAAATCTACATTTAAACTAACTTATTAGTAGCCGGGCGGAACAGAAAGAACGTGGGAGGACAAGAGGATGAAAGGAGCTTTGATTCACATGATCCTCCTAGGAATGTGAATAAAACCTAATTTCCACTTTGATCAAAGAGGATGGTGCAAATTTTTGAAACAAAGCTATGACAACGTGGGGAAAAAGTTGGATTCTGTCAGATAAGCCAAGCAAAAAAGGTGGAGGTGACAGACCAAGGTTGCCTACCAACCCATGACCCAGGAGAGGAGCGTGAGAGAAAAAAGAAAATTGAAGTTGAAAGTAGAAAGGAGAGCTCAGTTTAAATCCAGAAAAGAAGATTAAGAAGGGCTAAGTGTCTTTTTTTGGGTTAAAAGCTCTTGCTGTTACTTGCTTTTCATCATACTCAAAGCTATAATGCGTTTAACGGCATTGCAACGCTACTTCTCATGGAAATATGAGCAAAGACAATTGATAGAAATGATCTTACAAATTTTTTTCTTGGGATTTGCTCTGAAACTTTGGTAAAACTATAATTGCCAAAGTTGAATACAATATTTGTTTGTTACACAAAAGCATATTTTGACAAATACAACTTAGTGTGTGAGCTGCTTATCTGGAAAAGTGAATTATGACGATCTGTGCACAAAAAAACAATAAATGACAAAGCCAAACAAAGAATACATATTAGCTTATAATGTTCCCAAGAAAAGTGATAAAACATTAGATAATAGATGGCCTATTATTAGAGAAGTAACATGATCTTGCTATATAAAAGCACCATGACATCTCTCGTCAAAGTATGAAGTCTCTCTTGCTATCCAGTTGCTGTCAACATGTAACTTTGTCCAGTAAAATAAGCTTAAGCTAATATTATAGGCACAGACATAAATAGGAGTACTTTAAGCTTGACACCCTCTATGTTTGAGACTTTTATTTTGAAGTAAAAGAGGAAGCAATTCTTAAATTGTGACAATGTTGTTTTGAAAGAGTAAGCCAATAAAGATGTCCTTGATCTGGCTGACAACATCCTGTTATATTAGCATTGCAGAAGCCTCCACCACTTTTAAGATCAAATCGCTTTAGCAGCAGCATGTTGGGTACTTGGTGGGAAAGAAATGGTGAGAAACTGGCAGACAAGATGCAACCCATGTGTAGGTACTATGAGAACATTGCGCCTGGCTAACTGTATGTTGCTAATGATGGTAAAGTTGGCATCTGCTTTGAATTTTTCCTATTGGGACCAAACTGAAACGCTGACCCGTGGCTCCATTTGGTCAGATCTAGTATGGTATTGTAAATACATAGACTGATTAACCCTAAACTAAATAATTACACACTGGATAGAGATTTTTTCAAACACATTTTGAGTTTCATAAAAATTTTATTTAATTTGTGAAAACACAAAAAAGAGAATTTAAATATTTTTTGGATTTTAAGGCCACCTTGGAATGAGACAAGCATAACAAAACCAAAAACTGGTGATTTTTAGTTTTCAAATAAATATTGCTAAAATCTTGCCTCATCTTGTTCTCCTAAACTCAGTGTTTTGTATTGTGAGCTGAATGCATCATAATATTCCAACTTGTTATGGTGTCAACGTTGTGTTACTAACTTCTTTTGAGACAGCAAATTGACTGAGCTGACCGAGTAAGGATGCGTGAAATGCGGCGTGCTTGGAAATTCCGATTACGTAACTATTGTCCTTTAATTGGTAAATACCTACAGTTGCCTCATACACATTTACTTTCTGATTCTTTTATCAGTAAAGACGCAACCATTAAAGAAGAGACTGTTGGTCTCCAAAACCTGGCAACCAATCAACTATCAGCCATGAAAGATAGGATCCCAAACAAGGCTACAATAGCATGACCTTGTTGAATTGTGGAAGAATCTTAGTATTAAAGTAAAACTTTTCTAAAACGTTATTTGGACCCTTGTTGCTACAACCAGTTTACATTGCTGACCTTTGACCACAGCTATAGTCTCCCTTGAACATTAAACCCACATTAGTATCATTTCCAGTTGATGAGAACATTTATATTATTTAAGGTATCACTTGTAGCAAAAACCAACAGGAATTATTGTTAGACATTAAAGCTGCACTGCCCTCTAATTTCAGCAAAATTTCAGCAAAATGTCATAGTTTTCATAGTTTAACCTTTTAGTTGAGTCCCTATTCTTTCAACATCATCGATTCTAGCCAAAGCAGGAAGGCACTCTTCAGCAAAACTGCTGATAATTCCATGGAGAACTCCCACACATCATCACCTTAAGGTCAGCATTGTGTTCGGAGTTTCTACTAAAGCGCACATACAAACAAAGAATAATCCATTATCCACAACTTCATCCTAGAGGGTCACATAGGTTTGCCTGCTTTCCCAGCTGATGCACCAAACAGGCCTTCAATGCATATTTGCACTAGGCAAAGAGATGATAACCAAGCAAACTCATCTTCACATTTACTTTACATCCTACTCAGAATCCTCAGTTAGTAGGGACAAAACAAGGTCACAAAATCTTAAAACACACAATATTTCTCTTCAAAATAAATTCTGTCTTCAAGGTAGGTAAGGTAAGGTAAGTTTATTTATATAGCGCTTTTCAGTAACGAGACACTCAAAGCGCTGTACATACAATTACAATACAATCACAAAGAAAATAAACACAGATACAGACTACAATCCTTCTAAGAAATTTAAAAATGTATTAATCCTTCTGAGAAATCTAATAGTCTCATAATTCCACTGAATTCTAACTAGGGAAGCTGAGTCACTGGTACAAAACAGCTTTAATCCACATTTTCAGGTGCTAATGATATATTGCTTTTACATGTACTGAAGTTGAGCTAAGTAATAACAGTCCATTGTAGTCTAATTAAGAAAGCTGGGTCATTCGTGTAAGAGCAGCTAAAGTCCAAATTACTAATAATATTTGGTTTTTGCAGGTAATCCTTCTGATAAAACTAAAAATCAATGAAAAAGTAATGAAATACTAATAATAATTGGTTTTTGCTTGTAATCCTTCTGAGAAATCTGAAAATCTATTAAAAGTAATGAAATCACACATTTAGGTAAAGTAAGATAGGAGGAAAGAAAAAAAGTACAAAAAACCTCATCAGGGGTAAGCAACACACACATAAGTAAAGATTTAGCAAGGATACGGTGGAATCTTGAGGGTGCGAATGTAAGTCTGAGTGTGTTTGCAAGAATTAGACTGTCAACACTGATAGAAGCGCCATTGTCCTTGAGAAGAGAGGTGGAAGTTTTATCAATCGGCCGCATAGTCCTATCAGCACACAGCTGGTATGGGAGTGCTGGGGATGAGCGTCATGTTTATATAACATCCAGGAGATATTTTGTCAATAGCCAGTTAGCAGAAGTTGCCAAGGCCACATTGGGGCGCCAGATTTAGAAAAACAATAAATGTTGTGGTTCAGGCAGTTGAGAATTTTCAACTACCTTAAGGGTTTTACTGGTATGTCTCAATTGCGAATCCAAATAGCCGAATTTCTGGTACTTTCCACAGATCTCGAGCGTACAACTTCTCCAAGATTATATCCTTTAACTTCTGAGTCCCACCGCTGCCAGACTGCCATTCTGTTCAAGAATTGTGTACAGCTTGTGATTCTGCTCTCTTAACATTCCAGTCTGAGTGTTGATCGCTCTACAGACTCAATCCAACATCATAGGCAGCTTTGGAATGCTTTGAACAGCTGCCCATGTTTTGCGAATCACTCGATAAGCCAGGTAACCACCAACTCCAAAAAGCTGAAATCCTGTTATCAAAAGTCCAAATATGTACACATTTTCTATTTCCTTGACCGAAATCGTAGTCAGGAACACAATCTTTCACTGCTGCCAAGAATCCATTGTGTATCCAGAGAAGAACGTCCCGTCTGGACAAGAGGGTCTCCTTTACCCTGTCTTCCCCTTGAAAAGAAAAAAACTTGATCAATTACGTTGAGAGTCAAGCTGACCAAATCCATAATTTAAAAGTTTGGAGGATATGCAAAGTGAGGCTCTGAGAAAAATACAGACAAAAAGCAGAAGCAGGGATCAGCCGGGAGGGAGGGAGAGAAAACGCGTGTCTTCCACTGAGAGCAAGAGAAAGCCTTCAAAGAAGTATCCAAATCATATTAAGCAGTTAAGGTAGCACATTTTGGGTACTCTGTAGAGAAAAATAGAAAACTAACAGAGTGACAGAGAAGATATGAATGATTTGTAAGCACTGTTTGAAAACTGCAGCAGGCTAACTGTTAGCCGCTAACAAAAATAAAGTCATCTCTTTCAGAACTTTAGAACTATGTTATAATTAGACATTACAAATCCTTTAAAACATAGGCTGGGATTTGTGAAACAGTTACTCTATTTTTTGGAAAAATCTAAACTGGAAAATCTGAGTTTCCAGAAAAATGCTGCTAAAATCTTGTCTTGTTTTCATAAACCCAATATTATGTATAATTTTGTTATGTGAGCCCAAATATGGAAAGAAATTGCAAATTAGCTGAGGCTTTGAATGTTGATATAGAACACTTGTCCCTATAAAATAAATTACAAAAATAAACTACGAAAAAAAATGTATCATAACATTTTACCAGTAAGGGCACCAATGGTACAAGTCTTCAAAAAGCAATTTGATGTGTTTTACGTTCAAATTATGTGCTATATATTTCTAAGTTGGCTACCTTCCTGTCTTCATTTTAATTTTTTATGGTATGGGCTCACACAGCTGGCTTTATTCTACACTATATATATATATATATATATATATATAAGGAATGTTTTATGCACTGCCTCAACATGATCACTAAAAAACAGTGGCGAAAGGGCAATTTTCTCATTTATTTTGGATGTCCTGTAACCTAAGCTGCATGCTCCAAGATCAAAAGGCAGTTCCCCTGGATCAATTCAGCTTTTCATCTCAGAATCCACACAGCACGTTTGCTACCATGAATGAATCAATACCGAAAATGGAAGAACAAATACATGTTTCGACCCTTAAAGCTTTGGGAGAAACATGATCACATGGCTTGGTTAACTTCCCTTTGCCTTTTTTGTGCTATCTTTGCAGACCACCATCTTGAGCATGGTTCTCACGCCACACAGGGACCTTTCTGGGGTTTTCCCCATCTCCTATAAACAGGGCAATGCCTCCCTTTGTTCTCTCCCATTGGATCTCTTCATAAGTGGAGAGGATCTTTGGGGCGTTCAAATCCTACCTAGTGGACTCCGAGGTGAGCGATTGTTCCCCTTTCTCCTTAAGGCTTTGTCATCTGTCCTTGTCTCTCCTCTGGCCAAATCCCTCTATTTAAGCCTTGTTCTTCAGTTCCCTTTAACACCCCCTCCATCTGTTCTTGTAGTGCCTATACCAGCACATCAAAACAAACTATAACTCAAGATGGACCACCGCAAGCTCCCACCATTTCCAAAAAAAAGACACAGGCAGAGAAGAAGAGAGGAGAAGGAAGGGAGGGGGTCAGGGGAGGATTGGGAGATTTGACGGGAAACAAGCTGGCTGATAACGCTGACATAATGAGAGAAAATGAGAGAGACGTGGCAAGAAAGGGGACACAGGGCATGGACTCATGGGGAAAGGGTAAAAACGGGTAAAGAATAGCATGACAAACCGAAGCAGAAATGTTGAATGATGGAAGGTGAGGAAAGTAAAATGGAACAAGAGGTGACTGACTCAGGAGGGAGTTCATTAACAGGGAAGAATTCTTGCGCAGCCAAGGAATCACAGTTAGGAATGATGAGCTGGATAAGAGGAAGGACGGAAGGAATAAAAGAAGAAGAGCATGGCCAGAGGAGATGAAGAACGGGAGATGAAAGTCTGAACTGAGGAAGAGGATGAGCATATTAGCAGACAGCAATTTAAGGCTGGTCGTCAGGGGAGGGATAGAGAAAGGGAGGAGGGTGGCTCCATCCACAACAAGCATGCACATACGCATGCACTCCAAAGACATCTTTTTACTCTCATAATAAAAGCAGAGTGAGCTAATGCAGAGCTGCCTTGAGACAAAGCACAGCCACCTCCTCCAATCAGCAAGGAAGTCTGTCCAAGAAGAGGATACAACAACAGCCAAAACTTTGCAACACTGTCTCTTGATATCACACTGCATACATATGAACTTCACACCTGAATTAGAGCGTCCAAAAATGATGACATAGTACATTTTCTGGTTTATACCCAGCGTGCCCAAATGCAAACCCGGAAAGAGAACATATAGGCTTCTTAAAAATGAGCCTTGCCCGACCAGTTGGTCTAATTATGCAAGTAGAGCAGTTTGCTCCTGAGTGTGAAGCGGCTTTGATGATCAGTTTGTTTGAGTCGGATGGTTATTGTTTGCCACACATAAAAAGGTAGGATGATATATAAGGTAGAATGGGTCTTTGCATCAACTTGAGGTATCGCGAGGTATCATGATGTCTTGTTCACAAGTGATCACAGGATGTCTACAGAAGCTTATCTAAAATGCATCCAAGTTTTCTACCCTCACCTATGATCGTGAGAAATTGATTAATACTAAAAGAATTGGAACCTGCAAGTGGCTATAAATTCAGTTCTTTGTAGGTTGTCCTGCTACCGCTAGAGATAGGGAAGGGTCCCAGGTGCCATCCTGAGGCAGTTGGGAGTAAAGTCAGTGGTTGTCCGATTTGAAAGGAGTCAGCAAGGGTCGTTTAAGCTATATATTTGAAAACCTCCCTCTGCGGTTTTCCAGGCACGTCCCACTAAGGATATCCTAAAACCCATTGAAAAACTTATATTGTGTCCTGGGAACACCTTGCAATCTCCCCTAGAGAAGCTGGAGAGTATAATTGGGTAGGGATTTCTAGGCATTCAACATGGACCCATTACCTCCCCAACTTGATACTGAATAAACAGAAGGTAATGAAATGATAATTGTCAGACAGTACTGCCTCAAAGTATATTTCTCATTTAATAAACTTTTTTTAAATCTACTGTCTTTTACCGTTTTTAATTTATTAAAACTTCTAATAAATATGCTTGTCCACATGTTCAGAGAAGCAACACAGTCCCTGAGCCATAAACTGACTTTGGGCAACATACAGTTTGTGTCCAGGATAGCATTATCTAGATCTAGCATCACATCACCTGAGGAATAATGCTTTAACAAGCTTTAAAATGGGCTCCTTTGATTCGTTAATATTATTTAGGCCTATCTTTTAATTATCAAAGTCTAGTAGTGTCACCATATAGATGTTGTGTACAAAATAGGTAGAAACAGAAAGTGGCTAAACATCAGCAAAACAAATTTTGGGGACATCTGCATCCATGCTAGCATTAACGTTTAGCATCACATTACTTCAAAAAAACCTTTACAAAGAACCTTTTTAATTCACAAAAATGTATTAAGGCTAAGAAATTATAGGGCAACCATCAAGTATTGTATACAAACATTTGTACAGATATCCCCAATGTATTTTGTGGATCCTAAATTATATGATTTTAAACATTTATCAGTGGAAAACATAGAAGTACGGGTACTTAATTTTCATGTGATTTTACCAGATTTTCAGAGCAGCAGCCAAACGTAGAACAGGATATTCATGTTAACAGATATGCAAGCAATGTAAAACTAATGATGGTCCAGTCCATGAATGAAGATGAACTGAGGCTGATTAAAGCTTAGTTTGTTTTGCCCTTAAGCCAGGAAAACACCAAAATTACTTGTGATTCTTCTACCGCAGCCACAAGCTGCTCAGTGTCTCTTATTTTGGACATTGAGCAGCTAGTTTCCTGACTTTCTGACTGAACGGTCTCAGATGGCCATGGCTTGTACATGTCAATCCGATAAAGACACACAGCACACACAAGGGAAAATTGTTACAAAGACACTCGTTATCAAAGGAATTAGAGGTATTTCCTGATATGTGGATATTACTCAATCCGATTGCACATTTATATCCTTGTGGGTGCGTAGATCTACAAAGCATCCCTGAGAGGAGAAAACAGTACGGTAAGAAAGAGAAGAAGAAGAGGCCTTTGTAGGGAAAGCAAAAGAAAACTGCTTTTACAAACAGCTGTGGAATTTAGACATTGTTTTTCAAAGAACAGCTCCCTCTATCTCATCACATTTAGAGCAATTTATAATTTTTTTACAAACGTTTTTTTTTTTTTTATTGATGTAATTGAAATTTCTCCTACTTAGCCTGTACACTTTTGTAGCTGTTTAAATGCTTGGTGATTTAAGAAAAAACCATGTGACTTGTCTAATTAACCATTGCAATTACAAACAACTTTTGTGGTATCAGCAAATGAAGCCTTTTGCTTTGAAGCAGTAGATGTGTGCTCATTGCCCAAATTTTTCATGACGCATAATTTAGGATGCAAGAATTCCTTATCAAGAAACTTATCCAAATGCTCTTGTGGAATAAATCAGACATATTCAATTACAACTGAGATGCTCTCCCATAATGTGCTCTCGAACAATTGATGAAAATAAATAAATCATAAACACAGACTATCACAAATTTATCATGTCAACGTACAAGCACAGGGGTGGAGGAATGGTGATATGGTCTATACCTAATGTAAGGTCACCTGTTCTGACAGCAAAACCCCGGCCCAAATGGCATCATGCAGCTTGTGAATAATGGATTCTGGATACAACATGGAAATGTGGATTCCTAATTTCATAAACAAAACAATCTTTTCAAGGTTCAATGAAGCTCTCACAGGCGAATAACCTATGAGAACTTACATAAATATTTATATACTAAAATGAATACACTGGCATCATGTTAGAAAAAAATATATATACTACATGGTAAAATAGATGTTAGTTCTAGTGTAGCGGTATTATGGAATCATGGAGTTTGAAACATTCTTTCTGGGGTGCCAGCCAGGTCTCTCTCCTGACATATTTATTCTGCAATCCAAAACCCTGCACAAGGGAAAAAAAGCAGAGAAATGCTCGTCACCCGAAACATTGATGGAGAATTTCCCAACAACCACAATTTAATTGTCCACAGCAAAAAACAACAAAAATCAATAATAGTCTATACAATAAGAATTAACTCAGTTCAGTCAATTTCAGTTGAAACAAAAATAAACCGGTCCAAGCTTTTCCTCTCGCCAGTCCAATCCATTCAAAAAACTAATAAAATAAAAATCTCCATTTCGTGTTTTTTATACACGCACAAGGAAGCAAAACAAAAACACTGTGCTCGGCGGCACATAAAGTTAGGCAACCTGTATCAGCATCTTTAAGCTAACAGGTTGTTTTGTCACTCACGGTACCGGCGTTTTGAAACATTTGATCCAAATGGTGAGCTTCTGATGTGAGCCAGACAAACTCTCAGGTAATCCAAGATCTGCTTCTGTTGTCTCACGAACTGTCAATGCCACACACTCCACTGCCACGCATCAGTTCTCCCAGCCGGGTTCCAACTGGAAAAACAACGCTTTTTGCACCGGAGGACGCACGTCATAAAAAAAGAAATGGGCGTGGAGGTGAACAAAATGCGTGTCCAATCAGGCCGCCACACTAGTCTTTGCTTTTTCTAAATAAAACAAGAAAATAAGAAATCTTAGTATGTGTGGCAGGGCTTCTATTTAGTTGTAATTCTGACAGAGTAAGAAGATTAGGGCATGTGTCTTAGCATCTCTGACTATTAAGTGGTTACTCTCTCTAGAAATGTAAAAAACAAAATGCTGATGATAAAGCTGAATATGGAATTTTCCGAACCATAGAAATTGTACATTATTTGCTGATGGGAGTGCATCAGCAAATTACGCACAATTTCTATGGTCTCATACACTTGTCGTCTTCCGCTTTATCCAGGACTGGGTCGCGGGGGCAGCAGACTCAGCAGAGACGCACAGACGTCCCTCTCCAAAGACACCTCCTCTAGCCCAAGGCGTTTCAAGGCCAGCCGAGAGACATAGTCCCTCCAGCGTGTCCTGGGCCGTCCCCTGGGCCTCCTCCCGGGGGGACATGCCTGGAACACCTCCCGAGGAAGGCGTCCAGGAGGCATCCGGTATAGATGCCCGAGCCACCTCAACTGGCTCCTCTCGATGTGGAGGAGCAGCGGCTCTACTCCGAGCCCCTTCCGGATGGCTGAGCTCCTCATCCTATGTCTAAGGGAGTGCCCGGCAACCCTACGGAGTAAGCTCATTTCAGCGCATGCTGTAGGTCTTGGCTAGAGGGGGCCAGCAGGACCATGTCATCCGCAAAAATAAGAGACGAAACTTACTGGTCCCCAAAGCAGACCCCCTCCGGCCCTTGGCTGTGCCTAGAAATCCTGTACATAAAAGTTATGAACAGGACCGATGACAAAGGGCAGCCCTGTCGGAGTCCAACGTGCACCGGGAACAAGTCCGACTTAGTGCTAGCAATGCAGACCAAACCCCTGCTCCGCTTGTACAGAGATCAGATGGCCCCTAATAAAGGACCCCCGATTCCATACTCCTGGAGCACTCCCCACAGGGCACCATGAGGGACACAGACGAATGCTTTCTCCAGGTCCACAAAACACATGTGGACCGGTTGGGCAAACTCCCTTGAACCCTCGAGCACCCTGTAGAGGGTATAGAGCTGGTCCAGTGTTCCACGGCCGGGACGAAAACCACACTACTCCTCGTGAAGCCGAGGTTCGACTATCGGCCAGTCTCTCCTCTCCAATACCCTGGCGTAGGCCTTACCAGGGAGGCTGAGGAATGGGATCCCCCTGTAGTTGGAACACACTCTCCGGTCACCCTTCTTATGAAGGGGGACCACCAAACCAGTCTGGAAGTCCAGAGGCACTGTCCCTGACCCCCACGCAATGTTGAAGAGACGTGTCAACCATGACAGCCCTTCAACATCCAGAGACTTAAGGTACTCAGGGCAGATCTCATCCACCCCCGAAGCCCTGCACCCGCTGAGCTTTTTAACCACCTCGGTGCCTTCAGCCTGGGTGATGAAAGAGTCTAACCCCGAGTCCCCAGCCTCTGTTTCCACCAGGGAATGTGTGATGGCAGGATTGAGGAGATCCTCGAAGTACTCCTTCCACCGCCCGTTAATGTCCCTAGTCGAGGTCAGCAGCCTCCCACCCCCACTGTAAACAGTGTTGGCGAAGCACTGCTTCCCCCTGCTGAGGCGCCGGACGGTTTGCCAGAATCGCTTCGAGGCCAACCGGTAGTCCTTCTCCATGGCCTCACCGAACTCCTCCCAGGCCCGGGTTTTTGATTCTGCCACAGCCCAGGCCACGGCACGCTTGGCCTCACGGTACCCGTCAGCCGCCTCAGGAGTCCCACAAGCACACCACAGCCGATTGGAGTCCTTCTTCAGCTGGACAGCGTCCCTTGCTGCCGGTGTCCACCACCGGGTTCGGGGATTGCCACTGCGATAGACACCGCAGACCTTATGGACACAGCTACGGGCAGCAGCATCGACAATACATGTGGAGAACATGGTCCACTCGGATTCTATGTCTCCAACATCCCCCGGAATCTAATCAAAGCTCTCCCGGAGGTGGGAGTTGAATACGTCCCTGGCCGAGGGCTCTGCCAGACGTTCCCAGCAGACCCTCACTATGCACTTGGGCCTGCCAAGTCTGTCCGGCTTTCTCCTCTTCCAGCGGATCCAACTCACCACCAGGTGGTGATCAGTGGACAGCTCAGCCCCTCTCTTCACCCGTGTGTCCAAAACATGCGGCAAAAGGTCTGAGGACACGACAACAAAGTTGATCATCGACCTCTTGCCTGGGGTGTCCTGGTGCCAAGTGCACTGATGGACACCCTTATGCCTGAACATGGTGTTCATTATGGACAATCCGTGACTAGCACAGAAGTCCAATAACGAATCACCACTCGGATTCAGATTGGGGAGGCCATTCCTCCTGATCACACCTCTCCAGGTGTCACTGTCATTTCCCACGTGGGCGTTGAAGTCCCCCAGCACAATAATGGAGTCCTCAGGAGGGGCACTATCCAGCACCCCCGACAGGGACTCCAAGAAGGCCGGGTACTCCACACTACCGCCCGGCCCATTGGTCGAAACGACAGTCAGAGACCTGTCCCCAACCCGAAGGCGCAGGGATGCGACCCTCTCATCCACTGGGGTAAACCCCAACACGAGACAGCTGAGCTGGGGGGCAACAAGCAAACCCACCCCAGCCCGCCGCCTCTCCCCGTGGGCCACTCCAGAGTAGAAGAGAGTCCAGCCCCTCTCGAGGAGATGGGTTCCAGAGCCCACGCTGTGCATGGAGGTGAGCCCAACTATTTCTAGTCGGTATCTCTCGACCTCCCACACAAGCTCAGGCTACTTTCCCCCCAGTGAGGTGACATTCCACGTCCCTGGAGCCAGCCTAAGCCTCCGGGGATCGGCCCGCCAAGGTCTCCACCTCCGTCTACCACCCAATCCTCTTTGCACCGGCCCCTCACGGTTCCCACTGCAGGTGGTGGGGCCACTGGGGGATGGCCCCGCGTCTCTCCTTCGGGCTTGGTCCGGCCGGGTCCCGCAAGGAGCAACCCAGCCACCAGGTGCTCTCTGACGGGTCCCAACCCCAGGCCTAGCTCCAGTGTGTGACCCCGGCTCCGCCATACCGGGCGACGTCACGTGCCTCGATCGTATAGTCCTCATGAGGGTGTCTTGAACCTCTCTTTGTCTGACCCGTCACCTAGTGCCTGTTTGCCATGGGAGACCCTACCAAGGGCATTTATGCCCCAGACAACATAGCCTCTAGGATCAATTGTCAATTTCTATGGTCTATTTCTCTTTATTGAGAAAACTTTATTGAGATAACTAATCCTGCTCTTAAGAATAAAATGCTTGAATTTAAGCAGTAGATGTGAATAGGTGGGTGGTCACTCAGACTAATCAATTGAAATGGACTTGATGTTTTAAACAGGGGTTCGGTAACTGCCATGTATTCTGTAGCTGAAACAGCACAAAAGTACAGAAAAGAGCTTAGGAGTAGCTTGGTGAATTGAAGGCTTTAATAATAAAAAGGGTAAAATCTTACAGGTGAGGCACAGGGAAAACAGGACATATGACATAGCGGGAAACAATGGACGGACCAGCAGTGGAGTATGGAGACCAAAGAGCTTAAACACAAAGGGGATGTGATCACTGACATGGGAACTAGGGGAGTCTAATCAGGGGATTGATGAACAGCTGTAAGAGGAGTGTGCTGAACAGGGGATTTGATGGAGGGAAGCTTATTAATACTGAATACACAAAGGGATCTGACACTAGAGAATAAGCTAAAATGCACAATCAAAACACAATGTAAGAACCTAAACACAAAGGAATGAACTAACTATAACAAAGAACACAGAAGAATAAACTGATAAGAAGAAAACAAAATGACAATAATAAAGATTTCAGAAACAATCAGAAAACAAACACAAATGAAAACCAAACCCCAAGCACCCATAGACCATAAAACTATCAGAAAAGTACAAAGAAATTAGTTGTTGGAGTCTATATTTTTTTAAAGTTTTTAAATATCCACATTCTTTGCATTTTTTACAATTGATATTAATAAGGTCATTTGGCAAATGGAAATATAAGGTTACGAAATGCCAGTTATGTGTGTAAGAGCGCATTTAAGTACTCCAACTTGACTTGTTTCTTTTAATGTGACAAGTCAAAGTGGCTGTGAGTGCATTTGTACTGGCCCCTAGAGCATGTACTTGCTATGAGTGCATGTGTGTTTGTCTACAGGTATATGTGATCGATGAATGTGTCTCAGCTGTAGCCAGAAGAGTATGTTAGCGACCGAAGCTGCCAGCTGGTGACACACCTTCCCTCTCTCACCCAGCTAGTAAGAGCGTCATCGATGATAAAGCGAGGCTGCACCGCACAGAGTTCCCTCAGGTATACTTAACAGGGTGAACCCGCCTTACAGGCAAACATTTCGCACAGGGTGTTAACACAAGGCACACAAGGGGCACGTTCTAGTCTGCACACTGGGCGGCACACACACCTAGCTACTAAACAGCAGATGCATCAGTCAGAAAGGCTGGAATGACAACATAGTTACTCATCCATGCAGAACAGTGCTGCCCAGTTTGTCAGAGATGACACAGCTGTCACATTTTCATTGGCAATAAATTATGCCATCCCCTCATGTAGGCCATCCATCAGATGGTAGAAATTACAGAGGTCTCTGCTGACCATGTGTCTTACTGAAGTGTTTTTTGTTTCATGTTTTTGCAGTTACCTGTGGATTTACCATTGCATCATAGTGGGGTGATCTAAAGAAAGAAACGTGTACCTACACCTAACTAACAGCCAGTAAGTGGAATACACTTATCCAACAGTTTTTTAGAAACAGCTGTCCAATTGCTTGTTAGCACAAATACTTTTCAGTTAATAAATTCATCTAATTCCAATTAAGTTAGGATGTTGCAACAGATTTTAAAAAAAGCTGGGAGAGGAGCAAGGACAAACTGGGAAAGTTGAGGAATGCTAAAGAAAAACATTTTGGAACTTTCCACAGGTGAACAGGTTAATTGAAAACAGGTACGTGTCACAATTAAGTATAAAGGGAGCATCCCTGCAAGGCTCCGTTGCTCACAAGCAAGGATGGGGTGAGGTTCACGACTTTGTGAACAACTGTGATAAAATAATCAAACACTTTAAGAACAATATTTCTCAATGCATATTTAGAAGGCATTTAGAGATTTCATCACCTACAGTTGATGATATCATCAAAGGATTCAGAGAATCTGGAGAAATCTCTGCATGTATGCGGCAAGGCCAAAAACCAACATTGAATGCCCGTGATCTTCGATCCCTCAGAGGGAACTACATTAAAGGCCGACATCATTCTGTCACAGATATTACCATGTGGACAGACAATTATTGTCAGTTAACACAGTTCGTCACTACATCTACTGGTGCTAGTTAAAGCTCTACCATGCAAAGCGAAAACCATATATCAACAATGTCCAAAAACAGGCCTGCAACATCTTTTTCCAAGTCGTCCCTGCTTATTTCAGCAAGACAATGCCAAGCCACATTCTGCACGTGTTACTACAGCTTGACTTGACTGGTTTGAGATGATAGAAAGGCAGTGGTAGCTCAAACAACTTGTTACAACCATGGAAAGTAGGATACCGTCTTTGAAAGCAAAACATGCTGAACCTTGAAGCGGGTGGGCTACAGCACCAGGTGGCAACACCAGGTGCCACTCCTGTCAACGAAGAACGGAAAACTGTGGCTGCAGTTAGTAAAGGCTTACATTGAGAGATTAGATAAACATTGCTTGGTGCAGCAAGTCTTGATTTCAGCTTGAACATTTAGGTGGTAGGGTCAATATTTGGCATAAACAACAGCATTGATACATCCTGCCTTGTATCTATAGTTCTGGCTGGTGATAGTATAATGGTGTGAGGGTTATATTTTTAATACAAATTGAGCTATGTTTAAATGTCAACGCCTCCCTAAGCATTTTTACTGACCATGTATATCCCTTTATAACGTCTAATGGCTACTCCTACCAGGATGATGCTCCATGTCACAAAGCTCAAATAATCTCAACCTGGTTTCTTGAACATGACAATGAATTCACGGTACTCCAATGGCCTCCACAGGCACCAGACTTCAATCCAACTGAGCACTTTTGGGATGCGATGGAAGACGAGAATTACATCACATTATTCACAATTAATATGCAACAACTGTATGATGCTCTGATGAAAATATAGACCAAATTTCCTAAAGAATGTTTCCATCACCAGTCTATACCATGACAAATTTAAGCAGTTATTAAAAAAAACAGGGGTCTGTCCTGGTTTAAGCAAAGTGTGCCTAGTTAGTGGTGAAAAATATCAAAACAAACAATAGAAAGGTTATAATGATGGTATATCGATTAGTATACAAATCATGTATGGTCATTGATGGCAGTTAAAGTCTATTGAAATGTCCAAATATACAACTAGGGTGCACAGTGTGCGTGCATCTTTATTATAATATGATAGCCTACCAAATATTGCATCAAGGTAGTCCTCCACATTGTTACACATGGTGATTGTGTATTGTTGTGCAGCTCTAATATAAATAAAAACATTAAAAACATTTAAAGGCATGCCAGTGTTTCCAGTATTATGAACACATACCACTGCAGTCTGCTAGCAATTTTCCCTTACCCTGAATAATTAATTGCTGCTACTGCACTTTCTGCCTTCACTTCTTTTTAAAGTTGAGAAGTTTTAGTGAAAAATACTTTGAAACCATCATAAATGAAACCAAAATTATTCCTGCGGATGGATACCATGAGAAACCAGCCCATACCCACAGGAAACGAGCTGATGGGCTTCATCCTGTTAGAATATAATAATTACAGCATACCCAGGAAAGAATGTGACTCTGCACACGTCTTACTTTATTGTTAAAGAATGCATTGGGGCTTGGGTGCTGCTAATCTTTGGCTTTTTAAAACCTCAAGCAAAATGGCAGCAGTTGTACTACATTTTCCTGGAAGACTCATTTGTAAGAAAGAAAAAAAAATCTCTGTGAATCCATCCATTTACCACAAATCCTCCTGTTCATTTAACACGAAGCTCATCCCAAATTTCTCATGAACTATCATTAGAGCCAAAACAGATTCTGTTGGGTCTGTTTGTGTGCTTCTCAGCAGTTGAATTGAGCAGCCCTGGTGATAATTAGGAAGCACACCTAAGCAAGCAAACAACTGTAAAGTCAATCCTACCAAACAAAATAATGCCATCAATTTCATGACAGCAATGTATCTTGCGCGAGCTCCCCCATTACACACCACACACCCACACATATAGTATATGCTTCAATATTTCTCTAACTCATTGAGTGCTGGTGCTGAGTCAGGTCTCAGAGGGGTGAAAGGCCTTCAGTGTAGCTGAATGGGCTATATACATACATAACACACACTTGTAATACATATTCAAATAGTGTAGAATCACATTAAGATGCACATGGATAAAACTCATTACAAAAGTATGTATGCCCCTTAAATATTCACACCTTCTGTTGCGTTGTAACTACAAGCTTCAATGTACAATCCTCAAGTAAAATTAAAGGAACAAATGTTAATCAGAGTATAATGTCAAGTCAGTTAGACTTCTGGAATATTGATCTGGTGAGTTAGGTAGTAGAAGGAGGCTGTTAATCAGTGTCAGCTGTTTTGGCGTTAATTAAATTAACAACAGGTGTAGTAAAAGGGCAACAATAGGACAACCCCAACAACAGGAATGGGTTTATAGTTGAAGGCCACAGGATTTTTTTCCCTTCTACTGCTTTACAGTAGTTTTGCATTTGACCTGGGTCAGTGTCACTACTAGTTGCATGAGACAATACCTCGATCCTGCAGAGGTTGCACAGGCAGTCCAGCTCCACCAGGATGGCACATCAATAAGTGCAATTTCCCAAAGGTTTGCAGTATCTCCCAGCACAGCCTCAAAGGCATGGAGAAAATTCCAGATGAGAGGCAGTTACTCTAGGAGAGCTGGAAAGGGTCGTCAGAGGTCCTTAACCCATCAGCAGGACCGGTATCTGCTCTTTTGTGCAAGGAGGAACAGGAAGAGTACTGCCAGAGCCCTACAAAGTGACTGGCGTGAATGTCTGACAAAATCATTAGAAACAGACTCATCAGGATGGCCTGAGGGCCCAACGTCCTCTAGAAGGCCATGTGCTCACTGCCCGGCACTGTGGAGCTAGGCTGGCATTTGCCAGAGAACACTAGAATTGGCAGGTTCGGCACAAATGACAGCAGGTTCACTCTGAGCTCATGTGACAGGTGTGAAAGGGTCTGGAGAAGCTGCAGTAAAATGCCTTCAACATTGTTCAGCATTCTCGGTTTAGTGGTGGGTCAGTGTTTATCTGGGCAGACATATCCATAAAGGGAAACACAGACCAGTACAGGATAAACAATGACACCCTGATTCCCATTAGATATTGGGATAAAATCCTTAGACTTATTGTTAGACCCTTCGCTGGTACAGTGGGTCCTGGGTTCCTACTGATGCCACATTTGGCATATGTATGCAAGCATTTCTTAGAAGATGAAGGAATGGATACCATTGACTAGCCTCCATGATTCAATAGAACAACTGTAAGACATCATGTTTAGGTCCATTCAACGCCACCAGGTTGCAGCTCAGACTGTCCAGGAGCTCAGTGATGACCTTGTCAGGAACTGGGAGGAGATACCTCAGGACGTCATTTCATAAGGAGCAGGCCCCTTGATATGATACTCCGTAGTTTGTGCTATGCATATAAGCACCTGGAGTATCAGGTGCTTATATGCATAGCACAAACTACGGAGTATCATTTTGAGTTGCTGCAATTACATTTCAGAAAATTAGACTAGCCTGTCACATCGGTTTTTCAGTTTGAGTTTATCAATGACTTGGGATTAAGCTCTCTGTGGGTTGATAATTTTCATCAAATTATGTGGCATCATTTTGTACCTAACGCATTACCTATTCCATTTCAGTATGAATATACAGTCTGATTTTTTTTCAATTGAAATCTGATGTGTTATTTGAACTTCATGTCACAAAGAAGCATTACAGTGATACCCATTAGTAAAATGTAGTGCAACATATTGTCGTCAGAAGCCACCAAATTGACAGCCACTTCTGTGTAATTCCAGCATGACTAGATGATGGAATTAGGAGTCAAATGTTTGTTAGAGATGAGAGATTAGACCAAATATTAACTTTCTGATCTACAGGTAAAGAGTTGCATGTTGTAGAAAACGAACACCTTCCTAACAGTAAATGGACTGAACTTGTATGTGGATTTTCTAGTCACTCAAAGCAGCTTTGCACCAAAGTCATTTATACTTCAATATGCAGATTGGTAACCAGAGTCAAGTCGTAACCTCCATGCCTGACAATTACTTTACCCGTGACCTCAGCAACCACTGAGAGGCAGGATGGCAGTGGCAGCATCATGCTGTAGGGATGCTTTTCTTAAGCAGAAACAGGGAAGCTGGTTGGAGTAACTAGAAAAATAAATGGAGACCTGAATCCAAATGGCCATCCAATCTGATTGAGCTTAAGGAATTTTCTTAAAAACGAATGGACATATTTCCAGCTCCAGACATGCAAAGCTGGTGAAGACCGTCTCTGTTTACCTTTGTGTTGGCCAAGCACATAAAATCTTGATAAAATGCATTGAAGCCTGTGGTCGTAACATGACATAAAGTGAAAAAGCTTGTACAAGGCACTGTAGTCATACAGTTTTTACTTCATGTCCATGTTCGCACATGGATGAGGTAAGATAAAGGATAAGGCTTTGATCAGAAGCTCTATGAATGCTGTAGATGACTGTTGTGTATGTGCAAATGTGCGAGCACAGGTGTGAGCATGAGCTCATCTGGCTGGGCGTAGGCCTTTCATCTTGTTCAGATGTCCAACCGACCTAACAATACATCTGCCACACAGTCTAATTTAGACAATGTAGGACTGAACTTAACAGTTAATAAAAATTGAAAGCATGCAGTACAATCATGAAAATCTATTTTTCTTTGATTTACTAAGAGGATGTAAACCTCCCTCTGGGTAAATCAATTCTTGCTTTCTCTTATTGTCTCTGACTATGTGACAATTTGTTGGTTTTTCCAAATCTCACTCTTCTGCCTTCAGTATACATGTACACAGGAAACCAGGTTTCTCTTCACACATATCTGAGTTTCCAATTACTTAAATATACAAAAAACCTTTTCTACTGCAGCAGAATAAATATTTAAATAAGCAGTAAAGCTTCAGTGCTGTACTACATGCTTGTAGTTGGTTGGGAAATTGCAGAAGAAGGGGCACCGTATTTGCAAGAATGATGGTATATTGAAAAAAGTCCCAATAAAATGGAAGTTTTCAGCTGTCACATAACTAAATGTGAAAATTTTTTAGAGGTTTCAAAATCATTGTACATTTTGCACAAAACTGTCATTAAGTTAATATTATATGGACCCATTATATAAGAACTATATCTTACCCTTCTCCTCTTGTTTTAGAACCAGTGAAATCATATGTAAAATGTATGCAGCTAACTTATGAATTAATTAGCCCACCGCTACAAAGTCTACACTTGCTGACTAAATGAGGAGCATCTTTCCCTGTGTCTGTGTCACTTCAACAGTTCACTCATTCAACATTTATGGTATTCTCAGGCAAGAAATTTGCCTTTGTAAAACTGTATAAATGAAGTCCCCCTATTAGATTTAAAGTTCTGTATTAATGCAAAGTGGAAGCCAAAGATATTTTCTATCATTTCCTTTTATGCACTTTGAACAAATGGTTTACATTTTATTTTATTGCTTTCTGCATCTCGTCCCTCTGTTATTGGATTACTTCATTTGGTTGTTGCCGCACCGTAAAATTAATTTTGCTGTTGCCAGCAACAGAAACTCCGGTAAAGGAAAACAAGTGGGTTTCATCTTAATGTTATCTCCCATGACTCAGCTCGCTTGCGTTCATTTCAACTTCTTATGGCCAAAATCTTGTTTCCTATATTGTTGTCTCCTCCCATAGAAGGTTTACCTCTCTTTTGTTTTGCTCTGCTGAATTACATTCTGCCTTCTGCCCTTGCTGCACCTCCTTGCTCCCTCCTCTGAGCAAAAAACCTCTGACAGATACGACAGGGTCAGATCACCTTTGTAAATTTCACACATGCGCTATACAGTATGTATAGAAAGAGACTATGTTAGGTTGGACGTGGGAAGAGAAGACGGAATGAAGAGAACAGCTGAAAAGATTTAGAGGAAGGTAAACTGACAGCACCTAGCCAAAGTATTCGCACCCACTAAACATTTCCTTATTTTGTTTCAATACAACCGCTGCAACGTATCTTATGTGTGACACATATTTATATTCAGCATGCTGAATGGAAATAAGACTAAGGTTATAGCTATTGGAAAACTCACTTCTTAACACAGTGCAATTGGTCCTTTAAATTATTTTAATTGTACTGCTGTTAGAAATCATGTCAGTGTAGTAGTCCAGTCTAGCTTCTAACATATGATGTTGATCACTAAAATCAAACCCTATCTATCTCATAGTGCCCTTGAAAGGGAGATTCACTCTGTTGTTACTTCTAGACTGGACTACAGCAACTCTCTCTATACTGGGATGGACAACTCTCTTCTTCATCATCTGCAGCTGGTCTAAAACTCTGCTGCCTGTCTGCTGACTGGTAAAAGGAGATGTAACCACATTACTCCCATGTTGTTCTTCCTGAACTGCCTGCCTGTATGTTTGTTTTTTATATTTTACCTTTGGGTTTAAATGTTGAAATGGTCAGACTCCTCCTTACTTATCATAGCTCCAACACAATCATGTTTACAGCAGAGCTCTGAGGTCAGGTAACCTGCTTCATTTAACCTTCCTGGGACTTGACTCGTGAGAAGAGGAGACAGAGCTTTCTCTGTTGTGGCTCACAAGCTTTGGAATGATCTCTCACTCAATGTAAGGATGGTCAACACCTTGAATGATTTTAAATATCTTTTAATAATAAATAATAATAAATTCCAGTTGAGCCAAAGTATCAGGTTGGTTTTCTTAATAGGTTTTTATTTTATTTTACTATCTTTTATTATTTTAACTGCTCCTTTGTTTTTTACTGTAAATGTTGTGTTTTATTGTTTATTTCATGTTTTTTATGGACCTGTACAGCACTTCGGTCACTTTTTTTAAAGCACTCTATAAATAAAGTTTGATCGATAAATAAAGCTTTACGTTAATACACCACAATAAAATCCAGTGAAACCAATTGTCCTCAGAAGTCACTTATATAGAGCCCAACTGTACATAATTTAACCTAGATATAAATCTAACTGATCTTTGAAGGCCTCACAGATTTGTTAGAGGCCATTAGTGAGGAAACAACATCATGAAGACCAAGGAATAGTGATCTCGAGATGAAGCCATCAAATTGGTCCACTCATTAGCCAAAGCTTTATGATGATTCATTTGCTCTACTGTTACATCAATTGGACAATGAATGTAAAACAGGCAGAGTGATTATAATGACATGACTCTGGTGTGTAAAGCTTTAAATTTAATAAATAAATGATTGATGTTTGTGATGACAATAAATACATTTTCAATATGGTATGATTATAATCTTAATTAATTAATTAGTCTTTAGCTGGATCAAAAGTGAAAGTGGAAACAAATAGGGGGAGGGTTGTGATGTAAATGCTTGTGTTACTTTGTGCCCATGTTACTAGGGACAATATTTTATTTATTTTTGTTTAAAAGTAACTTTTCCACTCTGCTGTGCTTCAGGCGGGGGGGGTTTTTTTTTATGATTTTGCCTGATTTAGAAAATACCCTTTCATAGAGCACAGATGAACCAGGAGAAATGCAACAAATTTATACAAGTTGGGATAAACATTTTTCTGTCCACTTCAATACCCGCCTGCCTCTTTCTCTTTTCTCTCAGAAAAGACCCACAAATAGATTGGAGAAATTGGCAGCGTTTTGCTATCCTTTTTAGTTTAAATTACAGGCTAACTGGTGATCCAGTTCCTGGATCAGTTACGTGTTTCAGCCGACTCATGAGGCTTCAAACGTCACCACATGCATCACCAACACAAGGCTCCATTCACAGAATTCTTCCTGGATTACACAACACAGGCTTCCAATCCTTAACACAAAAGCATGCATCACTACCAAGGAACATAGCAGACAGGACAGGAGAAGTTTGAAGTGGTGTTAGGTTATTAAATATTATCGCAAACTTTGAATATATCACAGATCTCTATGTAATCCATCGTCTGAAAATGGAAATAGTATGACACAACAGCAATCCTAATAAGGCATTGCAATCCATCTAAACATACATCATAGACAAGGAAAGTATCATTTAGAGAAGCACCCACAAGGCCCATGGTAACTCTGGAAGAGCTGCAGAGATCCACAACTCAGGTGGAGAAAACAACATTTTGTTGACTTTAAAGTTTGCTACAAGCCATGTAGAAGACACAAAGAAAATGTGGTAGAACGTGATCTGGTCATAGGGCTGCAGATTTTAAGTAAGCATGCAATATTTGGGAATCTTACAAAAACTATGTGGCTTATGGTAATTACAGAACTTATTTGAAAGTGTTACTGTCTCCCTGCTTTGGGTTTGTAGCAAACATAGATCCCAGATAATGAGCAGTCTATCCAGCTACTGATAAAAGATAAAAGTCAACATTTCAATCTAAAGAACGTTATACAGAAAACATTGCTTTTGGCAGGTATGTGCTTGTTCGCTTTTAAAACAATTTAGTTGCAGTTTCTTAATGACCACACCTCTCTACTTTCTAAACCTCTTTTTGTGGCACATTTAACAACAAGTGTTACCAAACATATTTTAGGCATAGAGAAACTGAATGCATGGTACTTAAAAAAGTAGCTATCACTTCTTACAGTTTGAGCTGTTCTTCACGATATTGCACACTACAGTATTGTCATAACAATACACTTGCAATATACTTTACAGCCCCAGTCAGAAGAAACTGTAAATATGAATTTTGGGCCCAAACATGCATGTCTCTACTAGATTGTACCTGCAATCTAGTAGAGACAGAGAAGCTGGTAAGAGTTGATGGGAAGATGGACTGAACTAAAATCATGGTGATTCTGCAAGATAACCTGCCGGAGACCGTAAAGGACTTGGGAATTTGGTGAAGGTTTACTTCTCAGCAAGACAGCAAATCTAAACATACAGCAAACACTACAATGAAAGGGTTGAGATCAAACAGTATTAATGGGTTACAATGGCCCAGTCAAATTTCAGACATATATCTAACAGAAAATCTAAGGCAAGGTTTTAAAATACCTTTTTACCGACTGTCACCATCCACTCTGCATAAGCTCTTATGCAAAGAAGAATGTGCAAACCTTTCATCTTTGAATAAGCTGGTAGAGACAAAACCTAAAAAACAGCTGTAATTGCAGGAAATGGTTGTTCCAAAAGTATTGACTCTGGAGGGCCTAAAGACAAATGCAGATTCCTTCCACTTCACAATTACAATACCTTGTTTTGGGTTATGTCACAAAATCCCAAAGGGGAGTGAATACCTTTGCAAAACACAAAAGGTGACTGACCTGACAGGAGAGAAAAACATAAGATTTATGGGACTGTTTAGGCTAAACAAAGATACACATATCTGTCCATCCCACAACTGACCACATTAATGCTCACTCAGAGAAACAGGTGACGCATCAACACACACAGCAGGTAGACAGTGCAGGGAAAAACAATGGCCACCTCCTCTGTACTTGAAAACAATCAGTCAGAAACAAAAGACTAAAGAAAAACAGTGAAGACAGAGAAGCATTGTATGGAGCTCCAGGTGTATAAAAAACCTCATCACCATAGCAACCCAGGCTCGCATGGGATGGTAGCAAACCAGAAAAGACTGGGAAAGATGAAAATGGAGGCAAACAGAGGCAACTCAAAAAGATTTTGTGTTTCTAAAATTGATATACACAAGATCACAGACTATTTTCTATGAGCTGTCTGTGTCAATCTGTGATGGATGATCTGCCGCTTATTGTACAGAACATCTAGGTATTTCATAAATAAAAGTCCATAATGCATTTTCAGCTGTTACTGCACAGCGAATCCGGCAGATGGTTTAAGATGAGGAATACAGATGTAAAACTGCTATGTATCAGAGGGATTTTTGTTGCCTGGCATGAAAGTTTTGAGAGATCTGTAGAGCACTATGAGCAGGAGAAAAGTGGAGCAAAGAAGATAAAATGGAACTGTGCTGATAGTACACATCAGGTTGTGGTTAAAGATGGTTGGAAGAGTACTGCATAAGCAGTGTCAAATTATCTGTGAACAAAACATGTCTTGAAACCTTAGTTTTCTTAATCCCTGCTTGAGGTCAGCACAACCTGAGATATTGACTGAACAATACCAATTATATTATTAAATCACCTCATGAATACTGTCAATCATTTTATCAAAAATCCTATGGAAAAAAGGCATCCTGGTATTCCCCTATATCTCACGTTTTGAAAAAATATGTCTAGAACAACCACACCCACCACAGGGCACCAGCAGTCTCCAAAACTGTCATCCTCCAACAGGAATGCAGTAGGCTTTGACAAAACCGCTTGGAAATAGCTCAAGGGACATGTCAAAAGAGTCTTTCACAAAACTGGAGCTGACGTTCCCTGACCTCTAAAGGCATTCACAAATCACTATGTCAATGTGTTTGTATTTGATATCGTAGTCAAGACAATCTAACCAGAGTTTGAGTCAAGACTAAAACCAGAGCACACCAAAGCAAAGACAGGACCAAGACCAAACCAGTGTGGGACCATTGTTGTAGCCATAATAATGTAGTTGCTACAGCAAACATTTAAAGAAAATCAGTACCAAGGAATACAGCAGACAGGACATCTGTCAGTGTAGTGTGTTGTGCCACTATTAACGTTACTGTGTGACATTGTCACAATAATCTGCATGAAACAATAATAAATAAATAAATATATAGAAAAAAAACATAAATAAACAAAACACAAATAATGTTTGTATATTTGTATATGTAAGAACGTCTTTTTAATGTTTTTTTCATGTATAAAATGATCTACTGGGATAATTATCCGGCACACAGCGCAACCAGTACTTAAAATAGGGTTCAAGGGATTTTATGTGAGGGGATGTGTGGCAGCAGAGGTAGGGAGGAGAGATGCCGCTGTCTAGACTGGTAATGCTCCAAAGTTTGCCTTAAGAAGTTAAAAGTTTGGACTTGGAGTTTTTGTCTCAGCCATGACTTTATAGCACATAACCACTGACTCTTGACCACGGTGAAGTTAGTTTTCGGTTGGGTGCTACATATTCATGCTCCGTGGATTCAGAGGGGTCTTCATCCCGTTTGCCCCGGTCCTACCTGCTTGATGCAGGGGCGAAAAAAAGTAGGTACCAGTATGGAAAAAACAGTAGTGAAAATGCTCACAAATTGAGCTGAGTGGAGTGGAGTCGAAATACAGCAGGTGAAAAGGGACATTAGGGTTCTCTCTTTCAGCCTCTTAAAATACACATTCTGACATCATGACAACCATATTCACCAGATGTAGTTGAATGCCTACAGCAAGTAGATAGTTATTTAGAAAACAAGAATCTGAAATCTGGAGTTGCTGAAAACAAGAAACACACTAAGGAACAGATGAAGCAGTCAAAATAAACAAAAAGAATAAGATGAGAATTCTGACGATCTCAAAACTCCCCAAAAAACTGAGGAATACAAACTAGAACAACCTGATCACACAAGAGCAATCCAAACCTGTGACCCCTAATTCGCTGAATTACTTTCTGACTGAACTATTTCTTCTTGAGGACTTATCCAGTCATTATCATTCTCTTTGTAAGAATGCTAAAATAGACATCTATTACACACAGATTTCTGCCCAGGGAATCACTCATACGGGAGTATGTAAGTTTCCAATTTGTGATTGGCCAGACACGATGTATGCAGACAGATACAATTGGTGGGAGAGGAATTTATGATTACAATTGCCATTCCTATGCCATCATTAAAAAGGATTATTTGGAGTAATTGAAGTCTAGAGAAATTGGATCGTCCAATTGTGGCTTACCCTCAATGAGGATCCCATGAGAGCCTCTGAATTAAATGCCTCTAACAAAAGCATTAAACCCAGATAACATGCAGTGTCAATCCAAAATAACTGCTATAAATACATTTGTAAAAACACAATGAATCATTGTATTCAGCTTATGCACAGATAATCTGACAAAAGCAGATAATTAGATTTGAGGGTTTTATCAAATCTGGATCCTGCACTTAATTCACTTTATGAAACCACCAGGACCCTTTAGCCTATAAAATATGAATAGCTTTTGTGAAAGAACATTTTGTTTTGTATGTTCAACATGTTTATCTGAACTTAGAATTCCAATCCTGGGGTCCAAATTTTAAATGTAATAATCTCATTAGCACTGTCCAAACATATCAAGAAAAACTGTGATTTATTGTATTAGACACATTTATAAAACAAGACTAGCATTTTCACTTTTCTATACTCAGAATAAAGATAACGTCCATGAACACTGTTGAATAGATGAGAAAATATTTTGGTACGTAACCACCTCATTATTTTCACAGTGCATAAATGAAGGACTGGGCAATAGAAAAAGCACCCATGTAGTTGCAGATAAATACAAACATTATGGACCATCAAAACGTGGTTGTATTTTAGATTAAACGTATTTGCATATAAGCTAATGTTTCGAGGAAGACTGTCCTAGACTGCTTTTGGTCCTAGACCGTTTCCTAGCAGTGGGAGAAAAATTTAACACAAGAGTGTGCAAAATGCAGGATTTCTATCATTTATTAAAAGATGCAACAGAGTATACAATAATAATATAGACTTTGCTGATCTCATAATGGAAAAAAATTATCCTTTGCATTTAACCCACCGTTTAGGGAGCAGTGGGCTGCCGTTGTGCGGCGCCCGGGGAGCATTCAGGGGCTTAGGGTCTTGCTCAGGGACCCGGAGAGGCAGACTGTGGGATCTAAACCAGGGTGCTTATGGTCTCTCCAGGAAGCAAATGCCCTGCTCTCTAACCACTAGAACACAGAGTTCCCCGCCTCTTGCCCGAAGACCGCTGGAGATAGGCACCAGCAACCCTGTATGGAAGAAGCGGGTATAAAAAATGGATGGATGGATGGATGGATGGATGGATACTATGCCTTTAATGAAGGGAGTAGGGAATACAGCCTGTAAATACAAAGATTGTTTCAAACTCTAATTTTTCTCCATACTTATCCAGACTACATGGCAGCCCTGAATGTCATTCGATTCACTAAGATTATCATAAAACTGGATGTTAATATAAAGATGACAATGAAAGACAATTTTTTCTTTCACAACAACAAACCCTGAAAGTCTTTTTTGTTTATTGCACACAAGCAAATCAGAAAAGATAAAGCCAAACAAGCAAGTTTCCCCTGCAAGCCACAGGCACACAGTGTTATTTATGAATTTCATTTGTGTTTTTCTTATAGAGGAGCTTGGCACTGTGCCTCCACACAGAAGGGAGTTAGGACCCAGCAGATGATAGCCAGAGAGCACTTTAAATTAGAAGCAGACTTCTGCCTCCCTCTCTCCATCTCAGAGTCTCGCTCTTTCCAAAAAAACTAAAAGAAACTGAAGGGAGAGGAAAAACAGAGGGAGACAGACGAGTCTGGAAATGGTTTTAAAGCCACTTCTTGTAGGAAATCCTGCACAGAGCAAGTTAACGAGGAACACCGAAACCACAAGTGCTGAAGCTCTACTCCCGGCACCTGGGGTGTATATTAGTGTGTGTGATTCTGTACAACAGGAAGCACTTTGCACACACTATATTTGCCTTCGTCTGTCGCCGTTTAACAATCTATAACGATTTAGAAATCATACATGCAGCAATAAGGGCAATT
The DNA here is from genome assembly GCF_021462225.1 of Girardinichthys multiradiatus. NCBI lineage: Eukaryota > Metazoa > Chordata > Actinopteri > Cyprinodontiformes > Goodeidae > Girardinichthys > Girardinichthys multiradiatus. The sequence continues at coordinate 26,721,530 of NC_061803.1, read as the reverse complement.
ATGTTAGCCATATCTGCATGTACAAAATGCTAAAAGTGCTTGCGCAAGGATTACATATTGAAAATAATTCAATCTTGTTTTTCATCCATGGCAAACACACGCACGTATGCACAAAAGAGGAACACACATCTCCAGGGACCAGACAGGGTTTCCCTCTCTGTCTACTTCTGTGAAATGTATGAAGTCATTGCAAAATCAACACACACACACACACAATTATGCACAGATTCCCAGAAAGAGGAACAGAGCAGAGACCTCCCCTCAGTATGCTTGAATATAAGGTAAAACTATGCAGTGGTCTCTTACAGTATAGAACAAACTAATAAGGACAAGATTTCACACACAGACTCTGGAGGGTAGAAATACAGGAACACTGGAGAAGAGGGGGTGATGATGACTAAAAGAAAATATTAATCAAGACAAAAAGCAGATCTTCCTCCTCATTCTGCATGTGGGATGATGTGTGCCCCTGAGTAGAGCACATGCATTTTTCTCTCAGAAATGATATTGTCACATTTATGAATCTGTGGGAGCCTCAGAATGCAATATGTGTGATGGAGGAAGAGATTTGAAACAATTTGCGTTTAGGTACCCTTTGTCTCTGCGTGGGCTCTGTGTAATATAGAGTTGTGGCTTATTCCACTGCACTGATAAGTCTGAGATACTGAAAATGTTTCCAACACTTTTTCTTTGGGTTTTACCTATATAACTGAATCGATTTTAATGGGTTATATTCAGAAAGTATAACATTTCTGGTTTAATGTGAGGTGTGACCTCCCAATTTTAATTGTAGCAGTTTCCAATTGTCTTTGGAATTTCATTATAAAAGAGAAAAAGTGATGCTGATCCCTAGAAGGTTAATGCAACATTAATGCATCAAAGCTGACATTTTTAGCAATCTCAAAACAAAGAGCATCAAAGAATATGCAGTTTCTTAATGCCTTGACACACTAAAAAATGTAGGTGTGTCGTGGTGCGACATTTTGGTCTTTGTTTATAGTTTTGTGTTTTGTTTACTTAAGCTAGATGTTTATAGTTTTGTGTTTTGTTTACTTAAGCTAGATGTTTCTAGTTTTTGGTTTGTATTCATGTTTGGTTATTGTTTTGTTTTCCTGACTGTTCTGGTTTCCTTCTCCCTCCCAGTGCGTTTTCCTCTCACCCTTGCAGAATGGTTTCTTAATTATTATTATTACTATTATCGTTTCTCTGGTCCCTTAGCTTTTGCTCTCGCTTTTATATTTATGTTTTGGTATTGGTTCCTTTGCATTCTTATTTTATTATTCTCTGTTCTGTTACTCCTCGTCATCAGTTTTCCTCTTCTACTTATTTCTTACTTGACTTTAGTTCCTCTTACATTCTTTGACCCTCTTAGCTTTGTTTATCTTTATTTTCTAGTCCCTCCTTTATAAGTTAGCTTTATTATTGTTTACTTTTATTCCAGTCCTCGTTTCCTCTGCTCCATTCTCAGTTTGGTCCTTTAGGGTTGGTTTAGGTTTGTTTACTTTGTAATCAGGGTTTCCTCCAGTTTCTCTGTTACCTTTTAGGTCTTGGTTATTCTAGATTTCTTGTGCTTCTTTTGGTTATTTTATCTTTGTCTTTAGTTTTGCATAGGTCTGTATCTCCTTATTGTTATTAGTCCTTTCCCTCTTGTTTTAGTCTTCATATTAGGTTCACCTGCTCCCTCTGTCTCCCTGCGTCCCTGTCACACCTGTTCCACTTTCCTTTGATTATCTGCCCTTTGTTCCCCTCTCACATCTCTCTGTATATTAGTTGGTCTGTGTTCTTTGTTCCCTGCTGGTTCCTTTGTTCACTACCCTTGTCCATGTCTTGAGGTCCACATGTTCCTGCAGTGTCTCTGTAAGTTGTGGATTGCTACTCTGGTCAGTACCTGCAGTGTTTTTCTTACGCTTTGAACCCTTTTTAAATAAATCTGAAGACTGTTCAGAATGCTGCTACCTAGCTCTTGTCTATGCTTCGGTCGACCCCAAAACCACACCGTGACAAGGTGTTTAATTCTGATCAATTCAATGAACAGAGAGAAAAATGATGGACATCAAATAGCTGACCTACCAATCAACAATTTCATCACTAGTCCATCGATTTGTGCATTACTAAAAAAAGTATTAAATGAGCTGTTTGTTTTCACTTGTAAAAGCTATGCTCATTTTGACTACTTAAATATGTCAATGAACTGAACTAATCCTATTGACCAAAGTCATGCTATATTTTTTGATATTATTGAGGTCAAACTAATGTGTGTAACCTGAAAGAGGTCACAACAAATTTCACTGCTCGTTCTGATAAATATTTGGTTTACTTACTTTATGTTGATGGCACATAATGACCACATATTCAGCTGCAGCCAGCAGCTGTTTTCAGAAAAAAAAACTATCCAATAGTATGTTAACTTCTTGCCACTAAAGGGGCTTAAAATAAAGTTAGCAGGTAGCCACGGAACAACATTTTCCCTCTAAAGAGGCTTATACTTTCCTCAAATATTAACTGAACCTACAGAACAAACATATTTAGTACTGAACTTTCATTTCTGAAATTTTCAACGTTCACAAATGTCAAATATTAGCTCGAATTACATTTGGGTGATTTGACACAAGCTACATGTTGAAACCTGAGTTCCATTTAAGTGTTCAAATAAATGAGGCCAGGGAATCAGAACGCTGAATAACTTTGTCCTAAAACTTAACAACTGCATTAAACTGGGATTGATTCATTCCTCAAAAGACTCAATTACAAAAAACTCTTGAGCCAAAAATCTGGTTTGTTATTGGCTGCAAATTATGGAGCGGTCCCATAAGAACCTTATCGTAGGTGCTTCCTCCTAGCAGCTGTAAAATTCCAAAACCTTCACTGCTCCCAACAAACTCAATAAGTTGTTTACATCTCTCTTCGATAAACCTCTCCTCTGTAGGCATAACTTGGACTCAGTATGTTTTTAAAACCTCCTTGTTGGATTATCGCAATTAGCAAGGCCACTCTGTCAAGCCTTCATTTAATCCAAAATGAGGCAGTGTGATCTTTAACAGGAACAAAGTAGCAAGAGCAAATCACTCCAGGGATAGCTTCATTTCACTGGCTTCCTGTTTTCAGGATCAATTTTAAAGTTATTTTATTTGTTTTTTAATCTTAATGGATATTTGACAGCATTTTTGTCCCACCTGCGTTACCCCTACGCCACATCTCATTTCCTCAGGTCAGTAGACCAGATGTCTCGCCAAAGCTGTGAAACGATCTTCCTCTGCACATCAGACGAGCTCCCCCAGTTGATCACTTTAAATCTCTTTCTTTTTACTTGGCTTTTAACCCAGTTTAGATTAACATTGATTGTTTGTGTTTTTATTATTATTTTTTATCTCTGTCTTGTGTTTTACCTGTTGTGCTGTATTTGAGTCAAAGATGTGTTTTGTAAAGTGTTATATAAATCAAAGTGGTGTGGTATGGTATGGTATCCCTGCTTTTATTTGCACAGTTTTCCATATTACGTAAGTAGCCTTGTTATTTTTGAACAAATGGAAAAAGAACAATTTGTAATTTTTTTATCAATTACCTTACTTAGTCGCACATTTCTTAGCATCTCGGTATGCTATTTTTATTTAACTGTATGGCTTTTGTCTTACATTGTGTTTACTGTACATCTTGTATTCTTTTTTTATTATTGTAATTTTTCTGTGCTTCCATTTACCTGTTACTTTGTTGCTGATAAACCTGAATTTCCTGTATTGATGGACAATAAAGAATATTTCTAATCTTTTCTACACAATTTTATTTTTTACCCACAATCACATGTTTCACAGGGGATAGTTATTTCAGTTGCACAACACAACTTCTGGTAAGTGATATAGTGAAAGACAGGAATCTTCAGGAGCAAGCTGCAGTACAGACGTGAGTTATAATAACTATAAATAATATAGCATTACATTAAATCTTTTTTTACTATTTTCTATATATGGTACAACTTTACTAATGAACTGACCTAATCTTTTAATTCTATCATCTGTAAGAAATTACCAGTTTTACAGAAACTACCAGGAAATATTCTAACTAATAAAAGAAAATGAATACAAAAATAAATAATGTTCCAGTACTATTGCACGACTAATATCAACAAATACTAACACGCTAACCTGTTACATTCTCGCTTTGCCGGTCCAACAGACTACACCTGTTTCTCATGATCTTGTAAGAGTCCTTAAATCCAGTAAGCTCTAGGATCATAGGAGTTGATCCCATTCACTCTTCAGTTGATCCCAGCATAGGTGTAGTGTTTAAAAAGATGCTAAAGCTCAACACTTTCAGAAATCACTGTGATTTGATTCTTGAAGCTGCCATCTACACAGGCAACCACAGGATATTAAGCTCTAATAGCTGCAAAACTGTAAATGTCACAGTGATTTGGGTCCAGCACTGTGAGTGTTTTATATACTTATGTACATGTATACCTGTGTGTAAAAGTTTAATGTCATGTCAGAATCGCAAACCATGGCAAAACGGATCACGGGGAAAGGGCACCTGCATGAGTAATTACACTTAGAGAAAGGCAAGAAAACACACTGAACACAGTTCCCAATATTTAGCTCTAGAAACTAGTTTGAGCAAGGTTCTGTGAGATGTTCAAAGCTTGGGATATTGTTTTATAACATTACCCTGAAAACATTTAATTATTTTACTTCCACTTCATACTTATGTGCTACTTTGTGTTGGTCTACCACACACAATGCCAATAAAATACATTGAAGTTTGTGGTTGAAACCCCACAAATGTGCAGATGTTCAAGGGCTATGAATACTTTTTGAAAGCACTATTTATATAAAAATACACTATCATACTATGCCTCTACTCTTCCTTGAAAGCAGTTTAGTTTATTGCTACTGATGTGCAGCAAGGTTAGATTGGTGTTTATTAAAAGCATAGTCATCATACCAGCTGCTCATTTTGAAACAGTAAAATGGCAAAAACAATGTTTAGAGTGGATTAGGCAGAGAAAGGTGTAGAAAGCCTTCCACAGCTCATCAATACATTTGTAATCATATAACCTATAGGTGTACTGAGCTATTTCCAAATGTCATGTTTGGATTATGGTTTCTGAGTACCTAAATTAGCCTAAATCAGCCCAGAACTACACGGGAGGAGCTGGTCAATGACCTGAAGAGAGTTGGCACCACTGTTTCCAAGGTTACTGTGGGTAATACACTAGTTTCAAGTCACATGCATGGCATGGAAGGTTCCCTTCAGCACACGTCCAGGTCTGTCTTAAGTTTGCTGATGACCATTTGTATGATCCAGAGGAGTCATGGGAGGAAGTTCTGTGGTCAGATGAGACCAAAATAGAACTTTTTGGTCTTAATTCCACTCACCGTGTTTGGAGGACGAAGAATGATGAGTACCATCCCAAAATCACCATCCTTACTGTGAAGCATGAGGGTGGAAGCATCATGCTTTGGGGGTGTTTTTCTGCACATGGGACAGAACAACTACACTGTATTAAGGAGAGGATGACCGGGGCCATGTATTGCGAGATTTTGGGGAACAACCTCCTTCCCTCAGTTAGAGCATTGAAGATGGGTCGAGGCAGGGTCTTCCAACATGACAATGACCCCAAGCACACAGCCAGGATAACCAAGGAGTGGCTCCGTAAGAAGCTTATCAAGGTTCTGGAGTGGCCTAGCCAGTCTCCAGACCTAAACCCTATAGAAAATCTTTGGAGAGAGCTCAAACTCCATTTTTCTCAGTGACAGCACAGAAACCTGGCTGATCTGGAGAAGATCTGTGTGGAGGAATGGGCCAAAATCCCTGCTGCAGTTTGTGAAAACCTGGTGAAAAACTACAGGAAACGTTTGACCTCTGTAATTGCAAACAAAGGCTACTGTACCAAATATTAACATTGATTTTCCAAGGTGTTCAAATACTTATTTCCAGCAGTAACACACAAATAAATTATTTTAAAAATCATACGTTGTGATTTCCGGGTGTTTTGTTTTAGTTTATGTCTCTCACCGTGGACATGCACCTAAGATGAAAATTTCAGACCCCCCCATGATTTCTAAGAGAGAGAAATTGCAAAGTCGCAGGGTGTTCAAATACTTATTTTCCTCACTGTACATCACACACTGTTGAGTTCAAAGGTAATTATTTGGTTATTTAGCATATTAGTCGAAGCAGGCATTACCAAAGGTATGTTTACACCACTGGATAATTATTACTTTGATCAGGATGTCAGAATAGGACAGTGAAATCAAAAATTAATTTGAAACCCTACAGATTTCAAGAACTTACTTAAATCGAACCTGTGTGGCAACATGAAGTAGGCAAGAGTATTTCAAGAAGAAACACATGATGCCCCAATCTGAAAAAGCTTAGGAACATATGGAAAAAAGTCATTGATATCTGTAATGCCAGAAAGGTTACAAAGCCATTTCCATGCATTTGAGACTCCAACAAACCACAGTGAGACACATCATTCACTTTTGACGAAAATATGGAACAGTGGGAAACGTTCCAAAGAGGCTGGCCTACCAAAATTATTCCAAGAGTGCATTCAAAACTCATCCAGGAGGTCACAAAAAACCCAGAACAACATCTAAAGCAAGCCTCACTTAATTAAGGTCAGTGTTCATAATTCAACAATTAGTTGATAATATAACAGACATTAGGTTTGAGAAAAGAGCAAAAACAGAAGAACTCAGGGGGGTAAATACACTATCACAGCACTGCTTAGTAAACATCTTGATTATGTCTCAACATGTATTGAAATCTTAAAAAATAAATAGCCCCATTTAGAAGGGGTTATCAGTTGGTAAGCACTTTAATTGCAGGTCAAATGAAATGACCAAGCATGTGCTTCCACACCACAAATGCTAATCAATGCAGAGCCAAGCTTTAAAAATTCTAATAAGCACATGCAGGTCTCCTGGTGCTCAGCTCACACTCAGGGGTATGGCTTGTAAAGTTTATTAGTTTTCACTTAGCTCGCTTTGTCTGAATGACATCAACAAGGCTTTTAAGCAACACAAAAGCAATACTTTCTCAGTGAATCACAATAATGCAATCTGATGTTGTAAAATCCAGTTGCATAAACCTTACATTTACTTTAACAGGTTAGTTTTTTTTTGTGGCTGAGGGTATATGTGTATGTGCACAGATCCACTAACACATCATGACTGTTACAGAAACTCCCCAACCCCAGATATTTATATCTCTCTTTTTATCTATAATGAGACAGCTCTCTTGTTTCTCTTTTTTTCCTTCAGACTCCATAGATCTGTCATGGGAAAACCCTGATTAGTGTCCCGGTGACTTGACAGAGGGATTAAAACAAAGATACAGAGACAGTGATGGAGGAAAACAGCTGTGGAGCAAGATTCAGAAAAAAAGGGTAGAGTGACAAGGGAGATGTGTGAATTATTGAGAATAATTGCAATTTGAGGTGGGTTTATATGACAGTCAGTCTGTCTCCTGAGATGTAATTGAATTGCTGGTACAGAGATAAGGCCAGCAGTCGGGTTTGGTTTGTGTCAGCGCCACCTGAGTCATTTGCCAGTATCACGGCCTAAAATGGGCACAATTATCAGACAAGCTGCTCACCAACAAATTAGTCGGTGTGTGGAAAAAACATACTCTATGAGCTGACTGCAGAGGACGGATGTGTAAAAATATGAAAACCAATGTTTCTGGGAAGATGGATATGCTTTGAGAAATATCCATCACGATTCAAAAGAAATGGTTCAGAATTAAAAGGTTTGAAGCAATTAATATCATAACTGCAAAAAATAACTCTTAGTATCTTTTTCATATAAATTCAGATTAGCCCCCCCAACAAACAAGCCTCCCCCACCTCCAATCCCCACCCCCACTCCACAGCGGCTTATGCAAACATTTAAATTGCTGTCGTGCTTGTATTGGGCAGTTATTTACAAAGAAACACATAAAGCACTTATAGACAGACTAAATTATATAAAGGTAAATCTGTGTAAAAAGATGAATGTCGATTTTTTCCTCTGCCTTGCCTTCCTAATTTGAAATTGTTTCAAGATTGTTCATTGACTAGTCCTCTCAGACATTTATCCTAAATGTATTTAAAAAGAAGTTATCTACCAGAGAACCTGAACTGTGTTTTACCTTTTATCAGAAAGCAACTTCAAAAATCTTGAAATACAAACTTTATTGCTTTCTAGTCAATAGCAATAAATTGACTAGTATAAGAACTCATACTTGGTTTTGCTTGTTGTAACTAGTATCTTATCTATATAAGTACAGTATAAAAGATAAGTTGTGATATATTCTGCCCACATTGCTGTAGTCTTATCCAAACCAAACAATCCATTAAAACAACCAAAAAAACGGTCAAAAGACAAACTTAATAACGACCCAAAAATCAGTAATTTATGTGATGTAAAATACACAACAAACAAACCAACCAGTCAACCACCGCACACACCACACATCCAAACAACCAGAGCAATCAATTAGACAAATCAGCTAACCAAGCAGCCATGTCGGATGATCAGCTACAGATGACGATGACAGAAAGCTTTGGTTTTTCATCCATTTTAATGGAGACAAGCTGTTTTCTGCCATACTAATTAAACGCTGTGTTTATCTGAACTAATTGTTCTCTCTGCTCAGATAATTGATTGAAAATCACTGACAAATTTGCTGTCTGGGGGACAAACACTGACTTGTTGGTAAGTCTCCGAAACCACAAACAATATAATGGTTGCTAGAAATTAAAAACCATCATTCTGGATAAAACATACACTTTTAAGCATTTAAGTGTAGTGGGTACTTTAATAGAGCAATAAAAAAGCATAAATGCAGAACAATTAAAGATAAAAATGTTCCACACAGTTCCAACTCAGTGTATATACAAATAAATTATAAATCCTGAAAACAAATCTAAAAATAAGTTGGCAGTGGGACATTTTACCTTTGTAATATAGAAAATATGATTTTGTGAACTGGCAACAGAAACAAATAAGTTTGTTAGTTTTTTTTTTTGGACTTGTGTCATTCAATGAAGGTCTACTAGGTTGTTCTGAAAAATATGTCTCTTCTATATCACTTTTCTTCCTTTTATAAAATGTTGTTTGAAATTTCGCAGTCAGTCTTGCAGAGACAGATATAAATCTAGGCATGCATGCAGCCACAGAATGAATGCTTCCTGCTTCTGGTTTAAGCTATGCTTGGTGATGTTTGTGGTTTGCATCTGAATCTCTGTGGTTGTCTCATAGGTAACCAGTCCTCTGTTGGCCACATTCACTCAGGCAGCTGTCAGGATGATCCCACAGACTCACTCTGTGCATTCATATGCACCTAAGTAGCCGGGTCACACTGAGAAAACGGGGTATTTAGGTAACTGGAGTATGTTTGATAGTTCTTCCAGAAGATGACCAAACCACAGCTTCAAAGGACAGAGTTCAGACTGGGAGTTCATATTGCTCAGAAAATGCTCTGATATTACCATTAGGAAGCTATGGTTTCTTACTGGATTGCAGAAGTTAGACAGGTAGACATTTAGAGACATAGTGTTCAACCATTTTATGATGTTATGTTCTTGTAAAACAATAACATTGACCTTAGGTTTGTTTTTTCAGGGATGATCTGTTCGTCATCTTTATTTGTGGAAAGGACTTCACGTCTATACCAATAGCTCATATTTACACTGCTCTCATCTCTTTCCGTTTCTCCTCTAATATGGTTTTAAATTCAGCATGTTATGCAGTTTTTTCTCTCAAAAGCAGATCAATAAAATCAAGGTTGTAGTGCTTTTATTGTGAAATTTGTAATTTATCAAACAAAAACAATAAGAGAAAACTGAATAAACATAAAAACAGTTATGACTTTGGCCCCACCCTGACTAAAAGACCCACTACTGCTTCATCAAAACATCTGTATCAAATTGAATCCTTTTATGACATACTCTTATCCAATTCCTTTATATATGCTATTATTAATCACCTTTTAAATTCAATTTAGGATCCAGTTATGTAGACTAATCACAATAAAATACCCTCCTTTCCTCTCTAAAACCATTAAACATATTGTCTTAGTTTTGCAAAAAAAAAATGTCTTTCCTAAGCTTGTTTCTTCTTTGTCCTGTTATCTTTCCTCGTAATTGACTATATCTGAAATCAAAGACCTTTTGATACTATGAGGATTAGGAATCATATTTTTGTGATTGACTTCAGATTTACAAAGGTACAATCTGTCAGACTTAGCAGTGGTATTCCACTGGTTTCTGAGTTGAGTCTGGTTAACTTTGGGCAATATTATTAGTAAACATGCCAATGAAAACGATCTAACAATTGCTCCTGATCAAAATATCAGACGTCTACCCAAACATGTTATGCTAGACAGCACTGTCTTGGCATCCAGTTCCAGTATGAAGAACTTTGAAGTCACTTTTGACAAATCTCTGTCTTTCAATGTTCATATCAGGTTTGTAATGTTTAAAACCTTATCAGGTTTTAAATATTACAAACATTTTGTCCCCAAGTCTCTTCCAAAGCAATAACCATCCAGTTTTACAGGGGCAAGTCTCCATTACATTACATTTTAAAGCTGGTTCACAGTTTTAAGTGGCAAATTCCCCTCTTACATGTTTGCACTCAGACAGCCAAACTGCTAATGGTTTACAGATAACTCTGGACAGGAATAGTTGGGGGTGCTTTTTGCAATTGATGTCTTCCCCTTTGATGCTATCTGTATAAATTTGGATGAGAACTTTTGAAAACTGTTTTATCCCTAACATTTTCATGCAATAGTTGTTATAATAGGCTTGCTATGTTATTTACATTTAGCCCTTCGTTCTACAGGTCCTTCTCAAAATATTAGCATATTGTGATAAAGTTCATTATTTTCCATAATGTAATGATGAAAATTTAACATTCATATATTTTAGATTCATTGCACACTAACTGAAATATTTCAGGTCTTTTATTGTCTTAATACGGATGATTTTGGCATACAGCTCATGAAAACCCAAAATTCCTATCTCACAAAATTAGCATATCATTAAAAGGGTCTCTAAATGAGCTATGAACCTAATCATCTGAATCAACGAGTTAACTCTAAACACCTGCAAAAGATTCCTGAGGCCTTTAAAACTCCCAGCCTGGTTCATCACTCAAAACCCCAATCATCGGTAAGACTGCCGACCTGACTGCTGTCCAGAAGGCCACTATTGACACCCTCAAGCAAGAGGGTAAGACACAGAAAGAAATTTCTGAACAAATAGGCTGTTCCCAGAATGCTGTATCAAGGCACCTCAGTGGGAAGTCTGTGGGAAGGAAAAAGTGTGGCAGAAAACGCTGCTCAACGAGAAGAGGTGACCGGACCCTGAGGAAGATTGTGGAGAAGGGCCGATTCCAGACCTTGGGGGACCTGCGGAAGCAGTGGACTGAGTCTGGAGTAGAAACATCCAGAGCCACCGTGCACAGGTGTGTGCAGGAAATAGGCTACAGGTGCCGCATTCCCCAGGTCAAGCCACTTTTGAACCAGAAACAGCAGCAGAAGCGCCTGACCTGGGCTACAGAGAAGCAGCACTGGACTGTTGCTCAGTGGTCCAAAGTACTTTTTTTGGATGAAAGCAAATTCTGCATGTCATTCGGAAATCAAGGTGCCAGAGTCTGGAGGAAGACTGGGGAGAAGGAAATGCCAAAATGCCAGAAGTCCAGTGTCAAGTACCCACAGTCAGTGATGGTCTGGGGTGCCGTGTCAGCTGCTGGTGTTGGTCCACTGTGTTTTATCAAGGGCAGGGTCAATGCAGCTAGCTATCAGGAGATTTTGGAGCACTTCCTGCTTCCATCTGCTGAAAAGCTTTATGGAGATGAAGATTTCATTTTTCAGCACGACCTGGCACCTGCTCACAGTGCCAAAACCACTGGTAAATGGTTTACTGACCATGGTATCACTGTGCTCAATTGGCCTACCAACTCTCCTGACCTGAACCCCATAGAGAATCTGTGGGATATTGTGAAGAGAACGTTGAGAGACTCAAGACCCAACACTCTGGATGAGCTAAAGGCCGCTATCGAATCATCCTGGGCCTCCATAAGACCTCAGCAGTGCCACAGGCTGATTGCCTCCATGCCACGCCGCATTGAAGCAGTCATTTCTGCAAAAGGATTCCCGACCAAGTATTGAGTGCATAACTGTACATGATTATTTGAAGGTTGACGTTTTTTGTATTAAAAACACTTTTCTTTTATTGGTCGGATGAAATATGCTAATTTTGTGAGATAGGAATTTTGGGTTTTCATGAGCTGTATGCCAAAATCATCCGTATTAAGACAATAAAAGACCTGAAATATTTCAGTTAGTGTGCAATGAATCTAAAATATATGAATGTTAAATTTTCATCATGACATTATGGAAAATAATGAACTTTATCACAATATGCTAATATTTTGAGAAGGACCTGTATATATTAACTTTCATCATATGATACTGCTTCCAATTTGTTATGTTGGCTGTTTTTTTAATTAGTTTAATCTTTTATATTTTTCTTTCCATGCTTGGTTCTGGGGAAGCAGTGATTTTTTTTTTTTTCTGTTAGGCACACTGGACTTCAAATACATTGGAAAAGTCCTCAAGTTGAGTTTATAAGACCTTACTTTATTTTGCAAGGATAATTTATGTATCACGATATTTACAATTACATTGGAATACTTGGTAATTGTTATTTTATTCTATGATTGAAGGCTCTTCACTATGAACAACACCCGTGGCACAAATCTAAGTAATGTGACTAGTCAAAGAAATTTATGCATTTTGCTGCATATTGCATAATTCAGGGTGAAGACGACCAGCCAGCAGCCTTCCTTTTCCTCTGAACTGCCAGTTCTGGTAGCTTCAGGTGGGTGGTTTAATGGGTCTGTAGCTTAAAGTCAATGCTTCAGTGGTGGAAATCAAATGGAGCTCTGATTTATAGGAGCATTAGGATTTTTCTATTCACAACTCAATAAAATACAAGGGCATTTTGAACCAGTAAATTTCTAAGTAGGATGTTTCTTTCTATGCTATTTATGAGATTTCTTCTAAGCCAATCCATTAGCCATTAGCAGCTAAATTCGATTTATCCTTATTGTCTATGCAGATGTGTTCCCTTCTCAACAAGCAAAATTAAATATGGCTCAGAAAAAAAACAGCAGCTCTTAATGTTGTTTAAAATTGTATAACTACAGGTAGCAGACTAGCCATTATGAAGGGCTTTTCCTTGTGTTTAAGTTCTTGAACAAAGATCCTCATTAAAAGCAGACTTCACACTGAGTTCTCTATTCACACCAGTTTTGGTGCTTTCTCGTCCTCACTTCCTTTCACTCTCTCTGCTCCTGGCAACTCTTTCCAATTGTCACTTATCTTACTCATGAGTAATTGGCACTTTCAGTGTGAATGAATGACTAACCCTCATGCAGTTTGTTAAAAGCTTCTCTGTTAGTGTCTGGATCAAGTTCAGCACCTTATATTCAAATTCCATAATTTATTTAAAAACATCTATGTGCCCATGAATACATATTGATTGTATATTCAACAGTGTCGTGAAAAAGTATTTGCTTCCTTACAGATTTCTTCTGTTTTTACTTTTGGCCACTCGTTTCAGGTGACCAAACAGATTTTGATATCAAACAAACATAGCGTGAATAAATAAAAAATGCAGTTTTCAAGTGATGATTTCAAGTATTAGTTGAAAAAAGCTATATATTTATATATATATATATATATATATATATATAAATAGGTTCTATTTAAGGGATTTCTTGATATATATATATATATATATATATATATATATTTTAGCATGTGAGATGTAGATTGCTGGTGTGCTTTTAATCGTTGTCCTGCTGGATAACCCAACTGTCCTTAGGCTTAGATGTGCTGTTCTCTAGGCGTTGAAGAAGCACATCAACACCAAACCATCACACTACCACTACCATTTATTTCAGTATGATGTGCTTTTTTATAAATGCTGTGTTAGTTTTATGCCAGATATAATGGGTCGCACACCTTCCAAAAAGGTCTCATCAGTCTGTAGAAAGATTTCCTAAAAATCAAGATGTTTTTGGCAGATGTTACGTCGGTCTTTTGTGCTCTTTTACGTCAGAAGTGGTTTTCAATTTTGGAACTCTCCTTTTGATGCCATTTTTACACAATATTTTCTGTTTGTTGAATCATAAACACTGACCTTAACTGAGACATGTGAGCCTGCATTGCTGATGGATTGATGACTGATTAACAGGTGCTTGCTAACTAAAATCACCTGAATCAGGTTTGCTAAAGCAGGGACACTTAAAACATGCAGGGCTGTGTGCCTTGAGGACCACGGTTGAAAAATACTGCTTTAGATTTTGTTCTAGGTTCTTTTATTACCACCTAGTGATTGATGCATCCTTGGAGTAATTTGGTTGGCTGACCACTCTTGGCGATGCTCATCTGTGTTTTATGTTTTCTTCATTTGTGGATGATGGCTCTCACTGTGGAGCCCCAAAGCTTCAAAAAGCATGTAAGACTTTCCAGACAATGACTTTGTTTTTCATCTGTTCTCGAACTTCTTTATTTTGGAGCATGCTGTGTTCATTTTTGAGATCTTTTAGCTCACTTGTAGTTGTCAGACAGGTTCTATTTAAGTGATTTCTTGATTTTACACATTTGATAATAGTAGGTCTGGGTGTAACTGGTGCAAGTGAACAAAGAATGTAACTAATTACAGTTAAGTTATGATTTTATATTTTTTCACATAGGATCAGGTTAGTCAGGTAGCTTATTAGCATTTAGCCTTAGTAAACAAAATCATTATTTTTATTAGAATTTTTTCTCTGTTTTTTTGTATTTTTCATGGTTATCTGTCATTTATATTTTTATATTTGTTTGATGATTTGAAACATTAAAGTGTGACAAAAAACAGCAAGAACAAAAGAAATCTTTACTGAGACAAATACCTTGTCATGTCAATATTTTCTACTCTACAAAAATGGCGGGGTTTAAAAGAAGTACAATAAGGCATAACATTTCAGATAAACATTTCATATTATTTTTCACAGAGGTATTACAAACCTCTTGTCACGAGCCCCTGTTGAGGCTGGATCCAAAGTGACAATCAATAATCAAAATAAATCCCTTGCAAATATCATTAAAGGTTGAATGTTACAAAGATTTTTAACCAGAACAACAAAGCCCTACACACACTCACACGCCTCCATAACTACCAGCTCCAATTGTAGTTCGGCCGTGCTCATTACAGTTGTTTGGTTTCCAGTTATGTAAGATGTAGTTCTGCCACTTAATTTCCATCTTAGTAGCTATGCAAGGTGCCATGGAGGCAGGTTCTTGTTCCTAAGATCTAATAGAACAAATAGTATGTTCAACACTGAAAAAATATTAGAATTCATTAATTGTGCAGGAGCGCTGAGTTTCTAGTTGAGCAAAAGCAAAATAGAGCCACATTATGTTAAAATGTCAAAGGGGAGAAATGACTAGAATCACTGCCGAATTGCTAACATACATGAAAGCCCTTTTTTAACTAGTGAGGTAGTCTGTTCCTTTTTCAAATGATGCCTGTTTTTTAAAATTGTTGTGTGTATGTTGTAATTCAAGATGACTGATTTGGCGTGGTAAACTTTAAAAAGGCCTTCTCTTGCTGTTGCTTTTATTGTCGCCTGTTTATCAATAAATAGAAAAAGGATGATGAATCAGCTTTATTAATGAGAAATCAATGTAGGGCTTTATAAATCTGGTTAAAAAAAGCAATTAACTTGCTCTTTGTCTGTATACCATTTTAGTCATAAAGTACACAGAGTTATAATGCATCTGGGATTTGGATTTGGACTTGGATTGTGCTCAAGCCAATTTTGGAAGCATCATACTTGGACTGAGTTATTAGCTTTGGCTGAATTTGAGCCATTTTAAGGCCAAACTTCTTTTATGAGCTGACTTTTGATTCTGTTTAGATGGATCAGACATTTCTAATGAAGGAGCAGAAGGATCAAACCAGCAAAGATTGAAATAAAGTGCATTTTGTCTTTCATACCTGCCATTTTAAGAACACAAAAGAAACATTGAAGTATGATGTGTGGGAATGAGCTTTTCTCAAACAGCACTTGTGGAGATTTTCCAACAAAGTTAAAACATAAACTTTTTAGTCCATGCAAGACCTCTCATGGGTTAAAACAGCTAACAGCAGATCCAAAAGGACACTGGTTCTGTCATATCCACGGTGGTTGTGTGCAGGCTGGGTGCAGTGTGTGTTTTTTTTGTGCTGTGTTTCTCTCCTTCCACTCAGGGTGTGACTGGCAGGTGCTCCTGCACAGCTGTTGCTCATCAGGGAGCAATTAACCTGGGCTTAAGGGGAGTGGAGAAGCAGAGGGAGGCGTCAGCTCGTTGTCTCACTTCAGTGGTAAACAGCTAGACCTCTGCTGCTCTGCAGTTATCTCACCGATCACTGACTTTTTGTGTTTTCTCTTCTGCCTCTTATGAAGATGGTTTCTGTCGGAGATTCTGTGGTTTTTTTGTGCCTCCGGTTAATTCTCGTCATGTTCTGAGGATCAAGGTAATTGAAGCCTCAATTGTCTCAGCTGTGAGCCTTCACTCTGCTTCCTTCCCGGACCCAGGTTTTCTAGAGCAGCATACACCTGCTTCTGAGAATCATTCACCTGCCTGTCCACTCTCCCACGGAAATACCCCTATATGGAAAAGGATCAAGAAACAAAAAAAAAAAAAAACACTGAGCCTGAAAAGCCTGGAGACACTTTCCCCTTCAACTGCACCCATCTGCCAACCTCAACCATTGTGGGACACAATTATTCCTATCTGGTTTTTTCTGAGAGTCCTGGCTTCGTAAGTCCAAAACCAAAAGAAACTGTTTCATATTTTGCCATTTTATGCAGGACCTCTCTAAGCCTCTCTGTTTCCTCTCAGTGAGACCCCAAACCTGTCGCTGATCCAGTCCTGGTTCCAGATCACATTTACTCATGTAAAACTTAAACTGTTAAAACGTTGCCTTGGTTCACTTGTGGTTGTGTCATTCAGTCTGGTAAAAACCCACTATGACAGGTTCTGCACAATCTGAAAGACCTCAGTTGTGTTCCAGGCCTCCCTCAGTGACAATAACATATTTGCATACTACCGACCAACTGGTTTTAACCAACCAGAGCAATGCTAGAACTTAGAAAAAATATTAGAACACACAAAAGTAGAGAAACAAAACTGCATTTTGAAACATAAACTTTCTTAATCTATTCTAATAATTAAAAGGACAAAAAGTACTTTGGGATAACTAATGGTTGATTTGCTGTGAAGTTGAAAGGAAATCATATGTGGCTTTCAAATTTTTTTCACAAAACAAAATCAAAAAGTGTCACATGCATCATACATTTAAGCCTTCAATTATTCACACCCCTGGCAGATTTAGATTAAAAATTATTTTCAGTCAGCTAGGAAGTGTTTTGGTATGCGGTTCAGCGGGACCAAAGTGGCAACAGGACATAGGCAGGTGCATGGTGGAATGCATGTATTTTAATTAAGAGGATGACTTACAGGATGCGAAGGAAACACGGGATCCAGAGAGAAAGCAATTGTTACAACGGCGATGACAGCAGACGACTTAACAATGAAGGGACAGAAAACAGGAACCTAAATACAGCTACATGGAAAACAGGTGGGTGCAATTAATGAAACACAAGAAAACAAAACCCCAAAGTTCAGGGGGCCAAAGTCACAAAATTCTCAAGGCAGGTGGTGGAAATCAGGAACCTTGGAGGATGGCGGTGGCAATGCAGCCCTGGATAACCGGAGAAACCACAGAGAACCTTGTCTGGATGCTACGGTTGAGCTCTGGTGACTGGGACCAACAGAGCAGCTCTGGAACAGGGACACAGAGGAGCTCAGGAAAAGAAACACAGAGGAGCTTAGGTACAGGAACACAAGCCGAGTCCACCTGGACACCCTCATGAGAAAACTCAGGGGCAACAAACACAAGGCGGGTCCACCTGAAAACCCTTGTTGGAGACCTGAGGAGCAGGGGCATGAGGCGGATCCACCTGGACACCTTTGTTGGAGACCTTAGGAACTGAAGCAAAAGGCAGCAGCAGCAGCTTGAGGCAAGCTGGAGCTCTTAGACAGCAAGGAGCAGGCTCAGGAGCTTTCAGGCAGCGAGGAGTAAGCTAAGGTAGTTTAAAGCAATGTAAGGTGGGCTCTAGGACCTGGAGGGGGCGTGGAGCAGGTTCACAGACATTGAGCCAGTGCGGAGCAGGTTTTGGAACCTTGAACAAAAAGTCAGAATTAGCCTCTGAATTGGCCAAATGAGCTGGATTGTCCACTAAAGTCTAACACCGGAGCCGAAGGAGCTGTTTGGATGCGTACTTTGTGGAGGAAGTGCAAGGCATCAGGGTCAGAGGATGCCTGCGTGGCATGACGTTTATTCCAGCATCCTCTACTCAAGCAGGGTGTTCTGCTCTGGCGTGACAGAAAGGATATGTATCGCTGAAGGCCAGTTACTAGTGATGGAATTGCCAGCTCAGAACCCCAGAATGGCAATCGCTGCTCCACCTCTTCAGACCACCACGTTTTTCTCTGCCTGCTGACCTGCATGACCTCCACACCTGTTGCCTGGTCCTTCTTGTAGTTGGATCATTCTTTGGTCATAGTATGCGGTTGAGAATGACCAAAGCGGCAACAGGATATCGGCAGGCGCATGGTGGAATGGATGTATTTTAATTAAGAGGATAAAAAAGAGAAACCGGAGAGACAGCAATGACAACAGATGAAATGACATGACAGAAAACAGGAACTTTAATAAAACTGAGGTGAAAAGATGTGCAACTTATGAAATACAGAGAGGTGCGGATCATGACAAGCAGTTAGTTTCTGGAAGGATGTGAGACATACATTTTCCAAAGGATAATGAAATAATTCAAAAGAAGTTTGCATTCAGGGCTGCATGGTGGCACAGTTGATGGCACCGTTGCCTTGCAACAAGAACGTCCTCCGTTCAACTTCCGGTCGGGGGTCTTTCTGGCTCAAAGTTTATCTGTTCTTTCTTTCTAGATGAAATGACTAAAGGAGCTACATCCACTAACATTTACTTTTCCTTCCCATAGAAAGTACTCCTGGATCGGTGCTTCTGTGTTCTTTTTGTGTCTCTGCTCTGTTCTCTCAAACCCCCAGTCGGTCGTGGCAGATGGCCGCTCACACTGACCCCGGTTCTGCTGGAGGTTTCTTCCTGTTAAAAGGGAGTTTTTCCTCTCCACTGTCGCTACATGCATGCTCAGTATGAGGGATTGCTGCAAAGTCAACACCAGTGACTGTCCACTCTCTACATGCTCAACCGGGAGGAGGGAATGCTGCAAGTCACTGACTGGATGCAATCTGCTGGGATTCCTTAGACAGAAAAACTTTTTATCCAATTTGAATAAATAACAGAATCTGACTGCACTGTTCAATGATTAGGATTAATTGGAATGTATGTACCTGACTTTTGTGAATGTGCCTTGAGACAACATGTGTTGTGAATTATATAAACTGAATTGAATAGAGTTCTCCCCGTGAATGCGTGGGTTCTCACAGGGTACTACGGCTTCCTCCCACAGTCCAAAAACATGACTGTTAGGTAAATTGGTCTCTTTAAATTGCCCTTAGGTGTGAATGTTTGTTTGTCCTTTGTGTTGCCCTGCAATGGACTGGTGACCTGTCCAGGGCGTACCCCGCCTCTCGCCCGTAAACTGCAGGAGATGGGCACCAGCTACCGTGTGACCCTGTAGAAGCGGGTATAAAAAATGGATGGATGGATAGTTTGCATTCATGACCCGAATGCAAATAGTTTAGAAGAAAAATCTTCGTTCTTTGTGCAGTTCTTTTTCAAAAACACTAACATGTCAACGTTTTCGGGCAAGAGCCGAGCCCACTCCACACTGGCCTTTCACCTCTCGTCACAAATATTACAGCGAGCGTAATCTGCATCGCATTTTAAAAGGGGAGCCATACTTTGTAGCCCTTTCTATCAGGCATGCTTGCTTGTTGACTGTACCGGCGGATACCGACGTCATTATATATGCTCTTGTGCCTGAAATGCTGTGTTCATATCTGGCATGAAAAATCGCTCACTTTTCCACTTCTCCAGTGTCACAATGATGCGTTTAGGTACCGATAAATGGTACCATTTGATTTTATGTGAATCGGTACTGAATAGTATGAACGGAATAAATATATGAATGTGTATATATATATATATATATATATATATATATATATATATATATATATATACATATATATGTGCTGTGGGAAAAGGCTTTCTTTTACCAGGGACAAGACCATGTATCATTTTGCTCCCATTTCATAATTTTGCTATAGTATGCCTTAGTCTATAATATCCCAACAAAAAACATTGTGGTTGTAACATGACATGTGATTTGGTTCAAGGGGTCTGGATACTTTTGCAAGTAGCTACACTTGCAAGTCACATCACTTGGAGAGACACTTGGAGAGAAACACAAATCCAAGACTGGAATCAGTTCAAACACGGATTAAGAGTCTCACTTGGCTGACTAGATGAACTCTTCATCAAGACCTCTTCAGTACATAAGCAGAGCTCATTTGAACGTCCTGGCACGTGAAAGCAAAAACATATTTCATGAAGAGAATCTGGAAAATGTACGCACAGCTTATGGCCCCTTAAATATTGACCCATCATCCTTCACACCTATGTTTAAAGGTTCTGATAGAATTTAAAACCAAGATCGAACTTGACAGGGTTTAAAATTCTCCTAAGAGCTGAGAGAAGGGTATGGGGTGCAGCAGAGAGGGAGAGTGTGAAAGTAACGTTTTTGGCGAGTAAACTCCTGCTTTCTTGAGTCTTAAAAATGCTCTCTAAAATCCCACTCGGCTCTCTAGCTGAGCCCCTGCCTATACTTTATTTTCTCCCTTTTTTCTTCCCCCGCGTTTCTGCTTTTTTTCCCCTCCTCTTTTTCTTGTTCTTCCTCCACTGGTTTTGGAGGCTGTCAAAGATGGCATACACACCTCCTGGCTCTCCAGCATTTCTACCCCAGAGGAAGAAAAAGAATGTTAAGGGGTTAAAGAAAAAAAAGTGGCAAGAAAAGATGAGGGGAGGGCCAGAAGACATATTCTGCTGATTAAGTAAGTGTTTGCTTCAGCCTTTATTACCTGAAAGGCACAGCAGAGCCTTGAGCTTCAGAGTGACCTGAGTGCCTGCTTTGCAGATATACAGAACCTCTAACAAATGTATTCATTTCATGCCACATTACAAAGTAAAATATTTTATTAGGATTATCTGTGAAAAAACAACAGAAAGTAATGCATAGTTGTGACATGGAAGAAAAATTATAGTTTTCAAAATATATTACAAATCTAACTCAGAAAAGTGTTGCCCTAATTGGTGTTCAGTGCACTATACTCTTATACTCCTAACTGAAATCCAGAAACCCCACAAGTCACTTAATTAGTAATTAGAGATGGGACCCAAATTTGACCACCACACTAATCAGATTGTTAGTTGTAAACAGTCAGTCAGTCAGTCGGGGAAGCTGGTGCCTATCTCCAGCACTCTATGGGCGAGAGGCGGGGTACACCCTGAACAGTAGTTGTAAACAACTAAACAGTAAAATCAACAGGATGTGCTAGTATGTCATAAAATCACAATGAAATACAGAAAGAAAGCAAAATGCCTTACTCAAGGTTCATGAAAAAACAAGAAAAAAAACTTGTTAAAACAAAGCTATTTGTATTGTGCCACAAGCCATGTAGAGAAATGTTTCCTAGATCTGGTTCTCAGGGTCCACTGTCCTTCAAGTATTAGATATTTCACTGCTTCAGCACGCCTTATTTGAATGAATTGGCCATTAACAGGTTTCTGCAGAGCTTGAGGACATGTTGCAGTAATGCAATCATTGGCATCAGATGTGGTGGAGCAAGTCTAATCCTAAACTCACCATCCCCACTGCAAAACAAAGTGGTGGCAGCATCAGGCTGTGGGGATAACATTCAACAGGTACATGGAAAATTGGTAAAATCGATAGAGTTAAATACAGGAAAGCTATGTTTCTTTTTTCTTCAATTCCAGACACATACACTACTGCGTGTTGGTCCATTACATTATATCTCAATAAAGTCCACTGAATTTTTTTGATTATATTGTGAAAATGTGTAAGGACAGTAAACCAGGAGCAAATGAAAAACAAGTCAGTAGCAAATTCAGCTTAAACCGCCACACACCCTTGTCTATTTTATTTCATTTTGATGACAAACACCTTGCCTGGCCAGGTGTCTTCCCTCACTGTTGTGCACAGTGTAATCCTCTGCTCGGATCACTGTGAGCAAAAGGATACAGAGCACAGGACTTGTTGCCAAAGTCCCTTCCTCCTCCGTCTTGGCACGACATCCATTTCCCACCAGTGACGAGACACCTACGGGAGTCCTGTGAAAGTGTGTGTATGCTTGTGATAAAGAGGTGGTTACACAACCTCGCTCTTTATCATACAGAGATTCTGCAGGAATCGTGCAAAACCAGCACGCTGGCAACGCGTTGGGCAAAACATCACTCAAAGCATGAACCCACGGGGGTTTCAAATTAGGCTCTAAATACCTCACCAAGCATTGAGGGATCTTAATTACTTCAGACTGTTGAGAAAGACCGTGGACTGGCTCAAGCTGAGGGCTTACCGAGGATATGCCCGTTTAGAATAGATTCTGGCCCTGAAATCAGTGGGGCTTTCCTGTGCTGTTGGTTTAGAGCTACAGACAGAGGAAGTCCTCTCTGTGCATCAGATCTGGCTGGTGCTGCTGTTGGTGGTGTGCTGCAGATGTATTTATAGCTGGGGGGTGAGCACCTACTGCAGGATTAATTCTCGAAGCAGAGAGCGCAGAGAGAGGCAGAGGAAGCAATGGTGCACGGATCAAGTAGGGAACAGTTAAAAATATAGCTAAGGCTGCATGCATTTGCTCACTTGGATACAAAAGCATTTTTGCTCAAACACTCAGAGAAATTCATCAATCAACATTACGAGTTACAAACTCGCCGACCTTTTCCTAAATCAGCATAGAAACTTATTAAAGAGCAAACTGAAAGAGAGGAAGCATCAACACAAGGAACACCAGTGCAAACTCACACACAAGTTTGTATTTCTTTAAGGCACTGTATTCACTTCTTTTCACTGCGTAACTCTAACTGAATCTCAATGCACACCTTAGCCTTCAGACTGACCAAGATCCCAAAACTGACAGTCCACCTCATTAGGGGACAGGTTTGGTCCTCATAAGGACAACTGGTTTTGACAAGGTAAGTGAATGTACTAGAAAACAGCCACACACACACACACACACACATACACAAATTAGTATTACTGTCACTATTAGGTCATCCAGCCATTGTCTCTATTCAGGTCGCAAGGGTAACAGGTCCAGCAGTGAAGCACAGACATCCCAAAGAGACACTCTTCAGCTAATTGTGGGGGCTCCCAAAGGGTCCTAGAGAAGTAGGAATAAATAATGCCTTCAGCGACTTCTGAGTCTGCCTTGGGGTTTCCTCCCAGTTGCCCAAACTACCCCAGCTAACTATATTTAATGCGGAGAACTCTACCAAATGATGTGGAACTTCATTACAACTCTGGATGACATCAGGACAACTGTTCTTGACAAGTTAGGTAATTGCACCAAAAAAGGTCCAAAAGAGGTTATAAAATTGGCTAACACTCACAAAAAGAATCAAATGTCCCTGCAAATTATCCACCAGTGACAAAACCTTAAATTCCCTTTCAGCACCTTAAACTCCATACAGCCTCTGAAGTAGATCTGCAAAGCTCTACTTTGAATCAGTTTCAGGAAATTCTGGGAAAAAATAGGTCTTAATTTAATTCAGTTTATTTAGAAATCACTGCACGGTCAAAATGCAATTAATGCAATACAAAGGCAGTAAAAAAAAGAAATTGAGACAGCTTTGTTTGCAACACCAGAAGTAAAACAATCATGTCTTTGGCATTGCGCCCCACATCTGTTTAAATACACAAAGCGTACATGACACATGAATGTCACAATTCCTGTCAAAAGTAACTACAGAAGCCACAAAGACTGACAAAAGTAACTCAAGGGAAAGGGACTTGATCAAGTCTGGTGGAATCACTGAAATTCATCTGAACATTACACAGTCAGGGAAATTTGAGTTGTTGCCTCAACAATCTATTAGATTACTAATTAGTATTACAATCACCCATGCCTTTATCAGACAGTATTTAGAGGTAAACTATTGACCTGGGGAAAAAGTTACCTTTAGACGCCATACAAACTGCAAAGCTACATCCAAAGGTTTCAGAAAAACTCAGGTTTAAATCTATAATTGAGTTTTCAGTGTAATACCTTGCTAATGTAAATCAAAACACAAATCTGAAGTGATTACATTTTGTTAGTGAGTGATTTTTGTCTTCTAAATAAGACTACTGTCCAAACACAGGGCTCTCTGTGGGAAGTGTAGACCAAAAAATCAAATGTTTGAGAATACCAGACTTGAATAATAGTATCATAGATCGCCCCTACTCCCTGTGGAGGCCACTGGGCTCTAATGTAAGACCTTTAAAGATTTGACATTTACAGACATGGAAATCAGCTGTGATCAGTGCAAGCTAAGGCAGATCACAAAGAATTAAAAAAATGAGAGGAGGCAAAGAGAAGGAATTGTAGTCTGGGAGTAAGAGTATCAAGTGCAAATGTCAGCATTGTGAACAATGTTCCTGGAGGAATTTGAGAAGGAGGACAGCTTGACTGTGTCTTAATTAAAGCAGAGACAAATGAGGAAAGACGAGTGAGGGGAGTGGGATGTAAAGCAGCAGATGATGCCGAGGGGATGGGATGGATGGGCGAAGTGATGGATGTATGGCCAGGCAGGGGAGGCGTAGGAGGGAGACAGACAGGAAGAAGAGGAACAGAGGTAATCCAAGGGACAATAGAGTGGCTGTCTGAAACCTTCAGCACAAATAATCATAAACCATGGTAACAGCTCTGTAACTTCTCAGAACTCTATAATGTTCCCTGACTTTATCCAATACCAGCATTGAACCAAACATATCAATAGATGTATTTTTTTTAGATTCGGCTGATTACAAAGGTTTATGCACATGGACCAAGCTTGTTTAGTGCTGAAAAGTAAAAATACAGATTTGTTATATGTTTCAAATAAACATTTGGAGTAGTGGAAGTTGTGTCTGACTGTTACTGTAAATATTGTAAAGATAACTCTGGACTTCTAAAGAGGAACAGGAAGGCTAAGTCAAATACAGCTGAGCTTTCAACCAGAACCTGCACAGAATATGTTGTATTTGTAAATGCCCGGAGTTGGCATGAGCTGGTTAATGCTATGTAGCTATGACGAACTTTACAACAATCACTCTTTAAAAACCACTTAAATTTCACATCATACATTTTCACTGGTTTAAAATCAGTTTAATGAAAGATATTGGAGTGACTAGAGTTTGCTATCTGGCGCATCAAGAAACATTACTGATGTTTCCTCATCTGTTGCTGCACACTGATGCTTGCTGAAAGAAGGATGCTACACTTAACCCTTACTTCGAACTGAGACACATTGAATTGTTCAGAAGTATTTATGGCCTCAAAAAATGTTTTTTGCTTACATCTATAGATCAAAAATCAAAAGAACAAATATAAGAGTACAAATTGATAGGTTATAGAATTTTAGCAGCATTAGAATGTTTTTCTGTTTTAAATAAAAGCTGTTACAGACTGTTTTAAACTTCTGTATTTGTGTGTGTGTTTTTAGTCATTCTATGATATGAGAATCTAATAACATCCCTAGTTGCACTCTGCTGGAAAACTTCGACACAATATAGCAACATTTAAAATGTGACCAAAATACAGAGAGCAACTGCTTTTACAGGTAGTGATGGCAACCTTACTAATAGTGCTAATTGCAAACAAAAACAAATTGCAAATAAAAAAAAAGTTTAAAAAATTCAACATCATATGTCTTCAATTTTGTTTTACAGATATATAAAAGTCTTTAATTGAGGCCTTTTTTGTGACCTCTTTCAATCTCCTACGTACATATGTGGTGTAACACTGCCTCTGTGCAGGGGTAACACACTGTTCATGGCAAGTGTTGGTGAATTACAGTATTACTAGGTATTTTTGTTGCTGGACGTTGCATCTTTTCAGCAGATTTTATCAATGTTTTACACACAAACCAGCACTAAATCTAAGGTAAAAGGGCTCTGGATTGTGGGTATCTGCAGATATCTAAATGTAGATATGTGGATTAGATTTCCAAAATCCATGATTTTTGCATATTAACTGAAAACATTGAAGAAGAAAAACAATCTCAAATGGCTCAATTCTTGCTCTCTTTTCCTTGCAGGTTTGTACACTTATGAATCAATAATACACCTTTCCACCAGGAACGATTCAATAAGCCTTCACCTTCGTCTTCGATGGCTGCTGTTAACCCCAAGGAAAGACTCAATAAACAACCAGGGCAAGTATCAGTGATCTAATTATAACAGGCCCACACTATAGGCCCTGTCACAGGAAGTCAGAGGGTTTTCTTCCCTGACACGCTTTAAGAATAATCAGCTGGAGGCTCTAAGGAACACTAGCACTGACTGTGGAAAAGCTGGAGAAGCTGGAGAACATGCACTGGAGGGCCAAGGCTTTTACATGTGTGCACACATTAGACCTGGGTTGACTTGGGCTTTAATGATGATTTAACAGAGACAAGAGCATTGGGGTCCCAAAGTTTTGCAGGCCCAAAACAGGGATTTTGCACCCTCCTTGATTTTTCCCATCCTTCCTCCATTTTGTTTGTCCCAATAATTAGGATAGATAATCAAGAAGTGAAAAGATTTAAAGTACAATTTATGTGTTTTTATTTTCTTATACCTCTTTTCCAGTTATTGTGAATTTAATCACAGTGTGGGCCAGCTATCTATAACTAAATATAGCGGATTATGTGCCCTGGTCAAGCGTTGTTCCATAATATTTATTTGAATCATATAACCTACAGGGGTTGGACAATGAAACTGAAACACCTGGTTTTAGACCACAATAATTTATTAGTGTGGTGTAGGGCCTCCTTTTGCGGACAATACAGCTTCAATTCGTCTTGGGAATGACATATACAAGTCCTGCACAGTGGTCAGAGGGATTTTAAGCCATTCTTCTTGCAGGATAGTGGCCAGGTCACTACGTGATACTGGTGGAGGAAAACGTTTCCTGACTCGCTCCTCCAAAACACCCCAAAGTGGCTCAATAATATTTAGATCTGGTGACTGTGCAGGCCATGGGAGATCTTCAACTTCACTTTCATGTTCATTAAACCAATCTTTCACCAGTCTTGCTGTGTGTATTGGTGCATTGTCATCCTGATACACGGCACCGCCTTCAGGATACAATGTTTGAACCATTGGATGCACATGGTCCTCAAGAATGGTTCGGTAGTCCTTGGCAGTGACGCGCCCATCTAGCACAAGTATTGGGCCAAGGGAATGCCATGATATGGCAGCCCAAACCATCACTGATCCACCCCCATGCTTCACTCTGGGCATGCAACAGTCTGGGTGGTACGTTTCTTTGGGGCTTCTCCACACCGTAACTCTCCCGGATGTGGGGAAAACAGTAAAGGTGGACTCATCAGAGAACAATACATGTTTCACATTGTCCACAGCCCAAGATTTGCGCTCCTTGCACCATTGAAACCGACGTTTGGCATTGGCATGAGTGACCAAAGGTTTGGCTATAGCAGCCCGGCCGTGTATATTGACCCTGTGGAGCTCCTGACGGACAGTTCTGGTGGAAACAGGAGAGTTGAGGTGCACATTTAATTCTGCCGTGATTTGGGCAGCCGTGGTTTTATGTTTTTTGGATACATTCCGGGTTAGCACCCGAACATCCCTTTCAGACAATTTCCTCTTGCGTCCACAGTTAATCCTGTTGGATGTGGTTCGTCCTTCTTGGTAGTATGCTGACATTACCCTGGATACCGTGGCTCTTGGTACATCACAAAGACTTGCTGTCTTGGTCACAGATGCGCCAGCAAGACGTGCACCAACAATTTGTCCTCTTTAGAACTCTGGTATGTCACCCATAATGTGTGCATTTCAATATTTTGAGCAAAACTGTGCTCTTACCCTGCTAATTGAACCTTCACACTCTGCTCTTACTGGTGCAATGTGCAATTAATGAAGACTGGCTACCAGGCTGGTCCAATTTAGCCTTGAAACCT
This sequence comes from Girardinichthys multiradiatus, assembly GCF_021462225.1. NCBI lineage: Eukaryota > Metazoa > Chordata > Actinopteri > Cyprinodontiformes > Goodeidae > Girardinichthys > Girardinichthys multiradiatus. Next base: position 26,693,287 of record NC_061803.1, on the reverse strand, counting down.
TCCACACTCAAATGACAGGTGTTTCAGTTTCATTGTCCAACCCCTGTATATTACAGTAGCTAATAGAAAACTTTAAATCATCAGCTATCAGAGTGGGTGCGAAACCTTCCTAATCGGGGTACAAACTGACATATGGTAAGTACAGTACAAAATTATAGAATCTAAAAACAATTTATGAAATGGTGAAGACCAGCACTCCACGTTCAAGAATGTGGCATTTAAAAGGAACTGTTTTAGAAACAAACAAAAAAATTATTTTGGAGGTACACCTACTTTAATATGAACAAGAGCTACAAATCATGAAAAACACAAAACAAAAAAATTAATTAATTGTAATTTGAACTGATTATAAAAATCATGGACTTCCATAACTGGAAGCCCATTTCCTGTTTCATCCGGCCTTGCATATGAGTAAGACTGCAGTTCTAACAAACACATCTAAACCACATTAATGACAACTCCAGGAGAGGCACACACACACAAACACACATTAATGAAGATGAGTTAGTGGGTCCATCACTGCGGAGGTCACCAACCCAAGCAGAAGTTTCTTACCTTTCACATGTGTGCATTAGCAGACTTTGATCTGTTTTTTTAATTTTCTTTTTTAAAAGGATATGGGTTGCAGACCATTTTGAGACACCAGCTCCGGGGACGCGTGGTTTGTTTCAGGTAGAAGAAGACCACTGGGGCCAGCGTGGGGTAGGGCAGACTCTCTCCTCCACCGTGCATCGAACCCTCGTCCCCGGCCGCAGAGATCCCATCAGACGCCGGAGACGCCGCCTCCATCACCAGCTCGCTGCCACAGCTGACACGTTGCCCGCCTCCCGTTCCCAGCCCAGACAGATCGTTGAGCCGAATGAAAGTCCTCGGCAGAAAGGAGCGAGCCTCGGAGCCCCTGGCTTCAGGGAGCGCGGAGAGATTTCCCCCATCCTCAGCCATCACTCAGCTCCTGCAAGTGATCAGATGGTGTACAATTACATGTGAAATATCAGTCTGCTCATGCGACTTTATGAAAGAAATAATAACTTTGTTTTGTATTAACATAGGCTGCCTGAGTTAACTTCTTTATATTTGCTGGATAAAAGATATGAACTACATTTGAATCTAAAGGATGAACAGTGGGATGGTTTTAGAAACATATACTAAGCAAATGAATTTTGGAAGGTATTAAATATAAGTCAATAATATTGAAATTTAAATTAATTCAAATGAAGATGTTGCTTCAGTCAGCCAATAGCTCTTGCTTTTCAGAATTTCATTAATATATTATGCTTAAAAATTTAAGAATTATTTCAGGACTTCTAGTAAACCGTTTCTTTTTTGGAGTGAGATTTTAACTTTGTACACAACTTTGGCTAGATTACCAGCAGCACTAATGCTAATGCTGAAGTCAAACTTTCTAGCAACCTCACCCCATTAAAGGCAGCCATTATGAAGGTACTAGCTGTGGTTGTTAGTAAAAGTGAACAATACAGGTCCTTCTCAAAATATTAGCATATTGTGATGAAGTTCATTATTTTCCATAATGTCATGATGAAAATTTAACATTCATATATTTTAGATTCATTGCACACTAACTGAAATATTTCAGGTCTTTTATTGTCTTAATACGGATGATTTTGGCATACAGCTCATGAAAACCCAAAATTCCTATCTCACAAAATTAGCATATCATTAAAAGGGTCTCTAAACGAGCTATGAACCTAATCATCTGAATCAACGAGTTAACTCTAAACACCTGCAAAAGATTCCTGAGGCCTTTAAAACTCCCAGCCTGGTTCATCACTCAAAACCCCAATCATGGGTAAGACTGCCGACCTGACTGCTGTCCAGAAGGCCACTATTGACACCCTCAAGCAAGAGGGTAAGACACAGAAAGAAATTTCTGAACGAATAGGCTGTTCCAAGAGTGCTGTATCAAGGCACCTCAGTGGGAAGTCTGTGGGAAGGAAAAAGTGTGGCAGAAAACGCTGCACAACGAGAAGAGGTGACCCGACCCTGAGGAAGATTGTGGAGAAGGGCCGATTCCAGACTTTGGGGGACCTGCGGAAGCAGTGGACTGAGTTTGGAGTAGAAACATCCAGAGCCACCGTGCACAGGCGTGTGCAGGAAATGGGCTACAGGTGCCGCATTCCCCAGGTCAAGCCACTTTTGAACCAGAAACAGCAGCAGAAGCGCCTGACCTGGGCTACAGAGAAGCAGCACTGGACTGTTGCTCAGTGGTCCAAAGTACTTTTTCGGATGAAAGCAAATTCTGCATGTCATTCAGAAATCAAGGTGCCAGAGTCTGGAGGAAGACTGGGGAGAAGGAAATGCCAAAATGCCAGAAGTCCAGTGTCAAGTACCCACAGTCAGTGATGGTCTGGCGTGCCTTGTCAGCTGCTGGTGTTGGTCCACTGTGTTTTATCAAGGGCAGGGTCAATGCAGCTAGCTATCAGGAGATTTTGGAGCACTTCATGCTTCCATCTGCTGAAAAGCTTTATGGAGATGAAGATTTCATTTTTCAGCACGACCTGGCACCTGCTCACAGTGCCAAAACCACTGATAAATGGTTTACTGACCATGGTATCACTGTGCTCAATTGGCCTGCCAACTCTCCTGACCTGAACCCCATAGAGAATCTGTGGGATATTGTGACGAGAACGTTGAGAGACTCAAGACCCAACACTCTGGATGAGCTAAAGGCTGCTATCGAAGCATCCTGGGCCTCCATAAGACCTCAGCAGTGCCACAGGCTGATTGCCTCCATGCCACGCCGCATTGAAGCAGTCATTTCTGCAAAAGGATTCCCGACCAAGTATTGAGTGCATAACTGTACATGATTATTTGAAGGTTGACGTTTTTTGTATTAAAAACACTTTTCTTTTAGTGGTCGGATGAAATATGCTAATTTTGTGAGATAGGAATTTTGGGTTTTCATGAGCTGTATGCCAAAATCATCCATATTAAGACAATAAAAGACCTGAAATATTTCAGTTAGTGTGCAATGAATCTAAAATATATGAATGTAAAATTTTCATCATGACATTATGGAAAATAATGAACTTTATCACAATATGCTAATATTTTGAGAAGGACCTGTATATTAAACCACAATTGTCATCCATTGCAAACTTTGCAAACAACCTCTTGGATGCAATTTTTGATAGGCTATTAGCTTTATTTCAAGTTTGATGTCGGCACACTTTACTCCCAAAATAACAGTTGCATGGACTTTCAGTGCTATAAGTGACCATAATCGATATAGTTTTTGGTATCGGATATGCTAAAGGTCTTAAAAAGTTGTGGGAGCATCTTTATAACAAATGAAACAGTAGGAAAAACTACAATCGACGTCATTGCATTAGTTATTAAAAATATCACAACTGCATGTTTTCCTAACAACAGTTGTCAGCTAAAAGGGTTACATGCTGCCTTATAGAATAGAGATAACATGATTATTACTGTTTCAACTGCAATATTTTTACACTATATATTAGCTCTGAACATATGATAGGATTTTATTTAAATTTATTTGAAGTCTATTTGAAAGAGATGCAGTGGATTAATTATGAAAAATCTGCACACATGTGCTATAAAAAATTTTTTTGGAGGCTATTAAAACTTATCCATTATAGTTATTTAAATTTCGATCAAGTAAATTAGTTTTTGAATGTAATATTAAATGATGATTTACATTCTAAAAACATCGGGTACTTTATTTTGGTAGTAACCCTTGAACGTGTACAGTGTTCGGGATACCCTCCAAAATATTTATATGTTTAGTTTTAAGAATTAGTTAATAAACTTCTTAAATGCTCAAAAAAAAATGTATATGTGTTTAAAAAAGGTTTTTGTGCTGGAGCAAGATTTACATCCAGCTTTACCTAGTTTAGCAACAGTGCTAATGCTAAAGTCAAAGTTGCTGGCAAACTGAGCTTCTTAACCCCAGGGCCGTTTTGGCCAATGAACATCTTTGCTGTAGCTGTCGGGGAAAAGGTTTACATTCCACCTTTTTAGAAAAGATTTCAAACGTTTAAAACTATTTCGGCAAAATCTTATCTCTTAAAACTGAAGTTTTTGGTGATTTGTAAAAATGATTTTCAAAGTAGAGACCTTGAAAACTTCTGGTAGTGGTGTATATAGTGCAAGTGGACTGCACATTCAGAGTTTATTACGCACAATCTCCATCTACATTGATTTGGAAGGCCAGAAACCACAACAACACAGTTGTTTTCTGCACTTTCTTTCGCATCTGTCTCGTTTATTCCTTACTCTGTTTCTATTAAACGTCAAATGTGAGCTAAAGTTAATACCTGGGAGGAAATGGTAAACAGTATAAAGTGAAGCATGAGTTTTTTGTCCGATTCATTTGAATCATTAGCCTTGTACTGTTTTAGCCTTGCTCGGGATCACATTTTACGTTTTAATGTCAGAATTATTGATGTTGTCGCCACCTGTTGGCACTAAATAGCATTTTTGTCTGAATTGCATACTATAAAAACAGGTTGTATTAAAAAAACAGCAAATACATATATTAACATATTATATGTAAGTAGTGCAGTTAAGGCATTGGTTGAGTAAGTAAAAAGGAATTGGAATTTGACAAATTTAGTTTTTCTTTTTTAGTTTTTAGCTATTAAATTTGTACCACTTAGAAATATTAAACCCTATCCTAATAAACTGTATGTAATTTGTTAAAGTTATTTAAGAAACAAAAACCCCAAAAAAGTTTACGCAGCATAAATAATCAAACTACACAAACGCAATTTGTTAAAAAATAATTACAAAAATGTACCTGAATAAAATGTCTAAAATGACAGTTTGTTTTTATCAGTGTAAATAACAACAGAAATCGTTTACAAAAAAATGAAAATCAGACCAAATAAAAGTCATTTGTTTAGATGTAACAGATTTGTCAGTTTGAATAGAAATGCGCTTGTTACTGAGCTTCTGAAAATTCAGACAGCTCTGCATTGCTTTTCAGCAGAAAAAAAGCACCGGTCGCCCGCAGTCCATATTATGCGTGTCTATATTATGCAGCATCATACTTATAAAAACACCCATCATGTATTAATTTGATGTACGTATTTCCCTAAAGGAATACTGATCGGTTCTTTGTTTCTGTTTTTTTTTTTACCTGTAATGGACTCTGTAGATGTGCCAAAAGCGCGCTCTGTCATCACATGATCAGTTTCTGTCCTAGCCGTAAAGTCCACACCAGCCGGAGGTTGAAACAAAACTCCATTTGCGAGAAGAGAGAAAAGATTAAACGAAGGTGAGGAGAGCAGCGCGTTTAAGAAAAAAAAAAGCTGAGCCCCTCTCCCTTCTTGTGGATTTGGTGCGTCAAGCGTATATAGTTTCCAGGTGGTGCGCCGCGCTTCGCTGATGCAGACGCGGTGCGCTCAGGCCCCGGTCCCCCCTGGCGCTCCGAGACGAAGCCTCTCCAGGGGTCCTCACCAAAACCTCATGGCCATCTTATGTGAAGAGAGACATTAAACCTTTGTTAGAATAAAGACGCTGCGCAGAAACTTCCTTCTTCTCAGGGCAGATCAGCAAACCCTTTAAAAAGGAGTAAAATAACCAATCCCCAGCCTAGTCCCCAGTGGTTTTCCTCATTCAGGAAGAGAATCCAACACTTTTAATCGCACCCAGTACCGTTTCCAGTGCACTGACTCCTTATCAGTTATATATTCTTAAAGATCCATGGAGATGCGGCTGCGCATCCTCGTCGTTGCGCACTGAAAGCACCGAACACCCTGTCCCCTCCTCCTCTGTTGTTGCGCACATGAAAGACCGGGCGCTCCTGCTCTCGCTCAGGTCTGCTCCAGACTACACAGCTCGGTTCCGTCCATCCACGAAGCTCTCACAGCTGGATGATGATGGGGAAGAGAGAGAGAGAGGGGGGAGTTCATTTTCCCCCAAAACTTCTCGCTCCCCACCGCCGTCCGGCGCGCTGCCAGCTCTGCGCCAATAGGATCTCGAGAACGCTCCGAGCTCCCTCCCCTCCGGCTGGCCTGGATGTCAGTTCAAAATGGAGATGGAGAGGCGATAAAACAGCTGGAATCTTAACAGCCAATGAGAAGCAAGGGAGTGACGGCATGTGAGAGGGGCTGCTACGTGATTGGCGCAGAGCTTTATTAAGAAAAAGTTTGAGGAGGAAAAAAGTTGCTGCACGTGGAATATGAGAACTTCAAACTGTCAGAATGTGAAAAAGTAAGCAAAACTTCTTGATTTTTCTCCAGGCACAACACGAAATTAGCCCCCCTCAAAATCAACCACAGCAAAGTTGACTAATTTGTTTTAAAGTGCCTTGGAAAATAATGCAGAACTCTTGAAATTTCACAAAATTCGTCAACTAAAAACAAACTTCAGCGTATTTTACATGAATTTTATGTGATATACACAAAGTAGGGCGTAATTGTGAAGTGGAAGGAAATAAATGCCTCTCCATTCAATACGACTGAGCGCAAGCGCAAGCCTCTTTCTTTATAGAACCTACTCAGAATAAAATACACACAGGTGGACTCTACCAGTTAGGTGCCTTTTGAATGCAATTGGTGTCATTAGATTTTACTTATGGTAATATCAGTAAAGGGGGGGCACTCATATGCACACCACATTTTATTGAATTTTATTTATGAAAAACCACATCTTATTTTTGTTGAACAATTATGACAATTATGCGCGACTGTGTGTTGGTATTTGCAAAAAAATCCATATAAAACACATAGAAATTTGTGGTTGCATAATGACACCATACCTTGAATAATTTTGCAAGGTTCTGTAACTACCTATCTGATATTGTGTAAAAACTATTGATCAGTCAGCATTTAAGGCCCCAGTGTTCCCTGCAGAGCAATAAACTGGAAGTATTTAATCTATAACAGCTCAATAAAATAAAATAAAAAATCATCACAGTTTGTGTGGGGAATATCAAAAAGTTTATTCCAATACTAATGAGACTCATTTGATCACTTATTTTGCCAGATGTGGAGACCCGAGCCCTGCAGGGATCCTCTCATACATACTGCACACTAGTGGCCACTAGAGGAAGTTGTTTCCCCAGGCTGTTTGTATTTCTCTCTCTTACACACTGTTAGATCCACAGCTGGTTTGCAAACTAAAAGAGCTTGAGGCAGTGCAGATACTAGCAAAGCTGCTCTCTATCTAATCTTTCATGTGATACAGGGATTCATAAACCCGGCCGCATAGGCTCAAAACACACACACACACACACACCCAATCAGTCATTTGGAAAATTATTCACTATGCAGCAGCAGTTTATTTTTATTACAGTGTATGGTCATTGATCTGAGAGCAGGCAGGAGTGAATCAATAGCGAGGAACAATTTCTTTTTCATGGCATCTGTTGCTGCTATAGTGGCAGTTATGAATCACCTGTTCTGTTTACACTGAGCTCACAGTGTAAGTATTCAGAGTGAGAACCACATTACCTAAGAAACATTATACACAGTATATGAGCACAGGTGCTGGAAGATGCAGCAGGGCTAGGTGTGAGTTCTTCTCTGCAAACCTTCAGTTATTGAACCCTAGGTTGCCTCATTAATTTGCTAAAAGACTAATGGAGAAACACATTGATATGGTTCCGTAGGCAGGAATGAGACACTTCAGAGAGAAACAAATAAAACCAGATGCTTGGTAAGGTCTAATACATCACAAAATAATAAGAAGCAATGATGATGCTTTTATTATTCATTGAATGAAATCAAGCTCTGACAATTCAGCACTTTCAACACATCCTATAGCAAGCTGTTATGAGCAGGAATGTGTTTATGTTAAAACTTTGATTTATTAGACCAACATATGTCAATCCTCTGGGGAAATCGTTTTTTCTGGTTGCTGCAGCTCCAGAGGACTCCTTTTGAGGAGCACTGTTTCTGCTGTGTTTTTTTGGACACAGGTGGTTCACCACCTTGGGACCCCGATGATTGGGAGAACTGGTTTAAAGGGTTAGTGTCCATAGGAAAGGACAGGGAATGGACTTTATTGGACTGGAGCCTTTAGGATTTGCAGAAAACTGCAGTTTGTGGGTGGCCTCCTCTCCAACAAAGTGGTGTGGTGGAGCAGAAACATTATGAAGAATGGGAAGCCTAATGAATGGAATATAAAAAAAGACAAGGATTGTCATCATACTAAAACTTTAGACTTCATTCAGATATTAAGAAAAATACTCTATACTAAATACAGTTCAATTCAGCAGTAACTGTTTTGAAGCCACAGGGTTCTCTTTTATAAAGATTAGAAAAATTCCACCAAGTTTAGTATGACAGAATTTTCCATCATCTTAATTATAATCAAACCAATAAATAAAAGAAAATTCTGCACCAATTTGGAAAAAAATATGATTTAAAAGTGTTAATGTTATGTATAGCAAAACAATAAACAAGAAAATACTCAGAAAAAGTGTCAATATTCTTTATAGAGTATTTACCTTGGATTCAGTTGTACAATTAATTGGAAACCAGATATTTTACAGCATAAACAAGGATCTGGTTCATACACAAAATATGTATTTACATTTGAAAAAGGATCTGGTCAATGCAAATGAATTCAGCAGCAGCACTGTTCAGTTTCTGGGCTTCTGGTAATTTTGCATTATATTTTGTTTGGTGATTCAATAGAGTCACAAAGGTATGTTGTCGCAGGTCAATTCTGAGTAGTTTTAGTTTGAATTATCAGTTTTAGCCAGCAGTTACCATTTGTTAATGTTTACTTTTTTTATTATTGGCCACATTAGTCACACATTTCATTAAAACTGAAACCATCAGTAACAGAAGGAGCTTGCACAGGTCAACTCCTCGCTCTGCCATTTCATACCTGATGGAGTTATCTCCTATCTGAGCAAGCTAACAGAGACCCTAATCTTGTGCAAATAATATATAAGTCCACAACCTCTCAATATGTGTTATTCAAGTTTTTGTTATAGTTGTAACAAAATAATTTATTTTTAAATACAACATAAACTCCATTCGTCACCACACTTGGCAAAATGCAGTCAGCACTGCGTCCTCTCTGTGTTAAAAAAAAATCTCACAGAGTGGTGCTGTGTGTCCTGCTAGGGAAATATGGTTCTTAATGCACAACTGACATTTCATTACAGCAACAAACTGAACTACTCTTTGATGACATTGAGGAGGTGTCTTGCTGTTAGTGCACATCCACAAAATACTGAAATATCATTACCGTTATTCTTTCTATTTTTTGAACACATAAAAATATTTGTGTTTCCTGTGTACGTATATGAAGCTGTCTGAGTTTTGCTGAAGTTTTTTGACATTTATGTGTAGTTTACAGACATTTTTATGGACTTTATGAATTTACTAATTTAAGTCTAGATCAATTTTAGACCAGATTAAATAATGTATATACATCAACATCACATCTATAAGTAAACGTATGAGTCATGTCTAAATCAGGTCTACTTATAGCCTCTACTGTATGTGGAAATCAGGTCTATTGCTCACTGGGTTGCTCCATAAAAGGTCCATCAAAAACAACCTGCTTGTAGGAAAGACTTAAAAGCTCCTTTCAATTCCTCCTATGAAAGAGAAACATTGAGGAAATTTCTTGATGTGGGACTTACGAAAAGAAATACCACCAATTGACAATAAGACTTAGGAACTCTCTTGTCCTCATCCTTAATAGAAAGACTCTTATCCCCAATGCTGTGGAACAGTCTACCTCCACAGCTACGTTTAGTTGACTCTGTGGACTCTTTCAAAAAGCAGTAAAAAAACCTTCCTACTTAAACAGGCTTTCTGTTGAATATTTATTTTTATTGCATGTTTTATTGTATGTTATTTATGGCACTTAATTTTAATAGTTTTTTATATTTTTTTTTATTGATACTTTACAAATAAACTATACTTTCTTACTTAGTTGAAAAACATAAGCAGTGTTCTGGTAATATCCTGTGACACCAAACATGCTAACCAAAATGAACATTAAATGGTTACAATTCATTGGAGACACCCAAGAAGGCATTTATTTGCTTTGAGAATTAACTTTTTATGCCATGTAGAACAAATTTGGAGGTTGATAGGTTCTGCCATCTGTCCAATGCTTTAACATGAAGTATTTATTCTTGGCATTGGCATTTTCAAGCTTTTCTGCAAGATTAAATTATAGAAACAGAAATTTTCTTTTACTGAAATATGACTTTATTATAGAGATCTCCATAACATAATAATCCCAAGAGCACTTACAACCCACTTCCCCTTTCAACTGTTCCCAAAGCCATTACAGATTTGGGGTAAATAGCATTTAAAAATGCTGCCCTGTCTCCCTTGATTCAGCTGCAACAGCAAGTTGCCCTCACATAATGAGTTAGATTTTTATAAACATATTAAATGTAAACATCTCTGTTAAAGTTCTGATTGACCATCTTGTCTCTACTTGACTTACAAAGAATGCAGTGCGTGACCTTGTGTTAGCATAGAGAGTGCTTAGCTGTTCTGAGCTCATGGTTCTTAAGCCTTTATGTTATATTTATATTTCAAACTACATTGTTTTATAGTTTGCTTTCATCATGTCTGTAATGATTTCTGCATGGTGTGTAATTGTTATAGTCATGTTCAGTTTTCGGTTGGACTCAAATGCAGGCAGGTCAGGGGCAAAGAGGTAAATTGGAGAGTTTTAATGCTGATTAAAAAAAAAAAACAGAGACTTACAGTACTAGAATGAAGAGAACAGGACATGGAACTGGTGTGAATGTAACAGAAGAATCCAGCATGGAACAATGGAAAACCAGAAGCTTGAATACTGAGGTGGGGGTGGAAAAAGACAAAAGAACCAGGTGAGTTCATCAGAGGAGATGTGGAAAGCAGTGTAACTGAGGGAGGGAGACCAATTAACACAAATGGAGCTGAACTAAGACTCAAAAGGATCTACGAACCAAAAGAGGGAATGCCTGAAGCCAATAAAAGAGAACAAACATCCATAGAGAACAGAGCACACGAAATAAGAAACTAAAAACAAAGGAATGATCTGATATGATGAGACCTAAATGGGATTACTGAACCCAGAAATGATGAGAAACGAAACACAAAAGAAAACCAGAACACAAACACCTGTGGATCATGACAGTCATAAACGGCAGTCATAAAGAAGATATTCAAAAAAGAATTATAGGAAGAAAGAATTTCAGCTTAATTAATTGATTAGTAAAGGTTTAAAAATGGAAAAAATACTGAAAAACATAAAAACATTTATGTATAAAAAATTCATTTGAACCATAAGTAAATTCTTCCCTTATTGGCTCTTATTCTTTACATATATATATATATATATATATATATATATATATATATATATATTTATATATATATATAAAGGATATTTCTATTCTAATCTATTTTATTCTACTACTACCCATGAATAGGGAAGACTACATACCGGTATTACCAATGACCCTCCAAGGAAGTCCCTTATCCATCCATACATCGATCAGTTTATCCCTTAACCATCCATCCATCCATCCATCCATCCATCCATCCATCCATTTTTCCAGGTTCCATTTCATAAATCTGCAATAAAGTCACAGCAAATTTTAAGTCTGGAAATAACAAAATTTGAACAAATGTGTTTGAATAAATGTGTTGGAAGTCTTTACTAAGAATGAAGCCGATGAAGGACATGGATCAGGCTTAGTATGGAAGAAATAAACAACAACTCTTGCTGTCAAGTGTGAAACTAAGATTAATATCAGTGAGCAGAATGAGGGTCAGAAAAATTAAAGATATTTGCTTAAAGTCCCGAGGCACAATGGGACATTTAGCAGTTGAATTTCAGCGTGACACCAACATTTGCAGTGTGCATTGACACAACTGATGTTATTAATGATCAAAGGACATTTGTGTTTCACGTTACTGTGTAGTCTGTCATCTGATGTAAACACAGGAAGAAAGTATTATAGAAAAAAGACATGTTAAAAGGTCATTTTCGGTTAGGTAAAATTTAAGTTGTTCAGAGCGGGGAGACGTCAACAAACCAAAATGGAAAGAAGGAAAACAGCTCAGTTGAAATGACAGTGTGTTAAAAATATGTCAAGCTGTTTCCTTTTAATCACTGAAATGAGCTGAAGTTGAATATGATGGCTGTGGTTGCTCTGAGATCCAGGAAGTTATTTGCTTATGTTGTTTAACTCAGTGGTTGTTTAGCCAAGAAGCCCACTCCAGAATTAGGTGCCAGCAATCCTGCATTCATTTAAAGCTGGCAAACGGCAATTTTCTGATGAATGATCAAAAAAAGTCACTTTTTAAATATAAAAAAGAAGTTATTATATGTGTCATAACAGGAATATGTGGGTGTGCTTTCATCACATTTGAATAATATAAGAATAAAGAAAACACCCTGTCAACACGTTTTGATTTTACTGTATACACACTGATTAGTTCAGAGAAATAGGTGAGATCAGCTTTTCCAAGGCAACACGTCAGCAAGAGAAAATTAATGACAAAATAAGACGCAAAATATGTCTTATAAGATGTTGTGAATTAACTTTGAAGGTGTATAATTCTACATTGGTCTTTTCAAGTATCAAAACTTTTTTACTTCAGCTTACAGTCACTGTAAAATGAAAGGTTATGACTGTTATTACATTTGAAGTCCATCATTCTGATGGACTTCAAATCGATCACAATTGAAAAATCAATCAAAAGGTTGATCACAAGTAAAAAACATTTAGGGCAAATGCCAGTCTTCCAAGGAGGGATTGTTTCAATAAATGCATAAGGTTAGACCCTGCAATGCTCAAAGAAATCGAATAAAAAGAAACATCTCAGATTTTTCAGGATGGCAAATAGCATTTCAAATTAATTTTAGCACCAGAGGAGTAATGGTTCTGATGTTGATGGGTCGCTTTAATACTGGTCCAGGAAAACTCTCAGACAGAAAGAAGCAAGGTGAAGATTGTGACTGAAGTGGAAGATAACTGTTTAGAGGTGTAACAGTGGCCAGGAAGGGTATGTTGGAAATTCGAAGCTGTTGTCAGTCCATGTGGTAACAGAGAGATGAGGGATTTGCGGAGAGGGTTCGAGCCAGCAGCCACTGAATGTTGAAGGCAGACCGGCAATGCAGGTTAGCTGTCAAGTAGTCTTTCTTAGGTTTTTCCAGAAAGAAAGAGCTCCCAGATCATAGGCATCGTTTGGGTTCTCCAGGTCAAAATATTGTTGGTTGTGTTTTTGATGGTAGCTGAGAGATTTTCCTGGAGTGTTCATGACGAGGGCTTCTTGAAAGAATCTTGGAGGAAAACACAGATGAGAGAAAACGGGAATCTAGGATTAGCCTTAAGGCAGTTCTTTGAATCCAGCAGCTCCTTAAATCCAGATACATTCTGTCCTGACTGGGATAAGATGTATCAGGTGCAGACTCCTCAGCTCTGCCATCCAGAGGTGACAGCTGAAGTCTCAGTGAAAAAAAACACCTTGCAGTCATAGATTTATAAGAAAAGATGTATTGGTGTAGGAAGACACCCAAGTGAAAGCCTCTTATCTCCAATAAAAATATGGCAACACAACTTATATTTGCAAACTGTGATATATGTGAATTTAATTAAGCCCTTCCAACAACTGAGACCCTAGTACAGAATTTTGGCCAAAATCCAAGCAGTACATCAGCACAAACCACCCTCATACTAATTGTCAAGCATGGTGGTGACGGTGAGGTAATTTTAGCCTGTTTTGCAGCCATGGAAACTGGGCACTCACTTGTTATTGATTTAACAATAAACTCCTCTGTTTGCCAATAACAGATATTCTGGTGTCAAATGTAAGGCCACCAAGGAACCTGGCCAAAACTGCCTAAGAGAATGCAGCAAGATAATTATTCCAAATACAGCAGCAAATCTTTAATTAAGTAGCTGAAAAAGAAAAAAAGGCAAAGTCCAGATCTCTTACTGATTGAAATCCTTTGGTGGGCCTTGCTGAGAGTGCTCACAAATCTCATTGAATAAACGTATTGTAGTAAAGAAGAGTGGGCCAAAGGTAATCCACAGTGATTTGAGAGGCTGATAAAGTCCCACAGAGTCCTTCTACAAGCTATTGAGTCTTGGGATGCACTTTGGTTTTCTCATGACTGCATGAACATTCATGCAAACTGTTTTTCTCTGACTGTATATCTTTGTATGTTTAATCACAGAACAGCATAAATCCAGATGATGATGTAATAAGTTACACAGGTGCACTGATTCCCAAGTTGTGATTGAGAGTCCGGTATTTTTCATAGATACTAGCAGTCGTGACAAGCATCCATCCATGTTTTTTTACCCACTTTACTTAGTTCAGGATCACTAGGGGTTGTAGCCTATTCCAGACATTAGTGGGGTGAGAGAAAGGGTAGATCCTTCTCAAGGTAATCTTGATTTTGTGAAATTGTGAATAACTCAATTTTGTGGAACCTTGTAAAGTTGTCACACTGAGACTGTGTTAAACTGTTTAGTAATAGAACAAAATATTTTGAATGTAGTTGTGTGTAATGTTAATACCACAATGTCTCGTTATTGATGACTAATTGATTTATCTACTGTGGATCATCTGGATCGGGGAACCACAAGAACTGACAGGGAACAGGGTTTGGACTTGAGGGGGTGTGGCAGAAGAAGAGAGGCTCCACAGGTTCGGACCGGTGCTACTCCGCAAACAAAAGAAAAACAATTCAATAATTCTGAATAGACTCCTGTTAGCTGGGAAAAGGATGCATATTTGTCTGATTGGAGCCAAAAAACAGACACCAGGACCATCGACCAGGTCGGCGAACAGTGGCATCTTCATCAGCTGTGTGCATGTCAGATTCCACTCCAGTCCTGGAGGAGGAAAGCCACAGAAGATAGAATCCCAAACCGGTGTGAGCTATCCTTATTGTTTGATAATATTATATATCAAGACCGATAAATAATTTGTTGAATACTTTTTAGCACTTAATTTAGCACTTGGAGTGGATTTGATGCTTTGAACTAAGAACAAATGCTGAATTCTTTTTATTTATAAAAATACATTGTCGTTTGGATGTACAAAATCCACCAAAACGAAATCTTACATTTATTTTATTCATTTATAATTGAACTTGTTTGACTGACGTGTCACTAATTTCTTTTTTGCTCTGCTTTCAAAAGTATAGTTGCTGATGATAAATGTTTTCTTTCCTTTAAAAAACATAAAAGAGATCCCCCTACTGTAATATTGCCCCTTTGGGAGCAACGTGTTACAACCTGCAAAAACTACATGATGGACAGATGGATGGATGGATTTAATGCGAACATATAGTCAGTCATGTCATTTTCTATACCTCCAGCAGTTAATGGGCACAGGGTACACCCTGGACAGGAGGCCAGTCCATCGCAGGGTAAGACAAATTCAATTTAAAAAATTCGGTTCAGTGCTAGTTACAAAAAACAAAAAAGTCAAGTTTAGTTTACTATACCAATTGGTTAAAAAAAGCATTTATCTAAAGAAACCCAGCCCATTGCATCAACAGACTTACTGTTCAATAATCCCATCTCCTGAAAAAGCATGTGGCAACAGCTGAAAGTTCAGTGCATGGAGTTCTTAACTTTGCAGCAGTCCTTCATACTGAGCATTTATGTGAGGAAGGCTCTCTTTTAACAGCAAGAACCCTCTAGCAGAACCTGGTTTAGTGTAAGCATCTATCTGCCATGACCGACCCAGGGTTTGAGAGGAGAAACACAGCTAACCAGATAAACTCTGAGGCAGAAGTACAATCTATGGAATGATAAACAGAATGTATATAGTTAGTGGCTTTGTCAGGGTACCTTGCATCATATACAAAGACCATTAAGTTATTGGAGGCAACAACTCAGGTCACTGCCTCTTGGAAGGTGTGAAAGCAAAGCTCCATCTTCTTTAAAAAGAGAAGGAAAACCTGAATCAAGCATGAAATCAAATCAAATCAAGTCTTGATCTATGCAGGAGTAATGTGAATGTTGTACAGTTCAGATGTTGCGTTTCAGAACATGTATTTTCCCTGCAGTATCTTACTTCTTGTCCAAATTCAATTCAATTCAATTCAAAAATACTTTATTAATCCCAAAGGGAAATTAAATGTTGTTATAGCTCATATTATGAAGGTTTCTTCAAAGAGCCGTTGTAGATGCTGATGGCAGGAAGGATCTCCTGTAGAGTTTGTCTTACAGCAGATCTGAAGAAGCCTCTGACTGAAGACACTCTGTTGTTGTAGGACAGCCTCATGAAGAGGATGTTCAGGGTTCTCCATAATGCTCTTCATTTTATGAAGAATCTTTCTTTCCACAATGATCTCCAGAGGTTCCAGAGGAGTCCCCAGAACAGAGCCAGCCTTTTTTATCAGCTTTGTTGAGCTTTTTTAAGTCCCTGGCTCTGATGCTGCTTCCCCAGCAGATGATGGTAGAAGAGATCACACTCTCCACAACAGACTTATAGAAGATATGCAGCATCTTGCTGCAAACACCGAAGGACCTAAGCTTCCTCAAGAAGTACAGTCTGCTCTGTCATCTTCTTGTAGATGGCTTCACAGTTGCATCTCCACTCTAGTCTGTTGTCCAGGTGAACACTGAGGTATTTATACTCCTCCACCACCTCCACTTCTTCTCCCATAATGGAAATAGTTTTTGACTTATTCCTGTTTCTCTTAAAATCTACAATCATCTCCTTTCTTTTAGTCACGTTCAAAATGAGATGATTGTTTCCACACCATGCCACAAAGCAGTCCACCACCTTCCTGTACTCAGCTTCTTGTCCAAATATCCAAATATCCAAATATCACTTCTAGGTGTGGCATCTCTGAGTTGGAATACTTGGCGGATTTTTGTTTTTGATATGGCCAAAAAGGTCCAAAAGGCTGAAATATCAGATGCATAAAAAGGTGATGCTGGATCATTAAAGCTGCATGTTTATGCAGCATTGACAAACCACGAATATCCAATAGGGACAGGGGTTTTATTATATCTATCCAGTAGTATCAACTTTGTTTTATCTTGTCATACAGCAGAAAAGCTTCTTTGGACAGTATAGATTCTCTTAAAGTTTGAGAACTCTGCAAAAACTGCCCTGACCACCACTTACAAAATGCCAGTGGCTGGACAAATGTTCTGGACAGAATAAGACAGGAAGGACAAAAGGTGATTGTGGCTGGACTCAGATTTCTATTTACGTGCTGAATGATAAATAAAAGAAAACGAGCATGGCGGTTTGTTCTAGCCCACATGCAATTCAAACAATACTGTAATACTGAGCAGTCTTTGTGACTCATGCGGTGCTCCCATGCGTGTGTGTGGGCTGGCTATAAGAGCCAGAAGACGGTCGACAGCAATATCTGTAATTTAGAAACAGAAATCACTTTTAATTGAAAAATTCAAAACACGATGCTTCAGACTATACAAACCTGTACATGCAGCTGTTCCATTTCTGCCTGCCCACCTAAACCAGATGTTAACTGGTTCTAACGTTAGTAACCTTGGTTACAGAGCGGTGCAGCAGAAAGGAACATTTTCAACACTTCATAAATTATACGTCTATAATGACATAGAAGAAAAATAGGGAAAGGAAGACTGAAAGGGAAAGAGCAAAATAAAAATCAGAAGAGATAAAATTGTCCTAAAAATGACAAAGAGGCAAAGATGGTAGGTTGTCCAACATGGGAGATAGTGAATAAGACATGGCGATTCAACCAACAAAGAGAATGAGAAAAATAAACTAATAAAAAAGGGAATGAAGGTTAAGGCAAAGAAAGGGGTAGAATATAAGTCAAAAAACAGAAACAAGGAAAGGGAGAAAAAGGAAGAGGAAAACTGGGATTGTGACACATGATGTGGAAGCCGACAGAGATATATGGATCAATAATGAAGAGTAAGAAGAGGTAAACAAGTTCATGACAGCTAAACCAGCAGTACTTTGGCATGCCTATGATGCACTATGATGACTAATAGATAAGTGCTGAGATGGGAACTCCACAACCTACTTTTGTTTTCTCTTTGATTTCCTTGCACGGACTAAAGCAAATTAAAACTTGAATGTGAACTGCATACAAAAGAAGTTGGTATTGCACCCCACAAAAAAAAAGGCGAGAAATGTGGAAAATGAAGACAAATGAAGGCAGCGTACAGGCCCTCAGCACTTCCCTTGCTGCCTTTCATCTCTTCTTTTTGAATCTCCTCCAGTTCCTTCAGCCTCAGCTCCCAAGAGTCCCATGCTCCCTCTAAGGGACTCAGAGAGTCAGCCCAGGACAAGATGCTGTCCCCTGGGTTAGGCAAGACGATGTGGGGGTCCTAATTTGGAGCTTGCACTTCTAATGTCTAAGGGCATAAATGCTGAAAAACCTGGAACATGACTTACTGATATTCCTACATGATATATATTTGTAGAGATATTTGATCATGTTTTTAAGTTTTTGTGAATATAAGTGCTTACAGCTAAAGTAAAAGTCTATTAAAAATTACCAAGAAATGCCATAAAAGAAACGTGCTACGGTTAGTCAGCTAAAATAATTTTGCCTCAAACACTTTTTACATTATGTGTGAACTACTTACATGCACTATGTTGCAGAAGGAATGCTTAAACCGAGAAAAAGCCAATAAACATGACAAGGAAACCAGTCTCACAACTGCATTTTTGCACAGCCAGACTCATATCCCCATTGTACTGTTGCGTCTCAGCTTTTTGTTTGAATGCTGTTGAAAGAAATGATACCACAAAAACAGTGATGCTCCCACATCGCCTTTCTACACCTTTAACTCTGTAGCACAGATAATTTGATGAGCACATTAACCATCCTGCCATGTATTTATGGATATGTCAAATAATTCTGTGTATATAAGCGCTACACACCTTATTTAATCCCACATGTGGACCACCACTACAGAATCAACACAACTGCAAGTCAAATGTGGCTGCAATTAACCAATATTATAACTTAATACCACATTACTATGCAAATACTTTACCGAATTTAAGTAAGTTTAGGTTTTTCATAAACCTTCAAACTATCTTTTTATATATGTTTTGGTATCCCCTGTTTTATCTTGATAAAGAAAACAATTGCAGGGTTGAATGTTTGGGCATTCCTCGGGAGGTGTTCCAGGAATGTCCCAGGGGACGGCCCAGGACACGCTGGAGGGACTATGTCTCTTGGCTGGCCTGGGAACGCCTTGGGCTCCCCCTGGAGGAGCTGGAGGAGGTGTCTGGGGCGAGGGATGTCTGGGTATCTCTGCTGAGTCTGCTGCCCCCTGCGACCCTGTCCCGGATAAGTGGAAGATGAGGAGTACGAGTACGAGAATGTTTGGGTATTTTTGTGTGTGTGTGTTTTTTCAAGACAATTTTGTGTTGCAGTAGTGCATATTATTTCTATGCAATATTACAAAAAAGTACAATAGAGGGGCTCAGCATATATTAGTAGACACACATATTATCAAAAGTGATAGCTAAATAAAGCAATCCAAAGAATGTTATTTGAATGAGCTTCAATGGAGATTCTGATAATTTTTAATAACTGTCAGAATACTTCAACTGCAAAACTGCTTGTCGATAACATTACTCAAGTTGCCATCTACTTTGCAGCCTCCTACTGGCACAAAAGAAAAGGTTATTGGACAGTTGTAATACGTCTTGACTGCATTTGATCATCTCTTGCTAAAAAGCTGAAGTATTTTTGACAGATAAAAGTTTAACTTGATCATTTTACACTGAAGAGAGAAATAATACTTTATAACACAATTTCAGATAGGTTTTTTGGCATCTCTTTGTGTATTTAAAATAAACTTAGACTTAGAAAAGCATAAAAACACTATACATGGACAAGTCTACCCTGGACTGGAAAATTCTACACAGACTACAGCATACTTTGGAATTTTTGAAATCTTTATTTAAATTAAGAATTTAAGGGTCTACACATATCGGCGAGTGGAAAAAAATATGCCCCTGATAATTTCACTTAAACCAACCCACACCTTGAGCATATGGCCATATACTGTCTCCTGCTTAATGGCTCAGCACTGATCCTGTTTTCTACTGTCCTTTTTCAACCATTGGCAATAGTGAGAAAATTAACCACAGGTGATTTCGAGTAACTTGTCTCTTCTCTGCACGCATCCAAAGTTTCTCAAACATGTGGCAATTCACAGCAGTGCTTACGACAAGCTTTCACCTTTAGTTTTTGTTGGGACCCAGCCATGGATTTCAACATTAAACTCCAGTACGGACTCTTCTGGAACTTTCAAAATAAATTGCACTTAACTGACTTCCAGCAACTGAGGAAACGGGGGTAGCAGCAGACTTCCCATGATTCCACTGTCTGAATAAGAGCACCCCCTCTCCAACAAGCCGACCTCTTCCACACGGCCTTCGAGAAGGACCAGATTGGGGACACAGCGCGCTGATGTCTCTTTGCTGGCAAACAGACATGAACTCTTCAACTGGATCCAAGGATGTCATACGATCATCGATCATATGCAAAGTTAAGTACGAATGAAATACTGTCTGTGTATCCGGTATTTTCATTCATGAACGGGGAAATTAAGGTGTAAGAATTGCTTACTTTCTCTCTGGGGCCTGCTGAAGCAAACTGTCCCAGAGAAGTTCCCTACAGAGAAGCGGTCTCTACGAAGCCGAGCGGAGCGGTCTCCCAGTCTGGAAGGAAGACAGGAAGACCCCATCACCATGGTAACGGTAACGTGCAGTGTGGTTAGCGGACAGAACGGGCCGTCTTTCATCCACAGCCACGGAGGTTAGCTAGAAGCTAATCGTTTGTTCACAGACCGGCTGACAGAACAGCCGCCACTCCCCACGGCTAAGGAGGTTAGCTGTGGCTAACCATTTAAAGACTGTGGACGTTTCTTCAAACTTCTCTGCCTTGGACAACGTTCCTCACCACAGTTCATGAGGTTAAGTGTTTGGGCAGAATAACATAGAAGAGATTTAGATTGAAATGATCTAAACGTTTTTCATTTTATGAAGTTTGGTTTTGTTTGTGTTGAACTCAACTATCTTGGTGCTAGCAGACTATCTGCAGCACACATGCTCAGGTTGTGTTCTATGTATGTTTTAAAGTTAAGACACACTTTATTAAAGGGTGATTTTAAACAGAAGATTGATCATAATGCGCCGTCCGCTCTTATGCATTTTAACCCTTTTAGTAATGGTATTTTAAAGGTATGTGTTTGATTCTGGTGCTAAGCTAGCACCTCCTTTGTTAGCGTAACTGCTAACAGCTAAGGACATGTGCTTGCTGCTAAATAATATTTACCCAGAAAGGTTAGTTTTCAATCCAATAAATAATGTGTCCCTAACATCATTTTACTAAATTTGATAACTAAGTAAACACCATTAAGCCCCATTTCTCCAGAAAGATTTGGCTCTTTCCAAAATATTCCCTTAATAATATTTCTTCAAATATTATTTTAATAAATAAAGGCAGCTAATGAGACACCATTGAGAATTCATCCAGAAGGTTGGTTTTATTCAGCAGATCATTCTTAAAACATTCTTTTATTAAAATAATATTTTACCTGATCTTGTATTGTGAAGGGTTGTCTGAAGGTATGCTGATTATTGTCTAAGTTGGTTCCAAGACTACCTTAACTTAATTTCCAGATTCTTCAAGATAATCCTTGGTTCTCAAACATAAACATTGCATGGTAATGTTTTATTACTCCTTTTGGTCATGATTTTCAATCATCTTTAATCAACTTGTTTATATTGTACATAGCCCATTAGTCTTCCCTATTCTTTAATTCTGCTTGGTAGTTTAGTTGGATTGTTTTAGCATAGTAAAGAGTTTGTTGATTGAACTATGTTTGACTTTGAGTTGACTTATTTTTGTCAATAAATTCTTGTATTTTAAGAAATTGTGTGAAATCATTCCATGTGTGTGCAGAGTTTATGCTGTTCAATAATGTCAGAGCTCGTCTCACACCTTTCTATTTTGTCCTAATAGCATCACCTTACTGGGCTGGTATTCACAGGACAACCCTTAACAGACCGAAATATTATTTGATAAAATATTAATATTAAATATTAAATAATATTCTCAGATTCATAATCCAAACATTTTATAAAAAGTATTTCTAAAATATCATCCTGGGCTTGTGAAACCCAATATGGGCATCACTTTAGGTTTTGATCTGAATGTTTTATAAGACCCTGAGAAACTACCATAAAAATTTGCAGATTCAGCAAGGTATCTAATAGTTGTTTACCCTCTATCTTGCAATCTGAAAGACTTGGGTTCAGTTTAATCTGTTTGGTTTTGGGTTCTGTGTCATTTAATATTGTCGTTTCCTCATTCAGTGAATGAAACTCACCTGTCTATTGAGTCACTATTCTCTCCTCCCAGTTTAATATATGCTCTCGGTTTCATTTCATCTTTGCTATATTCTTCTGTTGTTCCTCACTGCGGTTGCTTTTATGGACCACTGCTTGTTGTCGGTCTGATGCTACTTGTGATCTCATGTCACATTGCTTCTTCATTGTGTAGGTTTTTGGAAACTATCTCAGTAACCCTATAATAACCCTATAATAACCCAGATGTGTCGAGGGAGGATTTTGGGTCGGACCAAAGTGCAGACAAGAACTCGGTAAGCGCATCTTAGTAACTTCCTTGTTTATTCAAAGTCCAAAAACATAACAAAAACACTGCAGGGATGAAACAAAGACAAGATCAAAAACTTGCGCAAACCTGCAGGTACTCATGGCAAGGCATAGCATAGACAAAACGTAGCATAGTCGAAGCATAGTAATACAAAGCGAAGCATAAACAAAGCATAGACGTGATACGGAACGGGGTAGTAACAGAACACAAGGAACCCGCGAGGAACTAAGCACACAGAACAACTAATATACACAGAGCACATAGAAGGGAACAAAAGGCAGGTAATAAAAGAAACAGGGAACAGGTGTGACAAGGAACAGGTGAAACAAATACAAAGGCTGAAGAAGAGTGAAAGGACTAAACAAACAACTGAAAACATAAACTAAGCAAGAGAATAAATCAGAGGAGGAAATAAAGAACTAGAATAACTATGAACTAAAGTAAACAAAGAAACTAGAGGAGAACATAGAAACAACCTAAGAAATTAACAAAGAGCCATAAGGAGAATCTAAATTACAAAATAAACCATCACAAGAACCCACAAAGTCCAAAATGTCACTCCATGACAAGATGAGTTCCTGCAAAAAATGGTTATAATAATCATTTGCTTACAATTGCAAAGTTGAACATTTGGGCAGTTTTGTGTGTGTGTGTGTGTGTGTGTGTGTGTGTGTGTGTGTGTGTGTGTGTGTGTGTGTGTGTGTTTTTCAAGACAATTTTGTGTTGCAGTAGTACATATTATTTCTATGGAATATTACAAAAAATACAATAGAGGGGCCCAGAATGTATTAGAAGACACAGGGATTATCAAAAGTGCAAAATAAAGCAATCTGAAGAATGCTATTTGAATGAGCTTTAATGGGTACCTGTCTGGACCAAGGACCTATGTGCGCAGCATAATTCCAAAACAGTTTTGGAATATCCCCTTCCAATAGCGTCAACACAGTTATTGACTATTAAAAGTAAAACATGCCTTAAAAGATCAAATTGGCTCTCTGAAGTCTCCAGAGGATTAAACACCACTTTTCTTATTATTCAACACTTAAAGGTTTGAACTTCACGCTAAAAGTACAGAAGATAACCAGCGACATATAATCACTAGACACCGAGCTCGAGGGGCAAAAACTGAGATCTTATATTTCTGTAGGCTTCCATAGCCCGTTTAGCAACTGAAAGTGTCCCTGTTTGTCATAAAAGCAAGAAAAACAGATCAAAGTCTTTATGTTGCTCTTATGATTGAACAGCTTCTTCAGGGCCTTCCTTGCTGTGCCCTGTTTCATCAGACCATTTTTTTCTGTCCCTCATGACACAAACAGAATGCAGCCTACTAGAAGGATAGATGCTGTCCAGAGAAGACTGAATAAAGACTAGAACCCCCTCTCATCATTCCTGAGCCATTTCCCCAAATGAAACTAGCAGCTGAAACACAGATCAATATTTCCATTTGCGTGATGGCAAGAGTGTTTGTTTTGGAATGGAATGATGTGTAGGAGTTATTGAGTTGTGTGTGTGTGCAAAAAACTATAGAAACATTGGGATAAAAAGGAAAGAATGTCTGACTCTCACGGCATGTTTGCTATCTTTTGACTTTCTTGCAGTTCTCTAATTTTCTAATGTCATAGATTTTCAAGATATTTGGCTAATGACAGTAAATAAACAATACTCTGAAACATGAAATGATCTAATACGCTCATTATCAGGTAAGTCAAATTTTGAAACATTTGCAGCAAACATTTGTGTTTGCACCATCCTCCAAATGTTTATTATTATTTAAAAGGTCTTGGCATATATATTTCATTCCTTTGTGTTAATTACTGTCAATAAGTCTTACCATATTAGTTCATTCCTTTAGGTATAGTTTTTTTTCTTGTGTTCTGTTTGCTGTGTATTCTTAGTCTATTTCCCCTCTATTGTAGTTTCTTTTGTGACTTAGTTCAGCTTCCAATGTGTTAATTAGTTTCTCTTCCACAGTTTTACTGCATCCATTCAGCCCATGCTACTCCACATTATCCTATGACTTAATCACCTGTGAACCGTTCCAAATGGTTAGGTTGATGCCCCACTTCTGTTCTGGAGGGTCAGGTTGATGCCTCCATTCACATTCCGGAGGGTCTGATCGACGCAATTACTCCTATTCTGGATGGTATGGCCTCGTCTCAGGCTTTTAGTGCACTAGAGCCTACTCCTTGTCTCCTCAGAGTACCAGAACCGCCTCCTAGCCTGAGCACCAGATCCCCGGCCTTTCCTCAGAGCTCCCAAGCACTTGCTGCTTCTTTACCACCAGCTGCACCCCCAGCGCTGCTCAGCAGTCTACAGCACAGAGTAGCGTCCATGTACTTTTCTGCCAGTGTAGTAGCTTCCATGTCCTCATCAACAGTTTCGTCTGTTCCCAAGATCTCGAACGGGGTGGTCCTGGTGGGCTCGCCTCCGTCTCCTGATCCTGAGTTCTCCGACGAGGAGGTCCAGGTGGGGTTCCCTTCATCTCACATTTCTATCTCTGAGCTCCATCAAGGGTTCTTCCAGCTTGCACCTCAATGGTTCTTCCAGTTTCCACGCTGCTCTCCTGAGCTCCGTTGAGGGTTCTTCCAGCTTCCATGGTGCACTCCTGAGCAATGTCAAGGGCTCAAGTTTTAGGCTGTAAGGTGACAAAATGTAAAACAGTTCAACAGTTGCTAGCAAATTATGTACATGCAGCAACCCTAATTTCAAACCACCTATTCCTTGGAGTGGACTTACAAACATTAGCCAAGTTATGGAAAAGCAGCACTATATGTCAAGTCCTGAAAAGAGAAACAATGAGAGGTGATAAACTGGCAAAATATGGGTCATATACCCCACACTGCAGTGTTGTTATGGCTGACTCTAAAACAAATTGCTCCCACATCACTACATGTAGCCGCATGTTTCAAACTAAAGGTTAAAATAAAATTGCAACGATACAAATAGATGCTAAGAAATGGTTTTGGAACTATCAAAAAAGTTTGAATTATTTTATGATATAATCTCTAGTTTGCTACATCTGATCAGATAATCTCACTGTTTTAGGTCCTACACAGAAAACTATAACAGCTGGAGAAAAGTGACACAGAAAAAATAAACTCTTAAACAGCAGAGCAGACTGAACCTAGAACTTGTTTTTATAGCCTTATATCACCAAGTGCATTGCAAAATGCAATGATAAGCATCGGATGCAGTGCTGTGACGCATGTTGCCAATGGAGTCTAGAGAAGTCAAGATGTGTGATAAATCATAGTCTAATGTTTGGTGCAGAGGAGGTCATGGTATGAGTTGATTTTAAGGAGTTGAGCTTATCCCCAAGTTCCACTGAAACTAACTTCTAATGCTTCAGGATATCAACACATGTTGGACATTTTCTTGCTCTTAACTCTGTGGAACAGTTTGGGGATTGTGCCCTCAGTTCCAAAATGACTACACACCAGAGCACAAACTAGGGTTCATAAGGGGCGGAATAAAAGAACTTGGTGTGGAGAGACTTGACTGGCCTTGACTGGCCTGAGTCCTGACCTCAACCTGAGCATCTTTAGGATGACTCAGACTAAAGAATGCAAGGAAGAATTTCTCATCCAACATCAGTGTCTGGCCTCAGCAATTACGAATGACAAGGCCTATTTAGTATTCCCTCTAAACCAAGAAACAGCAAACAAAATGTGGACATAGTCTTTGATTTAAACAGGCCCAGCTTCGGTCCCACAGCATGTACCCAGAACGGGGTTTAAAGAAGTAACCCAACAGTGTTTAGAGTGTACTCAGTATATAACATGATATCAAATTTAAGTACAAGTAAAACATTTTCAAAATTACCTAATAAATACTCAACAGATGACAAGGATATTTAGCAAGATTTTCACATTTCTAACCTTTACATGTGGCCTGGAATCATATACAGCTTTTGATCGTGTGAATAATTTCAATTCTAGAGAAGTTGATGTACCATGGTGCAGAATGCAACCTCTATACAAGATTCCATATCAGCTGCAAAGCAACATTCCTTTGAAAGTTCCTCCTACACTATCATTGAAATGACCAACACTCTTTTGATAGGGACAAAAAAGAGATTCTGATGACAGATGCCTAGATAGGTGATCATTGTTCGAAAATGCACTTCATATTTCAGTCCCACTCAATACTGTCAAAGATTACTCAAGATTCTTAGCTCTGGTATTGGCAAGAGACAGACTAAACAGTTATGATTAATGTTTAATTAGGGTGAGCCAGAGTTTAAAGAGATGCACTTTCATAGAACTGTCTTTCTGTTACAGTGTTGGTATTTTTCTTCTTGACTTTAGCAAAATGTGTTGTGCTAGCTAAAATTCTTTACAGCAAAGAGAATATGTTGACTGACCTTGATTGAGCAAAACAATGACAATAGTGGAGCTTGTATTATTATCATGATTCACAGGTGCTTGGGTTTAGGCTTTGATCTGTGCTTGTGTTTTCATCACCTCTGAGTTCTTTATTAGTGTTGTTTAAAGTTTTGTGGTATTCAGTTTATTTCTCTGTGTTCATAAGTTTTGCCTTATTAGTTAATTTCTTTGTATTTAGTTTTTGTTTATTCCTGTGTCCTGTTCCCTGTGTATTCTATTTTATTCCTCTTAGGTACATATTTATCTTTCTCCCTTGTAAGGTGTTGCCTTGCGTCTTAGCTAAGCTTCTTTGAGTTTTTTAGTCTCCCTTCCTCAGTCTCCCCGCTTACCTTCTGCCTCAGCTGCTCCACATATCCCGATTGACACACTTGGATCAAATGTCATTCTCCATACCTATCTCAGTATATTAGGTCTGTGGTTCTCATTGTTTTCCACTAAATTCTTCCATATGACTTCCATGTAGCCCGTTACCTTCCTGCTCTCATGTCCTGCTGTTTTTTTCCTTCCGTGCTCCATGCCTTGTTCTCCTTGTGCTGCCTTTTGTAAGTTTGCTTAAAATTTTCTTTTTATAAAGCATTAATCCAATTATCCCACGTTCCT
This sequence comes from Girardinichthys multiradiatus, assembly GCF_021462225.1. Lineage (NCBI taxonomy): Eukaryota > Metazoa > Chordata > Actinopteri > Cyprinodontiformes > Goodeidae > Girardinichthys > Girardinichthys multiradiatus. Next base: position 26,665,724 of record NC_061803.1, on the reverse strand, counting down.
TTATGTGCTTGGCTCCTACTCCAAAAAACCACACTTTATGAAAATTATACAATTTCTATCCCTTAGTGTTGAATGGTTTGCATTTCACCTTGACATTTTTCTTCTACTTTTGCCTTTTCGTAAGCTGATCGGTGGCAAGAAGAGAAACTGTCATTCATGTAAACCAGCGCTGTCCATTTGTTGGCTGACTTTTTTTATGACAATGCGAGAAAACAATGTTTCTTAAGTGAAAACAAAATAACTTAATGCAAACTAGCTAATCTTTGAGAGTCAGGGGGAGAGGGAAGCTACATAGGGAGCATACATAGGGAGGACATGCAAACTCCATGTACAAAGTTCCCAGGTTGGGATTTTAACTCAGAACCTCTTTGCTGCAAGGCAGAGGCACAACCCTTGTCTTCCTGGGTGTGAGTGGGCATTGATTATTAATTACAATTGAGACAACATCAAGTTGTGTGCTCAGGAGAAGAGTAACTGCAAAACTGAGTTTGTTAAATCCCCTAAACTCAACTCACAACTAATTTATACACTTCAAGTGTTTAGACTTATCTTGAGTCTCACTTACCTCAGAGTAATAATACACTAGCGATTAAATAGTTGATACACTCTGTGTATGTGAAATAATAGATAGTGGATGCACTGTAATGCAAAATACATACAATGTTCAAACCAAACCTTACTTATGCTTATGTTTTATGCAATATATTATCCTAGAAATCAGCAAGCAACACATAGGATCACACTTTAGAACTTTCTTTAACATAAATTAAACTCAAACAAATTATACAATTCACAATAATGCAAAAATATTCCAATCTGTAATAAGGTATCTCAGTTCCTAATCATCCAAACAAAATAAAACCCATGCTGCAGGCCTGATGTGATACTTAAGAGTGAGAAGAGTGAAACTTGACTCCAAAGTCTTTGATCCCCTAGAATTTCACCTGACTTTTGGTCCCAGTTGAAGAAAGAAGACGGTGAAGGAATGTTTCAGCTCCTTTACCGGCGGTTTCTCGGTCCATGCCAAAACGGCACTGAGCAGAAAGCCCCAGTGAAGATGTAGTCCTTCAGCACAGTCATAAAAACCCTCAGTTTAGGCTCATCTCTCTGCATTAAACTTCCACTCTGGAAACATTAGTTAGGTCTCTTTCGGTTAGCTGGTTTAGCTTCACAGTACTCAATGTCCATTCACTTTGCTAATGAATGCTAATGCATTAGCAAGCATTTAAAACATGAACTCACGACTACTGTACTGTGAATTCAAACACAGATGTAGAATTGATATCTATACAAAGACTGTCGAGTTGAAAGTCAAAAATATCAGCTAAACACCCGTTTTTTACAAACTTCACCACATTTTTTCTTCTTGGTCAAACCTCAGCTCCTGCTCAAGGTAACTTCCTGTCTTCTCTCTACTCTCCTCCCATTTCCTGGATATTAACCAACGATTGACCAGTAAAGGTCTTATGCTCTACACCATTTTCTTTTTCAAACATGAGCTCTCCAAAATATATAGCAAAGCTTCTATTTGAGATTCAACATAACACATTAGTACATTTTTAAGCATCTTATGCCATACTGTTTTAACATATTTAACACAATGAATTTAACACAGTTCAAACTACTACTCCTTATATGAGCTTATCTTAACACAAAATACCACCATTTTGGACTGGGTTGCAAGTGTTTAGTGCAGTTATTTCAAAAGCTTGCTTCCATGCGTTTTTCTAAGAAAATGTGGATCCTTACCTTAAACCTAAATTTTTTTCCAAAAGGCTGCTAAGCTTTCCAAATCCAGGATGTTCCATAACAAACAAAGGTCAAAAAAAGATAAAATAGAGCACCTTTTTTGTCTTCATTTCATCCGGCCTGTTATCCGCTGGAAAGGCGCACTCTCTTTAATAGACTGGAGAAATGTCTCAAAAGTAAATGCACCTTTTCAATAGCTTCTTAAATCTTTGTGGTTACATTTTATTCTTGAGTCTTATTCCCTCAGTAATAACATCCACTTTGAAGAGGGTTGTTGTTAATACAGCCTGATAGCTCACTGAACTCATACTTGGTGTTTGAGTTTCTGACTGAACAAAAAAGGTTAACTGTAATTGGTTTGTTTAAGCCCTCAGATTTCATAGGTAAATTTAAAGAGGTAGAGACAACCATGTATTTTACCAATATTAGGTCCTTACACAAACATACACAAAGCAGACACCGCACTCAAGGAGAAATATTGTCAGTTGTCTCATGCATGACAGAGCTATAATCTTGACAGAATGAGCCATTCTCTGTTCACATCTGTCAATTAAAAATCATTTCAGTGTTCACAAAAATATTAACATTCTTCATCTACATTCTCCAAAGGTCAATGGTGGGATTTTGGGTTAACTTCCCCACAATTTTTAAGACCCCCATTGGAATATGATCTAGATGGCTGAACACGGGTAAAGCAGGAAAATAAAATGTAATTGAAAAATACAATTTTAAAGTAAAATGTTTACCATCTTGTATTGATTATAGAGAAAAGTATGAATCTGTTGGTATTATCCATTGGCATTAGCGCTGATTATTTCAGTTCAAGAGTTTTCATTTGTGGACCGGTACAAAGAATTCCTTGTAATAGGCTCCAGCCCCCCTCAGCCCAACACAGAAAGATGTTTCCATTTGTGTTTGTAGGTGGGATACAGCTCAAGACGGAGCTTTGCATTGTTCAGAATATAGATTAACAGTTTGTGATTAATTATACCATTCCCTATGATTTACTACATTTATTAATAATCCTGTATCCATAGAGCACAGCTCAAATACTCTGCTGTAGCACTGTGTGGTGTATTGATCATTTGATTACTGTTGCATTTCTATATGACTGCCTCGAGCTGAGAAGGCTCTAAAATGGGCAGTTATATTCTGCAGCTCACAGGGATGAGTTTATGTCTTTTCATGAGGGTCCAGCCGAGACTTAATTGTCAGCTTTTGCAGAATGCTCTATGACCAGCTAGAGAAGATATGTTCTAATTAAGTATATGTGTCAGGGACTCAAGGTGGACAAATTCAAAGATAAACTGAAACAACACTACAGTTTTAGACCACACTATTCCAATAATATACTGTTTTTAAAAATTTATTTTTCTCGACAAACTTTACACAACAATTACAGTGGCAGGTCTTGGGGTATGTCCATACCAGCTTTACACATCTATACACTAACAGTATTTCTGTCCACTTCATAGGAAAGTAGCTCAAGCTCAATCTAATTGGATTAGAGTGTCTGTAAACAGTAATTTCTTTAGTCTTGCTTCAGATTCTCATTTGAATTACCTCTAGACTTTAACTGGGACATTTTAACACATTAAAATGTTTTGATATCTCCCATTCCTGGAGCATTGGCTGTATGTTTAGGGTTGTGGTTCAGCTGAAAGGTGACCCTCTGCCGCAGTCCCAAGTCTTTTCCAACATCCCATGCCCAGTATTTAGCTCCATTCATCTTCCCATTAACTCTGATGATTTTTTTCCATTGATGCAAAGAAAAGGAATCCCCACAGCATGATGATGTCACTATTATGCTTCAAGGAAGGAATAGTATTTTCAGTGTCATCTGCAATATTAGGTTTCCTCCACACATTGAACGTTGCATGCAGACCAAAAATCAGTTTTGATCTCATCTCATGAACCCAATACTGTGTATTGTTTTGTCTCAGAGCTACGTGTATTTGTAAAACCCTAGCTGATGAAATGTTATACAATGGGAAAAGTTTCAAGAGGTATTAATACTTTTTTCAAGGCTCTTTATTGAAAGCTCACTGGTTCTTTAATATACAAATCAAGGCAATGCAACAAAAAAATATATAAAGCTATTCTCAGAAAAAGGAAGAATTTTCCTTTAAATATACTTAAGATGGGTGGGTATTTCCCATTCTCCACAAAGTTACAGAAACTTTTAATTTCAGTCATAACATGTTACATATTTTCTATATTTAAGCATGGCATGTCAGATCTGCAAGCTCCTTCACAGGCTCCTGGCCCCCTTGAAATAAGATTGGTAAAGTGGAAGTTGAATTCCATTTTGATGAGACATCTAAACTCCAAACAGAGCTGTGGCTACAAAGAACATGGATAAAAGCTGCAGATCATTTTTCTTCTGGATATGTTGCAGCGGAGAGCAAACACTTGCGTGGCTTCTTGCTATTGTGGCTGTAACTCTCTCCAGACCACTGGAAATAAAGCCGAAGGCCAGGGAATCATTTCCACACAAACACAAGCACACAGAAACACCGAAACACACACATTCCTGTCACCCTTTCTTTACTTAATGAAGTGTGATGGTCCTGACAGAAGAGACCTGCTCAAAGAAGGTTACTCCATTCATATTCCCAAAACAACACACAAACAAGCACACATGCGTCCAGGCCCACATCAGATCAGTCTTTGCTATATATCTGATAGCATCAGTGCTACATATGCCTGTGTTTGTGCATGCTATGGGCATGGGTTTGCTGTGGCTTATGGAAATGTTCTCCCACCTACGATACCACATCTGTTCCCCCCAGTAAAAGTCCCTTCTTCTCTCTGATCTTCATCCAAATGACATTCCAGCCTGGCCAGCCTCACCCCAGTCCCATGATAAATGAGAGCAATGCGTTTACATAATAAACTGGTGGACAGAGACATGGGAAAGATAGAAAATCTTCATGAACTCTATGTGTCTGTGTGAACTCAGTGTTGTTTCTTTTGGGGGTGGAAAAATCTGTTGTTTGACATGCAGATCGATTTTTTTATTTTATGTTACACGTTTTTTTATTGAAGCAAAAGAGATAAGATACCTGTGTAAAAGAGATTACATTAGTTTAGGCTAACCTGAGCTATTTACATATTAAAGTAGGTAGTTAGCATAGGCTAGTGCTAGTTATATTCAACATTTACACTTGGACCAAGAAATTGATCATAAATTCAATACAGAGGCAATATTTTGTGCAGTGTTTTTTATTAAACATATGCTAAATAGTGTGCTAAATAGGGGTATTGCTTTAGCCAAAATGGGTTCATGCTGTTGGGACGGCAGTTCAGGTGGCTTTAAACTTCTTTCAAATGATGAAATATGAAATGGTAAGATTATTTAGTGATGGTGCTATTGAATAATTTCTTGAATAAACGGATAAACACGTGCTTTCTTGAACAGATGGGACCCCTTCTGCTACCACCTCTGTTTCTTCTATATAAGTGTGCCTGCTCATATGCATGCACATATCCCTGCCCACTGTTTACAAACATTTCATTATGTTGATCATAGAACAGTGTTTCATTGAATATTCTTTTTTGGACTTTGGTTTACATAGTTTTCCAGGGATAATATTTTTTTTCAATACAATTCTTCCAGTTGGAGACAAAAGGATACAATTTAGTTTGATTTCTTTTCATTTCATTGATTTTATGCATTGCAAAATGGTACATTTTGATGATACACAGAGTAAATGTCATCGCCAAAAACTATGTCATATGCAGAAAGAATCCGACAATGAAAAAATGCACTTTTATATGCCCCTTTAGGTAAACAAAAACGCATGTGGCATAATTTGGACTAAATTTAGGCTAAATTAGTTAGGCTAAATTGTGCCAAAATGTCAGCTCAACCTCTTACACTGCCCACTAAAACATTTGAGGAACAAATGTGGTTCAATTACTTCAGTCCTACTTTGCTACAGTTTCAGTAAGATGATTTTAAAAATCTGAGGCTATTTTGGCTTTTTATGGTGTTTTGCATTGTTTATAAAGCAAAAAATGTAGGCAACGCTCCAAAAAATTATATTTACTTTGTTTTATCAAAAATTAGTCTTGAAAAATCTTCACCATCTCTGAAAACAGTAAGAACCCATAGCTCATCATCATCAAACTGAAAATCTTGTTGGGTTTTACTGTAAGTGGAAGCCAAATTTTAGCAAATGAGCACTGCCCACAGCACTCAAGAACTTATGACTTACTTTTCTGAGAACACAACATATTAAGACCTACATACTCCACAAGCACTTAGAAATTTGTTATCTATTGTTGGGCTGCAAAAGACAAATTGGTCTGAGAGTTGTTGCATCTTATTCTTGTATGGTGTCCAACACCAACTATATACCTCCAAAGGCCAGTTATAGTACATTTCAAATATATTCTTACAAGTCAGACAACATTATAAATCAGGCCAACTGTAGCCAGCAGTTCTTGACTTAAATTTCAGATATTGTAATATAATATGTTTTGTATGAAGTGGGTCAGTGTAGTGCTGTTTTTGTACTCATAAATATAAATCTATTTGTCTAACTGGAGTTGCTATAGAAGTAGTTCTAACTTTTTCAAACAGACGTTTTTAAGTTAGATCAACACAGCCTTAACTTTTCTTTTACTTTGAGGTAGCAACTACATTTCAGCTCTGGAATTTCAAAGCAAGTAGATGTCAAGAGAGAAAATCAGTCTCATGTTTCTTTCATTTACCATGAACAAGAACTACATCAGCCATTGTGTTTTTATTTTGACTGGATGAAAAACGATACGGCCTTGGCTCACGCTGGAGCTGTGGGTCAACCAAGTTTTGATTTAGTTTTCCAGTAAAAACTAATGTCACATGTATCCACTCATGGCTACTGGTGGGCTGAAAAACAGAACATGTGAGAACTAATCAGAATTTCAGTAGCAATACATAGTGAACACACCCTCTCCTAGTCCCTACTCACCCGTTTTCCACATAGATTCATCATAAGTGGCCAGGCCCACTGGTTTGGTGTGTAGGGAGGCAACCAGAGCTATGGAGGCAGAGGGGAGCTGAGCAACTAGTTCATCATATTAGCCTAGTTAGATGAAAGCAGAATAGAAGTAATGGCCAAAAATATTTTTATTCCTTCCTTAAAACTCCTTTTTCTCTGCTTTTTCTTCTCAGAAGGTCCTTGTTTCCCCCTCTTATTCCATGTCAAATCTTTGCGTCGTGCTTGGTGAGACAAACATAAGCTGTGCAAGGCAGTTGGATAATTACATGCTGCCTGTTTCTCATTTTGTCCACTAAATTGGAATCCCTGTCAGTGATGGTGAAAGGTAGAGGCTACCATCGCGGAAAATGTGTGTGTATTGGCTTTGCTGTTTATTAAACCAAAACGGCTTTTGACAAGCCCTTGGGTTATTTTAGATAAGCTAAGAAGACACATAATACAAGAGATGCATCAGTCCCAAATAAATATCTGCAAAATATTCCAGCCTGCCTGAGTCAATGTTTTAATCTGCTTCTGGTTAGCTATGTTTATATATATTTACTAAATGTATGTAGTGGATATCTCTTGTTACATCCTAAATATTATACAATACATATACAAGATAATTATTCTTTGGTTTTTATATACAAATGCAATGGTTTACACTGAGGACCCCGAAATTCAGTCACAACACAGGAGAAAGCATCATAAGAAAATAGGTGGAAACTTATTTGCTGTCTGTCTGTATGTCTTTTGATGATCTAGGTTTAAGGTTCAGGATCCCCACTCATATGTCTGTGGGAATAAAGCACAGGTTGGTGAGTTGAACACAATAGAGGAAGTGTGAGCTTGAAATTATCAGCTTCACTAACTATCAGTGCAGAGAAGCGGGCGGAAAACAGCAGTTTCAGTGATGTCAGAGTGGACAAAAGTCTGAGGACTCAGGGAAACTGTCTGATCTTGTGGAGGGAGAGTTTAAAGGAGAAGAATCCTTTAAGCATTCCTCTTCAGTCGGTGTGACATTACATCAGAAACGTCACAGATATAGAATAACTCAACAATCAAATGCTTAATACAAAATCCAAAGATCTTTGGAAGTCAGACCAAGGGTTGATGTTCAGATATCAGACTGGCAGTAGAGATCCCTTATGGGCAAGGCAAGAAATGAATGAATAGGTCAGAGGGCTCAAATTGTGATGTGGACACAGGTTTGACCCAGGACATATGAAAGTGGGGCCCCAGGGTACCTCACGGTACCTCAGGGTTCTTGGGAGGCCGAGACAGACAACCACTAGGTTCACCACTTTTGAGATCAGGAAAGATCTGATGAAGAGAGGGGCCAACTTCTGGCTCAACGTGAGGAGCAAGGTCTTTAGTCTCTCAATTAGCAGACTTGAAATATATAGCAGAGGATCTTTGTAAGACAAGGCAAGTTTATTTGTAACAACTAACCAACTCGTAAACAACCCCTTAAGGTGGACAAGATCAGCTAATTTTTTTCCAGACAAACCAATTCTTGGAATATGTCATGACATTTAGGGAGGACATGTAAGGGTAAGGCGACTGAACTGTAGTTCCTAATAAATTTTTGTTAGAATTTGGTGAAGGAACTTCTGGAGCTTTGTACAATTTTGGGGAACTGGCCAGTTCTTCATGCCTGTCATCTTGCAGGTGGATCCTTTTAGCAATTTTCTTCAGTCTGTGTGCCGGTATGTCAGAGGCGTCACAGACACAGAACAACTCCACAATTAAATCATTAATCCAAAATCCAAAGACATGGTCAATAAACAGGCAATTGCCATTTACAAGGAGGAAGATATAGACATACTTAGCAGGGGGTTCAGGCGAGACTCGGTTGTCGGATGTCAGACCGTGGGTTGATGTTCAGATATCAGACTGGCAGTAGAGATCCGTTATGGACAAGGCAAGAAAGGAATGAATAGGTCGATCACAAGGAGACAGATGAGAGCAGAGAAAAACTGAACTTCTACCAGCACAAGTCCATAGCCTGGTAAGGGGCAGATGCTGGGGAGAGCTTATGAAGTGGTGTGCACAGGTGAAACAGAAAGGCAATTAGGCATGGCACAGGTGGGCTGAATGACACTGACTGAAATAGGGAGACATGGAAGCAAGACGGTGGAGACATGAAAGCAAAATAAATCCCAGGCATGGCATGAAATCCTTAGCTGCTACAGAGCCGCTTTCCCTCATCAAGTTAAATCGCTCTCTATAATGATACTGTATATATATATATATATATATATATGCTATATACAGTAATATACCAATGTATTGTTTGCCAGCTGCCAATAAAACTTTAGTAAGAGTAGGATAAAGAACTTAGCTAATATGGATGACAAACAGCTTGCTGCCGCTGTGTTCTAAACTCTCTTTTCCAGTGGGTGTTCGCAGTATATTTGTTTGTTTGGTTAGAAGTTTACCCGACATATTTGTCTGACTCCGACTAAGGTCTGGTCTGTTACCCTCACAAATGTTTGTGCCAACAAGCCATGTCTGCTCTCCCCAACTAGTGCAGACTATGTCCAACTGGGAATTATGGGTAAAATCTGCCTAAATAATCTTATAGTGTGTACTCAGTTTAAGTGAATCAAAAAATGAAAATAATTTTATAACAATATTTTTTTTAAATAGATGAAGGCAAATTGGTAAATCTACTATACTAACTAAACCATTACAGAAACAATAAATAGTGGAAGGTCATTTTATGGTAATAATGAAAATGAAATTTGTTGGGACCGAAAGATGAGTTATTGACAAATTCTTCCAAATGTGCAAAAGTATGGATTTATTTCTAGACCGAGCATCACTGGTGCTCATCATTTTTGGTCAAAGTCTACAAAACAATCTGAGGATATAGAGATTGATGATTGGCAGGAAGAGGAATGAGGGTGGACAGAGATGATTTATGTAGTGATGAGCCAGAGGTGAGAAGGACTAGTGTTGGACTATAGCGGTGGAAGGTACGTTAGGTAGGTAGGTACTTTAATTCTGATCTACAGCAGTTTAAGGAACTGAGGATCTCTCCAGTGAATTCTTTAGTTAGGACCCCGTTTTGTAGTTTTAGGACACAGGGTGAATTTTATTACCATAGCTATAGGAGAGTCCTGCTGGTTATTTTAGGCCAGCCCCACCCTGGTGTAATGATTATGATAAATTAATATTTATCAAAAATTATAATTAAAAATCATATTTCAGAAAAATAGTTTTCTCAACCAAAAATCATTGCATACAAATAGAAATCAGAGATGTCCTGTGGTGTTGTGATTATGGGCTCGAAGCACTTAATAATTACAATTAGTTATTTATCATTAATAATTGATAATCATTAACCAAAACCACATTAAATGTCACTGTTTAATCAGCTGCTTCACCGAATGGTGGGGGAACGTTGACCTTATTTTGACAGATAAATCACTCTTGCACGAAATAAACAAAAACACTTCTCTTTATATATGTGAATATTTATTGAAACCATATGGCCCTGATATAATTACTATTCTGGTCCAAAAACCTTTACCTAACTAACAAGCACTATTCTACAAAAACAGTAAAATGATTACCTAACTAATAATAAAAACGAAACATATGCGCATTGAGTGTCCATGAAGATCAAACCAGCAGTTTTATGGACAAAATGTGCAATTTGGGTTTACTTGGAAAGAGAAGCCCTCCTAGTGCGCTGATGTCTCGATTGCAGCGATCAGCTGGTAAATGGTGGGACCGCGCCCCTTAGCCACTAGCAGCTGATTGCCCCAAATCTCTAACAAAGAGTCATAAAACTCTGAGGTGGAAACTCAGTGGAAAAACTCCATTTATAAAACTGGAACAAAGGAGTGGTCAGGCCACGAGGCCCTGACTGCTTTGACTGAAAAAACTTTTAAAAGTCCATCTTCTAACTCCTGGCTGATTTGGGATCAGCTGGACAAAAACATGAACATGCACCTTATTGGTTGCATCCGCACTCCATGATTCAGTGGCACTTGCACAGCAAATCAAAGCAGCTCAGCACAGCTCACCTAATTACCTTAATTATGTCTCACCCTGCCCAGACCTCTAAATACACCTATCCGATTTGATATAAAAAGAACAAAATTACTTTGACGTTGATTTCTGCTCTTCTGGAGGATGGGATGTAGGTCTGAAGAAAAAAACTGGGGGGGGGGGGAATCAACTCAAAACGGTCAACTTCTCCTCCATGCAGAATGGGGAAAATATGAGGAACTGTTGAAGTCGACTAAATCAACAAGGAGGAAAGCTCATCTCCTTGGAAACACCTCTGTGGGTTTTCACCTGCGCCGGTGTCGGCAGGGTCTTCGCTTCGATCGATTATGAATTTTCTGACCTTCTTGTACCAGACAGAATTCCAGCTTTCAAGCTCTTCCGGGAATCGCCGTGTGGAGGAAAAGTTTGACTGCGAGCTTTTGTCTCTCCAGATATGCGCCTCTGTTGCGTCATCCCGTGAGACACGCTGGAAATGGCGGCAAAAACAACAGCTTTTTATGGCTCTGATGACGTCAGCTTAAATTTCCATCACTGCGACAAATACTGAGCTGCGCATGTCGAACTGCGCAGCCCAGTTGGTCAATCCAACCAAAATCGATGACTCCAACAATGGGTTAAAATTGGAATACAAAACATGCACAACCATCTCAAGATCAGGAGAGATTGTTTAAACATGCACATATACTTGCATTGTTATCATTGCAGGGTTGTCTGTTTTTCTCAATATGTTAATTGTAAATTTGTGATTTTTGACTTGTTCTGCTTTACACTGGTTAATGATAAAAATGTGTTGTGTTTACATGACAGTTATCAGAAAAAGAAACCTTAAGTTGTTTATTTTGGTGCAATAGTATTTTCAGCAAGGTTAAACTGGTCAGTCTGGGTTTCACAATTACATGCTTTGCATAAATAGCCAAAAAAGTAATCTGCAGCAGCACAGGATGGATTATTAATGCATCAGTGGCCTCTGACCAGTGCCCATCTTTGGAGGTCAACACCATGTCTCTTGTAGCTCGTCTGATTAGTCACATAATCAATCAATTTGACAATTTTAGATTTGTCTTTAATCATTTTTTTATTGCAAAAAAAAAAAAATAAAGGACGCAGATGTGCATTGAATTTTAATAACTATCAAGTTATTTGCAAACACAGACGCTGGTCTTAATGTTCGAGCCCTTGACATTTCCTCGACATTTATTGACATTTGTGGTCACGTGTAAACCACAGGAGCTTAGATTTTATCAAAGACCAGAGCAGTAGCCTGATGAGCAAATGTCAACAGACTCCAGCCATCTGTTACGTACGGTGCCAAACATGAGATGAAGTGTATCATAGGACAAGTTGACACTGATCATTTCTGCCTCAACATGGCTCTATGTCAGGGCACTTTGAGGGCAGAGATGATTCAATGCATAACTGATAAAGTTGGTGCTAAAAGGACTGAAATTAAAAGCCAAATACTTTAAGAAAAGAGACCAATTGCTAAAGTGCATGACGTCCAGTAGGATTTCCCATGTTAGATGCTGGTCAGCTCTGTCACTTGGGCTTCTTAACCAACAAACTACCACAAATAAATAAAAGCAAGCACATTCAGCTTAGAGAAAGATGGTTGGAATCAAGATAGTCTTTAACACGTCGCAGCCAGGGTAACCGGTTATTCTACTGGAAAGAAATAAGCAAATTGCACCAACCGACCTGCCTTTCCTTTTTTTTTTTAGATATAGATATAAAAATAATTATTATTGTTATGATTTGGAGTTGTTTGGTTTTTGGTTGCTGGTTTTTCCTCATATGTTTCCCACAGTTAAGGTTTTGAATCATGCTTCTGTTTATTATTTTCCTGGTCATGCTTTAGTTTTTGTCTTCAAGTTCATGTTTTGTCAAATTAGGTTTTTGGATCTGGTTATGCTTTAGTTTCATGGTTTTCTAATTATGTTTCTATTAGTTTGTATCCTTGAATTTCTGTTGTGCTCCAGTCATGTTGTGTTCTATCCTGTTTGTCAATTAACTTTATTCGGTTCACCTGCACTAAGGAAATCAGTCTTCTTGTTTCACCTTGTTCTTGCTCCATTAATACACTTCTGTTCTGTTCTTTCCTTGCGGAAACATTTCGGATCATGTCACCCTGTGTTCAGCTAGTTTATGCTGTTCATGCCAAGCCTTTCCATGCCTGTATTTGCCACCACCTTCCTAAGTATGTTTCATTTATTAAACCATTTCACTTACCATCATGCTGCCTGCTCCTCTGCATTCCGGGGTCCTCCGTTACACCACACCTGACAATTATAATAATTATTATAAATTAGTTTTGTCATGATCCACAGCTGTATGTGTTTTTGTTGTCACTTATGTTTGTATTTAGATGCATTATGTGCCCATTAGCCTACCTTCCCTCAATTCCCTGATTAGTTTCTCCCTCAGCTGATCTGCATTCAGTTCATTGTACTCACCTGGTTTACATGTTGCTCATTACATATCTATTGTATGTGCCTGGTTATTGTTTCCTCTTCGCTGGATTATCCTGTTTGACTGTTGCTGTCTCCTCAGTTCCGGTGTGTTTCCTTGTGTCCTCTAAGTTTTTCAGTTGCATCATTATAATATATTTTTAACATGCGTCAACATGTGCTGCAAACCCAACATGCGTTTGCAGCAATCTCAAATCATGATATCCTTTTTGGCTACAACGTCACAAAAACACTTCGGAATAATCTTTTCCATCCCTGCCAGAAATCAGACATGGCACTTTTAAACCTAAGGTAACATGTTACTGGTTTACACCACTTTGGAGCTATTTTTTTTTAAAAGGTTGATCTTTCTCACAAATTTCCTAACATGTATACCTTGTTGAACCATATCTTAATAATATACTAACAATAACAGAACTAACATGTAACAGATTCTTAGGTTTTTTAACAAAGCATCCCTTGTTGTCAGGTTTCTAGCAACGGATATACTATAATGATATCCAAGGATGTTTATGTGACTAAATGTGAATATCAAAATGCTGCAAGTAGATCTGAGGTCCATAACGTTGTCTGGAGAAGAGAGGAACAACTTTACAGACATTCTGGTTAGTCTGTAGATTGAATTATTATAATACTATACCTGATCTGTGGTAGGATATTTGTGACTGTGAAGGTTATCAGTCCAGGAGAACTGCAAATTTCCAGGTGGTTTCAAGGAGGAGGCCAAACAGCTAGATGAAGGTAGGTGGAGACCTGATCTGAGGACCAGCAGGAGCCTCTTGAGTGGATGAAAGTCCAGGTAAACTGCATGAAGATGGAGCAGACAAGAAAGTCGCTGAAGAATTGTGTTGGAGCTCTGGTGGAAATACTATCCGGGTTTTAGGTAGGGGAAGATAGAGCTCAGAAAGACAAAAAGGTGTCTTGTAATGCATTAAAGCAAACCAACAAGCAGATCTTCATTATTAAAACTGCGGGAAACAATCTGACAGCTGAAGTGAGTGCCCACTGGTCCTATTAAGCAGTGTGGCTGAACTATAACAGGATAGCTACACGTATATAAGATTTGACAAACTCCCTCTGCTGTACGGACACAAAAAAAAAAAAAAACTTTTCTGGTAGATAATCTTGGGCAAAAAGTTTCCCTGTCACTTTAAATCTGGCTAGAAGGTTGGAGGCAAAAGGCAATGAGTTTAGTTGCTCGTACCAAGATTTAGTTTGTCTTTCAGGTGACAGGAGGCACCAAAGGGACTGAGCCCATAATATCCCTATAATTCTCACTAATTGTTCTGTCGTTGCATGTGTCCTTTCTCTAGAGCCTTATCAAGCTGGCATACACTCACACATGCAAAGATTGGCACACATTTTCTTGCCCATAGAGTATGCATGTGTGCTGTTTCTTTCCACCCATGTTTCAGTAATACAGAAGGCCTCATCCTGTGCCCATGCTCTGTAAGGCTTAGACTTTGAGCTGGCTCATTTGTATCATCTTGGTCTTCAGTCCAAACAATACTTTAAGGCAAAAGCAACAGAGAATCCTCCTTCCTCACAGCTCCCGCAACGTGTCTACCCTCCTTTCCCTCTGAGCTGATGTACTGTAATTAAACAGCTCACATGAACATCCCAGCTCATCTTCTTCCCTAAGCTGTTCAAAGGAGGAGCAGGAGTTTGCACAACGGCTTAAGTTCCCTGGTGACTTCTCCTGCTTAATGGAGACATAATAACAAGAGGGAGAGCCTTGAGGTGTCAGGGGGCAGGTTTGGTTCAGTGGCTCCTTGTTAAGCAAGGAAAGCTATAGAAATAACCCACTGATAAGATTTTGCTTTGCACAAGATGAAAGAAAAGAATGTGACAAAGTAATTCACACTCTCCCCCATCAATCTGTGGAAAGAAAACAACTAACTCTTGTTAGGTGAGTCCCAGGTGAGACAAGAACACATCAAACTGCTGTCTGCATGCACTCCATATTTTGTTTTTCAAAAAGGGAAGATGTGTTTAGCCATAAAGGTAAGAGTGAATAATTTTAGAGCTGAAATTCAGACATTTATTGAGCTTCAGAGTTGTACGGTGTTTTTCAAATTTCCATGAATACAGATCTATTTATACAGAAAACATTTTAAAAATCCTTGTCGTTATGTAACACAAGATAATTACAAACCGTAGTGGAAGGGTTTGTTTTAGGAAGGGTGGAAGACTGTTGTGGTGAACACTCTTCTTATGGGGGCCCGGTCCTGCAATTTTTACCTGCGTCCTTGTTCCAGTAAGCTTGTACTGAAAGGAATTAGTTACATCCTCATAGGGTTTTATTCAGTTCTGCAAAGCACTGTTAACCTTTCTCTTGTGTTAACGTTTTATCACTATCTCTTTTCTGTTAACCCACCTGTTTTTATGTAGTTCTGTTAATTCTCTGTTGTATTTTCTGTTCCTTCAATGTCGGGTCATCTGTTTGTCCAGCTGCTTTGCTGGTAATCCTGCTTTTCTTGTTACTGCTGGTTCCTGAGTTTTTCTTTGTGTCCTGTAAGTTTTAGTCTGTTCATTAAAATGTATCCATTCTCCATGCGCCTGCCAATGTCCTGCTGTACTTTGGTTCTTAGCCACCTCCAATCACGACAGTACAACCCAACCAACTGTCATGATACGCACCAGTATTGTGTTTTCTGTTAATTGCACTGTTTTTATGTATTTCTGTTAATCCTCTGTTATATTTAGGTCTCTGTGTTTTGTTCCCCCGTTGTCGGGTCATCTGTTTGTCCACCTGCTTTGCTGTTAAGCCTACTTTTTCTGTTACTCCTGGTTCCTGAGTTTTCATCCATGTCCTGTAAGTTTTAGTCTGTTCATTTATCCATCCTCCATGCGCCTGCCAATGTCCTGCTGCCACTTTGGTTCTTCGCTACCTCCAATCACGACACTTATGGTAACGGGCCAGGTTAACCCTTGCCTTAAATCAGCCATAAAATACCACAAAAACAGTTATTTATCATCCAACTGGTTTCTACCTATAAAGAGTGACTTATCTATGAAAAGATTGATTTTAATATTTTTGATGCATCCCCCTTGGTTCTTTCTAGTAACAGCGCACCACTCATTTTTAATAATAAAACAATTGTCAAATGAACCTCAAGAGAATAATATAAATTTTTAAAAAGTTATGATACCTGGCTATTTCTGACGCTTGTTAGAACACATCTCTTAAATTTTCAAAAATTTAAAACAGCACTTAATCTCTCCCTCAGGCTCACATTTTATCATGTGAGCCTCTGAACCTGAGTCAAATTAAGGCCACATCAATTTAGGTCAAATCATGTCCTGCACAAAGCAAGTATTCACACCCCTGTGATCTGAACCACATGACTTTGGCATTCCTGGGGGAATCTGGAGGAAAAGATCAGCTTATGTGCAAGTAACCAATAGTATAAGCAACAAGAACTAGCCAATGAGGTTAGAATCTGCTCTGTAAAAATGGCGAAGTAGAGGAACTGCTCGGTTGTTTCCTCACAGACATCTTCAAGCAAGATCAAAGAAGAAGAAAGAACATTGCAGATGGCTTAGAGAACCCAGCAGTTGCAGTCAAATGCTGAGAAACCAGTGAGCCTTAAAGGACTGTGTCATCAAATAAGGTATCTATAACTGTCAGCCGTTTCATTCCCAGACAACTGAGTGAACTTGGTCTGAGTCTCAGGCTTCCAGACTATTTGGACAAAACCCTTTTGCACCTTAAAGGAACTATACCTGAATTTATTTTTGTCTGGTTAAGAAAAATGATTTTTACACAATGTATTATGAACTAAAAGATGTACTTTGATAATAACAGTTGACTAAATGATTGTGCAATCGAGCGAGTCCAGGCTTTTTTTAGTAGGAATAATCAGTGAGCTGGGGACAACACGGGACGAGTGTTCTCTGTCAATGGCACAATGAGGGACGGAGCTTTTGCTAAGCAGCAGCTCCTCTAGCGTGTGCTCGACAGGGTATGTAAACAGAACAGCTTGGCTGCCGAAGCACGAGGGAAGGTAGCGATACTTCCACTGCCTAAAATATAATTTACCTGAGATGTAACCATTTATATGTCAAAGAAAATGAAGTCCCTCGATGAAGCCTTGTTTCCTCCGTAGGACCATGCACAGGCTTGAGGCGCGTGTATAGTCTCACTCGCGTGTTTAGTCTCACTCTCAGTCTGTCAGAGGCTAGGCGCATCCTTCCCTACACATGAACCTATTTAAACATTTGCTAGATGCATAGAACAAATCAGTTCCTGGATGTGCCACAATTTTTTTCAGCTGAATAAAAACAAACTGAAGTAATTATTTTTGGACCAAAGAAGGGGCGATCAAGAGTCAGCACATAGCTTCAGTTACTGCAACTAGAAACCACAGTTCAGGCCCACAATCTGGGTGTAGTGATGTACTCTGACCTGTACCTCCAGAGATCCATAAAGACAATCACTAATTTGGCTTTCTATCACCTGAAAACGTGTCTCAGCAGTTTCTTGAAAAACTCATCCATGCGTTTATCTTTAGTTGAATTGATTGCAATTGATTGATTGACTGCAAGCTTCCTCACAAAAACTAAGAAAGTAGACCACATCACCCCAGTTCTAAAGTCCCTACACTTGCGTCCTGTATCTCAAGCAATAGACTTTATTTATAAAGTTGTTGGTGTTGGGGTTGGTCCCTATTGGTACCTAGACCTGAGAGTATAGAGTATGCATGGGGATTGTGAGTGAGTGTACAACTTCCATTGTTTTTATGTGTACACGTGAATGTGTGATTGTGTACACATAATCACACATTTATGTTTACTGTGCACACCTGTTTTTGGCCCCTTTTACACTGCAGGCAAATGTGGCCCAAATCAGATTTTTTTGGGGTCAAGTGATCAGGTCAGGCAGTTTAAAGCAAGTGGGAACACTCAGATCTGGCCCATATTGGACTTTTTCATGTCACATTTGAGCCAAATTCATATGTGGTCCTGAATCCAACTCGTATCTGATCTTTTGAAATGTGGCTCCAGTGGGAATGACCAAGGCAGATTAGATGTGACTTTAACATCATTTTCCATTGCAATCAGACAGGGAGCTAAAATAGAACTGCACAGTGGAGAGATAGCGAGACGTTACAGCTCGTTAATAAACAGAGATAAAACTTTATTCAAGCCTAAGTGAAGAGCCCATTAGAACCGTCTGGATGTGGGACATAGTTTGCAATGTAAAATTCGTATACGACCATTCAAACAGAGGACTTTAAAATGCTATCAAGGTCACTGAGCATCTGATGATCTTCCCTTGCTGCAGTCCGATACACTGGATTGCATCAAGTATTCTGCCTGTGGATTTGAGATGAGAGGCGCTGACATATATGACTAAAGGTTGTCCTCAATATGATAAAGTTCTGAGCAAACTCGGTCTCTGTAAAGTTGTTAACATCCCTGCCCCACCATTGCTGGCTGTGTCTCCATCCAGTTTGTTGTACTGAATTGGCAGTCAGATCTTCTCCGTGTCTGTCTTGGGCCCAAGGGGGCAGGTCTGTGGGTCCTCACACTTGCTATTGCATATTTTCATGGAGAAACCTTATTTGCACAAGCGTGCTCACACATACACCCACAGGTGTTTGGATTCAGGTGTTAACAGATACATTGATGTTCTATATTGAGCTGCACTAAATACATCTTGCATTTATTAGTACCGTTGTTTTCAGTAACATTGCTGTTGTTATATAGGCGTTTCTGCAGGTGTAGAACCGTCTTTTAGGGTGTTATCTTGTGTTCTTTTCTTTTTTGTTCTTTTTTACCCCACCTCTCTCTCTTTCTTGCTTCTTTTTTCCTTTTCGTCTCCGTATCCGTGTCCATTGCAGTTGAAATAATCCAAAAGCAGTTTTTAATTAGGTTTTTATATATATACTAAATAGTATATAATAAAGAAGTTAGATTAGATTTTCGTTCAGCCCTTAAATATTAAAATTAATTCATTTTGGTCTGTAATCTCACAGATTCTGCACATCGCCACTAGGTGGTACTGTGAGCAAGCTTTCATATGACCTTTGGTCATGCCACATTTTTTTCTGGCAAGAAATGTTCGAAATTTGCCCGAATTCCAACCCTCCTGATAAAAGCTGCGCTTGCTCCCTGTTTTGTGGCAAAGGATTAAAAAAGACAGTGCTTTCAAAATGTCATCTAAACTTATTTTGCATTATTAGACAAAGTTTGAAACTTGTGGAGACTGGCAAGGAATGTCAGTCAGCTAAAAAACCTGTCATTTGGTTGTCAGTGGGCGGAGCTAAAGTGATGCCATCAATTGACCATGCCAACATGTTCAGCATTCGTCCACGATGCTGTCTGTACGTCAAAAGCTGTAGAAGTTCTCTCTGATGGATGAGTCCTTGATGCCCTCATCCAGCCTTTTGATAGCCCAGGGTGCACTTCGATAGAAATTTACCACAGGTAGTTTCAATTGCCAGGAGCTCTACTTTTATGGGTAAATGGTCCTGGTCTGGAGTAGGTCTTTTTAGCTTTCCCTGGGATTGTTGAAGGGGTGGGGTTATGTGCAGTGAGGCATGGCATCAGCAGGTGCTGTAATCGCAAATGTTAGTATACAAATTAATTGTTTTTATACCATTAATTTGTCACAAAGAGTAGTTTTAAGATGTTTTCAGGTGAGAAGGTAGACCTCAAAACTTCATTTGTGTAGTCAGTTCATCAAGAATGAGCCTACACTGAAATGTTTTTTTTTTTGGAGCAGCAGAGCACCACTTACAGACTGGTCTGGTTTATTATTTATCAGTTAAAACAAAAAAATGTTTTATTAACTAGTAGTCTTTTAAACGTAGTAAAGGAGTAATGTCATCTGCTCGAAAGAAGGTGTATTGCAGTTTACTTCAAAACTACCCCATACATTATTAGGCTGGTCTGTGGCCCCTCTAAGCAATGGAAGAAGAAGGACCACAATGCCCTGTATTCCTAGTACCCGAGTAAAACAAATCCTGGAGCTTTAAATCCCGGGACCTTCGATGGAAAAGGGGCTTTTGTACGCGTTCTCTTTATTCATTGGTAAAGGCTCTAGCTGTGGATAGCTGAAGTCCCTAAGCATTTCATTGATGAATAACAGTGACTTTGTTTCTCATCTGTTCTTGAATTTTTCAGACTTCTTGCCTACTTCTTGTTGACATGCAAGTGACTTCTTGATTCTACAGGTCTGGCAGTAAGCAAATAAATCTTGTTTGATTGCAGTTATTTCACGATAACAAAGGGTAGCAATTATTTTTTCACATAGTGGCCTTGTTGGTTTGGATAGGCTTTTTTCCATTTAAAAATAAAACCCTCATTTGAAAACCACGTTTTGTATTTACTCAGGTTATCTTTGTCTGATAATAAAATGTGTTTGATGATCTAAAAAATTCCAGCCTGACATGAAAAACCTGAAGAAATCTGTAGGCAGATTTGTCATTTGAGACTTTTTTCGCAGCACTGTAAATATTAGAATTCCTGTGCTACCACAGTGAGCCAAAAGCTAAAATCTGTTGGGCTGTAACGAGACTGTAACGAGGACTATTATCAGTCCCTCTCCACCTGGCTGTCAGCTAGCGTGATAGAGTCTGTCTCGATGCACTCTACTGCTTCTGACTGCTGCATCCAGTACAGTTTGAGCCAAGATCCAGCACCCCTGTCTACTCAGATCTGTCATCTGCATAGCACTGGTTAAAATGTCACAAGAACAAAACATTAAATGGCAGGACGGTGACAGGCATAAACATGGCAAAATCACTGTCCCCAGACTACTTTTATACATGCTTTGAAGTCACGTGTTTCCCACAGACAGCTTATTCTTTAGATATGTTATCCCTTCTCACAAAAAATAGCTACCAATCAAGTCTAAACAAAAATTCCAGGCCTAACTGTTTTAGATGTTTTGTGATAGGAGCATGTAAAAATGGATTTGTGTTACTCTGCTGAAACACATTTTAAATGTTTTGGATAAAGTTAATAACTAACCACAACTGACAACTAATCAGTGATCCGAAAAATGTGCAGGACACAGAATGTCAATATCAGAGCTGCCAAATATCATAGTTCACAGACTTTCAGGGCCTGTGGCGGAAATCAGATCTTTTTCCCAGAGCCGACACTAGCCATTTTGGTGCCCTAGGCGAGATTATGGTTTTCAACAGAACAATTATGCAGAGAATCACATTCTGTTCACACTGAACAAATCCTTATAAAATCAAAATTATAGAACAATTGGCTTTTTGGGCAACAAGAGGCAACAACCTGTAAATGTTAAGGGGCCTTATATGAAGTACAAAGATATTTATGACTTTTTTTTAAAAACAGTTACTTTATTTTCAACCTGGTATGGCCTCTCCTTTATGGAATGTGTTTAAAATTAAATAAATAAAAATTAAATTAGAAAATAAATAAATAAATAAATGAAACATTATGAAATAAGTATCTACATCAATAAATAATAGACAATGAAATAATGTGACAATGAAATTGTGAAATAATTGAATGCATATTAAATTCTCAGCTCATCAGCTCATTATTATAAAATATATTTCATTTTCCATTGAAAATCAACTTAATAATATAAAATAATTTTCATATAAAATTTTTATCTAATAATTGCAATTATTGTTGAAGTTATTTTTATGTAATTGCAGCAGTTTTTTTTTTCAAAATGTCATTTTTAAAAGTCTCCTTTTATTCAAAAAGCCAGCTTTTATTTTATAAAGGTGATGTTTCCCCATGCCCATTTATTTCATAATGTCTTTTATATAATAAAGCTGATTTTTAATGGAAAATGAAATATATTTCATAATAATGAGCTGAGAATTTCATATACATTCAATTCCTTCACAATTTCATTGTCACATTAAATCATTATCTATTATTTACTGATGTTCATACTTATTTCATAATGTTTTATTTATTTATTTAATTTTGAACACTTTGGCGTTCCAGTCTCCTTGGTTTTTTCACAGAGAAAACTCTGTCCAACAACTATTCAGCAGTAAAGTCACATAAGGCTGTTCTTTCAGGAGGAAAACACAAACAATGAAACAGATCTGACAGAAACTACAGATCATATGCTAACTTCAGCTTTAAACAGCCACAGAACCTGCCTGCAAATGGTTTTGAACTGTAATTACAGAAACATGTTAGAAAGGTTGGCAACCAATCTCAGACACTGCAGATTTATTTAAACATAACCTAATTAATTTAAACATTTCTTGACCTACATACTTTGGATCAGTTGGTTGTGGCAGAACAGAGAAGGGGACATATTTTCTGAATTTTTATTTTGAATACAGAGCATGAAAAGGGCACCAATCAGGGCTGCACATTGTTGCTATTGTTTTTTTCATTCTAGGATTTTTACTTATTTTTTGAGTTATCACAGCAATGTATAAAAACAATAGCATAACAGCACTATCACCCCCTACAGTACTTGGCACTCTAGGCATGTCCATTTGGCCTTATCCCAAGAAATGGCTATGCTTGTCCTCACAAATTAGGGCTGTAACAGTTGTATTTGGGATGTAGAGAGGAGAATGAAGGGGGCCAAGTGAACACTCAAAATCTAGTGGTAAAGGTAATGTAAGAAATAGGAATCAGCATTACAGACAAAGATATCAGCCACAATTGGGTGGTTAGTAACTGCCTGAGGGTTATATCTTAGCATCTAGGTTTCGCCTGGTTCCATCAATAAAAAAGGGCCCAAAACCAACTTTAAATGTACTCACTTTGTGCTGGAAAAAATATTAAGGTGGAGAGCTGAAGGGCCATGTGTCACCCAGTGGTGGGGTTCCAAAAGGTGATATCTAAAGATCTCCTCAGTCTCCATTCAGACTTCAATGTCCCTGTGGATAATGATGGGGTTATCTAACAGGATGTGATGAACAGCCTCCCTGATCTGCATCAAAGCTGCATGGAAGCACTCTCTCGGTCAGAAAAATAGTGTGGACGTGGGCTAAGATTCTGTGGGCCTGTGCCAGTTCATGCTGTTCTTTTTTTTAAACCAGTTAATGCCGTTCTCACAACTTCAGTATTCATTTAAGAAAGACAAAAAATCTCCCATGAATTGCAGCCAAGAAAATAATTTTTGTCAGAGCTGAGTGCAGGTTTGTTGTGCTGTGTGAGTGTTATTTCTCCATTCCTCCACCAGGATTTGACAGGCAGGTGCAGCCGCACAGCTGTTCGGCATCAGGAGCAATCACCTGACGAGCCTCAAACGCTGCTGAGATTGTTTACTCTGCCGATTGTGATCAGACTATCAAACTCTGCTCTGTGTTTGCCTTTGTGCCAACATGCCCTTGTTAACTCAGGTCGGTTCCTCCTTCAAGGTTGCTGTCAACAAAAGCTCTGCTCTGGAAAAATCATCCGTGGCTCTGGCTTTTACCCTGTTGGTTGTCAGCAAACGTGCTTCCTGGGGAACCTGCTGTAGTCCAGCCTCCCGCCCAATAGTAAATACTCCAATGAATTCACCTCAGTCCAAGGACTGCTCTGGATCCATAAGATCAGACTGCAAGATCACTCCTCATTCCACCTGTCCTTCCTGTACACCCTCCAACACCACTCGGTGAAGAGGCAAAGCGATTACCATGGAGGTTGCTAACATACAGTAAAGTGAAAAAATTTAAACACCTTAATATTAAATTCGTTAAGAAATGTTTTAGTGATATTTAAAATTTATTCACTTGCACAAAAAAAATCATATTGTTACTCATTTAAACACATGCACAAAAATCATAGCCACCCTTTTGAG
This sequence comes from Girardinichthys multiradiatus, assembly GCF_021462225.1. NCBI lineage: Eukaryota > Metazoa > Chordata > Actinopteri > Cyprinodontiformes > Goodeidae > Girardinichthys > Girardinichthys multiradiatus. The sequence goes on along the minus strand of NC_061803.1, from coordinate 26,641,767 downwards.
GTGCTTCTTGTCAGCCTCTGACCAATGTCTGAGAAAGATTTGCCCAACTTCTCACTTTTAGGTGTGAGATGTTTTAGGAGTTTCTTTCACGTACATCCTATTTCAGCTTACCCCACAGCACCTCAAAAAAATTAGGAACTGGGCTTTAAATTTGAAATCTTAGCCAGTCCTTAGTGGATTTATTGGTATGTTTTGGGTTGGTTCAGTTCTGCTTCAACGTTAATTTTTCTACAGATGTTTTGCAATTTTTCTCAAGCACTCTCTGATACACTGTACTGAACTCATAATGGATTCCATGATGGTGAGCTGGCCAGATCTGGCTGCAGCAAAACATCCTTAAACCATGACAATGGAATGAGGTTCTAGACTGGAATGTTGTATTTGGTTTATGCCAAACATCTGTTCTGGTGTCCAAATAACTCAGTTTTAGACGCCTCTTGTCATGTGTTGCAGCAACTTCAGATCCACATGTGAGAAACTCCTGAGACAACTCTGAATACAACTCAGAAATTATTTTACAACTATTGAGGGACCACACTTCTTAGCTTTGCTGGCAAAATTTAATTAAGGGTGCTGGAAATAAAGTTTTGATCCATTGTTGAACATTAGGTTCAACAATGAACAATGGAAACTAATGTTTCCTTGGGTTATGGACAAATAGTTCCGATGTTTACATTTGCAGTTGCTGAGAGGATAATAGAGAACATCTCGAGAGGGATTGCATCAGTTTTCATGATGCATTTTGCAGGTTGTGGTCTGTCTGGTCTTTATACTGGAACAAGCAATAATTGTATTTGCATTTCTGGCATAAAGCCAATTTTGTTTGCAGTGTTCATTGCCCCTACCAAGACCATCCCTTGACTGTGGTAATTATTGACGGTACCTCAAGGCGAGGAGGGTATGGGTAAAACATAGGATCAGATGCTCGTCGTCTTGGTAAATTGTAAAGCCCACCAGATTTCTCCGTTTGTATATTTCAAAATCATACCCATGACCCAGAACTTCCTGGATGGGCTATTAATCCCTTCTGGTCAGGAAACAGCTTCGGATCCCCCAGGATGAGTTGGTGAGGGTCTCTAAGGAGAGTGATATCTGTTTCCCTGTTGGACCTGGCACCTCCATGATATGATTTGCTGGATAAAAAGCGAATAAAAATATTGGCGTGGCGCTAATGGTGTAGGGGCGAAAGCGCACAACCATATGCAGAGGCTATGGTCCTCAAGGCAGCTGAGGACCATAGCCGGACCCGGCAACATTTGCCGAATGTCTCCCCCAGTCTGGGTGGTACGCTTCTTTGGGGCTTCTCTATACTGTAACTCTCCCAGATGTGAGGAAAACAGTAAAGGTGGACTCATCAGAGAACAATACATGTTTCACATTGTCCACAGCCCAAGATTTGCGCTCCTTGCACCATTGAAACCGACGTTTGGCATTGGCATGAGTGACCAAAGGTTTGGCTATAGCAGCCCGGCCGTGTATATTGACCCTGTGGAGCTCCCGACGGACAGTTCTGGTGGAAACAGGATAGTTGAGGTGCACATTTAATTCTGCTGTCATTTGGGCAGCCGTGGTTTTATGTTTTTTGGATACAATCCGGGTTAGCACCTGAACATCCCTTTCAGACAGCTTCCTCTTGCGTCCACAGTTAATCCTGTTGGATGTGGTTTGTCCTTCTTGGTGGTATGCTGACATTACCCTGGATACCGTGGCTCTTGATACATCACAAAGACTTGCTGTCTTAGTTACAGATGCGCCAGCAAGACGTGCACCAACAATTTGTCCTCTTTTGAACTCTGGTATGTCACCCATAATGTTGTGTGCATTTCAATATTTTGAGCAAAACTGTGCTCTTACCCTGCTAATTGAACCTTCACACTCTGCTCTTACTGGTGCAAAGTGCAATCAATGAAGACTGGCTACCAGGCTGGTATATATATATATATATATATATATATATATATATATATATATATATTGATTAAAGTTAAAAAATACACCACACCATCAGAAAGGGTGAGATACCTATTTTTGACCAAAACCCAGGCAAATGCAAATATATACGAAAAATGTGGAGCTGAATCCTAATCTATCATAGTGCAAATTCACAATTTCCAGAGAAGAGTCAAACTTTTTCTAAATGAAGTTGCAAAAATAGTTTAAACAGCATCACAAGATCACATCAGACCTGAGAGAAATCTCGAGACAAATCTGGCTCTTCAATTCTGTGACAGAACAGCAGAATAAAAGGACTCTTATCTTTAACACACACACACACACACACACATATACACTTCTAGCTCAACTGCTTCTGAATATTCTTCCTCTCTCCCATTTGGTGTGCCACTGTTCTCAGCCCCCTGTGGCCTCATTATCACAGTCTGAGACCCAGCAGCCATATCTGATAATACAGACAACAGCACACACAACTTAGGTTGGCCTGGTTTAACACAGACTTGCGTGAATCCAAAAACACAGATTGTAAAACACCGAAATACACACACACAGAACTGAGTTATGCCCATCCAAAGACCAGAACACATTCTTGATATAACCCTGCTGAGGAATCACACAAGTCCACAAACCAGTAAATAAAAACTGAAGTTTTCACCTCCCTTCCCAACTCACATCAACACAAGCCCACACAAATATGCAGCCTGCACAGTCAATTTGTTCCAAACATTCAAAACTTGCAAATTACATAACACACCGGCTATTTCAAAACAGGAAGAACACAAATTATCTGCGTTACTTGCACTTCCAGAATGCAGATCATGAGACATAAACAGCCCTCTGAGCAGGTCATATCACTTTTACATTATTCTAATACATTGGTTTTTGACCAAACACTAAAGTTTTGTTCTCGTTACAAAGATTCTACAGCAGTGTAAATTACAAGTGGTACACATCATTTTAGAAGCATTTTTATATGCCGGAGGTAACAGTGTCCAACTGGTTAGCATGGGACTAGATTCCTCATTTTATAACCAGGTAGGATAACAAAGATGTCTCTTCTGTCTTCAACTGAACGAAAGAATCCTAGGTCTACTTTGAAACACTTCTGTCAGATTGCTCCAGGGCATTTAGTCCACCCAGCTCCACTCCAATTGATCACGCTCTACTCCAAACAGACCCTGTTGTGTTTCCATTTCTAGTGATTTATAATTGGGCAAATAACATTTCCTTGAATAATATTTTTGCTAAATAATGCTAGCCAATTAACAACATTAGGAATCAATTGTCCAAAAGGCATATTGACTTCTAGTTTGGCAAAATCTTCTAATGTATATTATTTAATTAGAATAATGTTTTACGTTCCTTTTTAATTGCATTTTGACTGGTTGTTTGAAGACATAACAATTGTTGTTCTAAATTAGTTTTAAAACCAATTTGACCTCATTTCCAAATTCCTCAAGATAAACTTTGGTTCTTAAACATGAAAATCCACATTAAACTGTCATATCATTGTATCAATTTTATTGATTCCTTTGTTCCTTTATTTATACATTGTTCATTAGTTCTTTATTCCTTCATTTTGCTCGGTAGTTTAGTTGAATTGTTCTAGTCTAGTAAAGAGTTTGTTAATTAAGACATGCTTAACCCTATGGAGGGTTTTCTAGTAGGAAACAGTTCTCAGAAAAGCTAAATGTTTTATTTTTACAAATCTTTTGATTTTTACAGATCAGTTCAGTTAGTACTTCTGTAGTAGTTTGAATAGTGGGGAGTCCATGTGGGTCTGGAGATAAGTATTTGGGTGTGGTGCTGGAAGATGGCATGGTGGCAGCTTGGGATGTCTCTGAGGGTTACTTTCCAGACTTAAAACTGCAGGTAACCCACGTTCAAGCTCAAAATTGCCAGTGTGCTGCAGCTATTAGCACAGATGCAGCCATTACCACAGCTGCAGCTGTTAAGGTGTGAGCAGTGAACACAAGTGTGATTGACACTGTTAACGCATTCCTCCTTTATCTGATTGGTTGTTTCGGACCAGGAGCTATGTATTTCTGTAAATGCCTGTAGGTGCAGTAAGATAGGCAGTGTTAATTGATGGGGATTTTAGTTCAGTTAATAATTAGGGATTATTACCTGGCCGTGCTTTGCTCGGTACATTACATCACACCCTGTGCCTCTTTGGCCTGGGGGCTGCTGCTACTGCACTTCACTGACAAACTACCTCTGGGTAGTGTTGTCTTGGAGTGATGCCTTGTGTCTGTCTGCCTGGGGCTGCTGTGGCCTTCTGGAGCTGGATCCACCTGTCCTTTGCTGCTCTTGTTTGCTGTGTGTTGTATGTAGAAGACCTACAACACACTCACCACCCTTACAATTATCCACCTCCAGCTGACAAACTTGCTCACATAAACCCACTCAACCAAAACACATTTATTTCTAGACATTTGCTCATACACAACACACCCACACACCAACACAAATCATCAAATCAATCAAACAATCAATCAGTCAATCAATCAACCTTTATTTGTAGAGCACTTTATGCACACAAAGTGCTATACATGTCCATAAATTAAAAAGACACAAACACCTACAATAAAACAAATAGACACAAAGAAAAATAAATGCTGAAAACCATAATAAAAAAAAAGTTTAAAAAAGCCTAATATTTCTGCTTAACCTAAAATTAAAATTAAAGTAAACTGAAAGAGATGGGTTTTTAAAAGGGACTTAAAATCATTCAAGGTATTGGCTGACATTACAGTAAAAGGATTATTCCAGAGTTTGGGAGCAACAGCAGAAAAAGCTCCGTCTCCTCTGGTTTTTAGATGTTCCTCGCTAGAAACATCTAAAAATAGCTAGGGTTCTAACCTCAAACATCTTCTATGGAAGCGCTTGTTTAAAAGCTCGGTTAGATAAAGAGTTCCTAGACCATTTAAACATTAAAAAATATATATATCTTAAAATCAATCTTAAAACGTACAGGTAAGAAGTGCAGTGAGAATAATACGTGAGTAATCTGCTCACATCACTTGTGAGCAGACAGGCAGCAGCGATTTGGACCAGCGGCAGACAACGTAAAAGAGAGTTGTCCAACCCACCATAAAGAGAGTTGCAGTATTCAAGTCTAAAGGTAATAAAAGCATTATACCTCTTTCAAGACCACTGTACGGTAAATCGGGTTTGATTTTGCTTTGATTTAACCTCAAATAATAAAAGCTAGACTGGACCACTGCAGTGAACTATTTATCGAATTTAAAACCCCCAAGATTCTTGACAGCAAAGCAATTAAAGGAATTCAAAGAACCAACAGTACTGCTACATCCTGAAAGCAAGTCAGTTTTCCCCAAAAACAATCAACTCGGTCTTATTTTGATTCGAATGTAAGAAGTTTATCTTCATCCAAGTTTTAATGTCATTAAAACAGTTTACAAGATTCTGTACTAACTTGCTTTCACTTGCTCTCAACGGGAAATACATTTACAAATCATATGCAAGACAATGAAAAGGGATACCAGAATCAACCCCAAAGGAAGCATAACACCTTAAACTGTGCGCAAAGTTTAGGTTCTAAGATGAAGCCTTGAGGTACCACACAATTCAAAGTTGCCTCAGAGGAGGAAAACTATCGCAACTGGACAGAAAAAACCTTTTCCAGACGGGTAGGAGCTAAACCAATTAATCACTGCACCCTTAACACCAACAGACTGGGCCAGATGCAATTAAAAAACATCATGGTCCACAATGTCAAAAGCAGCAGTCAAATCAAGCAAAATTAAAAGAACTTTGAAATAGACCTAAAGTTTGATAGAACATTAGGATCCAAGTTGGTCTTTTTAAGAAGAGGTTAGACCACGGCATGTTTAAAAGTAGCTGGAAAACATCATAAGGAAAGAGAGGGGTTGATTAAATTAATGATGTAAGGACCAAAGACCTCCATTAATTGTAGTATTAGCAGCTTGGACAAAAACAAAGCTTTAACTTCCTCACTATCTTTAACAACTGTAGGACAGAGACAAATACAAACTAAAATAGCTGAAGAAACAGGTGGTATGAAGGTATCCAGATTGGAATGAGAGGGTGAGGACCTTGCAGCACACACTTTGTCACTAAAAATGAAATTTAAAAACGTTTTACAAAGTAAAACAGAAAGAACCAGGTAAGATGAATCAAAATGATTCAGGAGGGACTTCAGGGAGTTAAATAGAGTTTGAGGCTTGTGGCTGTTAAACTCAAACTTAGAAATAAACTTTCTTAGCATTGGTTAAAATTAATACAAACACAGGTTACAAATATTAATTTGGCCAGATCTGGTCTTGATTTAATTTAGTCAATCTCACAATTAGGATTCTGTCTTGAGATATTTACATCTCAATTATACAACTGCCAACCACCTGCATTATATGTCATGGCCCTAAATGAGGCGAAAGGACACATAAAAAAACAACGGGTTTCTAAATCTTCTTATTCTAGTAAGAAGTAGCCCCAGCCTGGAGACATTGCAAGAGCCAAAACCTTTTATATTTTTTTGAATCTGGGGCCAGCAAAATTGAACTTGTGCTTTCTAAAAGATGTGCTCACAGTTAATTTACAATTTAAGATGTGTCTGATGAATATTTTTTTTTCCACAGGGCCTGGTTGGTTTGGCATTTTGTATTTACTTAGGTAATCTTTATGTCATATTAAAATTTGTTTGATGATCTGAGTGTGACAACAAACAGACACCTTTTAAGTGTGGAAAAACCTTTTTCACAGCTCTGTACTGTAAGCCTGAAATGGGTTTTTCTTATAATGGGAAGATTCAGCACTTTAAAATTACAGCTGTCCCAATAGCTTATAGGACACCTTTTAAACCAGCTGATTCAGCTTACTCGTATGATTTCACAACTCTCGGACAATATGATGCACTATTTGTTTTATTTTTTATTAATTATCGACTTTTACTATGACTGTGAAATGTTATCATCTTCTAATGTTGAGCACCACAAAAGTATATTTAGAACAAAAAAGAGGGATAAAATAAGCCTTTACTGCTATCGTTGCACATCTCTGGCATGTAGGTTATGACTTTATTACCAGCGGGTATAACGAGTTTACTGAGGCCAACCACTAATCTTAGTGCTAATTAAAATCTAGCTTGTGCAGCGATCAAAACAATTACTGGAGAACAATAATGAGGAGACCGATGGAACTTCAGAAGGGAGCGGGATAATTTATTAGTATATGTGTGAGCGAGAGAGAGAAAAAATGAGTGAACAAATGAAGACACAGAGCTTCAAACATGCTCGAGGGAGAGACATGAGTGGGGTCCCAACCTGTTAGACGATGATAGGCTAAGACACAAAGGAAGGGAGAGATACCACTGTGAGAAGATTTGATGGAGGAACACGAGCAAGAAATCACAAAGTGACAAAAAGCCCGGCTGCTCCTGATCTGACACATTCAGAAAAATGAGACTGGGATACCGCAGCTCTATAATAGGGAGTGCAATTATTTTGTTCTTTCTTGATTCTTTTAGCTGTCTATCTATTCCCCCTCCTGTTTTCCTCTCATGGCACTTTTTTATTCTCTTTTAGCAGCACCCCTCCTGCTAAAATGACTCCCTCCCTTCTTCAGGCGACAAGGCTTGTGTGAAGCTAGATCTGTGAACAGAAGCCAAAGGAAACTAGTACAGATGGTGCCGGTGTTCTCACAGGGCAATTCTTTTCACCTCACAGACAATGGAGGCACACGATGGACACCTCCTCACATGATTTCTTCTGCTACTCTCACAGCCTCCAGGAGACATCCTGCTTCAGCATCGGCTCGCCATCTTGCTCTTGTTTCTCATACTCTTTCATAAACATCTTTTTTTATCTAACTGCCCTGTCCAGCGTTTAGATTTGCTGTGCAAAAGATAAGTCAAAAATAATCCTTCTGTTGCAACCTTTATTATTCTTAATTTGACAAATATAACCAGGCAGCATATGCCCCTTTCCCACTTGCTTGATTTGGCCTGCCATTACTGTTTTTTTTCCATAGCGGTACCTAGTTTTTTGGTCTCTGCTCCTGAGCAGGCATGACCAGGGCTGAGTAGAAACTACACGTGGAAACTACTACATGTGACATGAACAGACTGTTGTTCATTGATTGGTCATGGGACGAGGACAAGTCAGAAGGTTTTCGAGGAGGTAGTGCAGGGAAAAGTTAGTAAAACTCAAAATTGACTAAATAACATTAAGGACCTCAATTAGGTTAAAATGAAATATAATTTTATTGTTTACCAAAGTTTCCATCAGCTTTCTTAAATATTTGCTGTATTTAATTACATCCTTTCATTGTCCGATGAGCTAACCCCTTCCTACTTATTTCTAAAGGGATTGCTCAATCCAGCTCTCCATCCAACGGGTCCGGACTTCCCTAAACCTGGAAGGTCTTACTAAGCAGGTTTACTGGACAATCTGTTTAAGCTGGTGTCGGGAGATAACACCCCTAACCTCTAACAGCTTGCATCCAAAAGTCTCGCCCTTCTTCAACTGGTGGTCTGGACGACCGAGTAGCCCACAGCAGTCATCCACTCCTCGACAGTCACTTCTGTTAACGGCTGCTCATTCCCTATTTTACAACTTGCAATTGGTATATGGTTTTGGTTGATTTTAGTGGCTTGGCAGGAGCCCCAAGGGCATTGTTTTAACAAATTTGGCTTAAGGTGACCTATAAAAACCTCCTAAAATCATTTGGAACCAGGCAACAAGACTTTTTACCCCAATGAAAAACCCAAAAATAAGGTGACTCAAATAATTGACAGTCCACAATAAATCTAGAATTTTATATGCTTTCTTTAATTAGTAATGCTTTTGCAGGGGTCAGTAACAGCTTACAAATCATCAAAACTTAATAATTTGAATAATAGAAATAAATCAGTCAACCGAACCTATCTTTTCCTAATGCTGAAACTGGTAAGGCTGAAGAGGCTCTGGAGACGGAGGCTCATCATGGATCCGAATGGAATGATTTCTTCAGTAGGTAATGAGTGATTTTCTTCTTGGGTGAAAGGCAAATCTTCAGTTCTCTTCCTCTAAGTGGACAGGTGCTGATGCTCGGGGTTTCAATGGTCAAGTTGGAAACAATTTTAAAAATAAAAAAAAAACAGAAACTTTATTGGCAAATGTTTCAAAAGTCAGTAGCTTCCAGAGGCTGAATATTTGAAGGAAACCTTTGAGGTGTAATTGAGGTTGGTTCAGGATTTCAAGTAGCCTGAAACTTAGAGCAATCAGTTGTTCACTGACCAAGTTCACTTCAGTTGTCTTGGTAAAAATGCAACAGATTAAATTCAGATTCTCAATTTTGAGTTGCAGATCTTCTCAGGGCACACGGGTTGATCCTCTCTATAATGCAGAATTGTCAGCGGGGCTGCGTCTCCGGTCTTCTGATTCATCTGTAGCTTCTTTCTCCATCCGATTTTGTTTGCTGGTCTTCTGCGAAGAAACAACCTCGTTTCTTTTTTTGGCAGTTTTTATATTAGGCAGATAGCCTCACTGCTCATCCCCTGTTGCCGGGCAAGCTTTCCCATCATTGAGTTACGTGGTCACCGTGACTTTTCGGTGCTGTCTCCAAGCCTCTGTAGACAGAGTCGTAAACAGCCCGCAGCTGGCTCCCTGTGTTATGACTTTTGCCTGTTTTTCAACCTTCACGACTCCCGCTCCCATCCTGGTGCCACGACCTTTGCCTGCTTTTCGAACTTCAGACTGACGAAAAACAGCGTACACCTGGCTTCTCATTTCTCGCTCCCATGCCTGTTATGACTTGAGCTTGCTCGTTGACCTTCCATCCATGCCCAGTTCCCGTGAAGCTGGCTCTCCTCTGCCTCTCCTGTCCTGATGTTACGACTTTGCCTCTGGCTCCCAGACCATGGTGCCCTCTTTATCTGTTCAGCCTCAGGCTTTCTAACACAGTATTTCTCTGCTCCTAGCTCTCACACCAGTTACAGCTAGAAGAACCATAACTTCATTTTTATTCATACATCACAATTGATTAACATTACCCCTCTTCATTACATTTAATAATTGAAGAAAAATTTAAAATCCTCATACATTTTTCTTTGATAATACTTGTAGTTTTCTACTTCTGAAAAAGACAAGACAGTTAAGACTTCTGAAAAAGATAAGGCAGTCACAGTGTGACTCCATACAGGCTTTTGTCCCACTTTCAGAATTTTATTTCTCCAAAACCATGAGAGGTGACAACACAACTGCTTCAGATTATAGTAAAGGGTCATCTATACTATAACCACAATTAAAAGCAACAAAAGCATATACTGGTTGAGCATTAGTAGATACTTTGACCCATTATTTCTCCAAAAATGTACAGTAAAATTATTAAATATTAATTTTTTTTACATAACACATTTATGTGAAAGTTGTAAAAATGTCATTAATATAAATGTTCTGAAGGTTACTTTCCTGTTTTCCTCTTATTTTCTCAACTGTTGCCAGGATCGGGTCCTTTCTGCTCCATTACCGTAATGCACTTTGTATGCGCGAAGCAAATTTTTAAGAGGGAGCTAGTGTCAGCTGGCGGGACCGCGTATTTCTGACTGTCGGCTCACTTGACCACAGTTGTAACTGCGTAAGTTAACTTACGCAACAAAGTCAAAGCTCATTGTAGACTCATAGTTCCAATCAGTGTGACTGATTATCAAAAAAAAACGTTTCACTTATCAAACGGCCAAGATTTGTCTGCTGTTAGCAAGCAAAGCTTCTCTTCCCGTTGTTTCATTCAACTGGCACTGTTACTTCTGTTGTAGGTTGCGTGATTTCCGTTGTGCTTTTGTATTTGTGTTGCTGCTTTTGTATTTGTGTTGCGGCGTTTGTATTTGTGTTGCGGCTATTGTATTTGTGTTGCGGCTTTTGTATTTGACCTGACACCTCTGGGACACCATACTCACCTTATTCCATTGCAAAAACCTGTTTATTTTGCCTTAAATGGTGCCATGTTTGTAAGGAAAGTGTGGGTCCAGCAGCAGAGTTGGGGATTTAAGTTGTGACTTTAAAAAACCTGAGAAACCGCTTTTGGTCAAGGCAATGTGATAGTTTGGGGCAATATCTATAGAAAAACAAGGTTTAACATTTTTGGAGGCCATTTCAATGCAGATAGATACTGAGATACTGAGATTAGATGTTGCAACCACATTTTATACCTCCAGCCTTTGGAACTGAACTCTATCCTCTAAATAGGTCAACAGGTGCCTCACAGAGGGGGGTTTATTGGAATCTATCTCCAGAATTTGGGAATGGAGATGTGTCATGGCCTTCCTGCAGTTCTGACCTCAACTCCATTAAAACTTGTGGGATTAGCAAGGGCGGGCTGTCTTGTGACAAATGCTGGCTGAGGAATGGGATGAATCCCCCGACAGTGTGAAACCAAACTGGTAACCAGCATGTGGAGGAGGTGCCAGGCTGTTGTGATTGTGTTCTCCCATGCACTACTGAGGCCACTGTTTGCTAAATGAGTAAGGTGATTTACAACATGTCTTGGCTTTTGGTCACTGGCAAGGAAGACTCAGCTGGTTTTTCATGGGCACATAAAAAAACAGCTCTACTCTGTTGCTCAACCCACAAATGCATTTTCTTTAGAAATGCGAAACCACTTAAAGGGACATAAATACGTTTTCCATCAATATAAAACATATTGCCAAGAAGCATTGTTACAAGAAATGTTGGACCTAACACAAATGTTCTTACATTTTAACAAGTATTTTTTTGGGACCATTGTCCTGTAAAAATACCTAATTGTCCTCTATTGGTTAGGTTAGTTTACATTGCCGGTAGCTGAGAAGGTAGAACCAAGGAAGATACATTATTTTTCGTCTTTGGCTTTATCTGGGACCGGGTCGTGGGCGCAGCAGACTTAGTAGAGACGCCAAGACTTCCATCTCCCCAGACACCCCCTCCAGCTCCTCCAGAAGAACCCCAAGGCATTTCCAGGCCAGCCGAAAGACATATTCCCTCCAGTGCATGCTGTAGGTCTTGGCTAGAGGGGGCCAGCAGGACCACATCATCTGCAAAAAGAAGAGAGGAAATCCAGTGATCCCCAAACCAGACCCCCTTTGACCCTTGGCTAGAAATCCTGTCCATGAAAGTTATGAACAGGACAAAGTGACAAAGGGCAGCCTCGCCAATAGTCCAACATGCACTGGGAACAGGTCCGACTTATTGCCGGCAATGTGGACCAAACTCCTGCTCCACTTATACAGAGACAGAGTGGCCCAGACTCCATTCTCCTGAAGTGCCCCCCACAGGGCACAAAGGGACATGGTCAAATGCCTTCTCCAGGTCCAAAAAACAGATGTGGACCGGCTGGGTAAACTCCCATGAACCTTCAAGCACCGAGAGGAAAATCACACTGCTCCTCCTGACTATCGGCGGAACTCTCCTCTCCAATACCCTGACATAGGCCTTATCAGGGAGGCTGAAGAGTGTGATCCCCCTGTAGTTGGAACACACCCTCTGGTCCACCTTCTTGTGAAGGGGGATCACCACCCCAGTCTGCCAGTCCAGAGGCACTGTCCCTGACCGCCATGCAGGGACGGTCGTGGCGTGTTTCCAAGTCCCCATTCTCTGCTTCCACTAGGGTAGACATGTTGGCAGGATTGAGGAGATACTCGAAGTACTCCTTCCACCCTGTTCAAAGTCAGCAGTTCCCCATCCCCACTGTAAACATTGTTGGTGAGGCAGTGTTTTCCTCCCCTGAGGCGCCAGACAATTTGCCAGAATTCGTTCAAGGCCAACCGGTAGTGCTTTTCCATGGCTTCACCAAACTCCTCCCTGGCCCGAGTTTTTGCCTCTGCTACGACCCGGGCTGTGGCACACTTGAAGTCCCACAAGCCAACCACAGACGATAGGACTCCTTCTTCTGCTCGACAGTATCCCTTCCTGCCGGTGTCCACAACCGGGTTCGAGGACATTGACAATAGTGGCGAAAAACACAGTCCATTCAGACTTTATGTCTCCAACTTTTCCAGGAATCTGGTCAAAGCTCTCTTGGAAGGGGGAAGTTGAATACATCGCTGGCCAAGGTCTCAGTCAGATGTTCCCAACAGAACCTCACTATATGCTCGGGCCTGCCAAATCTGTCCGGCTTCCTCCTCTTCCGGCCGATCCAACTCACCACCGGGTGGTAATCGGTCATTCAAGTGTCCAAGACATTCGGCCAAAGGTCCGAAGACACAACTGCAAAGTTGATCATCTACCTCTTGCCTAGGGTGTCCTGGTGCCAAGTGCACTGATTAACACCCTTATGCTTGAACATGGTTTTCATTATGCACAATCCATGACTGGCACAGAACTCCAATAATGAAACACCACTTGGGTTCAGATCGGGTAGGCCATTCCTCCCGATCACAAACCTCCAGGTGTCACTGTCATTTGCCACGTGGGCGCTGAAGTCCCCAGCAGAATGACAGAGTCCCCGATAGACACTGTCAAGCAACCCCGACAAGGACGCTAAGAAGGCTTGGTCCTCTGCACCACTGCTTGGCCTGTAGGCCGAAACAACAGTCAGAGACCTCTCCCTGACTTGAAGGCGGAAGGATGTGACCCTCTCATGCACCGGGGTAAACCCCGACATGAGAGGTCTGGGCTGGGGGGCGACACGCAAACCCACCCCAGCCAGCTGCCTCCTCTGAAGGAGCTGGATTCCAGATCTCATCCTGTGCAAGGAGCTGAGCCCAACTATTTCTAGCCAATATCTCTCAACCTCCCTGCACAAGCTCAGGCTCCTGCTCTAAAATCAAAACCTTAAGGCTCGACTAAAAATGTGTAGCTGCCCACAGAGAGAGGTCAAAGACTTTCTTGAGAAAGTTAATTTTTTGCCATATGTGAAAAAAAATTTGCTATTTGAGTACATTGATAAAAATATGTTCAAAGGAAGCTTTCAAATCTAAGAACAATGTACAAGAGGTTAAGCATGGTGGTAGTCTTGCTGCTGGTCCACTGCACAAAATGGAAAGAATTATCTACACAAACACAATTATATACATAAAACACCACCAATATTTGGTTACCTGCCAGTTACCAGCCATCAGCAAGTTTCTGGCATAGTTCTGGCCCCATGTATGACCATTGTAATTTAGAATGAATGGTTTCCTGTCACGAATCTGGTTTTTAAACAAAATCCACAGATTCTAAATTGGGCTGAGGTTGTGGCTTTGGAAAGCCCATTGTAGGAGGTGAAGGTTAGTCTGCTATGTATATAAAAGCCTGTTTAAAGCGTGTTTTAAATCCTCAGGTGTGCACCAGCTACAACAATCTAGCTGATTTTTTTTATTTATTCTTCGAGGTGAAGTTCAACAATTTGGACATAGTCCTTTTTAATTGTTATATCCATCTGTGAAATACAGAGGGGATTAGACTTTTACTATGATTTACATAACCTGCTTGCTTTCTTTGTATGTACTCAGCTTTTCTGTTCCACATTAGTTCAGCAACTAATAAAAGACTTTCTTTCATTTCATCCTTTTTTAACACAGAAGCAAAAATTTTTTATATTTAGAGTACCTTCATATTCTTGAATGCTGCATCCATGGTGTTTCGGAGGTCTGGAATAGATTAATTGTATTTCAATTAATTTCAATGAGGAAAATGGATTTCACATATTAACAATTCCAGTTAAGAGCTCCATCATGGAACAAATTTACTTATGAAGTAGAAGCACCACCAGGGACGTTTTTAGGGTCTGAACCATTGGGGGCTTTAGCCCAGGCACTAAATAGTTTAATTTTCATCAGACAATGGCCCAGTTTATAAGTCACTTAAAGTTAAAGTAACACAGGACATATACCAACTTTCTGCCTCAGCTGGGTTTTCACTGAAAGTAAACTATTGTGAATCAAACTAAAAAGTTTTACAATAATTTAACTTGGTTTAAATTTTTTGTTGTTAGTAGTTGAAGGATAAGGAGAAACAGTTTACAACTGATGAAAATAAACATTTGACTGAAGCAGATGACACATTTCGTGATATTTAGAAAAAACTTTCTGCTCAATCCGTCTGACTAAAGTTGTTCTTAAACTCAGAGAAACTGTTGACTGTGGCTCAAATAAATGTTTCTTTTCTCATCAACATAATTGACCTTTTTAAATTGCACATTCTCACTCTCTCCCACCCCTAAGGCCCATTGGCATAACTTCTTACATTTCAAAAAAAAAAAAAAAAAAAAATGTTCTTAAATTTTAGTCAGATAAGACCATAAAATCAGATTTAGTATTTTAATTATGCTGTGAGCTATCCAAACATTTAATTTCCCTTTGGGATTAATAAAGTATTTTTGAATTGAATTGAATAAACATGTTAAGTCTGTCATGTTGGGGCTTAATGCGTCCCTTTAACAGACATGAACTCCTAAATGTCTTCTTTCGTGAGATCCGGGGCTGTTCTGCAAACATCTGGTGCGTCAGCCCCAGAGGTCCAGGTGACAGGTCTAATTAAGCACCTGGATACCAGTGTATTTCGGAGCTAGTTTACATGCACCGGCATACAATACCATATGATCACGCAATTTTGCTGGCAAATAAAAATAAAGAAAGAAAATTATGGGGTAAGAACGCTGTCAAAAACAATGTGTATGTAAAGACGGAAATGTGTGCATATTAGTCAATACTTGTGCATAAGTAAAATCCAAAAGAGGTATTGTATATTTTCTCTATAAGAATACAAAATAAAATGTTACAGCTTCAAGAAATTACAAACACAAAGTTCAAGTTAACAGTTGTAGTTTATTCTTTATGAATACAATATGCTATAACAATTTGTGAATACGATTTATTTTCTATTAGAATACGAATTTACATCAGCGACTTGGTGTCACGTGATCTCAGGCTCAGAATATAGTGGGTGGAGTTATACAATGATGTACAGTAGGTGGCAGTATGCACCTCTGAATTTGTTGCGAACCGCCAGCAGAAGAAGAGAAGAAGCAGCAGCAGCACTAGCGCCAAGATGACGGACCAAGAGCATATATTAACGACATTAAGACATATATAAACTTTTTAACATTACCTGGCTTTGTACCGTAGTTTCTTGGTCCGTTCTTTTTGGCGCTGCTTCTTCTTCTGGTGGCGGTTCGCAACAAATTCAGAGGTGCATACCGCCACCTACTGTACATCATTGTATAACTCCACCCACTATATTCTATGTTTTAGTTTTGTATTTCATAAAAATAAGAACAATGCTTTATTTATAATACTCTTGGTTTCCTCCCTATCTTCCCTGTGTTCCTAATATTCCTTTTAGACTGAATTATCTCCCATTCTGGCACTACGTTTACTGGCGGTGAGGAGTGTGACAGCGCATGCGCAACGCGAATCGACTAACTATGCTCCAATAACCAGCCTGAGATCACGTGACACCAAGTCGCTGATGTAAATTTGTATTCTCAAAGAAAATAAATCGTATTCACAAACTGTTATAGCATATTGTATTCATAAAGAATAAATCACAACTGTAAACTTGAACTTTGTGTTTGTAATTTCTTGAAGTTGTAACATTTTATTTTGTATTACAGAGAAAATATACCTCTTTTGGATTGGATTTATGCACTACTGACTAATATACACACATTTCCTTTACATACACATTGTTTTTGACAGCGTTCTTACCCCATAGAAAATCAACAATTTAGTCATGCAGAATATATTTGTAAATCAAAATGACAGGGGGGATGGTGGGTGTTATATTGACTGGATTTACCCCTTCAAGCCCCCGGCAAATTACGCCCTTGACAATTGATAGTGTTTTTATGTGTGAAAGCCTCAAGTTGATTACTTCTAGAATTATCATTGGTTAAATAGGCCAAATAGCTCAGTCTATATATCTTTTGTCCAGATGGAATCTGTCTTGTTCATGTAGACGGATGCAAATTTTAGTTTGGGTTTTCTTGACAGAATGATCACATCTAAATGACTTGCACTTATGTATGATTGTTTGAGGTGATAGATTTTCACTGACTTCACAGAACTTTTCCATTGTTCTGAGGTCAGTTCAGTAGTTGCTGTCAAACAAATACTTTTTATGCTGCCAAAGAGAAACTTTCAGCTTCTGGAGAGAAGTGTTTAAAGTTTGAGAAACTTTACCAAGGCAAAAAAGGGAAATGAGCAGCAGGTTTCTTTCACTATGACAATAGCACAATAGAGAAAAGCAGAATGTTGGGAAGCACACACCATCTGACAAAGAGTTTCTCGTCTTTCATCTTTTAATATGTACAGAGAAGATCTATTCTGAAAGGAGACTGAACTCAAAACTTGAATCAAGCATCTTTTTTCATTAGTTACTGAATAACTGCGATGACGTTTAGCAAAACAGAAGCCACATTTTCACAGTTCAGATGAGAAAACATTATTTTAATAAACAATAGAAAAAATTATTTAATGCATGTTGTGCTCTTTTTGTCTTAGCCTCGAGATAAAATTCACAACAGTTAAATTAGTGATGTGGCTGGCAGCAAACAGCTGCTTGTGTGCTATGATTAATTTGCATAAATTACTACAAAAAACTGTTTTTACAGTCTCCCACACAAAACACACACTTGTTTCCACCTTTAGACTTGAACAATGGGATAACAGTATGGCTCAAATTAATTTCTATACAGTTCACATCAGTGGTTTTAAGTTGTATTCCATTAGGAGTCTGGCATTTACTTCTGTTCTGTACCCACTATGAAACATGGTAATGGTAGCATGATGCTGTGGGGATGCTTTTTTCAGCAGGGACAAGGAAGCTGGTCAAAAGCTGATGAAAGATAAATGAAGCAAAATACAAGGGAATTCTGCAAGGCACAGCACCAACTCCAATCAAAGCTGCTCAGAACTATCTAAAGCTTTGGTATTCACTGAGGGTAAATTCAGAAACCATCAGAAATCCGCAGAATGCAATCTGTTCTTCAGATGTCAGGCAGTCTCCAGCGGATTGGTCGTGTCCAGGAGTAGCTGTCGTAGTTCCTGGGGTTCTGTGACAGGCAGAGAGCAGGTGAAGTCCTGGCATACGTAGGCCGTAGCGGAACCATCCAGCTGGGTCATGGAGGACAGTACTGGCAGATGCTGGCACAGGAAGCTTTCTGGATTCCCATCAGTGTGCATCAAAACCTGTCAGAGGCATATAAACAAAAAGCCGTAGGGAGAGTGAGAGTCAGTGGCTTGGCTCAAGAACACTGCATCACACATGCTGGGGACTGTTTAAATCAAAGGACTAAAAAGTGAAAGTGAAGTCTCTATAGGTTGACTCACTGATCACAAAGTAACATAGCTTAACTGTTTCTCTTTTAAGCAAGCAGAAATACCCCAGAAATGAACAGCATCACTATTTTAAAAAGTAAAGACATCTTTCAAAAATCAAAAATTAGTCAAGAAAGTAAGGGAAATCTTTTGTGCCAATTTGTATACATTCACCTAGGGAAGATGCTTTAGAA
This sequence comes from Girardinichthys multiradiatus, assembly GCF_021462225.1. Taxonomy (NCBI): domain Eukaryota; kingdom Metazoa; phylum Chordata; class Actinopteri; order Cyprinodontiformes; family Goodeidae; genus Girardinichthys; species Girardinichthys multiradiatus. Next base: position 26,623,383 of record NC_061803.1, on the reverse strand, counting down.
ATACAATCATGTTAAGTTGTAAAAAAAAAATTGGGCACTCTTTAAATATTCACCTTTTTATTAGGAAACGTTCACATATCAATTTCTAATGTAAGTTCTTATTTTGCTTCAGAAATGAAAGTGATTTAAATGCGCTTAAACAACAAAAGTAAAGCTTAAGTTCAATATTAAGATATTATATATGTACAGTGCCTTGCGAAAGTACTCAGCCCCCTTGAACTGGTCAACCTCTTGCCACATTTCAGGTTTCAAACATAAAAATATAAAATTCTAATTTTTTGTGAAGAATCAACAGCAAGTTGGACACAATCGTGAAGTGGAATGAAATTTATTGGATGTGTCAAACTTTTTAAACAAATAAAAAACTGAAAAGTGGGGCGTGCAATATTATTCGGCCCCTTTACTTTCAGTGCAGCAAATTCAATCCAGAAGTTCAGTGAGGATCTCTGAATGATCCAATGTTGTCCCAAATGACTGATGATGATAAATAGAATCCACCTGTGTGTAATCAAGTCTACGTATAAATGCACCTGCTCTGTGATAGTCTCAGGGTTCTGTTCAAAGTGCAGAGAGCATCATGAAGACCAAGGAACACACAAGGCAGGTCTGAGATACTGTTGTGGAGAAGTTTAAAGCCGGATTTGGATACAAAAAGATTCCCCAAGCTTTAAACATCCCAAGGAGCACTGTGCAAGCAATCATATTGGAATGGAAGGAGTATCAGACCACTGCAAATCTACCAAGACCCGGCCGTCCCTCTAAACTTTCATCTCGAACAAGGAGAAGACTGATCAGAGATGCAGCCAAGAGGCCCATGATCACTCTGGATGAACTGCAGAGATCTATAGTTGAGGTGGGAGAGTCTGTCCATAGGACAACAATCAGTCGTACACTGCACAAATCTGGCCTTTATGGAAGAGTGGCAAGAAGAAAGCCATTTCTCAAAGATATCCATAAAAAGTCTCGTTTAAAGTTTGCCACAAGCCACCTGGGAGACACACCAAACATGTGGAAGAAGGTGCTCTGGTCAGATGAAACCAAAATAGAACTGTTTGGCCACAATGCAAAACGATATGTTTGGTGTAAAAGCAACACAGCTCATCACCTGAACACACCATTCCCACTGTCAAACATGGTGGTGGCAGCATCATGGTTTGGGCCTGCTTTTCGTCAGCAGGGACAGGGAAGATGGTCAAAATTGATGGGAAGATGGATGGGGCCAAATACAGGACCATTCTGGAAGAAAACCTGTTGGAGTCTGCAAGAGACTTGAGACTGAGACAGAGATTTATCTTCCAACAAGACAATGATCCAAAACATAAAGCCAAATCTACAATGGAATGGTTCACAAATAAACGTATCCAGGTGTTGGAATGGCCAAGTCAAAGTCCAGACCTGAATCCAATCGAGAATCTGTGGAAAGAGCTGAAGACTGCTGTTCACGAACGCTCTCCATCCAACCTCACTGAGCTCGAGCTGTTTTGGAAGGAAGAATGGGCAAGAATTTCAGTCTCTCGATGTGCAAAACTGATAGAGACAAACCCCAAGCAACTTGCAGCTGTAATTGCAGTAAAGGGTGGCGCTACAAAGTATTAACGCAATGGGGCCAAATAATATTGCACGCCCCACTGTTCAGTTTTTTATTTGTTAAACAAGTTTGACACATCCAATAAATTTAATTCCACTTCACGATTGTGTCTCACTTGTTGTTGATTCTTTACAAAAAATTAGAATTTTACTTTATCTTTGAAGCCTGAAATGTGGCAAGAGGTTGACCAGTTCAAGCGGGCCAAGTACTTTCGCAAGGCACTGTATATTTCCATAGCCTTTCAACACCCTGACAAAACAACCACATTGCTTCTTCCTGCACTTCATCACTATCACTGTAACATGCCCAAACAAATCCCACATGGCAAACACCCTCCTCCTCGCGAAACATACGCAAATAGCAACAAGATGGAAGTAAACATCAGTTGTTAATATCAGTTCAGCGGACCTATGGGGTCAACACTGATATGTTAAAAATTGATTAACATTAGGCGATATCGATGTTAATGCCGATACATCGTGCATCGCTAATATAGACAAAAATATTAATTCCAACTGGGAGAGAAGTTAGGCTGCCCAACCCTAAATAGCTAGTGTTGCCCCTTCTGGGTAAAATGTCTTCACTTGGATGCTTCTTGTAGCCATAACCAGTCTTGGACATATGCCTGAGGAAAGTTGGCCTCATCCTCAAATTCAGCTGTGAGATGTTTGAGGCGTTTATTCCATGTAGTTAAGCCTACAATTTTGTTTACCCCTGAAAATGATAAATTTCAAATTTTTTTGTTCAACCAAGAAGAGATGCAAAGATGGTGGATTCTCAACCAAATACCAAACATCAAAACTCGATTATCGTAATGCTGAGGAGGGAAGAAAGAGAATTCTGAAGCGCACAAGTGCTGCACCCAGTTTACTGTAAATATGTAAGGTCATATGCAAGAAAGAAAACCTTAAACAAGATCCATGTCATTGTGAAGATGTGTAAAATATAAAGGAAATCTTTCAAAATCCAAGAAAGAAGAAGAACTACATTACAAGTACCAAACCCAGATGTAGAAATAAAATAGCTTATCCAGCTAGAGATGCTAAAGTTTCACCCTAACTCAGAAAAGGCGAAGCTAATTACAAAGTTCATTCCAACTATTACTGCGAACTGCAACCATCGAAAGTTGCTGAGAATCAGGTGTTTACACTATGAAGCGGTCTTTGGACATAACATCCTACCTCAAAAATACTTCACTGAAACGCTGTGTGACTGGGTGAATGTGGCCCAAGGGTAAAGGACTTTGAGTGGTTAGTATATCTAGAAAAGTACTGTATAAATTCATTTAATTTCCCATTTATTTCTAAACGGAAAGAAAAAAAAAGGTAAATTCCAAAACACTGGGATAGAGATCGGTTATGACTCTTGTATCCCAGACCATGAGTGTAAATCAAGTCTCAAGATTGCTTAAGTGTGTCTTGAGTCTAAGTCTGTAAAAAAAAGTGTCTCCATCTATGGAAGCATGTCACGGATGAACTGTTACAAGCTTGGACATAGTGCTACAGTGAAGTCCGTGCTGACATGCAAGCACACACGCACACATACATATGCACACCCAACAGAACTTATCTTTTGGTTTCATCAAAACTGGCAGGGTGCGTCATGGGTGCACACACGGTGTTCCTGCCTCAGTTGTCATACCCATCATAGCATGTAATTTTCAGTGTTAAACAATTTCCCGGTTCAGATATTCAACTTAAGCTATTTCCGGGTAAAAGCTCCTGGAAGGAAGTCACGTATGTTCTGTTAAATTTAGTACATATACACTGCTCAAAAAAATAAAGGGAACACTTAAACAACACAATATAACTACAAGTAAATCAAACTTCTGTGAAATCAAACTGTCCACTTAGGAAACAACACTGATTGACAATTTCACATGCTGTGGTGCAAATGGAATAGACAACAGGGGGAAATCTTTGGCAATTAGCAAGACACACTCAATAAAGGAGTGGTTCTGCAGGTGGGGACCACAGACCACTTCTCAGTACCTATGCTTTCTGGCTGATGTTTTGGTCACTTTTGAATGTTGGTGGTGCTTTCACACTCGTGGTAGCATGAGACGGACTCTACAAACCTCACAAGTGACTCAGGTAGTGCAGCTCATCCAGGATGGCACATCAATGCGAGCTGTGGCAAGAAGGTTTGCTGTCTGTCAGCGTAGTGTCCAGAGCCTGGAGGCGCTACCAGGAGACAGGCCAGTACACCAGTAGACGTGGAGGAGGCTGTAGGAGGGCAACAACCCAGCAGCAGGACCGCTACCTCCGCCTTTGTGCAAGGAGGAACAGGGGGAGCACTGCCAGAGCCCTGCAAAATGACCTCCAACAGGCCACAAATGTGCATGTGTCTGCACAAACGGTTAGAAACCGACTCCATGAGGATGGTATGAGGGCCCGAAGTCCACAAATGGGGGTTGTGCTCACAGCCCAACACTGTGCAGGATGCTTGGCATTTGCCAGAGAACACCAGGATTGGCAAATTCGCCACTGGCGTCCTGTGCTCTTCACAGATGAAAGCAGGTTCACACTGAGCACATGTGACAGACATGACAGAGTCTGGAGACACCATGGAGAGCGATCTGCTGCCTGAAACATCCTTCAGCATGACCGGTTTGGCAGTGGGTCAGTAATGGTGTGGGGTGGCATCTCTTCCCTCCATGTGCTTGACAGAGGTAGCCTGACTGCCATTAGGTACCGAGATGAGATCCTCAGACCCCTTGTGAGACCATATGCTGGTGCGGTTGGCCCTGGGTTCCTCCTAATGCAGGGCAATGCTAGACCTCATGTGGCTGGAGTGTGTCAGCAGTTCCTGCAAGATGAAGACAGTGAAGCTATGGACTGGCCCGCCCGTTCCCCAGACCTGAATCCGATTGAGCACATCTGGGACATCATGTCTTGCTCCATCCACCAACGTCACATTGCACCACAGACTGTCCAGGAGTTGGCGGATGCTTTAGTCCAGGTCTGGGAGGAGATCCCTCAGGAGACCATCCGCTATCTCATCAGGAGCATGCCCAGGCGTTGTAGGGAGGTCATACAGACACGTGGTGGCCACACACAATACTGAGCCTCATTTTGACTTGTTTTAAGGACATTACATCAAAGTTGGATCAGCCTGTAGTGTGTTTTTCCACTTTAATTTTGTGTGTGACTCCAAATCCAGGCCTCCATTGGTTAATAAATTTGATTACCATTGATGATTTTTGTGTGATTTTGTTGTCAGCACATTCAACTTTGTACAGAACAAAGTGATCAATGAGAATATTTCATTCATTCAGATCTAGAATGTGTTATTTGAGTGTTCCCTTTATTTTTTTGAGCAGTGTATATATATATATATATATATATATATATATATATATATAAATATATATATATATATATATATATATATATATATATATAAATATATATATATATATATATATATACATATATATATATATATATATATAAATTGGTTACAGGTTTATTTTCATTATGATTTATTTATTTATTGTATATTTACTTTGAAAAGAACTTACCTGAGTTAGAAGTATTTGTCTAGGGTTTTTTTAATTTTTTTTGTCTTCTTGTGAGTGGAGCCTATGGTTGTAAAAGAGGGCTCTGCTCCACAGGGAGTCAGTCAGCTTAGACTTGCCACAGGTCACACTGGAGGTGATGGACTTTTGAGCTGCTATGAAGGTACTGCTGTTTTTAACCTGGCTGGATGTCCATTGTAAATATGCTGCACAGCTGCTCCACCTTTTTTCACTTGAAGATGAGCACAATAAACACCATCTAAGCGAACTCTGGCATTGGCCTATCATTTTGTCCAAGTCATAACAGAGCCCCATCACAAAGCAATACTGTCATTTAAGATTGGCCTTACTCTTTTACACATTTTGTGTCAGGAGAACCTTCCAGTTTGGATCTTTATTTATGTCTTTTTCAAGTAGCCATAAAATTCTATGCACAAACACTTCTGCAACCGCCCCAAAATAACCTTCCCAAACTGGCATGTTCAGTCGTGGCTGATTGACTGTTATGGTCCTATGCATACAAGCCAGTAAGAACAGCTTGTATGAACCGAAACATTGCTAACGTGTCCTTTCTGCATCACATATAGCTACACCACTGACTGGCCTATCAATAAAATTTATTTAAAGATCGAAAGCTATTGAAAGGGGAAGGAATATGGCTCAACATAACAAAGGAGTGAATGGAAGGGTTGCCCTAACTTTGTTTCTGCTTATGGTGGCATGTTACTATGTCAGTGTAGTGTTAGACAGGCAGCAGAGTTAAGTTAAATGGTGCTGCCCTGTCTGTGCCCCAGGCTGCTTCCTGTCAAACATGTGTCATTTCCTCAGATTTAGAACAGAGTGAGATGAGCACATAAACAGTAAGCTCAGATAGAAAGGATAAAAAGGTGAAGATAGAGTAGAATACAGAAAGACAGAAATGACAAAAAGACACCTACACTCTCATGAAGGATTTTATAAGGAAGTCAAGATTATCTGCTTGATCAATTTGTCCTCTTTTCAGGGAACCTAATTTCTGTTGCTCTGACACCCTGGTAATATAGAACTGTTAGGGGTCTTTGATGTGGCAAAGGTTTTATTGCACTTATAATAATGAGCATGTGTTAATTGTAGAGACGTGCGCCTGCAGCGGGCTTACAGGGGTCTCAACAGATTTGTAGCTGTAATTGTAGGAATCAGTGGTTCAGAGGGCCACAAATGCTGTGAAGGCAATTTTGGGGTTTTATTCAGGGGTATCAGAGTAAAGGGGGACTGAATAAAAAATTAAGCCACACTTTTCTGATTTGTATTTGTAAAAAAAAAAATGTTAAAAGAATGTATCTCCAGTTTCAATAAATTATACATGGAAGTTGTGGGAAATGTTCCAGGGCTATAAAAACTTTTGCAAGGCACCGTATGGCACAATAAAAGAACATTTGGGCTGTAATCGAGTGAAAATGTTTTCTCATATCATTGCAATTCAAGATGTCACCTTGGGTTTTGACGAAGGTTTGGCATATGAGGCATAAAGCGCAGGAAAAACTAACATTTAATTTTGGTTAAATGTCACATGGGGCACCAAAGAGGGCTCGCTAGAATAGGGATGTGCAATTAGTCAGTCATTTTCTACCGCTTATTCCATAGTGGGTCGCGGGGGAGCTGGTGCCTATCTCCAGCAGTCTATGGGCGAGAGGCAGGGTACACCCTGGACAGGTCGCCAGTCCATCGCAGGGCAACACACAAACAACCACGCACACACTCATTCATACACCTAAGGGCAATTTAGAGTGACCAATTAACCTAACAGGCATGTCTTAGGACTGTGGGAGGAAGCCGGAGTACCTGGTGAGAACCCACGCATGCATGGGGAGAACATGCAAACTCCATGCAGAAAGACCCCTGGTTGGGAATTGAACCCAGGACCTTCTTGCTGCTAGGCAACAGTGCTACCAATTGCACCACCGTGCAGCCCAGGATGTGCAATTATCAAATGGTTTATTGTTATTGTGGGGGAAACAAATTATGATAAAAATGAGTCATTCTATGATTATAGGGAAAAACTCGAAATTGTTATGTTTTCAAACCCTAGAAAATATTAGTGTTGAAAGTTTGTGTGGGATTGTTACTTGTGCATATGAAACTATTTATTTCACTGTTGGCTTCATGTAGACATTAATGAATGCTGCGTTTTATGTTTCAAAATATGATTGAACAAAATTATTGTGTACGGTTTAGCAGCAGTTTCTTAGTGAATGTGACTGCTGTAGTCATGCAGCCTATTTGATAATGGATAAGGTTTACTTTCAAATCAGTCTTTGTGTGCGCAATCATGTTGGAACACGAATGGGTCAACCCCAAAATTATTTTCATAAATGTAGGCGCATAAAATTGTACAAAATATCTTGTTTTGCTGCAGCAGTAAAAGTTATTTTCATGGGAATCAGGAGCCAGGCCCAGCACCTAAAAATCAGCCCCAACCCGTAGTCCCCTCTGCCCTAAGCTTTACACTTCACACAATACTTTCAGGCCAGAGCTGTTCCCATGGAAACAGACTCATCCATTGGATTAATGGTCGGATTCGTCACTCCAAAGAACACATCTCCACTGCTCTAGAGTCTAGTGGTGGCATGCCTTGTACCACTGGATCCAACACTTTGCATTGGATTAGGTAATGTAAAACTAAAAAGGTAGATGCCATGGAAACCCATTCCATGAAGCTCCCTATGAACTGTCATGAGCTAATCTAAAGCCCACATTAGGTTTGGAACCCATAACTATTGACTATGTAGAAACTTGCTGACCACAGCGCATTATTCATCTCGGCATCTGCTGACCCCGGTCTGGGTTCTGGATGTAGCCCACCATTTTGTCGCTGAGTTGCTATTATACCCAGTCACTTTCACTTTGTAATTATACCACAAACAGTGGAATACTCAGTAGTAAGGAAATTTCACGACTTACTGGACTTAATGCACAGGTGGCATCTAATCACGGCACCATACTGGAATTGACAGAGCTCTTGAGAGAGAACCAGTTTGTAGAAGCGGTCCACATGCCAAGGTGTTTCACACCAGAGGCCATGGAAATGATTGGAACACCTGAATTCAGTGAATTGGATAAGTGTGAATAATTCTGGACAACAACCAAATAACCAATGCTGTTGTGATTTTGAAGGGGGTACGAATACTTTTGGCAAAATAGTGTAGACAATGTATATCATCAATAAATCCGTATTGCTTATTCCTACTGACTAATCACGCACAGACAAACCAGTAAAGACTTAATAATGATTGTGATGGAACGTGGTCCTAATCGAGTGACCGTTGCTATGGAAACAAGAAAGGCTATCACTGCCAAGCCGAACCTTTCTCCTTTGTCTTGACGTCTTCTCTCTGCTGCCAGCTTCGTGCAGACCCACCCTGGGCTCGTACCATATCCCAGCCACACGCCCTCAACTAAAAGGTCACGCTGCAGACTATGACGCGGATATGTGCGTGTGACTGATGGAAGCTGAGAGCAACACAGACAGGCAGGGAAATATAACATGTGAATGTGATGAACTGAAAGCAAAGCGTGTTGTCTTACAGTCAGTGTAGTGCATAAGCGTGAGTCTGTGTGTGAGGCTGTAGCAGACAGCACAGTTGGCTGCACATGAGAGCACAGTCAAACTCCCACAGGGTTAATCCCCCCATACTGGGCATTCCTCAAAAAACACACATCCACATATTCACACATATGCACACACATAAACTCACGACTCCCGCCCGTTAAATGTCCCTGCACTGACAGTTCCTTCCTACTCTGCCTCTCTCATCCTGCCAAAGCAGCTCAGCTCAGACGCTCAGCTCAGAACAGTGTGTACCTGCGCTGACAGTCACTTACAAACACACAAAGAATCATTTTAAATTATGACTCCATTCAGTCTGGACGCGACTCCAGGGCCGTGCTTTGTCAGTGAAGCAGACACTGACAAAGCACGGCCTTGTGAGAGTGACGCACCAAGCACACTTTTTACTGCTGTCGTTACCTGAGAAAGAATGATTACAGTGAATGTAGAAACACTGCTGTAGGTAGATCTGAGGAAATGTATTTCTTCGATTAAACACACAAACAAGAACAAAACAAAGGACCTGTTCTGTCATCAAAGACCGCATTGGCAGTGCTGTCCCGAGACAGAAACAAACAAAGTAAAGTAAATGACACTTTTCAGATTTTATTTTTTTCTTATTTTGAAAATTATGTATATTCCTCCTACGTCATAAATATGTACTACCTGAAACATGAGAGCCCGGTAAAACATAAGCTAATAAGACACATTTTCAAAAGTTAAAAGGCTTATCAACGTTTTAAAAGGCAGGTGAGCAGATTTAATAATACAAATCTAAGGTTTGAAAACAAATTCAAATCCATACAGTTATACTTGTTTACTTGCTGTCCAACACATATCTGACTGAGTACTGCAGTCTTTTTTTTTCACCTTGACATCTGTTGCTTTTCTTATTGTGCCTCACTTTGAGCTGCTGACAGCCTCTATACGACCCTCTTCACTGAATCAGATCAAGGGTTGAAGATGCCTTTGTGTCTGGCTAGAATTAATAGCCTCTCATCAGCCAGGCCCTGACACCTACTGCATACTTCATCAGCTAATGCTGAGTTAAAGATGAAAGGGTCCTTTCATTTGCTGATGTCATAAAAATAATGTCAACTTAAATTGCTTTGGTAAACAAATCTCACATATTAGGTTGCATGGAAAAGGCTAAATGTGTTGTATTTTGATGAAATCCTTCAAAAGGCTATAGATTTTTCAGAACCCCTGCCAATCTAGACTAATTCCTTGTCGTCACTTGAGGTTTTTGTACATTGTTGCTGTGCAAAACGCGCTCATATTAATATTATTTTTATCGAAGCCTTTTCTTCTTCTGCTCCTGATCTTATCTCTTGTTTACTTTATCTGGTTTGTGTTTTAATAATTACTAATAATTACTTCCAGGAAGGCATTTTTTTCTTTTATCTTTTTTGGGTGGGATGTTTCTTTTTGTACTTCACTGTAATCATATAAATTGTACATGATTTAAAGGGAAAAACAAAAATACAGACAAAAATGGGTTAAATCGCATTTCAATAGACTGTTCTGACTGCTCTGAGCATGCGCAATGGTTATGTCACACAGAGCGGACATTTTTATTTGTTTGAGCATTTGATTCTCTCTGTACTGTACACTGCAACACCACTGATCACAGAATTGATCTGTTTGCAGTCTTTCATCATGCATTTCTTTCTGGAAAAGGGAAAGGTTTTTTTTTTTTTTTTCGACAGATGCGTATTTTTATTCCAGGAGAAAAATAAAACGGATGTCTCCAAAATGTACCAGAGGGTGCATTGACAGCACAAATACATTACAGTTCAATCAATAAGTCTAGTAAACAAATTTCTAGTAATGCAAATTGTTCAGTAAATTCTAGCATTCTCTAAGAAAGTAGGTCCTTTTAATGGCAAGTAATAATTTAATATCATAAATATGTTCGCTTTAGGCTTCGATCTCACTTTAGGCCTTAGATCTACATTTTAATAACATCAAAATGTGTATTACGTATGTTATAGTAAAACTATTTACAGGATAAGATATACCGTTTTATTTACGGGTGGAAATACCTATTTCCAATACTGTTTAAACAACTAAAGAGCATTCAACAGCGATCCAGATGTTATTCTGTTTGCGCATGCGCAAATGGACTGAACTTATATAGCGCTTTTCCAGTCATACAGAGCACTCAAAGCACTTTACACTAGAGCCACATTCACCCAATCACACATTCAGATACGCAGATCGGTAGGCAACTTGAGGTTAAGTGCCTTGCCCAGGGGCACATCGACATGTGTCATGAGGAAGCTGGAATCGAACCCACAACCTTCTGATTGCAAGACGACTACTCTTCCTACTGAGCTGACGTTTGCAGAATCCCAGTGGGTGGGTACAAATGATAAAATTCACGTGACACGGGCTCACAGATGAGTTGACGGTAGAGTGGAGGTATGAATTAGGCCTTTAATAGTGCACAGCCCTAAACTTTTTTTATGATGAGCCTTTTAATCCAGTTTAAGCATTCAGTTCTATGTTGCAAAAATATTTGAGTCAGATATAGTGTAAAATACTGTAAAATAACTTTCAATGTTATATTTTAGACTACTTAAAGTAGTCGTCCTTTGCTGTAATGACTAAAATATTAACCTTTGCCTGTCTCTCAATGAACCTCTGGGAAGTTCTTTCAAGACTCTTTGGAAAACCATTTCAGGTGACCCCCTCATGAAGCTCATGGAGAGAATGCTAAGAGAGCAAATCAGTTGTTAAAGCAAACGGTGCCTATTTTGTAATAATCTAAAATATAAAAATGTTTATTTCGCACTTTTTGTTTACTACATTCCATGTGTGTTCATTCACAGGTTTGTTGTCTCTGGTAAGAATCTACAATTTAAATAGTCATGAAAATAAAGAGAACCATTAAGTGAGAAGGGCGTTCTAAAACGTTTGACTGGTAGGGTATTTTACATATTTTTATTATATACACTGACTAACAAAAACATTTCATACGTCTTAAAGGCAAATAATGAAAGTAATGTCAAAATATTGTCAATCAAATTTGTACTGAGTATTTTGACTCTTGTTCATTGTAACGGCTGCAGTGTACTCTGACATCAACCTACGAAGCAAATGAAGACTGATGATGACCCATTTTGTTTATTAATGCTTGATTGTTGGGTTCTGTTTATTTAGCTGCTTCTTGTAACCGCTTGGTATTAGCAGGACATTTCTAGGCCATGGAAACAAAATCTCAATGTTCTAATTTGACAGAAACGTCTTATTAGCATTAGTCTTCATTATGGTGAAAAATACACAGATTATCACCAAATTGTTGCCAGATGGTTAGAAATCCACTATTCTTGGGCAGAGCTGTGATTAATTTAGATTCCTTAGATAAGAAGCAACCCTGCACATGGTTGTATCGGGATGCTTCACTTAGGCTTACCGAGGTGCTTGTCTGGTCTTCTACATAAAAATAATTTATTAAAAAAAGAACCTGTCTTCTGCTGTCATTCCTTGTACGTCCTTCTTTGCTGCCCTTCTTGTCACAAGACCACTGTCCAAAAAGTCTGTATCTTGCTTTGCATACAGATACGTTTACGATGACCTGCCACCAATTAATCAAGCACTGAAACAACCGCAACACATTTTTTACATCATTCCCCCAGAAGAGAAAATCCTGGCAGTTGGTGGACACTCTTGGAGTCCATGAAGTTCTTAATGATCCAGAAAGTTTTTATTTTAGCTGTGAAGCAGTTTCTCTCATCCTTATGTACCTTTTAAGCCATTAAAACTCTCTATGGCAAATAAATCTGCACCTGATCACTTTGCACAACAATCTAACACTAATCTACAATGAAACCACAGATACCAAAGCTACAGAGTTTGCAGAACGCAACAAGTGTCACTGCCAAAACCTTTGCTCCTGACTACTGCAGTCTAAAATATATAAAATCTGAATAACATTAAATCATAATTTTTACCACTAATTACAAAACAAAATTAAGTGCTGTGAGTAAAGATGTCCTCTATTTATAAAAAATGTCTGAAAAGGAAATAAAAAACAATAAACAAACTTAAAGCATTACAATGGTCGTAGATTTACTCAGTGGGTAAAATCCACTTTTTTCTTTTAGAGAAAATGTTTTTATGATAGTTGCACTGTGACTGCCCGGTTGGCTTGTTAAGTATCTGTTTGTACATCTGAGAAATGTTGAGGCACAATGTTCTTCCAAAGATTCCTCCGCTTTGCTTTAATGAAAAGGGGGTCCTGGCATTGTTAATGAACGACATACTTTGAACTGCTTTCCTTCCTTTGACTGCCAAGGAGATGCTGGTTGAGCTTTGAGTGCTTCCAAATATGTGCTGTTACACAAACCGTTTTGTTGTAGTAGTTTTCCACTGTTCCTTTTTAAGTTTACCTGATAGATTTGAGAGGCTTTTATGTGCAAATCAATGTTTTTCTGTATTTAAACTGTGCTGTACACTGTGGAAAATCACTCACACACTTTGAAGCTTTCCACATTTAGTTTTACAATGACAAATATTGATCTATTTTATGTAACAGATCAACACAAACTAACAACATTTTAAAGTGTAAAATCTCACAGTTTTTACCAAATAAAAATCGGAAAAGCGTGGCGTACATTGTAGTCCGTGCTGCTGGGTCACTACTTACTGCTATTGGTCTTTTGGAGTATGTGACAAAGTAACTAACTCAGTAAGATTGGATTGAAAGTATCTGAACAGCGAATTTCTATCTTGCCATAGATTCTCTGTTAGATGTCGGTCTGGACTTTGACTGAGCCATTTTAACAAACCTGTAATGCTTGGATGTAAACCTTTTCATTGTACCTCTTTATGTTTAGGGCTGTTGTCCTCCTAGGAGATGAAGTCTTATGTCTTTTGTAACCTCTGACTGGTTTTCTTACAGGACTGCCCAGCATTTTGCCCATCCAACATCTCATCACCTCTCATCAGCCTCCTTGTTCCGGCTGAAGAAAGCGTTCCTACAACATGTTGCCGCCACCATCACTCTTCACAGTGGGGATCATGCAGTGGTAGCTTTTGCTAATAACATTTTTTTTATTCACTTTGGTCCCATCTGGAAGAAGGTACTTGTCAATTTCTTCCAAAGATCAATTTTGTACTGATCTGACCAGAACACCTTCTTTGAAATGTTTTCTGTGTCTCCTACATGACTAGTGGCAAACAGCAAAAAGGACCTTTAATGGCTCTCTTTCAACAATTGCCTTTCTGCCACTCTGCATTAAAAGGCCATATTTGTTTAGTACACATTTAATAATGGTCCTTGGTCTTCATGATGCTGTTTATTCACTGAAACCTACACAGAACAGCTGGAAAGTACCCATAGGTGGACACTTCATGAATTAAGCAATTTCTGAAAGCAATCAATTTTTTTTTTTTAAAGATATTTTTTCAGCACTAGTGGCCTTTATTTATTTTTTTGACAGTAGGCAGACAGGAAAGAGGTGTAGAGAGAGGGGGAGACATTAGGCAAATATTGCCGGGTCTGGGACGCGAACCTGGGACGGCCACTTCAAGGACTGTAGCCTCCATATATGGTCGCGCGCTTAACCCCTACACCATCAGCGCCGCGCCGAAAGCAATCTATTTTAATAGATTTTATTTAGCACTCCTACTTAGCACTATTTGAAACTACTCAGGAGAACTGAATAGTCTCACAGAGATGTGTATTATTCCACTTCCCAACCATGTAGCCCAGGAGAATTCTGGATCGCAAATAAAACAGCTGAACAAAACTTGTGTGAATTGGTTAACCCACACTAGAGCCCTGATTACACGAGATAAAAACATTTACATAATTAAAATGCCATAATAATAACAGAGATGGCAAGCATGGCCAAGCTCAGCAGTTATGTGTGATGCAATCACAAACTGGCTTCAGTTGTGTTCGGTGAGGGTGTTATTTAGCGAACTGACACATGGATAAGCAAGGAGCTCAAAGGATTAGACAGTATCTCAAACAACAGCACAAAACCTGCCCACTATCTGCAGGATTGTGAAGATGCAGGCACCCCCCCCCCCTCAAAGCTTGTGTGGATGCATTGACACATAGTGGATTACTCGCTGCCAAGTTATATGGAACGTTTGACATCAACAAGAACGGATTAATATAAAATGGATATGTGCAATGCATAGAATGATGATCTTGAAAGAGCAGGGGAACGAAAACAAGATGCGTGACTATTGTGTGGTCAAAACTTCGCCACTGCTGTCAGTCAACCTGTGGTTTTCTCTCCAGCTGGTTATTGAGCGTAGCAGGATCGATTCTGCACAAAATCAAAACAGACCCAGACAAACATACACATGCTCTCTTCCTAAGAGCTTTAAAGAGTGGAAGGCCAGCAAGGCAGAAGATTGAAGCAAGGGAGCTCAGAGATCACCAAGGAGGCCTGTGAGACCACCTGGCTCTAATCCTTCTTTCCAATGTGGCTGACTGGGCTCTCTATTTTCACCCAGTTCATTCATCCCTGCACTCTATGTCACCCCGCTAACTCTTCCATATATCTCTAAGGTCTTGTTACGGATTCCGTGTTGTTTCCCCTCCGCTGATTATTTCAAAATGACTTTCTCCGGGTCTTAAAAAGGCCATGTTCCTCAATTCCCCTGTTGCATTTATCCTCCATTCCATCCTCTAATGCTCTCCTTTCTAAAGGACAAGAGGGATGGGAAACATGTCTGCTCATACTTATTTCCACAGAGAAACACTTGCATCTTGTTTTTTTTTAAATCCTTTATAATCCATGCAATACCTTCAGCTCTTTCTTTCACTCACGTTAGGTGCGACTTTTTAACATCTGCCGTAGGCACCCTCGCTGAAATCGCGCGTGTTTCACTTAGTTTTCCTCCTTCAATAACCTCCAGAGGGGTGGCTAACCACCTGACTGCTTTGTGGAGTTGTGTGGTTAGTGTTTGGGGAGCAAGAGCAGAGGATGATTAATAAGCAGTGCTAACGGCAACATTCAGGCTGACAGCTATTGGATCTCCAGTGGGAGCTCTTGTTCTTGTTAAATCATATTCAACACATGAGAGAGTGCACGGAAATCCGAAAGGAATTAATGTTGATGTACAGAAACTGAAAAGATGCACACTGACTCAAGTTACAGCATAGATAGAGGAAACACGACGTTAGTCTCTCACAAACACGTACACAGCAGAATGGCAGGCATGGGGACATACCAGGATGTGGTTAATTACTGGAGAGACTGCATCTCGATTTGTTTTCCAACTCTTATAATATCAGCACTGGTACAATCAGCAAACCTCAACCCATTTCTAATCAAGATATATTTCTGTTTAATAAAATAAAATTAACCACAATTTAATACAGCAATTACAATCAAGAGTGATGTTTCGGCATAGCTGTAGGCTGTAATTGATTCAAACAAACAAAAAGTGCAGTAGATATTTGGAGGGTTTGTGGAATTAAATATTATATTAATCAAATAAAGTAAAGATTGGAGGGTGTGTTTAGACCAGCAGGAGTTCATTTCTGAGCTCCTGGTTCACCTCAATTAGTTTGTGCCTTCTTAAGACTAGGGAAAAAGGCGAGGAGTAATTGGATTTAAATTAGACATGTTCTCTGCTCATAGCTAACTAATGTTACATGGAGAACAATCCCCTTACGACGTCTTTCTTCTGCAACTTCCATTTATCTCATTTAAACATCCCTAAATCTCTTCCCATTCTTGGCGCTTTAACTATTCCCCTCCTAGACTCCTGCGCACACTTTATGTTTTATCTGTCTCCCATTCTCCCCCCACTGCAACGGGATATCTTCCAGTTAATCTTATGAATTATACAACAGGGCACACATTTTGCTCTGCTAGTCCTGGTGTATGTGTTCGCACTGTTTTCACCAAACAAAGGAATTAATCACAATATGTATTTCATAACGTTCCAAGCCAGAAGCAAAAGTAGTGTGTTGAGGAAAACATTAACCAGCATGTGTGTTTGCTTTAGTAGAAACTACAATTGCTAACATGTCCTGTTGTCATCTTCTATAAAGATCCCAGTGGTTATTTGCAAGAAGCTTGTTTGAAAAAACAACACATCTATTGTCTTGTGTTGTCCACAAACAGAGGAAGGCATAATGTTGCTATAACAAAATAAAAATAACAAAATAATAAAACTTTGATGATTATGTTCATGACAGAAAAGGAACACTTAGTAGCTTGTAGCTGAAATGCAAGATTTTATTCTAATTAATAAATTGCATTAACCAATAGCTTGTTGATGAGAGCTATTTGCTACAGACATGCAACTTCAATCTTAGTGCTTTCAAAACAAGACTTGAGGTCTTAAGTAAAGTTTGGCTGTAAACCTTTAGAACATTTGGTTTTGTTTTGATAAATGGTCATCTTGTTTCTACCAATGCCTGGTTATGATACAGTGTGAAAATATTTATACCCCATGAACGTTTACACATTTTGTCATGTCACAACTATAGAGTTCTATGTATTTTATTAGGAGTTTACAATGGTGGACAACAGTATGCAGCCCCCTTTACTCTGATGCCCTAAAATAAAATGTAACCTTCGGAAGTCATCTAGTTAGTAAATACAGTGCATTTTATGTCTTTTAATCCAATTTTCAATCTAGCTGTTCTGTGTCTGGCCTCGGATGTTTTAGAACATTAATAAACAAAAACATGATGCTGTGGAAATGCTTGCCTTCAAAAGGAGCGAGAGTCAGTGTTGACGAGAAGACCGATGGGGGTAATTACAGGTGAAAACCTAATATCTGCTAAAGACTTGAGACTGGGAGATTCACCTCTCAGAAGGAAGCAATGTTGAGCAAGTTTTGGGCAAAAAATTAAAAGTGTAGGGCTGGAGGAGAAATACCCTAAAAGACATGCAGCTGCTATCGCAGTGAAAGAGCATTTCAATCAAATATTTACTTATGGGGGACGACAACAAATGAACTGCATATTTTTTATTTGTAAAAAAAAAAAAAAATAGAAATGTATAATGCTCCGTCCACCGTAGAATTACAAGTTTGTGCAGGCTTTTTGCAATTTTTAAATCTCAATTTTGAGATATAACCAAATTTAGTAAAGTTCAAGGAAGGAACTGTAGAATTCTTGTTTTTCCCTAAAATATTGTTAAAAATACTAGTACTCAGGTGAGATGTAATTTTACATCATTGTGGAATTATAAAAGAGTGTCTTAGAGACCTGATTTATTTTAAATCTGTGTGGACATCCCAGCACCATTGTATTGTTTATCTTGGTCTATAGTAGCAT
Organism: Girardinichthys multiradiatus; assembly: GCF_021462225.1. Classification (NCBI taxonomy): domain Eukaryota; kingdom Metazoa; phylum Chordata; class Actinopteri; order Cyprinodontiformes; family Goodeidae; genus Girardinichthys; species Girardinichthys multiradiatus. The sequence goes on along the minus strand of NC_061803.1, from coordinate 26,605,427 downwards.
GCATTTATAGATGTTTAAGCAACAGTTACTGATATGCTGTTACTTTTTGATCTACAATAATAAGCATGATATGAGTAAAAGGTGTGAATAGATTTCATTAAGCTTTTTTTTCAGTATGTATGCTATTAATGTGCCATTGATGATTCAATATTAGCCAATTATGTGAAGAGTGTTTTTGCTTAAAATGCCAATCTCTACCTTTAAAGGCAATTAGAAATGAGAAACTCAGGCAATGTGCAATAGTATCTAAGGGAAACTAGATTTAATCCATTATTTATGCAATAAGTGAATTATTCAATAAGTGGAACTGCAATGTCCTTAACTTATTGACCATTTCTTTTATTATCTTCCCATACTTCCACTATGTCACAGGTTTTGATTAAAAGTGGAGATATACATTTCTAAAAATGCTGAAATCACATATATATGCTTTTAATTTTTAAAACATACTGTGTTTGCATTTAGTGTTTAAATGTAACAAGAATTTGAGATGCAACAATAAAATTTCACAATATGTCGTCAAACTCAGGTGTGCCTTGCAACCAACGTCCAGCTGCGGTTACAATATATTACTTTGTCCAGCTAAATAAGTCTAATCTATTATTATAAACCCAGGAATGAATGTTATTTAAAAATAACACCTTGTTTCTATGTTTGAGGCTCTTATTTTGAAGTATACAAGGACGTTATTGCCCCATTGTGCTCACAGTGTGTCACAAAAACATAAATGAAGTCTCCACCATTTCTAAATGGTTTCTGTGGCCACATTCTGGGTAAAAACTAAACAGTGATAAAAAAGCAGTGTTTGAATACTGCGACTGGCTAAGCGTTTTCTGGTAACAAGACTAAGGTTAGAATCTGATGGCAGATAAGCTAGAAGGCTATTTATCAGTGTTTTAATGAGTCTGGAGTCATCTTTGAAATATTTAAACTGATTAAACCAGAACAGGAATATTCTAAACAATTATTTACTGACGAAAGACTCTTTAAAACACACTTTGAGAGTTCTAAAATCTTAAATCTATTGGTGAAAACTAGAATTTCAATAACCTTTGGTATTAGGAACACCTAATTATTTAAAAAAAAATTTAAAAGACATACTAACTAAAGTTTCAGATTGTTGACCTACTGGCATTGCAGTAACAATTTTGATTTTCAAATTTGAGTCAAAATACTTAAAAAATGTAAAACATTTTGTCGAAGTACTTTAACTAAAACCAAATAACTAAATATGCTAATAAAAGTAACGCTGAATTTAACATGATCATTCAACATATGCAGTACCTTTTTTCAGAACACTGACTTTAAAGATCTGCCATAACATAATCTGAAGATTATCAAGGTATAATAAGTACCTCCCTAAAAATATAACTATACATTTAATTTGAAAGAACCAAACCATGGGGCTATAATATTAGCCTAAAGTCCATGAACGTCCTGGAACAATAAATCAAATGCACCCTTTAGCAGGAGCCTAGGCGCATTTCTGTTTTAGCTGCAGTCTGTGGCTTCCTTAATGTGGTTTGATCAAATTTACCCACCACTTCATATTAGTGGTGGGAGCTAATTTCCACCCCTGACCTCTATAGTTAAGTCTCATTTTATGTTTAGGAATTTATCATAATGTTTATTTATTCTTGTGTCAGTCAGCTGAGCTCATGTGAATCAATGGACTATGGCCATTCAAAGCATTAAGTCCACCATAGTGAGCACCATTAAATTGAGCGACATCTCAGGATTTCCTCAGAAAGATCCATGTGATTAACTGGACTGCAACATGGACGATCATGCAACTAGCACTGCCTGAACAAGATAATGCTGAACATGAATTCCTTTCAATAAAAGACTAATTTTGGTATCAAGCTCAGTCTTGGTCTCTTGTCTCTCTGCAGTTATCTGGAATGGCCTGATGTTACTGCTGCTACTGGCTGATACTGCACAGCTCATTTATAATTCAGGGGGGGCTCCGTTGGCTGAGTGTTTGTGTGTAAGACGGAAGGAGGGAGAGGGAAAGATGGAGTGTGTTAGTCGACAACTCCTGCTTGAATTCATTGTTCTAGTTTTTGGGTGCTTGCTGTTGGAGTTAAAACAGTTCAGTGAGGCATGTAGCTGTGTTTTTACTTCACACAACAAATAATTTTTACCCAGAACAGATTACTTATACCTGTCCCAGACATTTTCATCGGGATACAAGGGCACAGGGAGGATCATAAAATCTGCCACTAATAGATCAAAGTTTAGCGTGAAATGGTGAGACATCATCTTTTTTTCCATGGTTTAAGGTGAAAGCATTGAGAAATATGGTCATGGACAACATAAATGGTGGGATGGTTGACAGTTATCAAGTTCTTCACAAATTAATGGGTGTCAAGACTGGCAGGAAAACTATTACCCATAAAAAACCCTTCAAGGAAACCCTGAAGCTGTGGTTACAATTTAGAGTCGATTCACAGTGCTGGTCCAGTCCAGGGATCAGTAAAAGTGAGAAAATGTACACTTTCAGTCGTCCCGGTTTGCTTTTATAAAAATATTTTTTAGACCAGACCAATCAAAGTCATGCATTTGCAATGAATTGTTTTTGGGGCAGTATTGCACTGATAGAGAAGAACAAAGGCATGAAGAAGAAAGCCTGTTTCATCAGGGTTTCGGTTGCTTCTCTGGTTTTCAAATGTAGTTGTGAGCAAAAATGTCCTCACTACGCCACACAGCCCCACAAGAGATTTTCAAACTCTTTCGCCTTCAGATTCATGCCCTTACTTCTTTTTTCCTCTCCTTTCTCTACTAAAATGCACTACTCTTACGTCACATTGTGTGGTATGCTGGGAACAGCACATATTCACACAGCCAGCGAACCACTCCAGGGTTTGGATAAATCCTGCAGAGACCACAGTGGATCCCTCGTCCGTTTCAGGGTCCGTGTTGGGTTCCCACGGCATGATCTACTCCACAAACCGGACTCTAGCATGGTAAAAAGCGTTCCAAAGGTTTGGTGTGAAAGCACTGTTGGACCTACAACTGTAAGTCAAGAAAAGGCTTTCAGGTCAACTAGTGCTTGGAAAGAGATACTTCTGAAGTTATTACACAAATAAGAGGGATGGAGAAGAACTCAGACTCACCTTTAAAGGGTGCTACTTACCAAAGCCAGCCCCCCCAGGCACCGATCTAGCTCAGTTTCACCCTCTATCTATGTCTGTGTCTGAAAAATTATAGATTTTAAGTATCTACTTAAAATCCAGTATTTGATAAACTGACAATTTTGCAGGTTTTCCCACTTACAAAGCATGTAGAACTCTTTAATTTTTATCATAGGTACTTTTTAACTGAGAGTGATAGGATCTAAAACTAAAATCCAGAATCACATTGTGTGATTTCTAAGTATTTAATTTGCATTTTTCTGCAAACAGTAAGAATCCTGGCTCTCACAGGCCTGTTAGTTCTTCTTTAAAAAGCCCTCCTGTTCTCCACTCATTTACCTGTATTAACTGCACCTGTTTGAACAGGCAAGGACCACAGTCTCAAGGAAGACCATTAAAAATTGCTAATTAATTACTATAAACAATTTTTAAAAAATCACACAATGTGATTTTCTGGATTTTTGTTTTAGATCTCGTCACTCTCAGTTGAAGAGTACCTATGATAAAAATTAAAGACTTCTACATGCTTTGTAAGTGGAAAAACCTGCAAAATCGGCAGTGTATCAAATACTTGTTCTCCCACTGTATGTACAAACTAGAAATAAGCTGATTAATGGTGTCAAAGTTTGCCGAAGTTATAAAAAGTTACAGTTTCTCCATTTAATGGTAATTCTACAGTTTAAAGTCCTTTCAGTAAGATCCCAGAAACGGTGATGGAGTAATCGTAGTTTTTGACAACTGTAGGGAGTGTGCACTGCTGGTAGGCTGACTTAAAGAACACGTTTCCCCTTGTTCACAAGAAACATACATTTGGAGATAATTCCAGGTGCGAAAAACAGATGTGATGGTGCACACTCACCTATTAGGGTAAGACTGTTTCAAAACAATATGAAAAAAGCTAAGGCTACAGAATCATTATAAAGGGAGACCAACCAAATAACCAGCTAAAAACAGCTTGTGATGTTAACTCTAAGCAACAGTAATTTCTAGTGAGGCATAAATTAGGACACCCCACATTTATCCCAATAAAATGCTGAAAAACCCAAATCTGTATTACATCAGGTTAACATGATCAGAATTTTGAAAAAAGTTTTTTTCTGTTTATACCTCAGATGTTTAGTTTGGTGCACTCCTGACTGAAATAAGAATGAGTTCTTAAAGAAGAAGGTTATACTGGCATATGCTAGTCAGCAATTTAAAGGTCTCAAACGAATTTCAAATCAGCCATTGCACAGATGTTTGATTGTTTTAAACATCATGGTATTTTGACACATGGTTAATATACTGTCTGAACCAGATATTGGCCCTTGGCCCTCACGCAGTTACATTAAAACAACTTCAGCTTTGAACTTTTGAATTATATTGCCAACTGGTACAGCTATGGATGTAGTAGAGACAGAATCCTTCGTGCCTTAATATTTAAACAGACCCACCATTCTGTGTCCCTAAGCTGGCAGGACAGGGAACACACACACACACACACACAGATTAATTAAATGCACTGGTTTTGCATATCACTGCATGTTTATACTGTAGCTAGAAAAAAGCTGAATATTTACCTTAAATGGTAAAAAGCAGGAATTGACTGCTGCTTGGAGACTTGCAGTGTCCAAAGCATCCTTCTGGCCACAAATCACAATCTGGAAAAAGAAACGTGAAGGAAGACCATAAAATGTGACAGAAGAAGGAAGCAACGAAGTAGTAATTTGGGAGTGCACAGATAGAGTGAAGCAAGAGGGTGAAAGGTGACATATAAGAGGAAGGAAGAGGGAAGGAGGTGGTACAGGTTGGAGCTTTATTTGTAGCAGTAACGATGGTGGCAGGTGTTTTTCTCTCAAACTGCCTCAGTCCTTGCTCGTTACCCTTACGCCACCAACCCAATTTATCCTCTGCAGGTCATGTATGACAGACAGGAAGCACCCCAACACTGTGCAACACCCAGACCTTGTTATTCTTGCTCATGCCTTTCACTTTAAAACCTTTTCTCCGGCTGACCAAGTAAGGTTGTCCTGCTTGCATGCTGGTTTCAGTGGTTTTAGGCTAAACTGAGGATGTTTTTCAACAGTTGAATATATAACTCATCTTGAACAGCTCACATAACCCATTAAATGCACAGGGGCAGTGAAAACATAAAAAAAGACATTTTCAGATTCTGTGTCTGGGTATTAATTGAGCGTCTCAGTGCAGAGTCGTGTCCTCACACAACCTAGTAAAGTTGAAATGAGGTGGAAAAATGTGGTTCACCCATCTGACTTTGTAAATTACATGAACGGGAAATTCCTAAACATCTGTCAAGTGTGGTATTTGCAACAATAGCAATTGCTGTTTCAGTTGTGTTTTCTTTCGAGGAAAAGTCGAGAGTTGTAGATAAAGGAAAAGCTTTGAGGCCTGGTTTGAATCTGCTAATGTGTGTTCAACCCAAAGCATGGCTTCTCTAACTGAACTGGAAGCTGTTTAAAACAGTGGCAAAATCCCATACAATTCATGATAGCACCTGTGCAGTGATTACATTCCCCAAAACGTTGGACAGAACGGCCTATCTGGAGATTGGAATGTTAAAAAGAAAAATTTGAAACCAAAAACAACCAAATGTTAAAGAAATAGCAGGGCTAAGGAGGAGAAAGCCTTCTTTAACTGCATAATAGAACAGTATGTTCACCGATTAGGCATAACATGATTGAGTATTTCACAATGCCGAATAGTGTGTTGGTCTCAATGTTAGACAGCTGTTTGACTAAAATGTTAATAGGCTTAAGCCAAAATGTAGTCATCTGTGATCTACTATGCATTTAATTGACTAAAATATAAAGTCACAAAGAAACGTGGGACCGGTGCAAAGAGGATCGGGCAGCGGAAGAAGGTAGAGACCTTGGCAACCCGATCTCTGGATGCTTATACTGGCTCTATGAACGTGGAATTTCCCCTCGCTGGGGGGAAGGAGCCCAAGCTTGTACAAGAGGTCGAGAGATATCAGCTTGAAATAGTCAGGCTCACCTCCAAGCACAATGACTACTGACTAATGTTGTTTTTTTCCAGTGCTGGACAAAAGTCAGCCTGGGTACCCAATATGGTATGTGGTTCTACTCACACATTTCAGTAAAAACCAGTGTTAACTTAATCAGCAGTTTGAAGCACAGTTTATAGTTTGTCAGAACCAACCACAAGGACCAGTTCTTGCTCCCTGTGTGCATCAGTAAGCCTTAGCCAACCATGACCCTGTCACCAGTTCAGTGCTGTTGCTTACTTGGACCACTTTGATAGAAACTGACCTGGAAGAAACCGCACAAGCTGCAGTTTTGGAGATCCAGTGTGTAGTTGTCACAATTCAGCCAATGTCAAGCTAATTTCAATCTGCATGCTGGATCTTTTTTCCCCACTTCTAACACATCAGTTTTGAGAGCAAAATGCTAATTTTCTGCCTAATACAGGTCATTCTCAAAATATTAGCATATTGTGATAAAGTTCATTATTTTCCATAATGTCATGATGAAAATTTAACATTCATATATTTTAGATTCATTGCACACTAACTTAAATATTTCAGGTGTTTTATTGTCTTAATACGGATGATTTTGGCATACAGCTCATGAAAACCCAAAATTCCTTTCTCACAAAATTAGCATATCATTAAAAGGGTCTCTAAACGAGCTATGAACCTAATCATCTGAATCAACGAGTTAACTCTAAACACCTGCAAAAGATTCCTGAGGCCTTTAAAACTCCCAGCCTGGTTCATCACTCAAAACCCCAATCATGGGTAAGACTGCCGACCTGACTGCTGTCCAGAAGGCCACTATTGACACCCTCAAGCAAGAGGGTAAGACACAGAAAGAAATTTCTGAACGAATAGGCTGTTCCCAGAGTGCTGTATCAAGGCACCTCAGTGGGAAGTCTGTGGGAAGGAAAAAGTGTGGCAGAAAACGCTGCACAACGAGAAGAGGTGACCGGACCCTGAGGAAGATTGTGGAGAAGGCCGATTCCAGACTTTGGGGGACCTGCGGAAGCAGTGGACTGAGTCTGGAGTAGAAACACCCAGAGCCACCGTGCACAGGCGTGTGCAGGAAATGGGCTACAGGTGCCGCATTTCCCAGGTCAAGCCACTTTTGAACCAGAAACAGCGGCAGAAGCGCCTGACCTGGGCTACAGAGAAGCAGCACTGGACTGTTGCTCAATGGTCCAAAGTACTTTTTTCGGATGAAAGCAAATTCTGCATGTCATTCGGAAATCAAGGTGCCAGAGTCTGGAGGAAGACTGGGGAGAAGGAAATGCCAAAATGCCAGAAGTCCAGTGTCAAGTACCCACAGTCAGTGATGGTCTGGGGTGCCGTGTCAGCTGCTGGTGTTGGTCCACTGTGTTTTATCAAGGGCAGGGTCAATGCAGCTAGCTATCAGGAGATTTTGGAGCACTTCATGCTTCCATCTGCTGAAAAGCTTTATGGAGATGAAGATTTCATTTTTCAGCACGACCTGGCACCTGCTCACAGTGCCAAAACCACTGGTAAATGGTTTACTGACCATGGTATCACTGTGCTCAATTGGCCTGCCAACTCTCCTGACCTGAACCCCATAGAGAATCTGTGGGATATTGTGAAGAGAACGTTGAGAGACTCAAGACCCAACACTCTGGATGAGCTAAAGGCCGCTATCGAAGCATCCTGGGCCTCCATAAGACCTCAGCAGTGCCACAGGCTGATTGCCTCCATGCCACGCCGCATTGAAGCAGTCATTTCTGCCAAAGGTTTCCCGACCAAGTATTGAGTGCATAACTGTACATGATTATTTGAAGGTTGACGTTTTTTGTATTAAAAACACTTTTCTTTTATTGGTCGGATGAAATATGCTAATTTTGTGAGATAGGAATTTTGGGTTTTCATGAGCTGTATGCTAAAATCATCCGTATTAAGACAATAAAAGACCTGAAATATTTCAGTTAGTGTGCAATGAATCTAAAATATATGAATGTTAAATTTTCATCATGACATTATGGAAAATAATGAACTTTATCACAATATGCTAATATTTTGAGAAGGACCTGTATATCCATTATAGTTTGAACCAAGGTGCCAATACGCTTTCCTGCTTTTACCAGGAGCACATATCACTAGAAAATATAATGAATATTATCTTCTGTGTCATTTGCTTCTTTTACAAAAAGCCGGCAAAGCAGCAGGACACTTTTTACCTTTTTCCTTGTCCTATGCAAAAAGTACGCCCTGCTTTAAGAAGACTATCTTTGGCTAAATCCAATGTGAACACTGCTTTTTGAGAATCCAATGTAAACTCTGGCTTTAATTTACATAAATACAATTTAAAAGCATGCATAATATAGAAAGTTGATTTCCTCGGACTGCATCTTGGGAATTAAACAAACGTGCAAACGCTGGTTCTTATGCTGTTCACACTGGCATTGCTAAGTCAATATTACTCTTAAAATTAAAAAAACAAAAATATATCTATGTAAATGGGGCAATCATCTGTATACTGACACCAAAAAACCCAACAGTTTACTAATTAGGTGCCTTAGAAAGTAACTAGTTGAACTGCATTTTATTGAATGTTAACAGAGAAAAGGAACCTGATATAAGTGCATAACACACTTTTCAGAATGATTTCATAAAAATAAAATCATGTATAAGTTTCTCTCCACTCCACAGTTATATGCTATTTTTTATTGATATGCTTGTGTAGATTCTCAATTATCCAGGACATGACAATCTTAAGTGCTGAAGTAGCTGGATTTCTTTTCCAGTTTCTTAAAAAATGTTTCACCTCTCATTCAAAAGACTTCTTTAGAATTTAAGCACATAGGATTATTTTCATTGATCACACAAAAGCCCCAATAAAATGGAACAGAGTATCTTTGGGATGTGATGATAATGAAGACTTGCGAATTGAAGATGTACTTCCTGTGGCGGCTTAACAGGAGGAATATGTTCTACAATAAAAATTACGGAAAAGAAAAAATAAACAGACCTCATTGTTATCATCCTTTAGGTTTAGCTTCAACCACCGTGACCACAAATAATTCCTAACTGCTTATTTACAGTTCTTTTCTAATAGAAATTTTTTTTTTTCAGTGATGCATTTCTTCTTTGCAGCGTTCCTGAACAGAAACGTTCCAGCACAATCAATATGCAGACGTTCATTGTTTAAACAGCTTCTTCCTCTCGTGCTGCATAATGTTTTGTTCAGTTTTACTCAGTAAAAGCTATGTCTATTATGCTTGCTCCATTTGTCATGCAAGCAGAAACACTGACTACTTTCAGTAGGCGGACATGAAAATGAGTTCCAGGGAACATTTAGGTAAACAAACCCGCTCCTCAAGCTAAGCTGTCTTTTAGGCCTCACAACCGACAGATGAAAAACAGATGGATTGGAACTGCACAGTGGTCTATGATGACTACTCCATCAATATTAATAGTAGGTGTAATAGAGAATACAATCCTGACATTAAAAGTATCTTACCTGTCGAAGTGTGTAGTGCTGAGCCATGAGGGCCCGCACCATCTCAGGTAGAGCTATGGGAATCCTGGTCAGACGGTCGGAGAATGCTGCCAGCAGCTGCTGAGACTTGTGGAGCCACTCTTGTCTTCCAGTGAAGTGGGACAGACGCAGAAGATTGGAGGCCGAGACGGAGTTAGCGCTGGGCTCTGCTCCATCCTGATCTGTGACATGCAGGGATATACAGTAAATTCGTTAGGCTTTTATAGGTATAGATTTATGTATTTTGCAACACACCCACTCCATTGGTGTAGACTTCCATAGTACAATCGGAAAGGTGGAGTTATTTCACAAAATAGTAAAAGCAGGTTCCAAAACTCCACAAAAAGAGAAACAATAAAAAGGTTATACACTCACCGGCCACTTTATTAGGTACACCTGTCCAACTGGTCGTTAACGCAGATTTCTAATCAGCCAATCACATGGCAGCAAGTCAATGCATTTAGGCATGTAGACACGGTCAAGACGATCTGCTGCAGTTCAAACCGAGCATCAGAATGGGGAAAAAAGGTGATTTAAGTGACTTTGAACGTGGCATGGTTGTTGGTGCCAGGCGGGCTGGTCTGAGTATTTCAGAAACTGCTGATCTACTGGGATTTTCATGCACCACCATCTCTAGGGTTTAAAGAGAATGGTCCAAAAGAGAAAATATCCAGTGAGCGGCAGTTCTGTGGGCGCAAATGCCTTGATGATGCCAGAGGTCAGAGGAGAATGGCCAGATTGGTTGGAGCTGATAGAAAGGCTACAGTAACTGAAATAACCACTTGTTACAACCAAGACATGCAGAAGAGCATCTCTGAATGCACAACACAACGTACCTTGAGGCAGATGGGCTACAGCAGCAGAAGACTACACCAGGTGCCACTCCTGTCAGCTAAGAACAGGAAACTGAGGCTACAATTTGCACATGCTCACCAAAATTGGACAATAGAAGATTGGAAAAACGTTGCCTGGTCTGATGAGTCTCAATTTCTGCTGCCACATTCGGATGGTAGGGTGAGAATTTGGCGTCAACAACATGAAAGCATGGATCCATCATGCCTTGTATCAACGGTTCAGGCTGGTGGTGGTGGTGTAATGGTGTGGGGGATATTTTCAACGCCACAGCCTACCTGAGTATTGTTGCTGATTATGTCCATCCCTTTATGACCACAGTGTACCCATCTTCTGATGGTTACTTCCAGCAGGACAACACGCCATGTCATAAAGCATGAATCATCTCAGACTGGTTTCTTGAACATGACGATGAGTTCACTGAACTCAAATGGTCTCCATAGTCACCAGATCTCAATCCAATAGATCACCTTTGGGATGTGGTGGAACGGGAGATTTGCATAATTGATGTGCAGCTGGCAAATCTGCAGCATCTGTGTGATGCTATCATGTCAATATGGACCAAACTCTCTGAGGAATGTTTCCAGTACCTTGTTGAATCTATGCCACAATGGATTAAGGCAGTTCTGAAGGCAAAAGGGGGTCCAGAAAGGTGTACCTAATAAAGTGGCCGGTGAGTGTATATTAAGGCTATGCCTAAATGCAGGTTGAAAAATAATTAGGTCAGGCGGTCAGTCATTTTGTTGGTTGGAGCTGGTCTAGCTTAGCTAGTGTGAAAAACAGACACAGCATGAAAAAGCTTAAAAATCTCCACGGCAACATGTATTATACATGGGCTGCAATTGGTATTTATTTCAGCTCGCCATTCCGACGAGTTCAAACAAAAACTGCCCCAGTTTGTGATGTGTTACCACCACCACAAGATGACAGCAATGAATCATAAAAACAAAAATAATATTCAAAATAAATAACTGCTGGTGATAGGCACCAGCGTCCCCAGCAGGTACAGACAATGGACGGACAGACGGACGATATAAAAATGTCCAATGTAAGGATAAGCCAATGTACTTTTCAGTTGATATGTACATTGGCTTGAAACACTAAAAATATAGTCATGCAATTGCCATAAAAAACATTACAAAAATTATAGGACAATTGCTGACTGTCCGACATAGTTATAAAGGTTCCTAAAAATGAAATACATTCACAAAGAAAACTTTTTTGAAGAAACCCCGAGTACGTAAAGTTGGACATTTCTTATTGTTTAAAGATACATAGTAACTATTTAAAAAGGGAGAAAATCAAAATCAAACCCACAATATGTGTGTTAACTTAACATATTTTTAAAAAACTATTTCAAAATAAAGAAAATGAAGGAACAGCATTAATAAAGCATGATACAGGTGTCAGTTATAAAGCATAGTCACTTATTAGTACCCCTATTTAAGATTTATAAATCGGCTTAAAAACTTTTTCTACGGTAACATATATCATACTGGAAAATGGAAACCTTTAATTGCATTGTTACATTCATTTAGTAAAGGAAAAAATGTGTTTTACTAAAGTAGGTTCTACAACTGTTGGTACTTCTAGGTGGTAATACTCCCTCTCTTATAATATTTCAGACATTGGACCAGATAGACACAGCGATCTCTGACTTTTCCTTTCACCAGAGTCCTGGTTCCTTTCTTATGCCATCTTCTTATCAGCTCCCCTAAAGGTTTTCCACAGAATTTAGGTTGAGAGACAGGAATAGCCATTGAAGAATATTAGTTTAGATGTCTAGTAACCCCTTTCTATATTGATTTGCCATAAACTTTGAATCGTTATCCTACAGAAAGTCCAGATCGTTTCCTTTTCTTCTTAGCACGGCCATCTGGAGCATGTGTTCCTAAAAAGCTCAATCATAAACTCATCTTTCTTGTTCGTGTTCCTCAACAAGTGTATGAGTCTGGTATGCCATAACTAGTTGAAGCAATACTAGCAGAATGTGGCAATTAGAAGCGGTGAAGATGCAGGGAAATCAATCAAATAAAAAAAACTTCAAAAACTGATATACTAAAAATAGATACAGGTCCTTCTCATAATATTAGCATATTGTGATAAAGTTCATTATTTTCCATAATGTCATGATGAAAATTTAACATTCATATATTTTAGATTCATTGCACACTAACTGAAATATTTCAGGTCTTTTATTGTCTTAATACGGCTGATTTTGGCATACAGCTCATGAAAACCCAAAATTCCTATCTCACAAAATTAGCATATTTCATCCGACCAATAAAAGATAAGTGTTTTTAATACAAAAAACGTCAACCTTCAAATAATCATGTACAGTTATGCACTCAATACTTGGTCAGGAATCCTTTGGCAGAAATGACTGCTTCAATGCGGCGTGGCATGGAGGCAATCAGCCTGTGGCACTGCTGAGGTCTTATGGAGGCCCAGGATGCTTCAATAGCGGCCTTTAGCTCATCCAGAGTGTTGGGTCTTGAGTCTCTCAACGTTCTCTTCACAATATCCCACAGATTCTCTATGGGTTCCTATCTCACAAAATTAGCATATCATTAAAAGGGTCTCTAAACGAGCTATGAACCTAATCATCTGAATCAACGAGTTAACTCTAAACACCTGCAAAAGATTCCTGAGGCCTTTAAAACTCCCAGCCTGGTTCATCACTCAAAACCCCAATCATGGGTAAGACTGCCGACCTGACCGCTGTCCAGAAGGCCACTATTGACACCCTCAAGCAAGAGGGTAAGACACAGAAAGAAATTTCTGAACGAATAGGCTGTTCCCAGAGTGCTGTATCAAGGCACCTCAGTGGGAAGTCTGTGGGAAGGAAAAAGTGTGTCAGAAAACGCTGCACAACGAGAAGAGGTGACTGGACCCTGAGGAAGATTGTGGAGAAGGGCCGGTTCCAGACATTGGGGGACCTGCGGAAGCAGTGGACTGAGTCCAGAGTAGAAACATCCAGAGCCACCGTGCACAGCCGTGTGCAGGAAATGGGCTACAGGTGCCGCATTCCCCAGGTCAAGCCACTTGTGAACCAGAAACAGCGGCAGAAGCGCCTGACCTGGGCTACAGAGAAGCAGCACTGGACTGTTGCTCAGTGGTCCAAAGTACTTTTTTCGGATGAAAGCAAATTCTGCATGTCATTCGGAAATCAAGGTGCCAGAGTCTGGAGGAAGACTGGGGAGAAGGAAATGCCAAAATGCCAGAAGTCCAGTGTCAAGTACCCACAGTCAGTGATGGTCTGGGGTGCCGTGTCAGCTGCTGGTGTTGGTCCACTGTGTTTTATCAAGGGCAGGGTCAATGCAGCTAGCTATCAGGAGATTTTGGAGCACTTCATGCTTCCATCTGCTGAAAAGCTTTATGGAGATGAAGATTTCATTTTTCAGCACGACCTGGCACCTGCTCACAGTGCCAAAACCACTGGTAAATGGTTTACTGACCATGGTATCACTGTACTCAATTGGCCTGCCAACTCTCCTGACCTGAACCCCATAGAGAATCTGTGGGATATTGTGAAGAGAACGTTGAGAGACTCAAGACCCAACACTCTGGATGAGCTAAAGGCCGCTATCGAAGCATCCTGGGCCTCCATAAGACCTCAGCAGTGCCACAGGCTGATTGCCTCCATGCCACGCCGCATTGAAGCAGTCATTTCTGCCAAAGGATTCCTGACCAAGTATTGAGTGCATAACTGTACATGATTATTTGAAGGTTGACGTTTTTTGTATTAAAAACACTTTTCTTTTATTGGTCGGATGAAATATGCTAATTTTGTGAGATAGGAATTTTGGGTTTTCATGAGCTGTATGCCACAATCATCTGTATTAAGACAATAAAAGACCTGAAATATTTCAGTTAGTGTGCAATGAATCTAAAATTCATGAATGTTAAATTTTCCTCATTACATTATGGAAAATAATGAACTTTATCACAATATGCTAATATTTTGAGAAGGATCTGTATGTATCTGTTTCAGTTATGTGGATGATTGTAATCAGTGTCACCATTTGCTTTAGCCACATTAGCATCACTGTTACCATCCATCATGGCTTGTGCATTGTTTGAGTCATAATCTGACCCAAACATTTAAACATGCAGCCCTTGAAATTGGATTGCTCCCTCTGGCTCCTTTTTGTTATATTCTACTGAAACTGACTTGTATTCCTTCAGGAAAAGGTTGGTCTGACCAGGTGAAAATGACCTGACTGAATCTTTCAGAACTTGCTAATTTAACACAGCATCACCCTGAAACTAGTAGTACTGATCTTGTAATTCATATTCTGTTGTGTTTTTATTGGAATTGTACACTTGATGAAATAGTAATAACCCCTCTAGCTATGTGCTAGAGAAAGCATGAAAAGAAGTCCAACTGCAATGGATTCAAGCATTTAGGATTATTATGTCTTGGATGACCGAGGTCCTAAACCAACCTCATGTTGTTGGGATTATGAATCTGAAAATATTATTTAATATTAATATTTTATCAAATAATATTTTGGTTTGTTAAGGGTTGTCCTGTGAATACCAGCCCACTAAGGTGATGGTATTAGGACAAAATAAAAAGGTGTGAGACGAGCTCTGACATTATTGAACATCATAAACTCTGCACACACATCAAATTAATTCACACAATTTCTTAAAATACAAGAATTTATTTAAAAAAATAAGTCAACAAAAAGTCAAACAAATTTCAGTCAACAAACTCTTTACTAATGGACTATGTACAATATCAACAAGTTGATTAAAGATGATTGAAAACCATGACCAAAAGAGTGATGCAATATTACCATGCAATGTTTATGTTTGAGCCGTACACAATAAAGTTTGTCTTAACTTTAAAAACACACAAACACAGAACACAAACTGAACACGTGTGCTGCAGATATTCTGCTAGCACCAAGATAGCTGAATTCAACACAAACAAAACCAAACTTCTTAAAATGAAAAAGGTTTAGATCATTTCAATCTAAATCTTTCTATTTTTCTGCTCTGCCCAAACCCTAACCTCATGAACTATGGTGAGGAACGTTGTCCAAGCGACGATGAAGTTTGAAGAGAGCTCTGTGAACAAAGGGTTACCACTGGAGCAGTGGCTGGAAGACGGCTCGTTCTGTCCGCTGACCACACTGCACGTTAACTGCCGTAATGCGGCTACTCATTCGTCCTCCTCTCAGGCAAGGAAAACTGCTTCACTCGGCTTGTAGAGACAGCGTCTCTGTAGGGACTTCTCTGGGACACCGTTTGCTTTTGCAGGCCTGAGAGAGAAAGTCAAGCCAGGCGTGTACCTTAATTTCCCTTTTTACGAATGAATACTGGGTACACAAACAGTTATTCACTCATACTTAACTTGTGCATATGATTGCGTGATCTTATGACACTCTTGGATCCAGTTGAAGAGTTATGTCTGTTTGCCAGCAAAGAGACATTAGCGCGGTGGGCCTCCCCTATCCTGGTCCCGCAGAGGAGCAGTGGAAAGAGGTCGGTTTGTTGGAGAGGGGGTGCTCTTATTCAGACAGTGGCATCATGGGAAGTCTGCTGCCAGCCCCCTTTCCTCAGTTTCTGGAAGTCAATTAAATGCAATTTATTTGGAAAGTTCCAGAAAAGTGTGTACTGGAGTTTTAATGTTGTTTCCATGGCTGGGTCCCAACAATGTTAATAGAAATGTGATCTATTCCTACAAACTACAGACCCTGAAATCAACTCTTAAGACAACTGATGAATAGACTAAGTATGCTTGAGGAAATCTTTGGTCAACAAGCCGTTCATATAATCATGAAGACCTTATAAAAGTGTGTTTTGTGTTCTATCCTCCCTCGAACACACATTCATCCCAAAGCTGAAGTGTGTTGTTATGTGCACTGTTAAGTGACCAGTATTTTATCTTAGTTAGAGCTTAGGGGCAACCTACAAATGACCTTTAACCTCTCAACACGTCTGCATCCCAGAAAGGGTCTGATACCTGCATTTCTGATTGTGTGTGAGGAAACAGCTCTGACTTCAGTGTTGAAAGCTGCTTTTACGTCTGACTGCATACCTTGGACAAAACCTAAAAATAGCAACAATAACCCAACAGAATTATTTACTCAAAGCCACATAAACTGCACCACATAATGCATATTCAGTTGTTTTTACGACGAGCATGAATTAAAAATCACAAAGACACACGTGCACATCAATGCATGAGCGACTGGCAAAAATAGCTCTCACCTGGCAGTATGTTACAGCTCTTTGTGAGCCCCATGGCAGACAGGATTTTAACGTACCTTCAAGAGTACACACACCACGGTTTGGAAGGGGAAGTGTCGCTTTCCACAAGTCACGTTTTTCTCCTCTTAAAGAGCCCCGTGAAAAGGAGGTCAGAAACACACACATACTGTTGTAAAGGAAATTGTTGCGATCATAAACAAAGAATAAAGTTAAAGAATAAAACTCCCCCTACACTTTCATCAAGTTTTAATGTCATAACAGTTTTTTTCAACTGATGCACCCTTTAAGTTGATGCATCTGTAACATATTTATTTCACCTGGGAGTACATCTAAAAGTGCAGCACTGCCTCAAGAGAGAGAGAGAACAGTTTGCAGTCTCAGGAAACTCAGCTAACTGAAAAAAAAAAGATCCAAAGAAAAGCGGGACAGAGAGTGTGGATGATTTTAGACTTCCCTTTCCAACACAAACACACACACGGGTGTCCGGCAAGGCTGGGACACGTACAGAGGCAGCGAGGGAGGTAATCTGTCTACTGCTGACAGGCTACGCTGCTGGGACAGGCGTCCAACACTGCAGCGGCTGGAGCGTCGCTAATGGGTTTCAACCCAATGCAACGAGACACCATAATGGCAATGAAAGTCCCCTCAGATGGGAAACCACTCTCACGTCACCTCCGATAAAATATAAGTGGAAAAACTGCTTGGGACACATGAGCACAAATTTACATGCATCCTGTCTGATCTATGTACTGTTTAGCAGAAAAACAGGGTCAGGAGTATTTATAAGAAAAAAAAAGTTTAAGTTATTGGATGCAAAAGCTCTGCCTATGATTGTTTTAAGGAAAAATGCACACATAAACACCAAAGCACTGTACTTTCTAATGGATAGAAAAAAAGAAAGCAAGAGAGCATACAAGTTAATGACAGCAATACCTCTGTCAGTGACTATATCTACGAAAGTACAAACAGACTGGGCCAAGGGTACTTTCTATGAGGAACAGAAATGAAGGTGAGCACACAAAATTAATAGCAGCAATAATTGCATCAGTAATGTCATATAAGAAAGACAGACAGCTGAACACAAAACAATGAGCCAGGATCACATTCTATGTGGAAAAAAAAAAACTAAAAAGAAAGTAACAGTACACAAAGTTCGAAGCTGCTCACCCAGGTTGGATGATAAAAAGCTTTGGAGTCAAGAAATCATTTAACCGGAACCTGTCTAACATGTAGAAAGAAAAAAAAAATTATCTCAAAAAGCAGCACATCACGCCACAGCCTATAGAAATTTAACAACAGATGATAAGCTAAGTCATTAACATCTACCAGTCTGGAAAGGGGGTAGAAAACCAGTTCTAAGATTTTGGGACTCCAGTGAACTACAGTGAGAGCCATAATCCACAACTGGAGAAAAAAAAATGCTAGAGTGGTGAACCTTCAATGGGGATGCCTCAAAATACTCCAAGAGCACAACTCATCCAGGATGTCACAAAAGAACCCACAAGAAAATCTAAAACACTGGAGGACTTACTTAGTGAAGGTCAATGTTCATGATACAACAAAAGCAAAAAGACTGAGAAAAAAGACTTCCAAGGGAGAATTCCAAAGTCAAAACCACTGCTGAGAAAAACAATGCAAATGCTGGGGGGGACGGTTCACACAAATAACGGTTCAGTACGTATTCAGGTTAAAAGTCTCAGATTGATACATGTTTCAATGAATAAAAAAATATATATATACAATTTGTTTTTTATTTGCATCCACAGTAAACAAAGAATCTTTTTTCATTTCTGAAATTAATTTATTTTTCTATGTTCTAAAACTTTAAAAAGGCGGAAGGCATAAAACAGCTTTCTAGGACTTCCTTCTTACACATCTGGAATATTAAGATTAAGATTAGATTAAGATTAGAAAGATCCTGTCCAGGAATGACACAAAAAATCGAATCTATTCATTTGATACTAAAGGCTGGACTATTGTAATTCTTTACTATCAGGATGTCCACAAAATGCAGTTCAAAGCCTTCAGCTGATCCAAAACGCTGCAGCAAAGGTTCTGATGAAAATAAAAAGAGATCATATTTCTCCTATTTTAGCTTCTCTTGATTGGCTCCCTGTTAAATCTAGAATAGAATTTAAAATGATTCTTCTCACATTTAAAGCCCTTAATGATCAAGCTCCACCATACTGTATGTAAGAGATCTGATTGATAACAGAGCACTTTGTTCTCAGACTGCAGGTTTACTGGTGGTTCCTAAACTCCATGGAAATAGAATGGGGGCAGATCCTTTAGTTACCACTTGAAAACGGTCAATGTTAATGTTTAGAAATTCTTTAATAACAATGTGGCTATATTTGAGAATAAAATATGTTTAAATGACTTGAGTTGAGTTGTTTTGATATTTCGACTGTCGAGTGTTTTATCTGTGGGAAAATAATCTGTGGGCTTTCTGGAAAGCGTGTGCCTTATTACACCTGATGTAAATACAGCATTTCAAATGAAGAACACCACACAGACAGTCACACAGGATTCTTCAGGAATTTCAAATTCCTGAAGAATCCTGTGTTCCATCGTAATTGATGGAACCATAAATTCTACTCTTTGGCAGAAAATCCTGAGGGAAAATGTCCAGCTATTAGTCCGTGACCTTAACTTCAAGCAAACTTGGTTGTGTGCCAGGACAATGATGTAAATCACCTCTGAAAGGTTCAAGAAAACAAAACAAAGGATTTGGTACTAGACTTTGGTCTAGCCAAAGTCTGGACTAAAATCCTGTTTAGTTGGTCATGCTCGAAAACCCTATAATGTGGCTAATTTTAAACAATTCTGCACAGAAGAGTGAGGCAAAAATCATAAACAGACATATTAAAAACTTCCAGCCAATAAGTTTTTTTTTTGTTTGTTTATTTTTTACTTGGGGTCAGGTTAGTTTGGATAGGTTATTTCTTTAATAAATTAAATCATCATTTAAAATATGCTTTTCCTATCTTTCTATTCGCTTACCCTATCTTTCTGTTTGTATGGGATTAAAATTACTTTAATTATCTTAAACATGTGTGACAAAAAAGCAAAAATAAAAATAAAATCAGTCACACCACTGGAATTTTGTCAATGACTTTATAAATGAAACATAGCTAAACACAGAAGCACTGAGCCAGGAGTTTGTCAAGAAAAAGAGCACACAAATTCAATGGCACCAATATCTTTAGCAATAACTTAATCCAGGAAAAAGACACAATTGAACACAGAAGCACTGAGCCAGGTAAAGCCAGTAAAACAACAATAAGAAGTTATTCATCCATCTGAGACATGCGTTTGAAAGCAAAAGCGTGACAGGCGACGAGATCCAAACTGGAAGCTTTGGCCCGACTGATCAAAGGAAAGTTGCAAGTTTACAAGGTGTCAGCCTCTCTGGCCTGCCAGTGGCCATCAGTTAGAGAAGGGCAGTGGCAGCTGAAGACAGGCCAGAGTACACATCACTTATATTTATATCCTATCAGAGCTTTTTTCTACATGCTCAAAACATTCAAAAGATATGTTCTTATTTTAAAATGATGAATGCTGGGAAATCCTGTCAGAAATGTGCATATGTGGACATGTAATATGTTTATTTTAGCTTATATATTATAGCTATTCTGTGATAACAAATACTCATTTGAATAAATTAAAACATACTAATCAAACTGCGCTTCTATACTAATGAAAAAAAAATCCTGTCTTGCTGTCAATTAAAAGTAGCGAGTTGTTTAAAATTAAAATTGACTCCAACAGATTATTTTACCTGTTTGAATTAAGGATTACACAAGAAAGGGAAAAGTAACAAATTAGAAGGAAAAAACTGATTTGGCTAGTGAGAGATGAGATGAGTGAGGAAGCGGATTTCAGACTCCAGCTGTACTTTACGGTGCTGTTCCAATCTGTCAAAAGCAGATGGACTGAGAGACAGACTGGAGACATGTTTGACAGCTCTGGTGATCAAAGCAGCTCAAGAGGCAGGGCATCATTCTAGTAGGGCTTTTTATGGGAGAGAGGTTCAACCTGAGTGAGAGACAGTTGCAGTGATCTTAGGGTGAATGGAGGAGTTCAATATTCCACTCTTCTTTTTTTTATCCTTCATCTAGTCACCTATTAGTCCATCTAACTATTGCTGGCAGCATCTTTTCTTCAAGTGTAGCAAATGAGGGAACCTGGCAGGGATATTAAAGTAAAGGCTTCCAGATCCTCTGAGTTTGTAGCAATCAATATGATGGCGGGTAAAGGAAGGAAAGCAACAGATTCATGATGTATGAATAAATTAGTAATTAACTGACAAAAACTGTCTTTTGTGCGAATACCACAGTCCTCTGTTCATACCTCTTCTTTTCACCCAGGTTTAGCCAAACAGTCCTGATGCACAACCATCTGCAGGGTTTGTACGATTCAAACCAATACATTTATTCAGTGTTCTACGCTATTCATCCTTCAGACTGGTCAAACTACAAAGGTCCACTGCAGAAGGAGTTCTAATCATCTACCTGTCCATCAATCCTTTCTTTCACCCCTGGAGCTACTAACCCCTGCAGCAAACTGATGCAGCCAGTTTTTCAAGCATTTCTTATAAAATATTAATGCCACATCAAGGTAAAACCAAGGTTCAACAGCATCAACGATGGTGGTTTATCTTCAACATAGAGGGTGATCCATATCTGCACCATACCTTGCTAAAGTATTCATAACCAATGAACCTTTTCACATTTTGTAATTTAACAACCGCAAACTTTGATGTATTTTACTGGGAATTTATGTGATGGAGCAGCACAATGTCATTGGGAAGGAAAACCATTTCAGGGCTTGAATTTTGCAGGGATAGACTTCTGAAACATGTGGCATTCAATTACAGCTGCAGGTCTTTCAGGGCAGTTCTTTTTATTTAACCTTTATTTATACAGGTTGCCTTGAGATCTAAGTTCTCATTTGCAAGAGAGATCTGTCTGAATAAAACTAAAAAGTTACAAACACAGTAGCAATACAAATAATAAAAACATTCAATTCAAACTAAATAAGCAAATAAAATATAACCTAATAAAGAGAGCAAGCTTCATAGGATAATTCCTCAATTTTTCTTAACATACATTTTCGCTGTCCCAAAGGAATCAACGTAAATAGTTTCAGGTCCTGCTGTAGAGTGTTCCAAGTTGGTCGGGCAGAGTAAGAAAATGCTTTATTCCCCAAGTTCTGATCATACTAACAGAACACTGAAGGGAATGAAGTCCTGAGAGCGAGGTCTGTGGCTGGACTGTTTAAGTGACATGTGGGAGGATACATAAGGTGGGAACAGCCCAAGGATAGGTTTATAGTAGAAAATGTATCAATGCAAGAGTCTGCGGATTGATAATGCTGGCCAGTTCACTTGAGAAAATAAAGTACAGTGATGAGTGAGAGATTTATACCTGGTTATGAACCGTAATTCTTTATGGTAGACAGCATCCAACATATGAAGGTGCATTCATTGCTTTGCCAACTTTGCACATCTAGAGAAGTTTCGGCCTTCTTTGCAAAATGGCTCAAACTCAGACTCATTAGGAAGTAGAGGCAGAGCACGCACCACATTCAGTACGCAGCGGCTATTCATCCTCAATGCAGCCGTCCGTTTGATTCCCAACTTTGTGACCTGTGCAGCATGGCTGACTCTTTTCTGGTCTGATCACTGTGAATGAGGGCCACTAATGCAACAAAATCTTAAAAAAAATCTTAACCTCACTTAGATTGACAGGATTAATCTGTGAACATCAGTTCTCTATTATTTTCTTTTCTCAGCTGGATTATAGTCTGGACGTTGACTGGATCATTCAAACACATGGATATGCTATGATCTAAACCATTCCATTGTAGCTCAGGTTGTGTTTAGTGTGCTCTCCTAGAAGGTGAATCTCTGCCCCAATCTCACGTTTTTTGTAACCTCGTCTTTTCCAGGATTGTCCTGTATAGCTCTATCCATCTTCCCATCACCTCCGACCATCTGCTTTGCTTCTGCTGAGGAGAAGCATCCCAACAGCAAGATGCAGCCCCCACCATGTTTTACACTCGGAAAGGTATAATTAAGATGTTATTTTTCTGGCCCACAGTGATCAATTTTGGTCTAACTCAACTTCTTCTTCCAGGTTTGCTCCCAAACAAACTTAGAACAAGCTTTCGTATGGCTTCTTTCCCCAACAATGGCTTTCTTCCATAAAGGACAGAGTTGTGGAGGGCAGGACTAATACAGTGGGGAGAACAAGTAATTTGATACACTATCGATTTTGCAGGTTTTCCCACTTGCAAAGCATGTAGAAGTCTTCAATTTTTATCATAGGTATTCTTTAACTGTGAGTGACGGAATCTAAAACAAAATTCCAGAAAATCACAGTGTGTGATTTTTAAGTAATTCATTTGCATTTTAGAGGGGAGAGTGGAGCAGATCGACAGACAGATCGGTGCGGCTGCCGCAGTAATGGGGATGCTGTCGTGAAGAGAGAGCTCAGCCGAAAAGCGGCTCTCGATTTACCGGTCGGTCTACGTTCCTACCCTCACCTATGGCCATGGACTTTGGGCCAAGACTGAAAGAGAATGAGATTCTGGATACAAGCGGCTGAAATGAGCTTCCTCTGTAGGGTGGCCGGGCACTCCCTTAGAGATAGGGTGAGGAGCTCAGCTATCCGGGAGGGGCTCGGAGTAGAGCCGCTGCTCCTCCACATCGAGAGGAGCCAGTTGAGGTGGCTCGGGCATCTATACCGGATGCCTCCTGGACGCCTTCCTTGGGAGGTGCTCCAGGCACGTCCCACCGGGAGGAGGCCCAGGGGACAACCCAGGACACGCTGGAAGGACTATGTTTCTCAGCTGGCCTGGGAACGCCTTGGGCTCCCCCCAGAGGAACTGGAGGAGGTGTCTAGGGAGAGGGACGTCTGGGTGTCTCTACTGAGTCTGCTGCCCCCATGACCCGGTCCCGGATAAAGCGTAAGATGACGAGCACGAGTAATTTGCATTGTATTGCATGAAATAAGTATTTGCAAGTAGTAAGCAAGTAAGCTGCTTGTAAGTATCACCTACCAACCGGTAAGAATCCCGGCTCTCACAGGCCTGTTAGTTCTTCTTTAAGAAGCCCTCTGGTTTCACTCATTACCTGTATTAACTGCACCTGTTTGACCTCGTTATCTATACAAATGAGACCTGTACACACACTCTATCAAGCAAACTCCAACCTCTCCACAATGGCCAAGACCATAGAGCTGTGTTAGGACATCAGGGATAAAATAGTAGACCTGCACAAGGCTGGGATGGGCTGCAAGAAAATAGCAACTGTTGGCACAATTCTAAGAAAACGGAAGAAGTTCAAGATGACGGTCCATCTCCCTCAGTCTGGGGCTCCATGCAAGATCTCACCTCGTGAGGCTTTAATGATCATGAGGAAGCATGAGGGATCAGCCCAGAACTACACGGCAGGACCTGGTCAATGACCTAAAGAGAGCAGGGACCACAGTGTCAAAGAAGTCTGTTAGTAACACACTACGCCACCATGGATTCAAATCCTGCAGTGCACGCAAGGTCCTCCTGCTCAAGCCAGCGAATGTTCAGGCCCATCTGAAGTTTGCTAATGACCATCTGGATGATCCAGAGAAGGAATGGGAGAAAGTCATGTGGTCTGATGAGACAAAAATAGAGCTTTTTGGTCTAAACTCCATGAAGCATGGAGGTGGAAACATCATTCTTTGGGGATGCTTCTCTGCGAAGGGGACAGGACAACTACACAGTATTGAGGGATGGATGGGGCCATGTAATGGGAGATCTTAGCCAACAACCTCCTTCCCTCAGTAACAGCATTGAAGATGGGTACTGGCTGGGTCTTCCAGCATGACAACGACCTGAAGCACACAGCCAGGGCAACTAAGGAGCGGCTCTGTAAGAAGCAACTCAATGTCCTGGAATGGTCTTGCCAGTCTCCAGACCTGAACCTAATTGAAAATCTTTGGAGGGAGCTGAAAGTCCGTATTGCCCAGCGTCAGCCCCATAACCTAAAGGATCTGGAGAAGATCTGTATGGAGGAGCGGTCCAACATCCTTACTGCAGTGTGTGCAAACCTCGTCAAGAACGACAGGAAACGTCTGATATCTGTAATAGCAAACAAAGGTTTCTGTACCAAAAATTAGGTTTTGTTTTTCTGATGTATCAAATACTTATGCAATAAAATGCAAATTACAGGTCCTTCTCAAAATATTAGCATATTGTGATAAAGTTCATTATTTTCCATAATGTCATGATGAAAATTTAACATTCATATATTTTAGATTCATTGCATACTAACTGAAATATTTCAGGTCTTTTATTGTCTTAATACGGATGATTTTGGCATACAGCTCATGAAAACCCAAAATTCCTATCTCACAAAATTAGTATATCATTAAAAGGGTCTCTAAACGAGCTATGAACCTAATCATCTGAATCAACGAGTTAACTCTAAACACCTGCAAAAGATTCCTGAGGCCTTTAAAACTCCCAGCCTGGTTCATCACTCAAAACCCCAATCATGGGTAAGACTGCCGACCTGACTGCTGTCCAGAAGGCCACTATTGACACCCTCAAGCAAGAGGGTAAGACACAGAAAGAGATTTCTGAACGAATAGGCTGTTCCCAGAGTGCTGTATCAAGGCACCTCAGTGGGAAGTCTGTGGGAAGGAAAAAGTGTGGCAGAAAACGCTGCACAACGAGAAGAGGTGACCGGACCCTGAGGAAGATTGTGGAGAAGGGCCAATTCCAGACCTTGGGGGACCTGCGGAAGCAGTGGACTGAGTCTGGAGTAGAAACATCCAGAGCCACCGTGCACAGGCGTGTGCAGGAAATGGGTTACAGGTGCCGCATTCCCCAGGTCAAGCCACTTTTGAACCAGAAACAGCGGCAGAAGCGCCTGACTTGGGCTACAGAGAAGCAGCACTGGACTGTTGCTCAGTGGTCCAAAGTACTTTTTTCGGATGAAAGCAAATTCTGCATGTCATTCGGAAATCAAGGTGCCAGAGTCTGGAGGAAGACTGGGGAGAAGGAAATGCCAAAATGCCAGAAGTCCAGTGTCAAGTACCCACAGTCAGTGATGGTCTGGGGTGCCGTGTCAGCTGCTGGTATTGGTCCACTGTGTTTTATCAAGGGCAGGGTCAATGCAGCTAGCTATCAGGAGATTTCGGAGCACTTCATGCTTCCATCTGCTGAAAAGCTTTATGGAGATGAAGATTTCATTTTTCAGCACGACCTGGCACCTGCTCACAGTGCCAAAACCACTGGTAAATGGTTTACTGACCATGGTATCACTGTGCTTAATTGGCCTGCCAACTCTCCTGACCTGAACCCCATAGAGAATCTGTGGGATATTGTGAAGAGAACGTTGAGAGACTCAAGACCCAACACTCTGGATGAGCTAAAGGTCGCTATCGAAGCATCCTGGGCCTCCATAAGACCTCAGCAGTGCCACAGGCTGATTGCCTCCATGCCACGCCGCATTGAAGCAGTCATTTCTGCTAAAGGATTCCCGACCAAGTATTGAGTGCATAACTGTACATGATTATTTGAAGGTTGACGTTTTTTGTATTAAAAACACTTTTCTTTTATTGGTCGGATGAAATATGCTAATTTTGTGAGATAGGAATTTTGGGTTTTCATGAGCTGTATGCCAAAATCATCCGTATTAAGACAATAAAAGACCTGAAATATTTCAGTTAGTGTGCAATGAATCTAAAATATATGAATGTTAAATTTTCATCATGACATTATGGAAAATAATTAACTTTATCACAATATGCTAATATTTTGAGAAGGACCTGTATGTGGTAAGATGCAGTGTTTTTCCATAAATAAACACACACTTTGCGTACAAAATATGGATTTCTTCCCAAAATAAAGAGCAGGAAGTGGGATCAAAGAGCTGATCGTAGAGGTAGAAATGCTTAAAAGGATGAATTGATGTATCAACTTGGCAGTTAACACAGAAACCAGCCTATTCGTTTTATAAAGGGGGTGATGTTAAAGTGGCTGTATATAAGGGGCTGTAGAAGGTAGGGGTGCAGGGTAGCCAAAACTGCAAAGAAAAAACACAGGCTGCCTGTAAAGATAATTCCTGACACCTTGTTGGCTTAGTCACATCTAATCAACCAGAAGGAATTCCTCGAGATAACTTACTAATTCAGAGTGAATTTTAAAACCTGTCAGGAAAGTCTCCTCTCAGAGAGTCATGCATGTAGTGATGTAAAATGGCATCCCAGCTGTTGGTAACAGTTTTTAGTAGCTCTGATTGAGATACATTTGGAATCCTGTAAATTGAATAGGATTGGTCTTCAGTGTCACAACCTGGCTCATGGAGTATGACAAAAAAGGGGAACGACACCAGAGAAATATTTACAAATATTTATTTTAAAACGATGGCTGTCAGAGGGCCCAGTGGCGCCAAAATGTATGGCTGCCCCACTTCTGTCAGTCTGCCCCAGGATAGCTGTGGCTACCACTTTCAGTGTGTGAATGTGTGTATAAATGGGTGAATGACTGATTGTAGTGTAAATATATTTTGGTTGTGTTGATAGGTCTGTACCACACTGGAAAACTTGGAAAACAATAACCTACAGGGCCTAAAATACTGGCTATTTTATTTCATGATCAGAAATGTTTGTTTCAGTATCTACTGTGTTTTTAATGATGGGATATAATCCATGAGTGTAGCGCACCTTCTTTCAGTCGCAGCAGAACTGTGACGTCGTTAGGGTCACTGCAAAAGTAGCCTCCACCCTGGTCATCCCAGAACAGCACGTCCTGCCGGATCTGCAGCTCCTCGGCCCACTGCAACCACTCCGTTTCAAACGTGGCCTCATACAGGTCCAGCAGGCCACTAATGATGAAAGCATAGTCATCCAGGAAGCCGCAGATAGGCGGAGATCTGGGCAATGCAGGGGGAAAAGATAATGAGAGAAGTGGCAAAAAAGAGATGGAAAAGGACATTTATCATTAAGTATTTATCGTTGGGGAAATGTGGAAAGCACTGTGATGAGTTCCACAGGATCCTTTTCCTTTTACACTTCATTTTTTATACACTAACTGCTTGTGTGAACTGCGGAAAAGGAGCAAAACTTAGCAACAAAGGATGATTATCTACTATCAGTACACACTTATACATATTACAAATGTAGTCTACATGGATAATATATGTGTAAACAGATCTGCGTACAGCTAGGACATCTCTGTAGCAGAAGTCATGTGCACCCATCAAGGGCATTACTACCATTCTAATTTCAGAGTTTTAACATTTTATTTAAAACTTTCTTGTCCAGGGTGTAATGATGGTACAACGTTAAGTATTTTCAACAAAAACTAGGTGCAAAACACAAAATTTATTGTAACTCTTCAATGATCCACAGAAGTCAGCATTTTACAGATACTGATAAATAAATATACCCCCGCTAAATATTTAGTTAAATCTCTCTTAACAAGTTGCATTTCATCCATGTTGTTTTCCATCACGTTTGGCTGGATAACTTGGCAGAATAGGTACAGTTCATTTATATTGGTTGTTTTTATACAAAGACCCTGCCTTTAAGCTAAGTTCACAAATTTTCAAGAAGGTCAAGGTTTTGGAAAGACCAATCAGCGTATATGTATTTGGGATCATTGTCCTGGTGTCCCAACTGTTGTTTTAAGATGAGGCTCGTTCTTCATCTTTCCAGGTGTTTCGTGTAATGCACCAGTACTACTGATAATTTAACTTCCCCACAGCATTATGTTACAACCACCATGCTTAACAGTTGGTACAGTGCCACTAGGTTTAAAAGTCTCACCTTGACTCCTCCAAATATACTTCTTGTTATTGTGGCCAAGCAGCTCAATCTTTGTCTCATCTGAGAATATTCTTTTTTCCCCAGAGGGCATTTGGATTGCCCATGTGGGCAACTGACTTAATTCGAGTTTAGAGGTGTTGATCTTGAAGTAGGAGCTGTTTTCTTGGCCCACATTGTAGTTCATGTCCATGTAAAACCTGTGATACTGAAGAAACATGTCTAAAAACAAAATTCTAATTCTTCACTTTAAAGTTGTCAATCCCTTTGTGTGTCACAGTCTCCATGTCCAAAACAAATGTTTACCGCTGATACTGATTCCGATTTACTTTTTCCTACTGATAGTACTGATCACACCGCTTTTTATAAACTTTTATTCCGCTATCCCTGTACTTCCAGTTCTCACAGTGGCACCCCTAGATGAGTGAGTGCACGAGGACGGACTGTGACAGGAAGCCAGATAGTGCTGTGTCAGGAGAGGCTGATGGCTGCTGGTCAAGAGGGTGAAAACCAGAGAGCGATTTGGAGGAGATGAAGTGCATTACTGTGGGAGGTCATAAAGAGCCAAGGAGTCATGCTTCAGTGAGACAAGAAATACAGTGGCTTGTAAAAGTATTCATACCCCTTTACATATTGGCTCATTACAACCACAAACATATATTTTATTGGAATTTTATGTGAAAGACAAACACAAACTGGTATACACGTGTGAAGTGGAAAGAAAATTATACATGATTTCTTTTTTTTTTTTTTTACAAATAAAAACCTGAAAAGGGCATTGTGCAAAAGTACTCAGCACCTTTTACTCTGAGTGCAACCAGAGTAATTCAGAAGTTGCTTAATGATTGCTAATGACTAAATATAGTCCACCTCTGTGTAATCTAATCAAAGTACAAATACAGCTGCTCTGTGATGGCCTCAAAGGATGGTTAAGAGAATAATGAAGAGCAAACAGCATTATGAAGTCCAAGGAAAACACCAGACAGATCAGGGATACTGTTGTGGGGAAGTTTAAAGCAGGCTTAGGCTATAAAAAGATTTCCTAAGCTTTGAACATCTCAAGGAGAACTGTTCAATCCATCATCCGGACATGGAAAGAGTATGGCACAACTATAAACCTACCAAGACAAGGCCGTCCACCTAAACTTACAGGCCGAACAACGAGAGCACTGATCAGAGATAGAGCCAAGAGGCCCATGGTGACTCTGGATGAACTGCAGAGATCCACAGCTCAGGTGGGGGAATCTGTCCACAGGACAACTATTAGTCATGCACTGCACAAATCTGGTGTTAATGGAAGAGTGGCAAAAAGAAAAACATTGTTCAAAGAAAACCATAAGTTTGCAGTTTGCCAGAAGCCATATTGGGGAAGAAGGTGCTTTGGTCTGACGAGACCAAAATTGAACTTTATGGCCAAAATGCAAAACGCTATGTAGGGCGGAGAACTAACACTGCACATCACTCTGAACTCACCATCCCACTGTCAAATATGGTGGTGGCAGCATCATGCTCTGGGGGTGCTTCTCTTCAGCAGGGACAGGGAAGGTGGTCGGAGTCCATGGGAAGATTGATGGAGCCAAATACAGGGCTATCTTGGAAGAAAACCTGTTGGAGTCTGCAGAAGATTTGAGATTGGGGCGGAGGTTTGCCTTCCTGCCGGACAACGACCCTAAACATAAAGCCAGGGCTACAATGGAATGGTTTAAAATAAAACATGTTCATGTGCTAGAATGGCCCGAAGTCCAGATCTAAACCCAATCGAAAATCTTTGGCAAGATCTGAAAACTGCTGTTCACAAAAGCTCTCCATCTAATCTGACTGAGCTTGAGGTGTTTTGCAAGGAAGAATGGGCAAAAATTTCAGTCACTAGATGTGCAAAGCTGGTAGAGACATATCCTTAAAGACTTGCAGCTGTAATTGCAGCAAAAGGTGGTTCCACAAAGTATTGGCTCGGGGGGCTGAATACTTTTGCACAATGCCATTTTCTGTTTTTTATTTGTAAAAAAAAAAAATCATGTATAATTTTCTTTCCACTTCACACGTGTATACCAGTTTGTGTTGGTGTTTCACATAAAATTCCAATAAAATATATTTATGTTTGTGGATGTAATGTGACAATAAGTGGAAAAGTTCAAGGGGTATGAATACTCTTACAAGCCACTGTAGGTTGTTGCATCAGTCAAGTTAAACTGAGACAGCAAGCCTCAGCATGGGTATGACAAGGTTGAATAAATGTAAATGCTTTTGTCAAATAGTTGTTGCAATTTCATTTAAATTAGTTTGAATTGACTTCTATGCTTTAATGAAAACTGCGTATACCATGTGGCTACTATCAAAAAGTGGCTGCAGCACCATAAGTTGTTTATAAGAAGATGGCTTACACTACTGGTAGTAATACTACAACCACGAGGTGGCAGCCCTGTGCCTTGCTTCCATTTCTTTATTTTCTTTGCCAAGTCACACTGATACTGCATTATATTTTTTGTAATTACCAGAATAAAAACTGGATTTATGAATACATTCACCAGCCACTTTATTAGGACCCCTAATACAAACAGTGAATCCGCCAATCACATTGCAGCAATCTTAATGCATTTAGGCATCTAGACTTGGTGAAGATGGCGTGCCAAGCCTCAGAATGGAGAAAAAACAGGGATATTAATGACTTTTAACGTGGCATGGTTGTTTGTGCAAGAAGGGCTGTTCCAAGTGATTCTGAAACTGCGGATCTACTGGGATTTTCACACTCAACCACCTCTCAAGTTTACAGAGAATGGTCCAAAAAAGAGAAAATACCCAGTGAGCAGCTGTGTGGATAAAACTACCTTGTTGACGTCAGAGGAGAATAGGCAGACTGGTTAGACGCAACAGAAAGGCAACAGTGGCTTAAATAACCACTTGTTACAACCAAGGTATGCAGAATGCCAACTCTGAATGCACAGCATGTCGAACCTGTAATAGTGTGGAGGTTATTTTCTTGGCATACTTTATGAACCTTACTACCAGTGGAGCATTATTTAAAATGCCACTACCAGCCAATCAATTGTTGCTGGTCATACAGACCATCCCTTTATGACCACTGAGTTCCCATCTTCAGATGGCTTCTTCCATCAGAATAATGTACCATGTCACAAAGCTCTGATCATTTCAAACTGGCTTCTTCAACGTGACAATGAGTTTACAGTATTCCAATAGCCTGTAGAGCAACCAGATCTCAGTTCAATAGTGCAGCAGAGGGACGACATGGAACAGAGGACTGATATCATGGATGTGCAAATCTGCAACACTTGTGTGATGCAATCAGTTGAATATGGACAAACACTTTGTGGAATCTAAGCAATGAAGAATTAAGGCAGTTTTAAAGGCAAAAAGTAGTTTTGTCTGGTAATAGCAAGGCCACTGAGTGCATATAAAATAGATGTTGGGGTCAAAGTTGTTCCAGTAATCCTTGCCCTTTCGGTAATTTAAGTGTAAAATAAGAACTTGTTTGATCTGATAAACGCAGGGTTTGTGCTCTTTCTGGGTTAATGCTTCACACAGGATTTACTTTCCCAAGTTTATCAGAGTCTGCTGTGATTTCTTGTTTTTTTATTCCAGAAAGCTTCACATGAAATGATATTTCCAATTATGGTTAAAGGTTTTACAGTTATTAAAGTAGAGTAAAAATCAATAAAACAGTGTTCACTTATTACCCTGTACTATCTTTGCTTTTTACACAGCTTTACATTTAGGCCAGATGGTTACTCTGAACATGCTATATTTAATCTATAAGTACCTCTTTGACACAGAAAGATCAGCAGAGGTGCACTGCCTCCGGCTGTTATTTCCTGTATAAACTATCACCGACTTCTGTGTTAATGCAAATGTGATACCAGAATAAAGGTTCAAACCGCCTTTTAATAAACTGCAATTACATTTTTAATATTGAAGGGTTTTTTCAAGGCAGCAGAGAATTGACGCACTTTGGAATGTGTGTTAATTTCAGCCTCTGGGACTAACTTATCTGAATTTAAATTCGATGAAGATGCCAAGAAAGTTCTCTACTCCAGGTACAATCTTAACTGCACATAACCTTAGCTGTATCTTAGGGCAAATAAAGACGCTGCCCATCCTTCATGCAGCTATCCAGGGTTTGATCTGAGGACCTTTGCTGTATGTCTGCTCCCTTCTTTCTCTGTCACCTTTCCTGCCTGAACCATTTTCAGACCTTTTTACCTATTTGGCAGAACACCATCATGTATCGCAGTGAGACAAGTAATCTAGCTGAGGTGACCAAAGAGAAGGAAGAGATCCTTGCAGGCACACAAACACAACATTTTAAAAGCTCTGAATAATACACAAGAGTCTTTTCATTCACACCGTCAGGAGTGTGTGTTAAGTGAGTTGTTTCCCTGAGGTCAAAGATAAAACTCATCGTCTGTCTACTGTTATCATGGCACTAAGACACTAAGAAACTATTTTAAATATTAGCTTCATCATGCCTGGTTAACGTCACTCCTGATTAGTCCATAGAGCTAAAAACCTGCTGGCAAGATCCACTTCACATAAGTAGGATAAGTGCAAAATCCGTTAACTCTATGTATGTCTCAAAATCCTAATTACAAAGACACCTACAGAAATAGAAACCCATTAGGAACTAAGTTCTATTAAATAAGCCAGCTTTATATGACAGGTCAATAGGTAATATGTTCACATTAATGGTAACACAACAACTCACTCCGACAGGAAAGCTATTCTCCGCCTTCCTTCTGCTACTAAAAGACATTCAGTCATCGGTTGTCAGGGAGGAGCCCCAGAAAATTCATGGAACCAACTTCACATCCTATTAACCCAGTTAGTCTCAGCTCCAACCATTCTTCCTGGTAAATGGGCTCACGGCCCATACCTGCCCGGTATGTATGGGAGCTAAACCAGGCCTGAGAAATGAGCCCCTGTAAGCACTTTCAAAGACGACACCATTCTGAATTGGACGGTAATGAATGAGACGGATGCCGTGGAACAAGGCCAGGGTGTTAAGGCACAAAGTGTCTATTTGTTCATGTGTGTGTTTCAAATTGATTATGTTCCATCGAGCAGGTTATGGGACTCTTGGCACATTTTTCTGCTGATTCCATAGCATTTCACACTCACTCATTCACGGTAACTGGGGCACAGTGCTGGCCAACAGAACAAGGCCAACTGAAGTTGTTGTACACGATGAGTAAAAGACTTAGCATTTGACTAAGTGTATGTTCTTAGGCTTTAAAAACATTTACACCATAAAATTAACAAATGCATTCAATAACATGCAGTAGGAACCTGGTTTTCAGCATCAAAGTGGAATTCATAGCTCGCATTGAGGGTTGAGTGATGCCATCTCTTCCTGCCCCCTCCAGTCCCTCAGATGGCTTAGTTGCTTAGAGCTGTGTCTGTATGCATAGGCCATGACAATAAAGCCCCCATTCAAAATGAGTCATATTGTTGAAGAGAAATCACACCAAACATAAGAACAGCCAGAAACCACATGGCTAGCACTTCTGTGTCCCAAAACCGCCACTTTATCATAAAGGTAGACTTCTCTGTATTACAGTGTGGTTACGCAGAGGACATAAGTTAAGTCAAGTTTATTTATATAGCGCTTTTCAGCAACAAGGCACTCAAAGCGCTGTACATGAGGAAAAACATTACGCTGATACAGACACAGAAAAACAAATCAAATAACATTAATAATCCTTCCGAGTTTACTGGTAGAAATTGGTTCCAAGCCACTCTTAATAATAAAGCATCTTATGCTAAAAGAAGATGATAATATTGATAGTCTCATCATTCCACTGAATTCTAACTAGGAAAGCTGAATCACTGGTACTAAACAGCTTTAATCCACATTTTCAGGTGCTAATGATATATTGCTTTTAGTGGTATTGAAGTTGAACTGAGTAATAACCGTCCTTTGTAGTCTAATTAAGAAAGCTGGGTCATTGGTGTAAGAGCAGCTATAGTCCAAATTACTAATAATATTTGGTTTTTGCTGGTAATCCTTCTGATAAAACAAAAAATCTATGAAAAAGTAATGAAATCATGCAATTAGGTGTGGGGCTAAGCAACACACAAGAAGAAAAGATTTTGCAAGAGTGCGATGGAATCCTGGGGGTGTGAATATATAACTGTGAATTAGACTGTCAACACAGATAGAGCACCATTGTCCTAGAGGAGAGAGATGGAAGTTGTCTCAATCGGCCACAAAGTCTTATCTGGGTCACAGTTGTTCGGGGGTGCTGGGAAAGAGCGCCATGTTTACACAACATCCAGGAGATAATTTGTCGACAGCCACTTAGCAGAAGTTGCCAAGGCCACGTTGGGGCACCAGATTTAGAAAAACAATAAATGTTGTGGTTTAAGGAGTTGTGTGGATTTCCAACCACTTT
The DNA here is from genome assembly GCF_021462225.1 of Girardinichthys multiradiatus. NCBI lineage: Eukaryota > Metazoa > Chordata > Actinopteri > Cyprinodontiformes > Goodeidae > Girardinichthys > Girardinichthys multiradiatus. Next base: position 26,570,514 of record NC_061803.1, on the reverse strand, counting down.
AAGAGTTTTTACTGTTATCTCACAATTGCGAATCCAAATATCCAAATTTCTGGGACTTTCTCGCAGTTCTGGAGCAAACAACTTTCTCCATGATTAAATCCTTTCACCTCTGAGTCCAAAAGCCACTTCCAGGCTACGATTCTGTTCAAGAACCATATCCAGCTTGCAGCTTAGCTCTCTTAACAACTCAGTCTGAGCATTGATCTCTCTGCAGATTCCATCCAGCATCGCAGGCAGCTTTGGGATGCTTTGAACAGCTGCCCACGTTTTGCTACTCACTCGATAAGTCAGGTAACCACCGGCTCCAAAAAGCAGAAATCCTGTTATCAAAAATCCAAATATACAAACGTCTTCTGCGTCCTCAATCGACATTGTAGTCAAGCACACAATCTTCCAGTGTCGCCAGGAATCCATCGTGTGTCCAGAGAAGAATGTACTGGCTGGGCAAGAAGGTTCTCCTTTCCCCTGTCTTCCCGTGGAAAAAATTTGATCAATTGCGTTGAGAGACCAGCTGACCAAATCCGTAATTTGCAATTTTGGAAGATATGTAAAGTGAGGTTCTAGGAAAAACACAGACAAAAGCAGATGCAGAAGCAGGCAAGACGGAGGGAGAGAAATCGCGTGCATCCTCCACTGAGAGCAGAGCAATAAAGCCTTTAAACAACTACTGGAGTGGCACAACCTGTCTTTCAAAAATACACCTTGACTACACTACTCTGGATGTTTTTTTTATAAATGTCTTTCAAAAGCAGATAAAAAACATCTCCACATTAAAACAGTCTCTGGGATTCCAGCCAAAAATGTTGTAATACATTTACTACGCCAGAAGGTAGCGAAACTTGGATAGTAACTGCTTAAAAATTTTAAAAGAAAAAGATAAGTACATTTGTGAGCATCCAATATGACTTCCTTACTAAATTTATTTAATTTATAAACGGCATGAGACTACCGGTTTACTGGAGTTTGTGTTAAGCATTTTTTACTGGTCACAATAAACAGCTTTGCTTCAAAAATCCAAAAAGAAAAAAATTGACAGGGGAAATGTCTTCTTTAGTTTTAGCCATAATCAATTTACACTGTAGACTTGAATGTAGTTATACATTTTATTACCACTGAAAACTAACACCTCTCAAAGGTCTTGATCCAGATTTTTCTCCATATCAAATGGTTAAATTGAGTAAAAATTTATATTCAGTGGGCATCAAGTTAGGGGATAAACATTATCCCACATCTAAAAAACAAAATCTATTTGTGTACGCTCTGAATAAAATAAGACAACCTGGAAATAATTTTAAAAACTCATAGAACTTTGACAGATTTAAAGATTCAGATCATTTTATGTAAATGGCTGTCTTCTGATAGACTTCCCAGCTATAAGAAATTTTGTCTGCATCATGAGTCATTCAACAGGCCTCTAAAATCAAATTAAAATATGGCCAATCTTGTTAAAATATGCAGCACGATAGCAGCTAAAATAGAAATCCAATAACTGAGCTGCTGGATAAGAAATACAGCTTTACAATAACTGGGTTGGATGAGAGCATATTGGCTGATTTCTGTGTGTAACCTTATTTACCCAGATATTATGGTTTTCTGTTTCATGTTAACAACCATGTTAGGGCAGCACATCTATTAGCTTTCTACAGTTTTTAGATATATGAAAATAGAAAGGTTCTAAAAAGAGCTTCACAATGCTAAAAGAAGAATTGGGAGCCATTTCACAATCTGTTACTTTGTGTTGGTCTATCACATAAACCCTAATAAAACACATTAAAGTTGGTGGTTGAAATGTAACAAAATGTGAAACAGTTCAAGAGGTATGAATGCTTCACAAGGCACTGTATCTTACATCTGTTGCACCTCCATCTGGTCTCCGCGATAACAAGATCGGAGTATGTTCTGTTGATCAGGGTCCCACAGGTGCTCCTTTAGGAAGTAGCCTGCTTGTACCGCTCTCTCCACCATTGCCTCATTCCCCAGCACAGCTCCAACCCGAGCGAAGGCAGACAGCATCAGGCCTGAACGGGAGGAAGCAGTAATGATGATGCTTGTGGGGGTGATTAGCTACAAAATAACTGCAGCTCATGTTAAAACATCACGTTCCATGCCAAGGTGCCAATGTGAGGCCAAAGTCCCAGCATAGATACTTTCTCCCCTCTCTTTGAAGTTTCCCCCGTTCACCCTTCTCCCATCCTTCGCTACATCCTTTCCTTCCTCCATCTATCCCTCCGCACCTCTTTCATGTATAGTATCAAAGCCAATGGTGCACAGCCCGGTCTTCAAAGTGCTGCCGCACAGGACAGGTGATTAATGGAGGAGTTTGTTCATTAGAGAGGAGAAAAAGAGGTTCGGGACTAATTGGAAAGTTCTTGGGATCGCAGGGCCTCATTACCTCACTAACATACTGTCAGGAGACATCAGCTAAAGGACCTAAACTCATGGGTGAGTATGAGTGTTTATGCTTGTGCTTTGTAATTAACTACATTTTAGATCATGGGCAAAACAATGCAAATGGAGCGTCAAAATTAGCACCACATTAATGTAGAAAAACAAAAGTTTCATTACTTGATGCATATTTCTACACTGAGGAATCTAAAGTACAGAGCCTTGAAAAACCTTTCTACAGTTTGTCACAAATCTGAAAGGCAAACAAACAAAGATCTAAAAAGTATGGCATGCAGTTGTGATCGCACACCTTTACGCTCATACCCTTAAATAAAATCCAGTGACACCCACTGCCTGTAGAAGTCAGCTAACTAGCAAACAGAATCCGCCTTCAATATGAATCCAACTGTTCTATGAAGGTCTCAGAGGTTTGTTAGAGAACATCGGTGAACAAAGGCATTATTGCTGAAACTGAAATTATTTATCCTGCACTGAATAGACATTTCTCATTGTTAAACATGGTGGTGGCAGCATCATGTATGGGAATGGGTTTTTTTCAGCGCAGATTACTAGTGCATTCTGTCATCTTTTTTTTTTTTTTTTTTTGGGAAGACGAACAAGAGGTCCGATTTGCAGTTTGTCAAAATACCATGAGAAGGAGACAGAAATATTATACGGTTTGGCCTACATACAAGGTACTCTCTGGGAATCGATACAGGTAGTCAACGGTATCAGTTTGTGTAAGTGGTTATAAATGTTAGTTCATTTAATAATAAAATCTCAAAATCTTTCAATTTAGCATATTTATTTGTCTATATATAAACTTTAATGAATATATCAAAACAAAACCCAGTTGTTTGTATTGCAACATCTCAGTTGTTTCAAACATTTCTTCAACATTAAAACCCTTAACTGACTACGCAGTGTAATGCACAGATTAAAACCCAGCCATGCTGCTGGCTGCAGACGGCGAGTAACGAATGCAGGAGTTGTAGCCGTAGATCTGAAGCTGACCAAAATTGTCTCTTCAGCCTTGACAAAAATCTTAACCAGGTCAGTGTATGTACACACACACCCAGAAGAATATAGAAAATGGCTGGGCCCATGGTTTCCTCTGACTGCAGCCTGTTTAAGCCGTCTACATATTCAACAGAACATTCTCACGGGAAAAAAACTCTGAAATGTGTATTTATCTTCTACCTACTGTATGTATATATTATGTCTATATCTATCTTTTTTCTGTATCTTTAAGTCTCTCCATCTTTCTTATTTCTCCATATTTCTGTCTTTTTATCACATCTTTTATCTCTTTGTGTCTCTTTCCATCATTCTTTTCTGTATCTATCATGTATGTATTTAATTACCAAGCTCAGTCTTATAGATCCAGGGGGATTATTTCACGTCCGACAGCCAAGCCAGGTCAAAACTTTACATTCAGTGGAGACAAGACTTTAGCTGCGTGTCAGGGGCAGAGCATAAAACACTTGGGCTATTTTGTGTACTTTTACCTTCGCCATATTTACCAGGAGTAGGAGAGGAAGTGCTGCCATCAAAACTAAATTTGGGGCTTTTTAAAATCGCAGAAATACTTGCCTGCTTTCTAGGTTTTAGTGGCATGTTTTTCTGTCTGCTGTCGGGAGCTTCTGTTCACCTGCTTGCGAGCCCACTTAACTCAGCGTCAGTGAGGTGGGGGGCGGTCTGGTTTGCAGGGCGGGGCGCCCCCCTTGAATAGTGGTAGGGAATCGCTGCAGATGCTTCCTCAGATTAAAACTATTCCCGCCACTGGCCTTGCACATTGCATCACAAATACTGCAGCGAGTGTAATCTGCAATTGAAAAGTGGAGCCATATTTTCGAGCACTTTCTATCAGCCATGCTTTGCTGATAGGAAGCGCTCGTCAGCGGCTACTGACGTCATTACGCTCTTGTGCGTGCAATGCTGTGTTCATATCCGGCATGGAAAATGGCCCACTCTTCCACTCCCTCAGTGTTACAATGATGCGTTTAGGAACCGAAACATGGTACCGTTTGATTTTACGTGAATCGGTACTCAGTAGTACCGACGGAATTTGGTCGGTACCTATAAAAGTACCAAATTCGGTACCCATCCCTACATCTATGCACTACTTTGTGTTAGTAACATGAAGTCCTAATAAAATACATTGCAGTCTGTGGCTGTAATATGACAAATAGTAAAATAAAATAGAGATTGGAATCCATTTGTGGACCTAAATCTGCTGTTTCTACATTTCTGTGCCTTGTTAGACTTGTACTTTACCATTCCAGGAAGCCAGCATCTTGGTGTCCAGGTGGGGTTGAGGGCGAATCTTCCTCACTTCTGCCATTCTGGCTCTGGCTGAAGTCATGAGTTCATTGACTTTCTCAACCGCGATGCCAAAGTGAGCAGCTGTTAGCTCAACTGAATAACAGACAATCAGCACATTCTTCCCCTGCAGCTCCCCATGTGGGTCCTGGCAACAGAGAGCACAGAACATTCACGGAAACTGACCTTTGGTGCCTGCGACAGATGCCATGTCAGTGCATCAATGAGCCTTACAGCTTTGCCAGATTTAGCTCACAAACTACAATTGGACAGACTTTCAAAAGCAACTATGGCCATAATAAGCAAATAACACAATGAGACCTGTTCAGGTGCAACGTTGCCTTGCTCCTTGACTCCATAGTGATGCATAAAGATGTCTGCGAGCGTGGCAGCTCCGACTGCGCCCTCTACCACATCTGGCAAAAGCTCCCTCACTTCTGATGCTGTCCAGACACAGAAGGCCCCCTCTCGCTTTTCTAGCCCCCCTGATACTGGGACCGAGTCGGCATCTTCTGCACTGTAGAAGCCTCCAGACTGGAAAATAGAAATAACAAAGGGCAAACACAGCACTAATAATTAGAGTGATAATAAGGTGTAAAAAAAGATCTAAACTAAATTCATCCTTTATTGCAGCCGAACAACTTGGCTGAACGTTTATAAGATTCATCCTTTAACCTTGAGTACATTAAGTCAGTGGGGACAGAGTTTTCCATATTAGAAACAACTGTTTATAACACATTTCCAGATGACACTGTACTTGTGTATGACTGAAAAAGGTTTCTACAAACTTCTAATTAGGGTCCCATGACTTTTTTCATTTCATAGCGAATTAATATATGAGTCAAAGACCCATTTGTTTTAGCAACCTGCCACAGGTTGGGCGATGATCAATATGTACTCTGAAAGGTAAGAGAGGTAGAAATAAATCTGCACAGCCAACTGAGAACAAAAGCAAAGACTGGCATCCCCGGACCACCAGGTCTCCATAGGAAACAAGAGGTGCTACCCACATGCTGACAGGAAAAAAACATATCCCCACCACTCCGTGTGAACTTTAGTATCTCACCCGACATACATCCGGTGTGGACAGTAAGGGCAGTTAGTTTTATTAAAAACTGTGGTGGGCAATAAGTTTTATTATTGAAATTTCATTAGCAAACATTTTTGAAAATATGTGCCACTTTGTGTTACAATAAAATACAATGACATTTGTGGTTGTAATGTGACAAAATGAAAAAGAAAATGTTCAAGGGGTGAATATTTTTGCAAGGCACTGTATGCCTGAGCACTGACAAAACATTGCTCTTAATCTAAGCCTAGGGAAGCACTAACATTACTACCATATTTGATGGTAATTAATAAAGACCTATAAAGCCATGTAAGCTCTCTGGTTTTAATAGAATATAACAGGCAACATCATTTTTACAGTTAAAACGAGAACTCAGGGATTCTGCCTCAGTAAAGGACGCCCTGACAAAGTGAGTCTCCAAAAAGAGGATAGAGTCTACAGAAAATTACTCCAGGGCATGGTCATTTTTTAGAGTGTAATTACTTAATAAATCTTGGAGAATTGTATAATAACAGTATGGTTTTAAACGATAACAGTATGGTTTTAAACGTATGCTCTGTTCACTGCTATGCCCTCTTTAATCAAAGAGGAGAAAGGTTGACCTGTACTGGAGAGTGAGGCTTTAATAGGCCTTTTGTCAGCAAGGTTCCACCTGGTGCCTTAAGGGATGTATGAGCATGCCAGCAGTACTCAAAAGCAACTAAGATAGTTTTCACAGAAAAAAAAAGTAGCAGTCGAGGTGTCGATGGTTCACCTTGTCACTTAGGTCCCTGGAGACATAGAGCAGTATGTCCTTAGCCACATCTGCATACAACTGCTCACCTGATACCTAGAGAGAAATGGAGAACACCTCCATTAGGGCCATGATTCAACCGGTGCGCAACCTTAACGGTATCATCCTGTGATTTGTCAACAGGATGTTCCCAGCAGAAAACCTACAAGAGTGCCTAGGCAGCTGCTATGTCATCATTAACCACAGCAAGTCTGTGTGGCTGTATTTCAGCTTGTGTTTGTTGGTCTTTGTTAGTGGGTAAGTCTACACAGAAAAACAGGTCAGGGCGGCACAAGCTCAGGAAGATACCACAAACTCTGGCACTCAGTTTCAACTAGTTTTTACCTAATCCCAAACAAACAAAGCAAACAACCACCCTATTTTGGAATGTGAGATGCTCTGCAAGTCTCACACTGAGTGTTTTGGCTGGCCGAGTGAAGTGCCAGCAGAGCCAAGATAGTCTTAGAACAACACAGTCAACTCATCCCCAAAACATCACAAGACCAAACTGCATTGAACAATCAGGTCTGTAGAGGCCTGAGCCTGACTGTCCCTCCATCCAGGACTTGTACAGCCGTAGGGTCAGGAAACAGGCTACTAATAGCTCTGCAGAGCCCACACACCCTAGTTACAATTTGCGTGGACTTTTAACTTTGTCCAATAAAGCTGATTGTTAGGAGAATATAGAAACCCAAACCTGAAAAGCAGTTATGTAAGCCACAGCCAGCTGAGCCTGGTCATAAAGCATCTTCTCAAAGTGAGGTACGTGCCAGGAGGAGTCTGTGGAGTAACGATGAAAACCCTGAAAAACAGCCACAGAATGAGGAATACAGTTACTAATTAACAGTGTAAAAAAGACATACAACAAGGACCAATGCTGTATGATTAAGAAAGTGAAGCTCTAAGTGTCTAAATCAGAACTGGGATGTTCACAGAAAGAACAGAACACAAAACAGATATACACTGCTCAAAGAAAATAAAGGGAACACTGAATTAACACATCCTGGATCTGAATGAATGAAATATTCTCACTGATTAATTTGTTCTGTACAAAGTTGAATGTGCTGACAACAAAATCACACAAAAATCATCAATGGAAATCAAATTTATTAACCAATGGATTTGGAGCCACACACAAAATTAAAGTGGAAAAACACACTACAGGCTGATCCAACCTTGATGTAATGTCCTTAAAACAAGTCAAATTCAATTCAATTCAAATCAAATTCAATTCAAAAATACTTTATTAATCCCAAAGGGAAATTAAATGTTGTTATAGCTCATATTATGAAGGTTTCCTCAAAGAGCCGTTGTAGATGCTGATGGCTGTGGGCAGGAAGGATCTCCTGTAGCGCTCCGTCTTACAGCAGATCTGAAGAAGCCTCTGACTGAAGACACTCTGTTGTTGTAGGACAGTCTCATGAAGAGGATGCTCAGGGTTCTCCATAATGTTCTTCATTTTATGAAGAATCCTTCTTTGCACAATGATCTCCAGAGGTTCTAGAGGAGTCCCCAGAACAGAACCAGCCTTTTTTATCAGCTTGTTGAGCTTTTTAAGTCCCTGGCTCTGATGCTGCTTCCCCAGCAGATGATGGTAGAAGAGATCACACTTTCCACAACAGACTTATAGAAGATATGCAGCATCTTGCTGCAAACACCAAAGGACCTAAGCTTCCTCAAGAAGTACAGTCTGCTCTGTCCCTTCTTGTAGATGGCTTCACAGTTGCATCTCCACTCTAGTCTGTTGTCCAGGTGAACACCGAGGTATTTATACTCCTCCACCACCTCCACTTCTTCTCCCATGATGGAAATAGTTTTTGACATATTCCTGTTTCTCTTAAAATCTACAATCATCTCCTTTGTTTTAGTCATGTTCAAAATGAGATGATTGTTTCCACACCATGCCACAAAGCGGTCCACCACCTTCCTGTACTCAGCTTCTTGTCCATCTCTGATCCACCCCACGACTGCAGAATCATCCGAGTATTTCTGCAGATGACAGGAGTCTGTCTTGTACTGGAAGTCTGAGGTGTACAGAGTGAAAAGGAATGGTGAGAGTACAGTCCCCTGTGGTGCTCCTGTGCTGCTGACTACCTGGTTAGACTCATAACCCTTCAGTCTCACAAACTGTGGTCTGTTTGTCAGGTAGTCTTTAATCCAGGAGATTGTTGAGGCCTCCACCTGATTCTTCTGGAGTTTCTGACAAAGCAAATCAGGTTGGATTGTATTAAATGCACTGGAGAAATCAAAGAACATGATCCTCAGTGCTGCTGGCTTTGTCCAGATGACAGTGGGTTTGTTGAAGCAGGTGTATGATAGCATCTTCAACTCCAACTCCACAGTGATAAGCAAACTGAAAGGGGTCCTGATGGTTTACTGTTTGCTTACTCAGGTGGGCCAACAGGAGTCTCTCTAGGACCTTCATGATGTGAGATGTCAGGGCAACAGGTCTATAGTCATTGAGGACTGATGGGTGAGTTTTCTTTGGTACCGGAACAAGTCAAAATGAGGCTCAGTATTGTGTGTGGCCTCCATGTGTCTGTATGACCTTCCTACAACACCTGGGCATGCTCCTGATGAGACGGCAGATGATCTCCTGAGGGATCTCCTCCCAGACCTGGACCAAAGCATCCGCCAACTCCTGGAGAGTCTGTGGTGCAACGTGATGTTGGTGGATGGAGCGAGACATGATGTTCCAGATGTGCTCAATCAGATTCAGGTCTGGGGAACGGGCGGTCCAGTCCATAGCTTCACTGTCTTCATCTTGCAGGAACTGCTGACACACTCCAGCCACATGAGGTCTAGCATTGTCCTGCATTAGGAGGAACCAAGGGCCAACCTCACCAGCATATGGTCTCACAAGGGGTCTGAGGATCTCATCTCGGTACCTAATGGCAGTCAGGCTACCTCTGGTGAGCACATGGAGGGCCATGGGATCCTCCAAAGAAATGCCACCCCACACCATTACTGACCCACTGCCAAACTGGTCATGCTGAAGGATGTTGCAGGCAGCAGATCGCTCTCCACGGTGTCTCCAGACTCTGTCACGTATGTCACATGTACTCAGTGTGAACCTGCTTTCATCTGTGAAGAGCACAGGACGCCAGTGGCGAATTTACCAATCCTGGTGTTCTTTGGCAAATGCCAAGCGTCCTGCACGGTGTTGGGCTGTGAGCACAACCCCCATTTGTGGACGTCTGGCCCTCATACCATCCTCATGGAGTCGGTTTCTAACCGTTTGTGCAGACACATGCACATTTGTGGCCTGCTGGAGGTCATCTTGCAGGGCTCTGGCAGTGCTCCTCCTGTTCCTCCTTCCACAAAGGTGGAGGTAGCGGTCCTGCTGCTGGGTTGTTGCCCTCCTACAGCCTCCTCCACGTCTCCTGGTGTACTGGCCTGTCTCCTGTTTGCTGAACTCTGTTGAGATATTAACTGCAACTATGTACTCTGATTGAGTGTTTCGGCAATATTACTCAAGGTTGCTTTCATGTAAAGCAAGGGATGAATGTGTGGAATAGCACCTCTTGCTCACTTGAAAGTATGGAGGGGGATATATGATGCAGTCCTACACATAAAACCTATGGGTTAAGCTGAAAAGAAGAGATTTAGGACTTTGGACAATCTAGACAGATCTTGCAAAAAAAATGGCTAAATGCTTGACTCCACTCAACCTGTGACCGTTTCCATTAATAGCTTTTCACATGCATTTCATAACAACCTAAATACCCTTTAAACATTTGGTCTTTTTCAAGTTTTTGCTGTTCCTTATTTCCAACCAACTGTTAGAGACTACTATAACAAGATGTTTTTTACTTTTTTCCTTCGTACAGGTTTGACAGAAATAGCACGACTACACTCATACTGAAAAACCTGACTGTATAAAAAATGTGCAAACATTTATAATAACTTCCTACATTCACAGCCTGGACACAAACCTGTGCGACGTGGTCATGGATGCCTCCCAGCGCCATCATTCGGAGTGTGTGCATGGCCATCTGCAGCGCCTCAACCCCCTCTGAGGTGCGACGATTTGCGGACCAATAACACATGAGGAACATAAGATTCACTGTGGAGGCACAGAAAGACCAAATCAAATGAGTTCTCATGCAGCTGCTGTTATCTGTGAAGCAGTTCTGAACTATGGTGACACCACAGCACTGGACAGGAAGAGCTGAGCTTTGGCTGCAGTCACATAACTTGGAAACATGGCACCTTCTCGCCGGGTCATGCAGAGGTTTGGGTGTTTTTACTTTTACTGTAAAATAAAAAAGCTTCCAAATTATAACAGAACAGTTTTTGTGATTAACAGTTTAGGGGGTAGGAGTATTTCCCTTTCCAATTGTCCCTAGTATCTCTGGAAAGTTGCTGCAGCCAAAACAGAGGCTGATGAGCACCCTGGCTCCTGGTGAGCCTACCTGGTGAGGGGAACTTTGGAGCATCTCTAAAGCCTCCATACTCTTCCTCATAGGAATGGGCCAACTGCTGGAAGCATCGATTAGCAACATCTGGGGCCAAGGGAGGGCTTTCTCCTGGGTTTGCAGTAATAGTTGTCCCTTTCTTTAGAGCATCGATGATCCTCTGCCCACTGGACTCTAACGTTGCTCGGTTGTATTGCCACTGAGAGAAAGTCACTTTTTAGAGCGTCTAAATGCATTTATATGTACAGTGCCTGAACTTTTCCACAATATTTAATGTTATAATCGCAAACTTTGATGTATTTTACTGGGATTTACAAATCGCTGACGTGATGATAACCGAATCAAATGATACAAGGTTCTCCTTGAACAGGTTTTCCTACAGGATTTTTGTGTATTTAGCTCCATATATATTCTCATCAACTTTGATCAGCTTCCTTCTCCCTGCTGAAGAAAAGCACCTCCACAACATAATGCTGTCATTACCATGTTTCCTGCCACACAAATTGCTTTGCATGTGGGAAACCTTTTTCAGTTTTGGTCTTATCTGACCAGAGCCACATGTTTGCTGTGTCCCTTACATGGCTTGTAGAAACTTGGTGTTACTTACTGTGTTCCTTGGTCTACATGATGCTGTTTGATCACTAATTTTCTCTGCCAAACCTCTGAGGCGTTCACAGAACAGCTGGATTATACTGAGACTAAATTACCAATTACTAAACGTGCAATTTCGTAATTTATGAGGTGATTTCTGAAAGCAGTTGAAACCACCCCACAAAATACACCAAAGTTTGTGGTTGTAACATGAACAAATATGGAAAGGATCATTCTTCAACCTGTCTGAAGGGCTAACAGAGTTTAACTTGGACATATTTTCAGTTTACGTATTGAGTCTTTGAGAAAAGTGGTGCCACCTGTTCAATGATTCTCATCAGAACTGTCTTGAAGCCGGGTCTTCTTCCTTGGTCCCTTGGGGGAAAGTATGTGCCTCCGATAAAAGGTTGAAGGTTGGGAGTTAACCACACACTCATTGGCCATCCTCCACCTCCACTTGTTGCCTGACATAAAAACATAAGAATTTGTGAAATTTTTAGAAACAGCATTTGTGGAGAAAACCTTAATGTCAGTAGAGATGTACACAAACCTGTACAAAGGTCATGTAGACCTTGTCAACATCAGGTCTCTCTTCTCTGTCTAGTTTGATGCAAACAAAGTTGTCACTAAGGATTTTTCCAATTTCTTTATCCTCGAAACACTCCCTCTCCATAACGTGACACCAGTGGCATGTTGAATAGCCCACTGGTGATCAGAGACAAACAATAATAAAGAATTGTTTCTACAGGAAACACAATTATAGAAAATGTAAAGCACAGTGAATAGCGAAAAATGTAAAGTAGTCATTTTTGTCTGAAAATTGATTCTATAGGCAGCATTTTGGCACTTAATCTAAATCTTTTAACAAACGGTGTTGAGGTTGTACATTATCTTAACCTTGCAACGCCACGGCCTGTTCACATCTTGTTAGAGATCATAAAGGACTTTTTGACAGCACTCATTGGATTGACCAATCCTCCTGATAATGGGAGTCCAAAGAACTTAATGAAGATTTAAGGAGAGTTGGAGGTTTTCCACAGTTGGGAAAGTCTTTTGGAGCTCTTTCTAACAACAGCCAATTCCAAGATCATCAGGTCAAACTGGGTGCTGATCAAAAAAAACAAGAAAATCTCCAAAATTGACGACGTCACGCTTGAATAAAATTTGCAGCTGCCCACATGGGAAAGCCAGATGCCTTCTGGCTTTCATCTTTGTATTTACATTCTCTTGTAATAATCTGTCAATGTGTATTATAACAACATTCACCAAAATCTCAATTAAAGTTTTTCTTTATGATATACTGTGAAGGATAACTTCTGACATTTATTTCTTTTGGGGTCATTAATGTTGAACTGATTGCAACACAACAAAACCCAATAATTTCTGTTAAAGTAATAATAAAGTTAAACTAGGCTTCTTACCTGATAAGAAGATAGGCTTGTCTTCCCTCTTTGCCTTTTCAAAAGCTTCCTGTCCCCATGGATACCTGCACACACGAACAAATGATATACTTTTCAATATACCAGTTTAATAAAAATGGATAAATGTCAGGTTTAAAGGGACTCACCAGTCGACAGGGTTGTGAGCATGCTGTAACAGATACGGCGATCGCTCTTGGGCCAACCTGTTTGTATGCTTGTGATGATTGGACGATGGATGGTCACCCCCTGATGCCATGCTGATGAACACAGACAGACTGTATAGACAGCAAAACGTGTTTGCAAAAATACAGCCTCTACCGCCAACAATCAGCAGTTTCATTTTTATCTCAATATAAACATTTACCTTTTTGTTACTTTGACAAGTAAGCACAAAATGTAAAATGGACAGCATGAAACTTCATAGTTTACTAGAGTCATAACTATGCACTTACCTCTGAAGTTATTTTGTGCAGAAAAAATAAAAACATGTCAGGTGTAGTTACTCATTATTTCATTCCTATTACGCAGCTATCCGGGGTTATGTAGTAATATCTTGGAAGTTGGAGCTGACACATGCAATTTGAGTGATTTCTAGTTGCAAGTCCAAAAAAGGAACATGCTAACAGACACATGCTGTGCAGCATAGGGTGTGCCACTGATTTAATGAGAAGAAAACTGCCATTGTATATGCATTGCAGCCATAATGGAAATTGAACTCAACTTTCCAAGAGAGAATTCCGACTTTAGGTGTTGTTCCTGTTGTATTTCTAACTGGGAAGTCCGAAAATACGACATCAGAGTACAAATAGAATGCATAATTATTAAAGACTTGCCCGGGAGCGACTTGATACAGCTGAAGAGGCTCAGCCTCTCGTTGATCTGTCTGTCACAACTATACCAGCTATATGTGGAAGATTAATTGCACAAACGATGGGAACAAGCTCCTCTTCTCAAAGCCATTTGATTTTGAATTGTTCTTCAGTTATTAGTTAATAGTTAGTTACTATGAATTATTTTAGGATAATAGCTACAAACAGCTTAAACAGCTTTTACTTGAACAAGCCACTCTCCTTAGGATGCAAAAGAGTTCACAACCCTACCACCACAATGACATACATAGGAGGCTACAGTGCAACAGAAATGGAAGGAGTGCCCAGACCACAGTCCACAGTCACTCAATCAGATTCAAGTGTGTACTTCAACTAGACTACTGTCAAAATCTTAAATGTTCGTTTACGCCTTTCTGGTATGCTTTTAATCATTGTATAACATTAGTGTGTCTGAGTTTAAAATAGAAAACTGATGACTGGATCGTTTCTTTTAGGATTTTCTGCTAGGATGCACAATGCATGCTTTCATCAATTAAGGCAAGTCGTCCAGTATCTGAAACGGTAAAGAAGTCCCACACTACTCCACTTCTCCCACCATGTTTCTGCAGGTTGATTACCCTCAAGGATCAATAAACGACCAAACTAGGAAAAGCATTAGTGGTAACAATAAGTCCACAGTCGTTTGGAAACTGGAGGAACCGACTCTATTAGGTGAACTGAGCCAAATGTTTAGGATCTCAGAAGGAGAACCCTATTTCCCTTCGCTTTTTCGTGCGGTACCAGGTATCAAACTGCCTGTATCGAATTCCATTTAATTGTTGTACAATTAAGTATTCGCCATCATTAAAGCATGATCGTACACCTTATGATAGATTTTAAATTTCCCCTAAACTCGGCTACAATATTTAATTCACAAAATCTTTAATCATTTTTTTTTTTTCATGTGAGCCGCACCGGTATCGCTATTCTCAGAGTTAGCGGATATACGTAAGGATGTTCTAATTGAAACCAGTCACAAAAGCTAATGCGTGGTATTGGAAATAAGTGTTGTTTTGTTGCATTTCTACCTGGGCCGAATTTAAGGAGATGATATTCTAGCTTCAACTAATCGTCTTTGTTCAGCATTGCACTCTTCTTGATTTAAGTCAGGGTTTGGGTAATTTTAAATACGTGTTTTTTATATGGAGTTTTGCGTAGCTTGTTGAAAGCGGCGTCAACTGTCATAACTCCAAAGGAAACACAATTATATTGACGTACTTTTAAATATTCTGTTAAAGGTTAGTTAGTAAGTTAGGCCAAGCTAGCTGTATTACCTGAGGTAGCGGGCCGGCTGTGGTTGGAGGAACCGCTGTGACTTAACGCTCAGTGGGTTGGGAATGTCTTCGAAACCTCTTGTGGGACCACCTGAGCTCCGCAGTGGACAGTCAGCTCCCAAAAAGGCCGCAGCCAGAGAGCGTATAGTCCCCGCTGTAGTGTTTCTAAACACCGACCAACGCCATGCTTGTCTCAACATCCTAATCCACTAAGTGCATTACTTAAGCGCGCTAATGTTAGCTGTTTTGTTTACACACAGCAGCCCAAACTTCCTGACATGGGATAGACTGACTTACTGTATTACCGCCATTCGACACAAGATGGCGCTCGACGCCAAATAAAATGACTGCAATGAAAGTTCCTGCGCAGAAGCCCGGAATTTGATTTCAGCATTTTCCAAACAGAAAAAAAAAAAAAGAAGAGAATTGAAAAAGATTTCTATGTCCATTGTCTAGTTGCTGTTTTATCCCCCCCTCCTTTGTGAATTTCCTTTCTTAGGTTGTCTGCTCCCTCCTGTCATCCCATCTTTCTTTCCTTGTGTCTGTCCTGACTTTTTCCTTATGTCCACCCTGCTTTTCTTTCTTTCCTCCTTGTGTCTTACCTACTTTTTGTCTTTTTTGCATCCTACTTCCATTCCCATCCTGTGTCCATTCTTTATTTTTTCTCCCTTCTGTAATTTCTTTCTTATATCCTTTTTTCCTCTCTTTACTCCCTTTCTGCCTCCTTCCTATTTCCTTCTGTTGTTCCTTTCTTATGTCCTACCTCCATGCCTTTTTTGTGCCGTTTCTTTTGTTTTCTTTCATCCCTTGTCCATCCTTCTTTGTTTCTTGGCTTTGCTTTCCTTTGTTCTGCCTTTCCTTCCTTTCCTTCTCATTCTTTTTTTTTTTTTTCATTTACTCAATTTTGGAAATTAGAGTCTGGATATTTGTGCAGTTTAACTGAAAAATGAAAACCTTGTGAGTTCTACATTTTTGTCCAAAGCAGATTTACTCAAAATATTTACTTTGTTGTTTTGTCACTCACTCACTCAATCAAAAAAAAAAAAAAAAAATATATATATATATATATATATATATAAACTCACCGGCCACTTATTAGGTACACCTCTCCGACTGCTCTTCAACGTAGATTTCTAATCAGCCAATCATATGGCAGCAAGTCAATGCATTTAGGCATGTAGACATGGTCAAGACGATCTGGTGCAGTTCAAACCGAGCATCAGAATGGGGAAGAAAGGTGATTTAAGTGACTTTGAACGTGGCATGGTTGTTGGTGCCAGACGGGCTGGTCTGAGTATTTCAGAAACTGCTGATCTACTGGAATTTTCACACACTACGATCTCTAGGGTTTACAGAGAATGGTCCGAAAAAGAGAAAATATCCAGTGAGTGGCAGTTCTGTGGGCACAGATGCCTTGTTGATGCCAGAGGTCAGAGGAGAATGGTCAGACTGGTTCGAGCTGATAGAAAGGCAACAGTAACTCAAATAACCACTTATTACAACCAAGGCATGCAGAAGAGCATCTCTGAACTCACAACACGACGAACCTTGAGGCGGATGGGCTACAGCAGCAGAAGACCTCCCCGGGTGCCACTCCTGTCAGCTAAGAACAGGAAACTGAGGCTACAATTCGCACATGCTCACCAAAATTGGACAAAAGAAGATTGGAAAAGGGTTGCCTGGTCTGATGAGTCTCGATTTCTGCTGCCACATTCGGATGGTAGGGTCAGAATTTGGCATCAACAACATGAAAGCATGGATCCATCCTGCCTTGTATCAACAGTTCAGGCTGGTGGTGGTGGTGTAATGGTGTGGGGGATATTTTCTTGGCACATTTTGGGCCCCTTAGTACCAACTGAGCATCGTGTCAATGCCACAGCCTACCTGAGTATTGTTGCTGACCATGTCCATCCCTTTATGAACACAGTGTACCCATCTTCTGATGGTTACTTCCAGCAGGATAACGTGCCATGTCATAAAGCACGAATCATCTCAGACTGGTTTCTTGAACATGACAATGAGTTCACTGAACTCAAATGGCCTCCACAGTCACCAGATCTCAATCCAATAGAGCACCTTTGGGATGCGCTGGAATGGGAGATTCACATCATGGATGTGCAGCTGACAAATCTGCAGCATCTGTGTGATGCTATCATATCAATATGGACCAAACTCTCTGAGGAATGTTTCCAGTACCTTGTTGAATCTATGCCACAATGGATTAAGGCAGTTCTGAAGGCAAAAGGGGGTCCAACCCAGTACTAGCAAGGTTTACCTAAGAAAGTGGCTGGTGAGTGTACATATATATACATATATATATATATATATATATATATATATATATATATATATATAAACAAGAAATGAATTCTGTTTATGTACAAAAAATATTAACATAGGTCTCTAACAAAAACATAAAAGAGACAGACACGTTTTCAACGTCCTTTCACGCCTTTCAAGTTGAGCTTCACAACTGTTGCAACGAAATCACTTCGAGTCACCACGTCTGAGGCGATGATGTTCATTGGCGTCTTGTTGTATTGCTGTTGCACCCATCGTAGCATCTTTGGCAGACCCCTCCGCACAACGTTGGTGAAGTTGTCACAAAAGCGAAGGACGTACTTGAGAATGCTGGAATTATGTGGTAGGGTTGGATTCAAGCCACAGACAAAGAAATCTGGATAATAAGGGTCATATCACAGGTGTATCTTCAGAGGCACAGAATGTAGAGTAAAATCAATACATGGTAAAAATACATGAATTTTTTGGTGTGAGGGTTGCAGCGATAGCAGCAGAAACACAAGTTCTGGTCAATGAAAGAGAACTGAAAAACCCTAGAATCAACTTAGCCAATAAATGATTCTAGAAACAAGGAATACTCACAATGGGGAGACTTCTCTTTTTCCAAATCCTGACTGAGTTTGGCAATAATTTTTGCACGGTCCATACTGTTGCCATAGTAATATTTAATTTTTCTCCATATCAGAGGCTGATGAAATGCCAAATGGTCATATGAAACTATTATGTTTTTGCCTTGATTCCAGCAAGTCTTCAATGTGGGAGTGTCCTGTGGTGATGCAGTATTATTGTCAATTAAATGTTCTTAAATTCTAGGGCAGTTATTTTTAAGAGATGTATGACCAAAAGATGAGGTCAAATGATTTTAAGAAAAAAAAAAGCATTACCGTATTCAGGATGAGTTTGGCTCCAAAGAGGTTTGTGATGAACCTAATGAGGTGGCTGTGAAGTTGTGCAGAAATCGTTTGGTCAAATCCCTCAAAGTGGGATAAAGACAAGATAAGGATTTCTTTAAGATGACTTTCTGCCCACACGTTTATTTCCCTGAGTACCGTCTGATTATGGGGAAAAAAAAAAATCATAAATCATCATTCAGTCACACGCAATCAAATGTTCTTCGGTGTATTTAAAACATGGAGCAAACACCCGAGAAGCATGTATTTCCTAGCCAGGATTCAGGCTTTGTTCGGCCTTAACCTGCAGAAATTGAGTGTTTACCTCCACATCTGTCTGAGTGTACAGCCCGTGGTGAAAGTAGAGCCTGGTGGGATCCGTGTCTTTTGGCTTGCGGGCGATCCTAAGGTCAAAGTAGCGAACTCCAGCATTCAGCTGCTCAGTGATGCTCACCTCCTGCGATAAAAAAACAAAATTTCCATCTATCTCACAGACAACATTTGAAGCTGTTGCAGTTAAAACTCTCCATACCTGAGTGGATGCCCATGTGTGCACTATTTTTCGTAGACAATAAATTCTGCTAAATCTTTTCAGTCCGTTAGGCTCGATGATTCGGGAGTTGACATCTAGATCGTAACTCATTGAGTCATGGCTTCCTAGGAATAACACAAAAATAACACATAGGAAAGTATTGCTCTGGTTTTATAGTGCCATACTATCAATTTCCAGGGGATTGCCACTTGTCTTTAAATTTGGTGTACTGAAATGTTTAGGATAATTTAGCTGGAGTTGGCAGGTTGATTAGTCAGTGACTTTCTGGTAACAGTTTTTAGAGGATTTTCTTACTTTTCCATCCGAAACACCCATTCCACAAACTTCAATGGATTTATCGAGATTTTACAGCTGTAGCTTTGGCTGTTTGTTTAGGATTGTTGTCCTTCTGAAAGGTGCACATTTACCCCATTCTCAAGTTTTTTGGAGATTCAAACACAATGGTCCTCAAATCTTTTTACATGTGGACCATGGTCATGAAGTTGAAAGTACTCACAGGCCTCAATTTCTTTTACAAGTCAAAAACACAAAAAATATTTTTTTACTAACCCTAACTCTTGTTTAAAAACTCCTGTATGTAGCCAAGTTTAATGAATGGGTGTGCCCATGTCTGCTTTGGAGGAAAACCCACTGGACATTTGTTGTTCTATTTCCTATTGAAAAGCATTATTAATAAAGGAATATTACTTTTATCAGTACATTTTCCTCTCAAAAAACAAATTAACGTTTGGTAAACAAAATGTGAAAAGTTTAAGGGTTGTGAATGTTGTTGCCAAACGATGGAGACTGTTGAGAAGATTATCTCAGTTTGATTCCACTTTGAAGCACTTGAAACTCCATTATTCTGGGGTAGAGTTAGACATGTAGTCTTTAGATTTAGATTAGAAGTTAGATTTGAAACATGTTAGAACATGATAATTACCAGAACACAAAAGTTGTTTTTATTATGACTTCAAATAGAAGTGTATGGCACAGTGATTGGAGTTTCCTACCTGGTATGGCCAGTTTGTACAGAGGGGTGGTGTGAAGCTTAGCTGGTAATTGCGACATCCAGTCAGAGTAGCTCATGGCTTTTTATCCTTTAGTTTCCAACAACCATCACCTGACTCCTAATCTTCCAAAACAGAGAGATACAAGGCAAGAGTAAAGCTCACCGGCCTGAAGAAGTAAAGTTCATGAACATTAACGAGAATGTTTTTAAGATCCTTCTCACCCTGCAAAAATAATGTATTCCTTTCTTCCTCCTTGAAGCTGTCAAATCTGACAGTGTAGCTATAATTTAGTATGCACGAGTAGCTGGATTGTTCTTGTTACAAGTCTCCAAACCATTGTGGGAGGAGTAAAACAGTTGTTTCTCCTGTTGTTCAGGTTTTCTCATTACACTATAATAAAACTTCCTCATACAATCACTATTTCCTACTGCCAGAACAAACGCAGCAGGTCTTTCAGCTTTCAACTTTACAAACTCTGTTACTGCATCAGTTCAGCCACTGGCCACGTAATATTTTATTCATTCAGGGGGGAAAGTCTAATTCTGTCGTGAAAAATGGTTTTCAATCTTTTGTTACTTCTTGCACTTCAATTTTTCACTAAATCTCCTTGGTTTTGTAGTGAAGTTAAATCTGGATCCAACATTATTAATTCTAAATACAAATAATGTATTTTTTTAAATCAACATCTAAAAATAATTATTTAGAGTCACATTTTAAAAAGCTGGATGAGTTATCAAAGACCTTGACTGTCAGGTGACCAGCTACAGAAACTATTGAAATATTTGTCTGAGACAGACCGGTTGAGCCACGAAGAAGGTTCCGCCCTCTTCATACTGTCTAACCCTGCTTAGTCTGGGCAGTTTTCTTTCTGTTACCACACAGAAAGTGAACACTAGATGCAAATTTTGACTCCTGAAAAAACATACAAATATGTTGAATGACCAAACACTCTTTTTCTAACTTTGCTTTGTATTTTTGGATAGGAGATGACACCCGTTCCTACTTGCTTGTTCTCCTTGTAGATGTGAACAGCAAAAATAAAGTACAATTATGTGGTCCCTTGCAAAAGTAAGTCCTGAAACATCTTCACTTTGTCATGTTACAACCACAAATTTAATGTTGTAGAGTGAACATCTTACAGAGAACCTATGAAGTTTCATTGTCCCTTCCTAATTCTGAGAGGGTTGCTCAAACCAGCACTCCATAATGGGTCTAGATCTTCCTAACCTTACGAGTATTACACTGAACAGGGTTACTGAAGAATCTATTAAGATGGTGTCAGGGAATGAAACACCTAACCTTTTACAGCCTACATCCAGAAGTCACACCCTTTATCCACCAATGGATTTGCCAGACTCATAGCCCCCGTAGTCAGTCAACTCACAAAGTACACATCTGTTAACGGCTGCTCACTTTCCTAATTTTAGCCAAAGTCCGGAATGAAATCTGACTGAAAATATGCATGATGACCGGCAGAGAATTGTGAAGAAGAGACAATCTCATTTTAAAAACTTTTGTACGGTTAGGTGGGCTCATAGTGTCAAGTTACAGACTTAACAGGAAATATTACTAGGTTGGAAATCTTTTAGAAATTAGTTATTTTTTCTCTTTTTTCCAAAGTGCCAACTTACTTTTTTTAAGGCTCCAACACTTAAAATACAGTGGCTGACAAAAGTGTTTACATCCTTATTAAAATTTTGTTTTATATGTAGTAGGTTAGTTGATGGTATAGTCAAATAAATATATGTTATAAGGTAAGAGTTGAATTAAAAGTTTTGAAAATTCCTCCAACTGTGCTCTCTTGTTTGAAATTCATTTAAAGGTTGTAAACAAAAACATAAAGCTGTATAAGTGTCATAATCAAATTAAGGTAGAAGTCCTTTTTCCTAATCAGGACATAAAAACAAACCCCACCTATTGAGAACAGGAAATTAGATGTTTTCCAAGTGGATACTTCACTTTGACTCTGTTATTCATATCATTTTAAAACTGCTGACAGATAACAGGTTGATTTCAAAGCTAGCAGAAAGTCATTCATTTGGTGTAGTTGGTGTAACTTTCAAAGGAAAGGTCCAGTTCTGACTTTGACTGACTTTGCTGTTTCATACTGATCTTAACTGAATGTGACGTACCAGTGCATCTTTTGTGTTATTTGGTACCTTGAAAATACACCAAGAAGCCAAAATGGCTGTTGTCAGGGATATAGGAGCTGGAACCAGTGATGGAATCGACACCAATACTGAACACCTTCCATGACCATTAACCACAACTCCACAAGCATGATGAGATGAGAAGAGATGAGAAGAAGGTAAGTGGGACAAAGAGTGTAATTCATTATTAAAGAACAGATGTTTGTTACCATAAGCGCAACATGAAGGTTCAGTTCCGCGAAGAATGTTGGGATGAGGAGTGGATGGATGGAGAGAAGGGAGGTAACAGCTTTTATCTGACCCAACTGAAGTTGTATAGACACACACACATGAACAAAGCAGGCTATTTGTGGTATTGTGTGAAGTCCATTGAAACAATTCTATACTTGAGATGAAAAAAAGAGTAAAACAATGAAAAACAGATGAAGGCTCTATCTAAAGTCCACGTTATGGCTCATAAAACCTATATGCCTCTATATGTCAGGTAAAGTTTATTTTAAAAATAAACATTTAAAAAGCTATAAAATAGATGAAAAGTCAAAGAGATATTTGACAACCAACCTGTCAATCTCAGACTCAGAGAGTTACTCCCTGGACCTCCATTTTCATCACCAAATAGTAAGTCTCTCCTTCAACCTGTCACTCAACTCCACATTCAACATAACCTCACCTCCAGCTAATACTTACCTTCTCCTTCCACTGTTCGTCCAGATCCTGGTGCAGAACCCTGAAGTTCTCCACTTTGTGTTTCTGATAGGTATTATTTAATCAACTCAGAGGTAAGGAAAGACACAGAGTCAGTTTTACTTGCAAGGGTAGCTGTGCACTACAGACTACGAAGTATTAGCCCCCTCTCTCTTTATTTATACATGCTTGGTCACACACAGTTCAAACATCATTCAGAGTGGGTGTGTGTGTGTGTGTGTGTGTGTGTGTGTGTGGGGTCAGAAAGATTTTAGAGAAAGGAGTGAGGATTGGTGCCAGTCCCTAGATGTTGCTGATAATAGCATAACTCACCCTTCTCTCTTATCTCTTTGTCTATGACATGTGGGGGAAGAAAGCACTTAGAGCAGACACAAGTGATAAACAATATAAAAAGTCATAAAAACCCTAACAGTCCCCCCTGTTTTATCATGAATAAGTCATGAGTAAATACATGTAAAATGAAACACTCTGTGTAAGCACAAACCCACAGGACGGAAAACAGATTATTTTGTGGGAAACACTTACTCCCTCCGCCAGGCGACCACCAATCATGGCAGAGTAAAACAATAATAAAGCAAAGAAACAAAATGTAAGAATAAAAAGTAAAAGAATTAAAACAAGCCTTGTTCATATCATCATTGCACTTTTTCTCACTTCACTTAAACAGCAACTTTTTTCAATTTTCTGCTATAAGGTCATTTTATGAAGTACAATTATGAATACACTCAGGCATGGAAGATATATTCATTTACAACATGTCATCATAATCATCTGCTTTTGGGTTTAGTGTGGTGTCAACATTTACACACAGTATTTAAAGAGTATATGGGTGTTATCACCACTTAAAAGAGTTTGTGCTTTATGACCCTAGACTGTTCTCGGGTTCAGAGGTGAGAAGGTTACCTAGGAACAACATCTGCTCTTCCAAAGGCATCACCCTAACAAATGGCCTTAACCATTAAACTTCTGATAATGGCTTTTACAGCTTCCTCCACTAAAAGATGTTCAGGGGAGTGAGGCAACCCAAAGGTCATACACTTTGGAACACTTAATAAAATAATTTCCATTACAACTCCTTCCTTCTGATACTGAAAGCAAACAGTTTTTTCCTCAAAGAAAACAAATTATTACAACGGCAGAAATGAACACATTTCAAATTTGTGCCATAATGATAGATATCAAGCAATAAACATGAAAGTTAGATAAAAGCATCCAAGATTTCCTCCTCAGAGTCAGTTTCGCTGTCAAAGTGGGAGAAACGAATTTGGCTGACCCTTGCTGTCCAGGCAAAGGAGCGCCTAGTAGCCACCAAATGTTAAGAAATTAAGGAAAATAAGCATCATGGCGCATGTTTGACTGTCTCTCTGTTGCAGACGTCGCCAGTCCATCATCCAGAGAAAGGTTATGTGCAATGTGTAGAGGTCTTCCCTGTATGTTTTCTATGTGTGTCTCACTGTGGTGTGTGTGCAGTGAGGCAAATGACCTTATGATTTTTAACTTTCAAGCAATGCGATGGCCTTAAGTAGATTCTGAAATAACGTTACACTGCCCAAGAGATGGTGCCCTTGTAAGAACAGTGTTCTTCAACCACCTCTTCAATCACTCGCCAGTGATCAGCTTACAGTTCTTTGTCTTGTGGTGGTCTACTGTCCTCAAACCTTTCAAGCCGTGGATGATCCAGTTGGAAGATGACTTGTCCTGGAAACCAGATTAAGCTGGAGGAGCTGGAGCTTTCCTGCAGCTTTCCTGGGTGTCTAGTAGGATCTGATATGGGCCATTCCAGCACCTGGACTTCCTGTGTTTTCTCCTAAATTCTCTGAGCAGAATCCAGTCGCCAAGAATAAAGGACCGGAGGGTGGAAGTGGCTGTTTCTGGTAATGTAGCCGTCACCGTCTGTGAAACTTGAGAAAACACAGTGGACAGGTTTTGACAGTAAAACAACACCCTACCTTCACACAAAGATGTGGAAAAAAATTGATCTTGGAAATATCTCCATATTACTTTATTCTGACATTCCCCCCTTTTGGCGTAGGGTCCAACCCATGCGACAATCCAGCAAAAGGTTTAAACAAGAATGTTCTAGTAACCAAGATCACATTACATAGAACCAAAGAAATGAATTCTGACATAACTACGTGCCCCTATGAATTTAACGAAAACAACATAAATAAAATCCAGATGTTTTTAACTGTAACTCAGTTCCATTAACAACAAAACACAAACTTCAGTCGTTGTACAGTTCAACAATATTTCACTTAGAAATAAGTCACATATCATCCTGATTTATCTTGTATGAAGAAAAGTTTTAGATTAATGGACATCTAATGTAATTCAGATGCATAAACCCTACAAATTCGAATCTAATAAATAATTCCAACCAAGCATAAAATCATAACTCTGATTCTTTATCAGAAATATATTCCTTACTTTTGGCATATCTTGAACTGTCAGTTAGCTTAATGGCACGAGGGAAAACTTTCAATCTAATAAATCATCAAAGATTATATATGCAAAACATATTCTTCAAACTAGTTTAAACTATTTCATTAACCTTTTTATAGTAAAACACATAAATCTAAAAGTCATCCTACATCCAAAAAAAAACATGTTATTAAGGCAACAATCACTACAAGCATTTTGATTCTATTGTCTCTTAAACAGTGTTAAAACTCAGGAAGGGAGGTGCTGAGCGTTACCATGACAACAAAGGCATGAACCAACCTGGTAGGTGGGCGGAGTCAGGCAGAACTAACCTCTGATTGGCAGCCTATGGGCAGGACCCACAGTTTCTTCATCCCATCCCATATTATTGAACCTTAAACTGCAAAGCTATTAACATGCACCTACACCAGAAACAAGCTGCTTCTTAACTCTCCTGAAAACTCAAAGTTTTAATCAATCTGGGATTTAGAAACATTATTCTAAACATGGATTATTGTTTCATGCAACATATAAACAAACATTCATTCCAACAAACAAAGACAAAACATCAAAGACAAACAAATGGCCAAATTTGAAGCTTCAAGAATTAAAAGAAATTTTTAACAATCTCTTTTCAGAATATGTTTTCTCAACCATATCTTTTAATGCTATAATTGATCAATTTTGTTATGACAATCTTCGGGATCCTTTTTAAGATGAGTGCACAAAGTATTTAGAAGCACAGCAACAGTTTTCTCTTAAATGAATCCACAGTTACTGATGCTGAAACATTTTGCTAATTCTTTGACTGTAACTCTGTAATAATAATAACTACAATCCTGAGAGTTATTGTTATAATTCTCTTTTTGTTTGGCTCAATTTGATCGCAGCTGCATTGCAGAATTTCAAGTTAAATGCAAAGAAGTATTTTAATTCAATTCAATTCAAATTCAAAGATACTTTATTGATCCCCGAGGGGAAATTAGAAAAGTCGGCGTTGACATTTTTATGGTATATCCAAACTAAACAAAACTGCAGTGTTTGACTTAATCAGAAATTAAGATAAGAAGCTTGTCTCCAAACTGGACTTTTTCCCACATAGTGTTTCAAAAAAGAACAAACATAATTTTCTTTAATTTGGGCTATTTAAATTTTGAGAGTTGGGGAAAACTTATTACTAGAACCCCTCTTTTACAATCCAAATGCTGATAAATGTTCCAATATTTTATCTCTTAGTAATCTGAAATTACCTTGTGTACCTTTCTACTCCTATGTATTCCTTTAATCTTTAAACCCTAAGAAATCAAACAGGGAGACTTGAGTGTGAGCCGACCATCCTCTTACTGTTAAGAGGGCCTTTATTTCTTTTCTTTTCCTAAAATGAAGGATTTTACTTGTCTTGATTCTGTTATAAAAATCCTAACCTTGGTTCCAAAACTAAACTCTTCAACCCCAATCTGTGTTCCCCAGAGTAGACATTTTGAGTATTATTGCATTTCAAAGCCACCAAATGACTGGAACTCATCATTGGCTTAGATCTGTTTTAATAGGTAATCGGTCTACCTTTAATTAAATATTATAATTTTATGGACCCAAAATCTATGGCTTACGGGCTTCAGGAGTCCAGGAACCACAAGTTGAGTACTACTGCATTGAACAATGGTGTTAACTTTCTGCAGAGATTGAAGGATTGGCTAAATATATTATTTCTGCTTGGACAATAATCAGATTTAAAATTATTAGTTCACAGCTCCTAATTTACCTCAGATCATATTTGCTCCTATTCCAGTTCATAAGAAGCTTCAGACAAACATTATGCTAAAAAGCCAAAAACAAAACAAAAACCAGATCTGTTTTAAAATAAAGAAAAAGCATGCTTAAAAAACTTGGTACTGTGGTGGAAAATAACTCCACGGTTCTGAAGGCCTTTTCATGCAGAGTCTTTTAGGAAACATGAGATTTGTTTAATTTTTGTGTGGTACCACTGTCCAATCAGATTCTTTCTAAATAATCCCATTTTTCATTCTCATTTAAAAGGTTTGTTTTACCAAGGAAAATGTTTTTAACAAAACCAATTTCTCTCAAAGTTTTAAAAGTTTTTAGCTGGTTATATCTTAGAAAACAACAAGTGTTTTAATATTCCTATGCAACACAGAACTGATCAGGTTTCTCTTTCCTTCCCCAAAGGGAGAAAAAAGGAAACTGCAGAACCAAGCCTTTCATAGTTTTTTGTCAGGTCCTGATATAAGGTACAGTGTAAATCAACACGCTGCATGAATCAGAAGAGGGAAGAAAAAACCTAATATAACCTCTTCCCAGCAGCTGCTGTGAAAAACAATGAATTTGTACTTTCCATAAGTGTCAGTTAGCACTTGCAGACAAAAACTGCACCAAACTGTAAGTACTGTGTCAGAAACTGTATGAAGACCATCTGCAGTAGAACTAAGCCTGTTTTAATGAGTTCTCTACCCATTAGATTTATGGGATACAAACTCTGACAACAGAAAATAATATCTGAAGGAGAAACCCATCAGGTTTTACGCATGCGCTGGGTTTTAAAAATGCTCCTTCATGAGATCTGTCCTGAGAATAACATAGAAACACTTGGTTACTGCTGAGTTTTGGAGATGTTGTAACTTCCTCTGCTTTTTAATAACTTTTAATAACTATAATAATTGACCCTGAATATTCCACGACAAAAGATAACTTGTTTCTCTAAAAGAATTAACTGGAAAGTATCAAATGAGTTAAGTTATCACCCTTTTAAAGATACTTTTCTAACCCTAAAATAATATTTTAACCCGCTATATCTGTCTACGTCAAGCAAGCGTCACATGAGCAGCAGTTAATAAGCGTTCTTCGTTGCAGAAAATAGGAAAAGATTTATGCAAATGTGTGTGTTTGTACGTTACCCCCATCAGTTTCTAAATCGCTCCAGAGTCAGACTGTCACACACACAGTCCTCTATCAGTCCAAAAAACAACCAGGCCCTTCCCCGGTCTGTTGGTGAGACATTGAATCATTCTTTGTCCACTTTAACTTCTCCAGGAGGGAGAAAGAAGAAACTTTGCTCCGGTTTCTCTTCTACCCGCATAAGATGCTTTCAATATAAATCCAGTGTATCGCTCTTCTGGCTCTGGCAAACAGCATGGATCTTTGTCCATCTCAGTGGGTTCGGGCCAGACATCTTCTGAGTTTCGTTTTTTGTGGAAATTCACACTGCGATTTGCAACAAGCAGGCAGACAGGAAGGCAGATCTCTCTCTTTCAGGCCGTGCTGGAGAAGCGTCTCTGGTGTAGTAGCCATGGAGAAGGGCAGGTTTCTAAAATCCAGACTCAAAAACGCAGATGTTAAACTCAAATCCCATATATGTGTGTATTTGTGTGTGAGAGAGGCAGAAGAAAAAGTTTAGTATAGGTTCAGATTTTGCACAAAGAAATATTATCAGTCAGTCAGTCAGTCAGTCGTCCCCCTGCCTGTCACTTCCTTTCACAACATGCATTATACTCCTTTCTAAAACAACTTTCTTTTCGACTCTCCAATGTCCCTTTTCACTTTTTTACCTTCTTTTCCGACTGATCGCAATATTTAAGACAAACGAAACTTCCTTCAGGAAAGTTTTAACTTTTCTTTTTTACTCATTTATACTCAAACTTCCACACTGTGAAAAACCAAACTTATCTTCCAAATTAAAGCACAATTAACACAATCGTCCCCACTTTGATGTTTAGGAGATGATGGTTAATGTGTAATAAAAATAGGAAGAACAATAATATAGCACTCACACAGTTAATATTTTAACATATTTATGTCCCTTCAGCAATATGTATGGTCGACCTAGCTCAGTTTATGAGATCTCTTTATTATTTAACACTTAATTTAATTCCCTTCCAACGGAATGTTACCAACCAAATTATCCAGTTCACTTTATGGCGCCTAGTCGTCTCTGATCTCCTTGCGGCGAGATCCTACCTAAATTTATCACTATTTCCTTGTGGCGAAATAACACCTTTCCAATGCAGTGTACTTACGGCGAGACACTACCAAACGACTTTTAAGTACTTTTCTTCTTTCATTTCTATAGCGCTTAATCTTATCTCACGTACTGTATTTTAAAACTGTCTCACCTCTGAGTTGACTTTCAGGTGACTCTGTCAGATCTCCCGGACCCGCCCGGCATCGAGCAAGACAATAATCCACCGGCCAGATGCGAACGTCACACACCGGGACTTTCAGCCACCAGGCCTAGATGCGGCTGTGCGGCAGCGCTTAACTCGACGTCAGGCTGTCTCCGGAGATCCACCAGTCACTGCAAAGAAAGATAAAATCAGTTTAGTTCTTATACTCTCCGGCTCGAAGGACCAAATTAATGATAGGTATTATTTAATCAACTCAGAGGTAAGGAAAGACACAGAGTCAGTTTTACTTGCAAGGGTAGCTGTGCACTACAGACTACGAAGTATTAGCCCCCTCTCTCTTTATTTATACATGCTTGGTCACACACAGTTCAAACATCATTCAGAGTGGGTGTGTGTGTGTGTGTGTGTGTGTGTGTGGGGTCAGAAAGGTTAGGGTTCATGTGTCTTGATTTTAGAGAAAGGAGTGAGGATTGGTGCCAGTCCCTAGATGTTGCTGATAATAGCATAACTCACCCTTCTCTCTTATCTCTTTGTCTATGACATGTGGGGGAAGAAAGCACTTAGAGCAGACACAAGTGATAAACAATATAAAAAGTCATAAAAACCCTAACAGTTTCTCAATAAATCACTTAAAAAAATGGTTGAGCATGTCTGTAACTGATGCTTGCACCAGAACCGAAGCCAACATAAGTATGACAGAACAATCTGGCCAGCAGGACGGCTCTGCAGCACATTTACAGCATGCCTTATGTCAGCAGGGAATTTTGTTGGGGCATCACAACTTAATCTTTCAGTCACTTGTCCAACAGCAGTCAGGTGTCCTCCAGTCCCTGGATTAGGTCTAGAGGTATTTTAAAAGAACGTACCCCTTCCACGTTCGACTAACCCTGTACATGTTCCTTCCTCAGCTCAACCTTCCATTGTCCCCATGTCAGACCTGGATTCGTTCCGGAGTGTGGCATGTCAGTCTCCTGTGCTATTCTCTGGAAGATTGAAAATTGCCAGGGCTTCATCCTACAATGCTCCCTGGTTTTTGTTGGTCTCCCTGCTCCTTTCCTGATGATCCAAGTAAGATCTCCTTATATAATCGGGTTATTCAAAGGTACAAAGCATTCTGCTGGACAAAGGCCACCATAGATGAAACCTCAGTTCATTTCTACTCTTTTAAAGAGTTCATTTAAATGTTTAAATGGACATTTTCTTTCAGGCCAAGTGATGAGAAAACAGGTAAGAGATTGTGGAACTTAAAGAAGGGAACAGAGCTGTGCCTGAGTTGACAATAAAATTCTGCACCCTAGCGTCAGAATCAGGCTGCTCAAAAAGGAGCCTTCCTCAGTTCATTAAATTACAGACTTTAGAAAGAGTTAGCTAGCCGAGATGAGCCTAAGACAATTGTTGAACTTATTCATCTTTCCATGCATATTGATAATGGTCTTAGAGAAATAGCAAGGGAGAAGAGATGTCATCATCCCCTTGATTCATTGCTTGTCGACAGTTAACCTCTTGTGACATCAGAGAAAAAAAACATTCGTTCTCTTCCCCAACAGCTTACTCCTGAACCTATGTAGCTGGGCCACATCCGATTGACTCCTGATGAGAGATATAGATGACTTTATTCTGGTTTATGTCTCTATTGTGGCTCTTCCAGTCATCTCTGTCTCTCCTGTCCAGTTCGCCCAAAAGACTTAGCCTGCTGTGCATCACATTGATAATCCCCGGTTACAACTGGATATTACTTTGAACATCCGACAGTATTCCTTCCCATTAAAGCTCTGCTTGATTCAGGTTCTGAGCAGAATTAACCAGTCCCTCTCTAGTGCAGCAGCTAAAAACTCCTATTCAGCCCCTTCCTTCACCTGTCAAAGTATTTCCTTTGGACGGAAGTCCTCTTCGTACTATCATGCAGTGAATTGTTCCGCTTCACTTAATTGATTCAGTAAATCACCATGAACACCTTACCTTTGTTTTCTGCACCAGATAATTCCCGGTCGTATTAGGACATCCCTGGGTGCAGGAACACAATCCACACATTAATTGGGCCGAAGCACGAACTGAATCTTAGGGTTCTAGTTGCCGGTCAAATATTGATTGGATATTATGATAGAGATCTTTACTACCATATTTTCCAAACAATGAGATAGAGATAGAAAGAGTTAAAGATATAGATAGATTAGACTGAAAAATAAAAGTTTTTGTGGACACTACAAATTTATTTTTTTAATAAAGCATCTGTAATCAGTGTAGGATAATTCTGTCCAAACCAGACCAGCCTATACATTGTGCTTTTCATGCTCATCATCATTCAATATGGCCCTCATGCCAATAAAGCGTTAAAAATGTGTATTTTCTTAAAATAAAGGTGTATACATTCCAAACAGTATCTGTGTTCAGTGTTGAAATATCCAGAATAAGGTCTGAGCAGGCTAAATATTAAAGATTTTGATCTACAGATGGTAGTGGAGGAAGACTGTCCCCTAAACTCAGAGGTCCCTCACAAACTCAATTCTCAAAATCAAATATGCCTGCCACTAGCATAAATGGTGGTAATATTAAATTAAAACTAGAACAGTTGATACAATTCTCAAGTTGAGTTGTTTTTTAACATACATTGAGACTGGACTAGTGCTGTTGAAAAGCATATTTAGATTTAGGAATGAAGTCCTATCAAACTTAATTGTGTGCCAGTTGCAAGTCAGAAAACCAGAGAAATGTGTGATCTGGTTTGCCTAGTGATCAGACAATAAGCAATGCAAGATATCAAAGGGATTTTTCAGATTTTCTTGTGAAGTTCTGTGAACCTATAATAAGTAAGTTGCCTTACCTGTAGAAGATAACTATCATTCCTTAGTGAGCATTTTTAAAATGGGAGCAATCATTAGGCCATGTCCACACCAACGTTTCAAAGTGGAGATTTCTTTTTAATTTACACCTGCTTACTCTTGCTTTCTTTGCTACAAACCACAACATGAGTAAGTCAGTTTTTTATGTTTTCTTACCACGACTGTGAGGCAAAGCTTAACACTGTAAGGAAAAGCCTAGCACTGATTTAGTCGTGAACAGTATCTTCTTTTTATGAATTTTGACATGGGCAATGTCCATATTATCACCACTTGCTTGCACCGCATAAATATAAATATTTTTCATATGAATCCTACATATACTTTACTAAAAACTTTAATATCTACTTTAAAAACTATGGGATACATTGTTAAAGTAGTAATTATTGTATTTTACATTGGGAGTAGACCTATCCAGGGTGTACCCCGCCTCTCGCCCATAGACTGCTGGAGATAGGCACCAGCTTCCCCGCGACCCACTATGGAATAAGCGGTAGAAAATGACTGACTGACTGACATTGGGAGTAGCCACAAGTTGTTTTTTAATTAATGCATTTTTTGCAAACATTGTACTTTATATAAAAGTCATAGACCCAAATAAGGTAAGTTGTTTTAGTGTTGTTTTATTTTATGAATGTAAACAATACTGGAGTATTGAAAATTATGAATTATTGTCTTTTAGTGAACATCTGCCAAGGACCATTTTAAACTCACCATGTATCAATTTGTACCCGCTGATGTGTAGGCCTACCTATCAATGCACTGTACTTTGTATGAATAAAATAAAAAATTTTTGTGGATAGGGCACCAAAACTGACTCCAGCCCAGTGGTCCACATCCTTTTAAATTGGGCCCTGATTACACTTTCACAGCCATTGCTAATTTATCCACTCTCTGCCAAGTTTTTTTCATGTCACTATGAGAAAATGTTACGGCTTGTGAAATAGGACCCCAGAATGCAGACGAGCAGGCAGCTTGACGGTAGGTGAAAAAAGATTTAATAACAAAAAAACAAAAACTCACTCACGGAAGGAGGCAGGAACCAAAACAACAAACGGACAGGCAAGATAGGAAAAAACAGACATGGGCAGGTTGGCAAAACAGGCTTGGCGTGAATAACAGGACAAGAGCATGATCTGAAAACAAGACTTGAGCATGAAAACAATTCCACGAGGAATAAACAGAACAGGTGTGTATATATGGAGTGTGAACCAGGTGAAGCAAGACAGATTAACTAGAATCAGGTGAACCAAATAAAGTTGTTTAACAGACAGGAGAGAACAAAACATGACTGGAGCAAAATAGACTCTTGAATACAAACTAACAGAAACTAGAAAAACATGAAACTAAACATAACCAGATCCGGAAACCAAACTTGACAAAACATGTACAAGACTAAAACATGACCAGAAAAATAATAAACAGAAGCATGATTCAATAACTGAGAGAAATATAAGAAAAACCCAGAAACCAAAAACCAAAGAACCCCAAATCATAACAAGAAAAGGTGTTTGCTGAGGCTGCCAGCTGTATTAATCTGCCTGATCAGTCCACTGTATAAATCTAGGTCAACCAAAAGCGTTCTCTTCAACAGTGAATCGCTTAAGCAACAACATCAAAGATAGTAAGCTCCTGTGTCTTTCCCGATTGCACTGATAATGCAAAACCCTGGTCACCATTTAGATTCCATGGTATTCAGCTAATTTATAAGTCGTAACTGATTAAGCACATTGAGTTGTTTTGAATTGAAAATTCATGTGATGTTTGTTAAAACTCCTAGTGCACCAATTCAACCATTAATCTTTTATGTGCGGAAGCCCAGGGCCTATTCCAATGGCTTGGGGCACTCAGCAGGGCACCTTCTGTAAAGGTATCCCCACAAAGAAGAAAACAAGATTCCACCCAAAACAGTTGCTTGCTTGGGGTGTTATCATAAGACACTGTTTAGTATGAGCAGCAGGCGAGCCAGTGAGTTATCAAGCATGTTGCTGCTTGGCAGTTCTAGAAGACAGTGGAGAGGGAAAGTACAAGGTGCTACTGTGGTTACACAGTCTCCAAGCAAGAAATTACTTAAACTTTACTTACTAATTAAAAAGTTTTAGACCATCGATTCATTCTTAAATCATATGTTTAAGTCATGTCACTTTGGTTTGCTGAGTAGTCCAGTTATATGCCTACTGGAAGCAAAAAACACCAGCATGCAATTGAAACCAAGGCAGACATTTTTCGGCAGAGGTGTTAACTTGTTTGGTGCAAGTTCAGATGAGTTTTCGCACCTGCCAAAACAAAGTAGATTATCCGAGGAATCAGACTATGATCTATTTAAAACAGACCAAACACATCTGATCTGAATGCACTTACAACATCCAGGTTGGCACTACCAATAAACCTGATATGTCTTTAGATTTAGTGGCACAAAACTGTGCTAGGTCACTGCAACATCTTGCTACTGACGACATAAGTATGGTGTGTTACCTATACATGTAGGAGAGAGGGAGCAGATGGATTCGTGTGAAGGCGTTCGTAGAAAAGTGCTTGCCACTGACTCTATTGGCAGCACAGAAGATGACTTAGAGAGTCCCCTCTCAGACCATGAGGTTCGACTTAGACTCTGGCAAGCTGATATCTTCTCCAAAAGAATGACTTAGAAAAACTCTGTTCTACTCCAGGGTGTGCTTCGTCTATTAAGAACAAATTTGCTAAAATTGATAATGTGCACTCGAACACAAAATGAAGACATGGTTCTTGGGAAATCTGGGCTACTGTCCAAGTTGCTGTTGATTGCATTTGTTGTGTCCGCTACTGTTGCTATAGACTTCAGCAAATCCTCCTCTGGCATAAGGAACATAATAAGGCAATTCAAAAGACTTTTGAAGAACAATGGTTTAAGACTAAGTTGGTGCCATTTTGATCTTTGCTTTGGAAGAGCCATACACAAACCCTTAGATGTGTACAGGAAATTTGACATGTAAACTTGCTCATCAGACAAAGTTAGAAGAGTTGTCATATTGTGGGTATGGACTTGGACTGGACTGGGACTTAAGTGTTGAGTCTTTTCACCTTGCTGGACATAAGATCTTTGAGAACAACACCTCTCCTCGTGCGATGAATCTGAGCTTGATGAGCATGAAGTACAGTGGGAGCAATGGGAGGCATGGGTGAGGCAAGACAAAGCTGCATCATGGTCTTCTGCCACATCAGCTGGCACGTAGAGTCTTTGAAAGGTAAGGCCTTACTGTGGTCGAGAGATAGGGTTCTTATGGCGGTGGATGAGTCTGCAGAATCACTTAGGAGGCTGTCAATTAATTGGCTCTGCCATCACACCCTCTTGATGTTGTTCTTTAATCTGAGAGACTAAGCCAGAAGCACTCCAGAAGTTTAGGATCCTGGATTCTAAGGCCTTGCTTGCTGTCAACTACAGAAAGTCAGAAAAGTATTAGGACAGTAATTTTTAGTTTTAAGACATGAGCAGCGGTTTAAAATTATTTGCTTTGTGTCTTTGCATTAGGTCTTACAAATAAAGGACTATCTAAACCAGAAGACCCTGGAAGAGACAAGATGGGCCAGAGATTTCTGATTGGCCATGGTGGAGATCCTGCTCCACCAAGTGAGAAACGGAAGAGGGAGAAACTGGCATTTCTACTGAAACCTGGAAAAAAGAAACATGTAACTACAATTTTAACAAGAACTTCATGATTTATAATTTATTTGAATGTTAATGTGAATATAAACAGACTGATCCATCACTACATTAATTATTTGAAATTAGGACTCAATTCCATACCTCTCTGGGTTTTACTGAACAAGAAACAGAAGAAACACTGGAGAGGAAAAAACAGTAAGGTACAGACCCACAGCAGCGATCTATATGTTCATCAGTAAACTAGCAGACACATGTCCACTTGAGTAAAAAGGATACAAATACTTTCATCAAGTAGTTCCTTCAGTGTCCATAGACTGATTTTATCATTAATCAGTCAGAAGAAAAAAATGCCCATATCATGATGCTGCCACTAGGTTTCATGATGGGAATGGTGTTTTCAGTCTTCATGTGTTGGTTTTCTTCCACAGACTTTTTTGTTTTAGTCTCTTCAGACCAGAATGCCTTCTTCAATAATCTTTCAAGTTCACTAGCAAACAAATATCCTTTGTACTTTGGACATGGACCTCTGGACCTGAAGAGGACAAATTGAACAACTGAAAGGTATAACAAAAAAAGAAATTACACTCTCCAGCCACAAACGGCGTTACTTGAAAACAAAACAGCATGTCCCATAAGGGGTTTGTGGATCATAAAATTAAGGTATGTTAGCATAGCTTACATGTGGTTAGAACTTCCCTCTTCACAGTTCTGTTCTTCTGATTCTTGACAGAAAGCCAGTCATCCTGCTGGAAGAAGAACATATGATCTGTCCAAGAGTCCCATACCACCAAATTTTGAACTTACCACAGCGGGTCTAAACCTGTGTTTACATAACTGACATTCAGACTGTTGTATTGAATGAGACTGTGAGTTTGATCTTCATTGAAAAAGTATGAAATGGTCTCAGAGACTAGTTTGTTCCCTGAAAATGATGCCTTCCTTTTTGCAATTAAAGTAGTTTCCAGTCTGTCCTTTTAAGCACTGAGACGTTGCTGGACTCAGTTAATCCTTTCACAACATAATGATGTCCTTTAATATTTATAGTTTAAATTTAAGTCACTGTGTAATTAATGTAACTCTCAGGAGCTTAGTTACTAAAAAAAAAACAGAAACATAATCACCAAGCTTCACATAGCATCAGAGTTTTAGCTCAGAATTGAAACTTTCATGGAACTGCTGAGGTGGTATTAGTCTGAAGAAGCAAGCCCAATTAGATCATGCTAAAAAAAGTGCACCCTTTGCAAATTAGATGCATGTGTGGAGAAAGTAATGTAACAACATTATTGGTGAAATCTTTTAAATATGATATTTGCCTAGATCACAGATAAAAGATGTCTGTATCAGTCTAAAAGTCAGTTTTCGTCAGTTGAAATCTTTGCTTTGTGTTTATCACTTGAATGTTTACAATAAAACCTCTTAAGGCACCAAATTATGCTCTGCTGTCAGAGTTATTATTGTGTCCCACAGTTCTTTGCTTTTTCAGTTTTGTCTTATTCCACTTTGAATTCAGATTATTTTCCTGAAATTTGCCATGTCACTAGTGCTCAGGAAACCTTTCTTTTCTCAGCTTTTTTTCCCCTAATGTTGTCGGAGGA
The DNA here is from genome assembly GCF_021462225.1 of Girardinichthys multiradiatus. Taxonomy (NCBI): domain Eukaryota; kingdom Metazoa; phylum Chordata; class Actinopteri; order Cyprinodontiformes; family Goodeidae; genus Girardinichthys; species Girardinichthys multiradiatus. Next base: position 26,533,167 of record NC_061803.1, on the reverse strand, counting down.
TATAACAAACCACATGCTTGTGTACCTTTGTATTTCAGATAAATGTTTAAACAGCAAGCTCAGTATTATTGGTTTGTTATCCTAATCACACCCTCTACTAGTTTTAATATTGTGGCTCAGTGAGAAGAAGTTATTTTTGCCATTCCTGTTACAGGTGTTGCCTCAGGCTGTCCAAATGGTCCGCTTGTAGGCAATGAGCCCTGGGAAAAGGTGAAGCACAACCAGGAAAGCAAATATAATCCCTGCCATCACGTTCTGCACAGGCCTTTCTAACTGCAGACATAATGCACATTGATAAACATAGTTCCTTTCTAAACTTTGCACTGGGTAAAATTATTTTATGATTTGTGCACTAAACCAAGAAACATTGTTCTTTTAAGTAAAAATAGTAAATAGTTCCTACTAATTGTTTGTGTTCCACACACTGGCAGCACCAGAACAACGGCCACAGGATGAACAAACAGACTAGCCCCAAACTTGGTGAGGTGTTGGGTGAGACAGCATGCTTGTATGCAGTGTACTGCCCTCTAGTGACCGAAGACACATAAACTGGGCCGCTGTTGTTCAGATAAGACGTTAGCTTGACAGAGATAGGCTTATCTGTTTTATTGAAGCTGTTTTTGGGGTCAAGTACAACACATGTTTCTTTATCAACGTGAGCAAACGGTACAACAAGCTACAGCGAGAGGTTCAGTTACAGTGGGGACAGAAAGATGGTTTCCTCTGGGGAGCATAGAGCTCACAGCAGAGGCTACAGCCCATTCTCTCACAGGGAAATTCTGGAATGCATTTAGTCACCAGCCCTGCTGAGAACACTTCTGTCTTGACTCGATCGTCCCAAATTTACAAGAGTATTTCCTGAAGATGCATAATGCAACTGAAAAACTGTAAATTAATAAGTAAAGCAAAAACTTACAGATTTACACTAAGGTTAACAATTATTGTGTGCGGGGTGTATTACGAGCTCAATTGTCCTGGAATGTAGTTCTTTATGTAGGCCTTTACTTGCCTGTTATAATTTCATACAAATGTATGAATGAAATTCGGGACTCAGATAGTCATTGGCTATTGTTGTGACTGGATGCTTCGTAGTTTGTCACCATATGAGAAACAGAACTGGAAGCACTGGCTGAGTCAGACACGGCAGCCAGAGTTTTACCTGGAAAAACAGAGCACCTTTTAATTCTAACAGTCTGTACCAATTGACTGGTTGCTGCTGGAGACAATGAGTGGTCATCACCTATAATGTCAAGGATGTTTCTTCCTGTGTCCAAAGGTTGCAAGGTTGCAAGACTTATATGCCTATCAATAGCATAGATAATTTTCCCTTCAGCTTCTGACACTTTTCACACACCAGCTCACTTGGAACAGCCTGCAATACAGTGTAAAGATAGGTCGGCAAACATGTGTTCCCTTTTGTTATTGCAACAGTATTATTTTAACACCAAAAGTTGAAATTCTGATTGATATGGTATTTTCTTTAAAATATTCTCAAAATAATATTGAGGGCATGTGCATAAAGAAGTTGGATGAGGCGTGTTTGGCTTTCTCACAGTGGACTGTACAACCACTGAGCTGAGCTTGTCAACATCCTGTAAGGAGGTGACAGGGACTGATGGTAGAGGTTGGGTAACATTTTTGCATATCTACCTACTGTCTGCGAGTTCCTTAGTGGTCTCCCTGAACGTCATATTAAACATCATCATATTAAAACACCAGATGACAGGCACCAACTGTTACGGTTTACTTGATATAGGACCCCAGAATGCAGATCAGAAGGCAGTATGACTGTAAGTGCAAAAAGGTTTAATTACAAAAAACTCACTCACTACAGGAGGCAGGAACAAAACAAATGGGCAGGCAAGACAGGCATGGCATGATCAAAAAGACAAGACTTGGTTTGCAAACAAGACATGAACATGAGAATGAGAAATGTTTCCACGACGACTAACTGAACAGGTGTGTTTAAATGGAGCATGGTACAGGTGGAAAACAACACTGATTAACATGGTGCAGGTGAACCGAATAAACCTAATTGACAGACAAAACAAAATGTGGCTGCGGCAAAAACAGAGACTCTAATATACAAACAAAACTTGACAAAACATGAACAAGACTAAAACATGAACAGAAAAATAATAAACAAAAGCATGATTCAAAATCTAAGAAGAATAATAACAAAAGAACGAGTCAAAACCTTAACTGTGAAAAACATAAGAAAAAACCAGAAACCAAAAACCGAACAACCCTAAATCATAACACCAACTCAAACAGTCCATCTTATCAATTAAATACTAAACAGACACTTACCTGATTAAGTTTGCTGGTCAGGGCAAAAGAATTAGGGATGATCTCCTGAGGGTTGTCATGCTGGACCAAGTCCACAGTTCTGCCTCACTCTTGTTTCTGAGCAACTGTACGTCAGCTTCAACACTCGGAGGTCTTTTTACTATCAGCAGTCTGAAGAATGGAGGGATCAGGACAATATGAAAGCTTGACCTTGTCATGGACACTGTTCACTCTGACAAATCCTAAGGCATATTGTACAACTTAACTTTCATATTTTGTGTAAAACATAACTTTGATTGTTTAATTGTGAGAGGCAACATTTTTCCTTCATAAAAAGGATTTGTGCTTGTAATAGTTTTAATTTATAGGAAACCCATGTTCCAGCTGCTAGTCAGAAAAACAGCAGGTGCCTAATTGTTGTACACAGTGACCAGACATAACATTATTAACAATGATAGACAATAACATGAATGTGTTAACACTTGCAGCAAGACGGTCCTCAGTTCAAATGGCAGCCCGGGGTCTTCCTGCAAGTAGTTTGCATGTTCTCCATGCATAGGTTCTCTCTGGGTACTCTAGCTTCCTCCAACAGTCTAAAAACATGAATGTTAGGGTAACTGGTCTCTCTAAATTGTTCTAAGGTCTGAGTTTGCATGTGGATAGTTGTTTGTCCTCTGTATCTTTGTTGCTCTGTGATAGACTGGTGACCTGTCCAGGGTGTACCCCGCCTCTCGCCCATTGACCAGCAGAGCCCCCCAACGTGACCCTGCATGGATAATTGGGTATAGACAATTAACTGATAGTTGAAAAATAATAACTTTCCTTGTTTTTTAACATTCAAAGGCTGAAGGAACATGTTTACAGGAAAGTGTTGTACAGTGCTATGTGTGCAACTGATGTAAAGACACAAACTGTTAGAACTGCAAATAAACAATTACTGAAAATTAAATATTGAAACTAGCAGCCATGTTGCACTGGTACACAATCTCAAAGTTTCCCATTTCAAGTTCTAAATTCAAGGAACAATGCAGAAGATGTTTCTGATTTGTAACTTAGAAATTCTGACTTTAAATCACAAAAAGAACACACCACTTGGTTGATGCTGATGAGTGTGGTGGTCCTTACAGTAACCAAGTAGGTGGCTTTTAGAACCAGGACATGAACATGCTTTTTGTACTACGGATTCACACTTTTTTTTTTTAAAGTACAAATAGTAATGCACAATTGCTAAAATCATTTATACTTACACCCATAGGATAAAATTAAATATTTGTCGGACAAAATCTGTGTTTACCTGTGGAGTGTAAGCACACAGCAAACAGTGCTGGCACAAAGTCCTCTGAGAGGTATAGAACAGCTCAGAGTTGCTTTCGTCATCCTGCCATCCTGCCAAAATTCATTAGACAGACACAAAAACTGTTTTAAAACAATATCAAGTTCCGATCACTTTCCCAGTATTGTAAATAACAGCAGATTACTTTGAAGAAACAACGGTATTAATGATGAGTTGATATGTAGAAACATTTGGTGGGACGGCTGTTTTACCTGAACAGCTACCTGAACAGTCAAAAGTTTGGACGCATCTTTGTCATTCAATGGCTTTTCCTAATTGTTTAGTACTTTCTACATTGTAGATACATAATGAAGGCATCAAAACTATGAAGCAAAATAATATAGAATTATGTAGCAAACACAAAAAGTGGGAAATAACTCAAAACATCTTTTATATTTTATTCAAAATAGCCCTACTTTGCTTTCATTACTGCTTTGCACACTCTTGGCAGTTTCTTGATGAGTTTAATGAGGGAGTCACCAGAAATGGTTTTCCAACAGTGTTGAAGGAGTTCCTGGAAGTAATAATAAAAATAAAAACTAACCATTGAATGAGAAAGTGTGTCCAAACTTTAACTGGTAGTGTATTTACACAGAAGTTTCCTCTTTTAGGGTTACCATGCTTACCTGGACTTGATCAGCGCACAGACCACACTGTGATTCAGGTACACGAGGGCTGGTGGAACCAATGTGAAAAACAAAGGGAACGACAGAACAGGATACCCATTTCAAGGCAACAGGAAGCACTGCAGTTTCTGTCACAGTATCACAGTTACCTAAAATAGAAAAGATTGCAAAAATTTTCCAAATGGATTTTAGCATCATCGTGTTGCTCATGATAAATGGATAAAATTGAAATGGCCCTTTTTTGGTCATGCTGACCACTTGAGCTTTACACTAGAGCAACATACACTTGAGGAAGCTGGAATCGAACCCCAATCTCTGATTGCAAGAAGACTACCCTTTCCATTGAGACACAGTTGACCCCTCATCATCTATGGTTGAGGTTTGCAACCTGTGACTCTATGGGCCCTGAAAATGGGCTGTTAATACTGTTGTCTAAAATGACTTATAAAACTGAGCAGCACACACTGCTGGTGTGCAGGCTAACAAAGAGCCACTCTCTGCCTTACTGGCCTGGTTTAACCGTCCAATACCACTGCAGATCACTACCCTGATGAGTTTACCCATAAAAGAAAGTAAAGCACTTGCATTAGCAAAAAAAAAAAAATTATGTTCTTTTCTATTGATTTGAAAATCCACGTTTTTGACTTAGGCAAGAGCCAAAAACTTATTGGTGTCATTTCTTTGGCTGAGGACATTTTCAACAGTGACAAGGCTCTGGACCCAATTTTGAAAAGCATAGACTAAAAATGGCACTTTGGTCAGTAGACGTGAAGCATCAGTACTTCCATACCAACAGTATTGTAGGTTCCAACCTGTATCTGCAATCACAGACAGGTTGACTACTTCGCCAAGTGCCACGATATTTGATAGTTGCTATGTGCACATTTGTACACGTTCTACTGCTAGGACAGAAACACTGGTCACAGCTTCCCCCAGGATAGTTGAGGCTTTAAGCTCAATTATCCTCCAGCAGATGGCACCAGTACTGACCTGCACTGCAAGCCCTGCACAGTGGCACACATAAACAGCAGCTAAATGTATTGAGGAAACTGCAACCTGACCCGTAAGAAAGGGCTTAGGAACACACACAGAGCACCTGAGAAGAAAGGATAATCTGAAGGAAGATCTGCAGAGTACCTTGAAGTACCAGGTGGTGGTTGGGACTGCAGTAGGATTGGGGAATCTGAACAAGGGCCAATGAGGCTTTAGGGATAGGTTGGACCACCAGTTCCACTGATAACAACTGACCTACATGATTGAACCACAAGCCTGGGAAAGGCAGCATGTCTGTAGATCATAGTAACATTATTAGATACACAAGAATTCATTAAAACATTTTGAGAAAATATCATTAATCGTAACATTGATTTTTTTAAAACCCTTTTTTTTTAAATGCAGTCTTAATTAATAACTTTCAACTAAATTATTGTGTATTTTCTAGTTTTCTAGCATTTACTAAGGTTATTGACATTTTTCCTTCTTGGCTGCTATATTCAGTGTTGCCAACTCTGTGGATTTGTTGCTCCATTTAGTGCGTATTCAGGTCCCTCTAGTCACCCATTAAACAAAAAAAGGAACTAACGACATATCTAGCAACTTTCTTAAGTTTTATTGGAAAGTTTTGGAGGCTCTGACCTAAACACATATCATTTCTATGCTTCTGAACAAGCAGCCGGTGTTCCTTTGGGCTCCATTCTGACCCAGTGCTCGCACAACAGTTCACCTGAGTTGCATCTAGAGGAGATGTTCACCCCTCCATGCCCAGATGACAACTAAACCACACCTGTGCGAAGCCACAGATGGGCAGGTGTTTGTTGTTGTAAGTTCGACAAAAAAACGTTTGCTGGCCAGATAAAATCAAAACCTACATCTATGATGCCCACACAGTGCTTCAGATGGGAAATATGAAAATACAGATGGAGATTCAGATGAAATCGTGCTTCTGCATTTCTATCATCTCTATTTTTGTAGATAATAGTGCTACATTTAACATTTACTTTTTGTTAATGTCGCTTGAAAAAAATGTGTTCTTTGTTTCTGCTATTTATGTTAGTGTTAAATTTTTAACATCTTGTTAAACATCAGGAAAACATCAAGCTTCAGCTAACACTAACTTCCACTGTGCATTGTCCAGTGGCTGGTGCACTGGGTAGAGGCTGTGTATTGGTGTAAGCGTAGACACCAGTCATGTGCACCAATCTAGTCGGATAATTCTCTATGGCGGTCGAAGAGTCTGCATGAAGAGTAATGAAACAAAATCACTGAGGTGCAATTAGGAAGCCTTTCCCTTTGATTATTAACTGTGAAAAAAGTAAAATGGTACAGTTTCAGTCTCTAAAAATTCTGTCATTAATTTATTTTACCCAGATTGGATCAAAACCTGCCATTGTGCCAGATGGCCTAAGCTGATGAGTCTGTCCTACCCAGAAGCTTATCAAAGGTCTTCACCTCCGTTAAGTTTGAGTTTGTCTAATTTCTAATGGCTAACAGGATCTTTTGAGAAGAAAAATCCAGCTTTTGTTTTATTCTGGTCGATTTTTTGTTGACCTCTTGACTCTTTTGGATGTAGCTGTTTGCTTTCCAATGGGCGGTGTTCGTTTGACAGATGATACAAAGTATTTGTTTTATCTACTTAGTTTACTGTACTGTAAATGTGGTTATGTATCTTCAGTAAATATCTACAACAGCCGATGAAAATGTGGGTCAATATAAATCTTCAGGAAGAAACATGCAATTAAACAAAATTAAGCATATATATAACTATTCTACTGCATAATTAATCAGAATGCTTAATAAACTCATGCACCCTGATTAGGTTGCACATGGGTATGAATAGGTTTGCTGTTGAAGTAAGTTGGAATGTTAAGGCAACACATGGGCCCCAGGTGGAGGTACAAATTGGCAATAGGATGAATTGACCTGAAGAGACATTAATAAAACAAATACACTGCTACTTGGCCAATGTTTGCTCTCTTGGCCAAATCCTCTGTTTTCTGCTTTTCCAAATATGATATCATCCCCAAAGCCAGATTTTTAGGCCAGGAATTAGCTTGTCCAGGCCCCTGGGCTCGTCTGCCACCTGGCTCACACTGCACCTGACACTAACCCTTTTAGGTTGTGGTTAGCCGATGTGGGGGTTTCCTCCTCATGCTTCTTTGAATTGAGCACAGCCAATCCCTAGGACCCATAGTTCGACCACCTGGCGGTTACTAGCTGAAACCCCAACCTTCACCTTACTCTCCATCCTGGTTCTTGGACTTACCCCTTCCCTGGGTCCAGTAGGTTCAGGAGATGCTACCAGGAGCCAAAGCTCTGGACAACATAAAAACACATTATAGGTGGTGATTTGACAGAGTCAAAGTATGAAGCTATGGTACCCAACTAGAAAAAGGTAGATTGCTCCTTTTAGGTCGGCGGGGTGGAGGAGTTGAGTTTTCTTTGTGTTTTGTTCACAAGTGATAGTAGAATGTAGAATGACATGGTTAAACCCCTTGGGCCCTCATATGCAGTTACTGCAGACACTGCTCCGGTCTGCTTTGGTGAAGAAAAGGTTGAGCCAAAAAGTGAAGCATAGTTTTCATTACATTCAGCTTTAGAAAGATGATCTCACACTAGTTGATACATGAGCTCCCTTTTGTAGGACAGGTTATTGCCCTGATAAAGCACACACACTTAATCAGTGAGGTCTGAATACTTTTGCATGAAACAAGATTGCTAGCTATGTCTGTAGACATCTGAACCAAGGAAATGAAAGTGTACCCTGTGTTGCTTCTGTATAAGTTAAATGGTGGCAGTTTGTTAATTGTTTTCAATGTAATGAGGTCATAAGGTAGTCTGAAATCAAAGGAACAGTACTATAGTATAAACGTATTTAGTGGCAAACTATGTAGTTGTAATTTATTAAAACACTAGCAAAATCAAAAAGCATGATTTCATGGTGACTTTAAATATTGTGTAGCATAAGAAATAGTGTATCATTAACCCTGACACCTTTCCTGTAGGCAAATTTGCGGATGTTCCCAAAATGTTGTCTCCTCCCAAGTCCTCTTGAAATATTTTATTGTATGCAAAGTCATTGCTAAAGACCTTAAGTTTGGTAGTTTGCAAGATATGCTGGCTTTCTTGGAAACCATGATGAAACAAGACATTTTAAGAAATAAATTATCTTAAAGACAAAGGAAAGCTGATCAACACAGTCTTTAAAAATTGCTTGACAGACACCATCAGGACCTAACACCTTATTTTAATTCATGTAAACCACTGACACGCTGTCTCATTATTCATAACTACGAGTATGCCACATTTCTACAAAGCCCTCTGCTTAAGAGAGATGAGGATATAAAGCATTTATTTATTTATTTTATTTATTATTACTTTGATTCTAACAATTTTTTTTATTTAGAATTGCAAAGTAGAGGAGGTCTAAGAATCCAAGATTTTGTTTTTGCACATAATGAACACTAGACGGCAGCAAAGATACTCTAAATTAAAAACAACAAGGAAGCGGAAGAATGAAGAAGAGGAGGAGGAGGGATACACTGTGACACATCAAAGGTAGTATAAACATAAAACACCAACATATAGGCGCAAATAGAAAACAACGCATTTTAAGAAAGAGCAATTCAACGTTTTTAGATCTTTCTATAGGTTGTCTATCAAACCAGACGTGTTGGGCCGTTGTTTTAGCTGCATATGAGCTACAGGGTTTTTGTGACGAAACGACTATTTTTGCCGATACAGAGTAACACGTGACCGTATCAGCGTCTTTCTGAGCTTTAAAAGTGATTAATCAAGACTTAAAATAATGGAACATGGTTCGGCATACGAGCAGCTCACCAGAATCTGACCGAATGTTTCGTTTTTCAGCATTTTTCTTACGGCAGAACGGATTAATGAAAGAAGACAACCCCGAAATGAAAACTTTTATTTAAATGTGTGGTTTATTTTATATGCCGAAACATTTAGACGATCATGAACACTGATGTGGAGACATTGGTCGCTGTTTATCTGTAGCACCCACAAGCTGCTCTGATGTTACACAAAATATTTTGAATTTTTTCGCTAAAGGTTTGCTTAAACTATACAGTGCTGTGGAAAAGTATTCCCATCTTTTAAACTATTTCGCATTTTATCACGTTGAAGCCTCCAGCTTCAATGTATTTAACAGAGATTTTATGTGAATACAAAGTAGTGAGTAATTATTGATTAATGCTCTCCTTGCCTAGTCTTGGTAGGTTTGCTGTTGTGTCCCTAACATGTCCCTAACATGTCCCTAACATGTCCTTAACATGTCCCTAACATGTCCCTAACATGTCCCTAACATGTCCTTAACATGTCCCTAACATGTCCCTAACATGTCCCTAACATGTCCCTAACATGTCCTTAACATGTCCCTAACATGTCCCTAACCCTTTTCATGTTCAGATTGACTGACCAGAGCTCTTTGAGATCTTTAAAGCTTGGAGTATTGTTATATAACTTAACCTTGCTTTAAACTTCTCCATAACTTTACCCCATTTCTATGGTGTTCCTTGGTCTTTGTGATGCTGTTTGTTCTCTAATGTTCTCTAACAAACCTTTGAGGCGTGGACAGAACAGCTGGATTTATGCTGAAATTAAATCACACACAGGTGGATTCTGTTGACCAATTCAGTGACTTCTTAAGGCAACGACTTGGACTGGATTTGAATTAGATTGAACCAAAAGCATGCTAGTTTTTCTATTTTTATTTGTAAAAATTTTTTAAAGCCATGTATTGTTTTCTTTCCACCTTACAATTATGCACTATGTGGTGTTAATCTATCTCAAGTATTTCCAGTCGAATAAAGTGTAAAATAAGAGTTTGTTTTTGTAATGTAACAAGTTCAAGGGTTGTGAATACTTTTGCAAGCCGCTGGGGTTGATTTGCATATCCCCGTGTTTAACAGGTTGAATATCAATCCTGAATATTATTTCTGGTTTTCTTTTTTATATATTATGTTTTCCTAACTCGGACTCGAGTTGATTTAGAGGTATATTTTAGTCTGTTTGAATCACGTGGAACTTGTGGCATGAAAAGTTACACGTCACACATTATACTATGGTAAGTCCACCCAAAGTACACCCAAACTAGTGCTTAAGACAAGTTTGACTGCATGTAGGATGAACTGTGTTGTTAAACACTTGTTCTCTGCGCAAGTAATTGTGTTGTTTGTACAACCCCATCCACACCGTTTACCTTCTCTGTTAAAGAGTGTGAAATACCTCCAAATAAATCCACCAATTATTGAAAAAATGGTTTGATCCCCTTGATAAGTACATATGGTTGCATGGTTAGTATGCACCCCATGGTAGAATGTACCATTTCATAATGGTTCATAATGCCATGCACTCGAAAATATTTTCCTGGGAATTTGGTGCAAAAATAGACCTCACCGATCCCCCACCATGCTTAAGAGTGGACGTCAGACCACTGATTTTTGACATAATCATACTTTGTCTCACATCCAACCTACCTGGAGTGTTAGTTTCTAAGAGCGTTTGGTCTTCATGACATCTGACCAATAGGTTCAGGTTCAAGACCAAGTAGCATGTAGCACCTCCATGTTTGTATTTAACGTGGTTGTCTGGCCTAACTAACATGCCAGAAAACCATTGTCCTTCTCTGACTTTTATAATGTCTTTCAACAGGTTCTATGTACCGGCTGAGGACCGCTGAGGAAGGAGAGTACAGTAACGAAATCTCCCAGCTCAGGCAGGTGGTCTTACAAAACGATGACAGACTCCTTGACAAGATGCTCTGCCAGGAGATCTACAAGAAAGTCATCAACTGTAGAGGGGGCTGGGGCATCGCAGGCACGCCTCTTCATGCTGCTGTGTCTAAAGGCCACCTCAGCTGCCTGCAGGTTCTGCTAGCCCACGGTGCTTTAGTAGACTCTGTAGATGTCAAAGCCCAAACGCCTCTTTTCACAGCTGTTCGTGGGAAATACCTGGACTGCGTTCTTACCCTCCTTAGAGCCGGCGCCAACCCCAATGGGAGCAAGTCCAATAACAGCTCCCCGGTACTCACTGCTGCCAGGGAGGGCGACGTGGAGATCCTCAGGCAGCTGCTGGTTCACGGTGCTGATGCAAACTCTCGTTCTAAAGTCCTGGTGTGGCCCTCCTGCAACAGGATGAGCAACGGACCGCTCTACCTGGCTGCAGTTTACGGACATATGGAATGTTTTAGACTGCTGCTCCTCTATGGGGCAGACCCGGATTACAACTGCACGGATGCAAGGTTCCTGAGCTTAGTCAAGCAGCCCAAAACGGTGCTGGAGATGTGCCTCAGGCACGGCTGCGGTGTGGAGTACATCCAGCTGCTTATCGACTTCGGTGCGAATGTCTACCTCCCCACGCTGATCATCGAAAAGTCCACAAAGCAGAACGAAGCCGTGGAGCTGCTTCTGAGTGAAAGAGGTACAAAAAACCCATTCAGTGTCAAGATATTACAGTGCCTTGACAATGTAGTCATACCCCTTGAACCTGAATGTATTTTAACTGATAGACCAACACAAAGTTGTGCATTATTGTGAACTAGAAGGAAATGAAATATGGTTCTCAAATCGGTTTACAAATACAAATCAGGTGTGGTGGCGTGGTTTTGTTCTCAGCCTCCCTGAGTCAATACTTTGTGGAACCATCTCTCTCTGCAGTTAGAGATGCAAGTCTTTTGGATCTTCTCTGCTGGCTTTGAATGTCTAGATTAAAAATTGAGATGATCCAATCCTATTTCAGACCAGACACTGACATAATTCCACTAATCCATCCAACCTTCCATTCTCCATGGTCCTGTGTTGCTGTAGAGCTGAGTTTTGTCCCAGATGGGGCGACGATGGCGAGAGTGGTAGGGTTTTGTCCTTTAACTGGTGGGTTGCCGGTTCAAACCCCTGCTCTGGTCTGTCTGCCTCTGTTGTGGCCTTACGCAAGACACCTCACCCTACTTTCCATGTACTTAGCTCCTTCCATCTTCCTATCAACTCTCTCCAACTTCCCTATCCCTGCTTAAGAGAAGGATCTCCACAGCATGATGCTGCCACCCCCATGCTTCATGGTGAGGGATGGTGTTTACAGGGCGATGTGCAGTGTTTGTTTTTGTTCATACAAAACATCAATTTTAGGCTGATACCCTAAAGGATGTGAGTGGAGGACTGAAGTGTGAGTGGTTAGAAAAGCCTTAAAACTGGACCACAGGGGGATTGTATTAGTAGTTTAAATCAAATACATTCAGACAACACGAGGGCAGCATCCATACTGCTTACTTTTACACCCCCCTTAATGACTGTATACAATACAAATCAAAGCTTAGCTGGAGTTTTTCTATGTGTAAATGTACTACGGAAACGTAGATAGGCAAGACAATTCACAGAATGAATATGCAATCTGTTCTAATGGCAGATTTATTTAACAACACGTATTTCCCCCTGTTTTCAGGAAGCCCCAAAGCCTTGACTTCACAGTGCCGACTTGCTGTGCGGAGACACCTGAAAAGCATCAACAAGATCCACCGTATGGATGAGCTGGAAATGCCAACCAGTCTGAAATACTTCCTGCAGCATAAACCAGTCCCTGTCCATGTTCAATAAAAAAGGAAGCGTGTGTTATTTTATCATGTTTATATCTCAGCTTGACTGGTTGGTTTAACTGTTGGTCTTTGCATACATGTGTCTTAAAACTGCTTTTGTCTCTTCATGGGCTGCTCTGTTCATACTGTTCAATTAGAAGATTAAATATGTAAATATGTAGCATGTTCCTCTGTTTCATTTTTTCGTTTTACTTAACAGCAGTCTCCTAAAAGATGTGGCTCCTTAGAAGTTGCTAACTCTGCTGTGTACAGGTGCATCTCAATAAACATAATTAGAACATAGTTGAAAAGTACATTTATGTCAGAAATTTATTCCCAAAACTAAAGCTCATATATATTTTCAAGTACAGCACAAAAATGTGAATGTGGTGAAAAAGGTCAATATTTTTTGTCACTCATTTCAGAAAGTGAAACTCGTATAGATCAGCTGGCTTACAGATAATAAAAACACATTTCAGTGTCTCAAAAAATCTGAATATTGTAAAAACGTTATAGCAAACTCATAGAAAGTTAAGTGGAAGCAAACGGTGCAACAGGGATAACCACAGCCTTGAGAGGATTGTCAAGCAAAGTCCATTTAAGAATTTGTGGGAGCTTCAGAGAATGGACTGAGGATGATGTCAGCGGATCAAGAGCCACTACACACAGATGATTACTACACATGGTACGAATGTCGGGTTGCTCGTGTCAGTCCACTACAGACCCAGAGAAAAAGCCAGAAGCGTCAAACCTGTGCTGAGGAAAAAAAAACTGGGCCCATATTCACACAAAACGTAGCTCATAGTGATGTCATGCTAAGAAAAATCTTAGAATTTCTCATATTTTAAGTTTTTTTTTACAATTTTTCCTCAGTAAGATAAAAGTTATTTACACTACCGGCTTGATTGCACAGGGATCCACCCCCTTAATAGTCAAGGAAAGGAGCACATAAACTTCTATAACAATAATACAATTATTAATATAGATATGAGATTAACTTTATCAGCTCCCTGGAGCGAAGGTAAATAGTTTCAATGACAGGAAGGTGCACCTATAGTGAGGTAATATTAGGAAGGATATATAAATAATAGAAACAATAATAAATAACCACGAATAAAAAGTAAACAAAATTACAAACAATATAGTACAGAATTATTTAAATATTTACAGTCTGTAAATTGCTATCAAAAAACAAATTTGGAAAAACTCGAAAACATATATACATACATAAATACAAACTCGGATACAATAATCTAAGCACTATATACATTGAAGAAATATGTACATTATATCTTATAAACACAATTTGGCATTTGTGAAAGCTTTATTTGATATGTGAAAGTTTAAAAAAGGGCTATATTAGTGCTTTTTTGCATCTGGACCACAGTCCTCACAGATACTTGAAGAAGGTCACAAGCAGTGAAGAGTCTCTGTCTCACTTTTTACAGACACACTGCTTTTCCCAAACTGCTAATGGTGATTGTACCAGCCCACTACCTGCTACACATAATTATCATGAAAATAATACGTGGTTTTCAAAATTCTTGAAAAATAACAATCTAAAAAGAATTGAATGCACTAGCACTCAGCAATACAGATCCAGTATTTTGTAGAACCACATTTGGCTGCAACTGTAGCTGCAAGGTTTTGGTGTATGTCTTTCCCAGCTTAGCCAGTGACGGACTGACATTTTCCCCATTCATCTTTGCAAAAATAGCTAGTCAGTTTGGATGGAGATAATCTGTGAACATATATTTTGCCACGTGTTCAATTGGAGTTAGGTCTGGACTTCAACTGGACCATTCTAACAAATAAATGTGAACTGATCAAAAAACATTGTAACTCTAGTTGAATGTTTGGGGTCATTTGTCTGGTAGATATTGAACCTCCACCCCAGCCTCATGTCTTCTGCAACCGGGTTTAATTAGCTCCATCCATCTTCCCATCAACCATGATCAGCTTCCCTGTTCCTGCTGAATAAAATCATGTCAATCTCATGATGCAGTCATATTACCTTGGGGAAGGTGTTTTGAATGACAACCAGTGTTAAGTTTCTGTCATCGATAGTAATTTGCATGTAGGCCATAACGTAACATTTTGATGTCCCTTACATATCTTGTGGCAAACTGTCAACAGGGCTTCTTATGGCTTTGATTCAACAATGACTATCTTCTGCTACGCCAGGAAAAAGGCCAGATTTGTGGAATGCATGACTAATATTTGCCCTTACGATAGTTTCTCCCACCTTAGCTTTGGATTTGTGCAACTCCTCCAAAATTACCATGGGCCTCTTGGCTGCTTCTCTGATTAATGTTCTCCTTGCCTACCTGCTCAGTTTATGTGTAAAGCAATGTCTCAGTAGGTTTAGAGTCATGGGAGCGAGCATAAATTGTAGCTATAAAGGCAAGACTGAACTATTCATAAAACACATAATCTTAAAGCTGTCAGGGGGGGCATTTGACTGGACCTGAAATTACTTTGCAGCAGGATTTGATTCCACCTAAAACCGGATGTACAGCGGGGAGAACAAGTATTTGATACCGTGCCGATTTTGCAGGTTTTTCCACTTGAAAAGCATGTAGAGGTCTTTCATTTTATCATACGTACTATTCAACTGTGAGTGATGAAATCTAAAACAAAAATCCAGAAAATCCCATTGTGTGATTTTTAAGTAATTCATTTGTATTTTGCTGCATGATTAAATATCAAATATTTATATTTATCAAATGTTGATCAAATACTTGTTCTCCCCACTGTAACTAAGCTTTGTGTTTTCTAAGATGTTTGGAACAATACCTGCAGAGTTCACTCAAAGAGCTGTGTGGAAGTGCACCCCATACACCCCCCAACCACACTAGAAGGAATATATTCCATTCTGTGACGTGACTAGCTACATGTAACTGGCGAAATAACACCTTTCCAATGCAGTGTCCTTACGGCGAGACACTACCAAACGACTTTTAAGTACTTTTCTTCTTTCATTTCTATAGCGCTTAATCTTATCTCACGTACTGTATTTTAAAACTGTCTCACCTCTGAGTTGACTTTCAGGTGACTCTGTCAGATCTCCCGGACCCGCCCGGCATCGAGCAAGACAATAATCCACCGGCCAGATGCGAACGTCACACACCGGGACTTTCAGCCACCAGGCCTAGATGCGGCTGTGCGGCAGCGCTTAACTCGACGTCAGGCTGTCTCCGGAGATCCACCAGTCACTGCAAAGAAAGATAAAATCAGTTTAGTTCTTATACTCTCCAGCTCGAAGGACCAAATTAATGATAGGTATTATTTAATCAACTCAGAGGTAAGGAAAGACACCGAGTCAGTTTTACTTGCAAGGGTAGCTGTGCACTACAGACTACGAAGTATTAGCCCCCTCTCTCTTTATTTATACATGCTTGGTCACACACAGTTCAAACATCATTCAGAGTGGGGGTGTGTGTGTGTGTGTGTGTGTGTGTGGGGTCAGAAAGGTTAGGGTTCATGTGTCTTGATTTTAGAGAAAGGAGTGAGGATTGGTGCCAGTCCCTAGATGTTGCTGATAATAGCATAACTCACCCTTCTCTCTTATCTCTTTGTCTATGACATGTGGGGGAAGAAAGCACTTAGAGCAGACACAAGTGATAAACAATATAAAAAGTCATAAAAACCCTAACAGTTTCTCAATAAATCACTTAAAAAAATGGTTGAGCATGTCTGTAACTGTTGCTTGCACCAGAACCGAAGCCAACATAAGTATGACAGAACAATCTGGCCAGCAGGACGGCTCTGCAGCACATTTACAGCATGCCTTATGTCAGCAGGGAATTTTGTTGGGGCATCACAACTTAATCTTTCAGTCACTTGTCCAACAGCAGTCAGGTGTCCTCCAGTCCCTGGATTAGGTCTAGAGGTATTTTAAAAGAACGTACCCCTTCCACGTTCGACTAACCCTGTACATGTTCCTTCCTCAGCTCAACCTTCCATTGTCCCCATGTCAGACCTGGATTCGTTCCGGAGTGTGGCATGTCAGTCTCCTGTGCTATTCTCTGGAAGATTGAAAATTGCCAGGGCTTCATCCTACAATGCTCCCTGGTTTTTGTTGGTCTCCCTGCTCCTTTCCTGATGATCCAAGTAAGATCTCCTTATATAATCGGGTTATTCAAAGGTACAAAGCATTCTGCTGGACAAAGGCCACCATAGATGAAACCTCAGTTCATTTCTACTCTTTTAAAGAGTTCATTTAAATGTTTAAATGGACATTTTCTTTCAGGCCAAGTGATGAGAAAACAGGTAAGAGATTGTGGAACTTAAAGAAGGGAACAGAGCTGTGCCTGAGTTGACAATAAAATTCTGCACCCTAGCGTCAGAATCAGGCTGCTCAAAAAGGAGCCTTCCTCAGTTCATTAAATTACAGACTTTAGAAAGAGTTAGCTAGCCGAGATGAGCCTAAGACAATTGTTGAACTTATTCATCTTTCCATGCGTATTGATAATGGTCTTAGAGAAATAGCAAGGGAGAAGAGATGTCATCATCCCCTTGATTCATTGCTTGTCGACAGTTAACCTCTTGTGACATCAGAGAAAAAAAACATTCGTTCTCTTCCCCAACAGCTTACTCCTGAACCTATGTAGCTGGGCCACATCCGATTGACTCCTGATGAGAGATATAGATGACTTTATTCTGGTTTATGTCTCTATTGTGGCTCTTCCAGTCATCTCTGTCTCTCCTGTCCAGTTCGCCCAAAAGACTTAGCCTGCTGTGCATCACATTGATAATCCCCGGTTACAACTGGATATTACTTTGAACATCCGACAGTATTCCTTCCCATTAAAGCTCTGCTTGATTCAGGTTCTGAGCAGAATTAACCAGTCCCTCTCTAGTGCAGGAGCTAAAAACTCCTATTCAGCCCCTTCCTTCACCTGTCAAAGTATTTCCTTTGGACGGAAGTCCTCTTCGTACTATCATGCAGTGAATTGTTCCGCTTCACTTAATTGATTCAGTAAATCACCATGAACACCTTACCTTTGTTTTCTGCACCAGAGAATTCCCGGTCGTATTAGGACATCCCTGAGTGCAGGAACACAATCCACACATTAATTGGGCCGAAGCACGAACTGAATCTTAGGGTTCTAGTTGCCTGTCAAATATTGATTGGATATTATGATAGAGATCTTTACTACCATATTTTCCAAACAATGAGATAGAGATAGAAAGAGTTAAAGATATAGATAGATTAGACTGAAAAATAAAAGTTTTTGTGGACACTACAAATTTATTTTTTTAATAAAGCATCTGTAATCAGTGTAGGATAATTCTGTCCAAACCAGACCAGCCTATACATTGTGCTTTTCATGCTCATCATCATTCAATATGGCCCTCATGCCAATAAAGCGTTAAAAATGTGTATTTTCTTAAAATAAAGGTGTATACATTCCAAACAGTATCTGTGTTCAGTGTTGAAATATCCAGAATAAGGTCTGAGCAGGCTAAATATTAAAGATTTTGATCTACAGATGGTAGTGGAGGAAGACTGTCCCCTAAACTCAGAGGTCCCTCACAAACTCAATTCTCAAAATCAAATATGCCTGCCACTAGCATAAATGGTGGTAATATTAAATTAAAACTAGAACAGTTGATACAATTCTCAAGTTGAGTTGTTTTTTAACATACATTGAGACTGGACTAGTGCTGTTGAAAAGCATATTTAGATTTAGGAATGAAGTCCTATCAAACTTAATTGTGTGCCAGTTGCAAGTCAGAAAACCAGAGAAATGTGTGATCTGGTTTGCCTAGTGATCAGACAATAAGTAATGCAAGATATCAAAGGGATTTTTCAGATTTTCTTGTGAAGTTCTGTGAACCTATAATAAGTAAGTTGCCTTACCTGTAGAAGATAACTGTCATTCCTTAGTGAGCATTTTTAAAATGGGAGCAATCATTAGGCCATGTCCACACCAACGTTTCAAAGTGGAGATTTCTTTTTAATTTACACCTGCTTACTCTTGCTTTCTTTGCTACAAACCACAACATGAGTAAGTCAGTTTTTTACGTTTTCTTCCCACGACTGTGAGGCAAAGCTTAACACTGTAAGGAAAAGCCTAGCACTGATTTAGTCGTGAACAGTATCTTCTTTTTATGAATTTTGACATGGGTAATGTCCATATTATCACCACTTGCTTGCACCGCATAAATATAAATATTTTTCATATGAATTTAAATTGGGCCCTGATTACACATTCACAGCCATTGCTAATTTATCCACTCTCTGCCAAGTTTTTTTCATGTCACTATGAGAAAATGTTACGGCTTGTGAAATAGGACCCCAGAATGCAGACGAGCAGGCAGCTTGACGGTAGGTGAAAAAAGATTTAATAACAAAAAAACAAAAACTCACTCACAGAAGGAGGCAGGAACCAAAACAACAAACGGACAGGCAAGATAGGAAAAAACAGACATGGGCAGGTTGGCAAAACAGGCTTGGCGTGAATAACAGGACAAGAGCATGATCTGAAAACAAGACTTGAGCATGAAAACAATTCCACGAGGAATAAACAGAACAGGTGTGTATATATGGAGTGTGAACCAGGTGAAGCAAGACAGATTAACTAGAATCAGGTGAACCAAATAAAGTTGTTTAACAGACAGGAGAGAACAAAACATGACTGGAGCAAAATAGACTCTTGAATACAAACTAACAGAAACTAGAAAAACATGAAACTAAACATAACCAGATCCAGAAACCAAACTTGACAAAACATGTACAAGACTAAAACATGACCAGAAAAATAATAAACAGAAGCATGATTCAATAACTGAGAGAAATATAAGAAAAACCCAGAAACCAAAAACCAAACAACCCCAAATCATAACAAGAAAAGGTGTTTGCTGAGGCTGCCAGCTGTATTAATCTGCCTGATCAGTCCACTGTATAAATCTAGGTCAACCAAAAGTGTTTTCTTCAACAGTGAATCGCTTAAGCAACAACATCAAAGATAGTAAGCTCCTGTGTCTTTCCCGATTGCACTGATAATGCAAAACCCTGGTCACCATTTAGATTCCATGGTATTCAGCTAATTTATAAGTCGTAACTGATTAAGCACATTGAGTTGTTTTGAATTGAAAATTCATGTGATGTTTGTTAAAACACCTAGTGCACCAATTCAACCATTCATCTTTTATGTGCGGAAGCCCAGGGCCCATTCCAATGGCTTGGGGCACTCAGCAGGGCACCTTCTGTAAAGGTATCCCCACAAAGAAGAAAACAAGATTCCACCCAAAACAGTTGCTTGCTTGGGGTGTTATCATAAGACACTGTTTAGTATGAGCAGCAGGCGAGCCAGTGAGTTATCAAGCATGTTGCTGCTTGGCAGTTCTAGAAGACAGTGGAGAGGGAAAGTACAAGGTGCTACTGTGGTTACACAGTCTCCAAGCAAGAAATTACTTAAACTTTACTTACTAATTAAAAAGTTTTAGACCATCGATTCATTCTTAAATCATATGTTTAAGTCATGTCACTTTGGTTTGCTGAGTAGTCCAGTTATATGCCTACTGGAAGCAAAAAACACCAGCATGCAATTGAAACCAAGGCAGACATTTTTCGGCAGAGCAGTTAACTTGTTTGGTGCAAGTTCAGATGAGTTTTCGCACCTGCCAAAACAAAGTAGATTATCCGAGGAATCAGACTATGATCTATTTAAAACAGACCAAACACATCTGATCTGAATGCACTTACAACATCCAGGTTGGCACTACCAATAAACCTGATATGTCTTTAGATTTAGTGGCACAAAACTGTGCTAGGTCACTGCAACATCTTGCTACTGACGACATAAGTATGGTGTGTTACCTATACATGTAGGAGAGAGGGAGCAGATGGATTCGTGTGAAGGCGTTCGTAGAAAAGTGCTTGCCACTGACTCTATTGGCAGCACAGAAGATGACTTAGAGAGTCCCCTCTCAGACCATGAGGTTCGACTTAGACTCTGGCAAGCTGATATCTTCTCCAAAAGAATGACTTAGAAAAACTCTGTTCTACTCCAGGGTGTGCTTCGTCTATTAAGAACAAATTTGCTAAAATTGATAATGTGCACTCGAACACAAAATGAAGACATGGTTCTTGGGAAATCTGGGCTACTGTCCAAGTTGCTGTTGATTGCATTTGTTGTGTCCGCTACTGTTGCTATAGACTTCAGCAAATCCTCCTCTGGCATAAGGAACATAATAAGGCAATTCAAAAGACTTTTGAAGAACAATGGTTTAAGACTAAGTTGGTGCCATTTTGATCTTTGCTTTGGAAGAGCCATACACAAACCCTTAGATGTGTACAGGAAATTTGACATGTAAACTTGCTCATCAGACAAAGTTAGAAGAGTTGTCATATTGTGGGTATGGACTTGGACTGGACTGGGACTTAAGTGTTGAGTCTTTTCACCTTGCTGGACATAAGATCTTTGAGAACAACACCTCTCCTCGTGCGATGAATCTGAGCTTGATGAGCATGAAGTACAGTGGGAGCAATGGGAGGCATGGGTGAGGCAAGACAAAGCTGCATCATGGTCTTCTGCCACATCAGCTGGCACGTAGAGTCTTTGAAAGGTAAGGCCTTACTGTGGTCGAGAGATAGGGTTCTTATGGCGGTGGATGAGTCTGCAGAATCACTTAGGAGGCTGTCAATTAATTGGCTCTGCCATCACACCCTCTTGATGTTGTTCTTTAATCTGAGAGACTAAGCCAGAAGCACTCCAGAAGTTCAGGATCCTGGATTCTAAGGCCTTGCTTGCTGTCAACTACAGAAAGTCAGAAAAGTATTAGGACAGTAATTTTTAGTTTTAAGACATGAGCAGCGGTTTAAAATTATTTGCTTTGTGTCTTTGCATTAGGTCTTACAAATAAAGGACTATCTAAACCAGAAGACCCTGGAAGAGACAAGATGGGCCAGAGATTTCTGATTGGCCATGGTGGAGATCCTGCTCCACCAAGTGAGAAACGGAAGAGGGAGAAACTGGCATTTCTACTGAAACCTGGAAAAAAGAAACATGTAACTACAATTTTAACAAGAACTTCATGATTTATAATTTATTTGAATGTTAATGTGAATATAAACAGACTGATCCATCACTACATTAATTATTTGAAATTAGGACTCAATTCCATACCTCTCTGGGTTTTACTGAACAAGAAACAGAAGAAACACTGGAGAGGAAAAAACAGTAAGGTACAGACCCACAGCAGCGATCTATATGTTCATCAGTAAACTAGCAGACACATGTCCACTTGAGTAAAAAGGATACAAATACTTTCATCAAGTAGTTCCTTCAGTGTCCATAGACTGATTTTATCATTAATCAGTCAGAAGAAAAAAATGCCCATATCATGATGCTGCCACTAGGTTTCATGATGGGAATGGTGTTTTCAGTCTTCATGTGTTGGTTTTCTTCCACAGAATTTTTTGTTTTAGTCTCTTCAGACCAGAATGCCTTCTTCAATAATCTTTCAAGTTCACTAGCAAAAAAATATCCTTTGTACTTTGGACATGGACCTCTGGACCTGAAGAGGACAAATTGAACAACTGAAAGGTATAACAAAAAAAGAAATTACACTCTCCAGCCACAAATGGCATTACTTGAAAACAAAACAGCATGTCCCATAAGGGGTTTGTGGATCATAAAATTAAGGTATGTTAGCATAGCTTACATGTGGTTAGAACTTCCCTCTTCACAGTTCTGTTCTTCTGATTCTTGACAGAAAGCCAGTCATCCTGCTGGAAGAAGAACATATGATCTGTCCAAGAGTCCCATACCACCAAATTTTGAACTTACCACAGCGGGTCTAAACCTGTGTTTACATAACTGACATTCAGACTGTTGTATTGAATGAGACTGTGAGTTTGATCTTCATTGAAAAAGTATGAAATGGTCTCAGAGACTAGTTTGTTCCCTGAAAATGATGCCTTCCTTTTTGCAATTAAAGTAGTTTCCAGTCTGTCCTTTTAAGCACTGAGACGTTGCTGGACTCAGTTAATCCTTTCACAACATAATGATGTCCTTTAATATTTATAGTTTAAATTTAAGTCACTGTGTAATTAATGTAACTCTCAGGAGCTTAGTTACTAAAAAAAAACAGAAACATAATCACCAAGCTTCACATAGCATCAGAGTTTTAGCTCAGAATTGAAACTTTCATGGAACTGCTGAGGTGGTATTAGTCTGAAGAAGCAAGCCCAATTAGATCATGCTAAAAAAAGTGCACCCTTTGCAAATTAGATGCATGTGTGGAGAAAGTAATGTAACAACATTATTGGTGAAATCTTTTAAATATGATATTTGCCTAGATCACAGATAAAAGATGTCTGTATCAGTCTAAAAGTCAGTTTTCGTCAGTTGAAATCTTTGCTTTGTGTTTATCACTTGAATGTTTACAATAAAACCTCTTAAGGCACCAAATTATGCTCTGCTGTCAGAGTTATTATTGTGTCCCACAGTTCTTTGCTTTTTCAGTTTTGTCTTATTCCACTTTGAATTCAGATTATTTTTCTGAAATTTGCCATGTCACTAGTGCTCAGGAAACCTTTCTTTTCTCAGCTTTTTTTTCCCTAATGTTGTCAGAGGATATAACAAACCACATGCTTGTGTACCTTTGTATTTCAGATAAATGTTTAAACAGCAAGCTCAGTATTATTGGTTTGTTATCCTAATCACACCCTCTACTAATTTTAATATTGTGGCTCAGTGAGAAGAAGTTATTTTTGCCATTCCTGTTGCAGGTGTTGCCTCAGGCTGTCCAAATGGTCCGCTTGTGGGCAATGAGCCCTGGGAAAAGGTGAAGCACAACCAGGAAAGCAAATATAATCCCTGCCATCACGTTCTGCACAGGCCTTTCTAACTGCAGACATAATGCACATTGATAAACATAGTTCCTTTCTAAACTTTGCACTGGGTAAAATTATTTTATGATTTGTGCACTAAACCAAGAAACATTGTTCTTTTAAGTAAAAATAGTAAATAGTTCCTGCTAATTGTTTGTGTTCCACACACTGGCAGCACCAGAACAACGGCCACAGGATGAACAAACAGACTAGCCCCAAACTTGGTGAGGTGTTGGGTGAGACAGCATGCTTGTATGCAGTGTACTGCCCTCTAGTGACCGAAGACCCTCAGTGCTCCAGTGTCTGTCTCGCACGCTGTAAAACTGACACAGAGAGCTGAACACGCACACAGACACATAAACTGGGCCGCTGTTGTTCAGATAAGACGTTAGCTTGACAGAGATAGGCTTATCTGTTTTATTGAAGCTGTTTTTGGGGTCAAGTACAACACATGTTTCTTTATCAACGTGAGCAAACGGTACAACAAGCTACAGCGAGAGGTTCAGTTACAGTGGGGACAGAAAGATGGTTTCCTCTGGGGAGCATAGAGCTCACAGCAGAGGCTACAGCCCATTCTCTCACAGGGAAATTCTGGAATGCATTTAGTCACCAGCCCTGCTGAGAACACTTCTGTCTTGACTCGATCGTCCCAAATTTACAAGAGTATTTCCTGAAGATGCATAATGCAACTGAAAAACTGTAAATTAATAAGTAAAGCAAAAACTTACAGATTTACACTAAGGTTAACAATTATTGTGTGCGGGGTGTATTACGAGCTCAATTGTCCTGGAATGTAGGTCTTTATGTAGGCCTTTACTTGCCTGTTATAATTTCATACAAATGTATAAATGAAATTCGGGACTCAGATAGTCATTGGCTATTGTTGTGACTGGATGCTTCGTAGTTTGTCACCATATGAGAAACAGAACTGGAAGCACTGGCTGAGTCAGACACGGCAGCCAGAGTTTTACCTGGAAAAACAGAGCACCTTTTAATTCTAACAGTCTGTACCAATTGACTGGTTGCTGCTGGAGACAATGAGTGGTCATCACCTATAATGTCAAGGATGTTTCTTCCTGTGTCCAAAGGTTGCAAGGCTGCAAGACTTATATGCCTATCAATAGCATAGATAATTTTCCCTTCAGCTTCTGACACTTTTCACACACCAGCTCACTTGGAACAGCCTGCAATACAGTGTAAAGATAGGTCGGCAAACATGTGTTCCCTTTTGTTATTGCAACAGTATTATTTTAACACCAAAAGTTGAAATTCTGATTGATATGGTATTTTCTTTAAAATATTCTCAAAATAATACTGAGGGCATGTGCATAAAGAAGTTGGATGAGGCGTGTTTGGCTTTCTCACAGTGGACTGTACAACCACTGAGCTGAGCTTGTCAACATCCTGTAAGGAGGTGACAGGGACTGATGGTAGAGGTTGGGTAACATTTTTGCATATCTACCTACTGTCTGCGAGTTCCTTAGTGGTCTCCCTGAACGTCATATTAAACATCATCATATTAAAACACCAGATGACAGGCACCAACTGTTACGGTTTACTTGATATAGGACCCCAGAATGCAGATCAGAAGGCAGTATGACTGTAAGTGCAAAAAGGTTTAATTACAAAAAACTCACTCACTACAGGAGGCAGGAACAAAACAAATGGGCAGGCAAGACAGGCATGGCATGATCAAAAAGACAAGACTTGGTTTGCAAACAAGACATGAACATGAGAATGAGAAATGTTTCCACGACGACTAACTGAACAGGTGTGTTTAAATGGAGCATGGTACAGGTGGAAAACAACACTGATTAACATGGTGCAGGTGAACCGAATAAACCTAATTGACAGACAAAACAAAATGTGGCTGCGGCAAAAACAGAGACTCTAATATACAAACAAAACTTGACAAAACATGAACAGAAAAATAATAAACAAAAGCATGATTCAAAATCTAAGAAGAATAATAACAAAAGAACGAGTCAAAACCTTAACTGTGAAAAACATAAGAAAAAACCAGAAACCAAAAACCGAACAACCCTAAATCATAACACCAACTCAAACAGCCCATCTTATCAATTAAATACTAAACAGAGACACTTACCTGATTAAGTTTGCTGGTCAGGGCAAAAGAATTAGGGATGATCTCCTGAGGGTTGTCATGCTGGACCAAGTCCACAGTTCTGCCTCACTCTTGTTTCTGAGCAACTGTACGTCAGCTTCAACACTCGGAGGTCTTTTTACTATCAGCAGTCTGAAGAATGGAGGGATCAGGACAATATGAAAGCTTGACCTTGACATGGACACTGTTCACTCTGACAAATCCTAAGGCATATTGTACAACTTAACTTTCATATTTTGTGTAAAACATAACTTTGATTGTTTAATTGTGAGAGGCAACATTTTTCCTTCATAAAAAGGATTTGTGCTTGTAATAGTTTTAATTTATAGGAAACCCATGTTCCAGCTGCTAGTCAGAAAAACAGCAGGTGCCTAATTGTTGTACACAGTGACCAGACATAACATTATTAACAATGATAGACAATAACATGAATGTGTTAACACTTGCAGCAAGACGGTCCTCAGTTCAAATGGCAGCCCGGGGTCTTCCTGCAAGTAGTTTGCATGTTCTCCATGCATAGGTTCTCTCTGGGTACTCTAGCTTCCTCCAACAGTCTAAAAACATGAATGTTAGGGTAACTGGTCTCTCTAAATTGTTCTAAGGTCTGAGTTTGCATGTGGATAGTTGTTTGTCCTCTGTATCTTTGTTGCTCTGTGATAGACTGGTGACCTGTCCAGGGTGTACCCCGCCTCTCGCCCATTGACCAGCAGAGCCCCCCAACGTGACCCTGCATGGATAATTGGGTATAGACAATTAACTGATAGTTGAAAAATAATAACTTTCCTTGTTTTTTAACATTCAAAGGCTGAAGGAACATGTTTACAGGAAAGTGTTGTACAGTGCTATGTGTGCAACTGATGTAAAGACACAAACTGTTAGAACTGCAAATAAACAATTACTGAAAATTAAATATTGAAACTAGCAGCCATGTTGCACTGGTACACAATCTCAAAGTTTCCCATTTCAAGTTCTAAATTCAAGGAACAATGCAGAAGATGTTTCTGATTTGTAACTTAGAAATTCTGACTTTAAATCACAAAAAGAACACACCACTTGGTTGATGCTGATGAGTGTGGTGGTCCTTACAGTAACCAAGTAGGTGGCTTTTAGAACCAGGACATGAACATGCTTTTTGTACTACGGATTCACACTTTTTTTTTTTTAAAGTACAAATAGTAATGCACAATTGCTAAAATCATTTATACTTACACCCATAGGATAAAATTAAATATTTGTCGGACAAAATCTGTGTTTACCTGTGGAGTGTAAGCACACAGCAAACAGTGCTGGCACAAAGTCCTCTGAGAGGTATAGAACAGCTCAGAGTTGCTTTCGTCATCCTGCCATCCTGCCAAAATTCATTAGACAGACACAAAAACTGTTTTAAAACAATATCAAGTTCCGATCACTTTCCCAGTATTGTAAATAACAGCAGATTACTTTGAAGAAACAACGGTATTAATGATGAGTTGATATGTAGAAACATTTGGTGGGACGGCTGTTTTACCTGAACAGCTACCTGAACAGTCAAAAGTTTGGACGCATCTTTGTCATTCAATGGCTTTTCCTAATTGTTTAGTACTTTCTACATTGTAGATACATAATGAAGGCATCAAAACTATGAAGCAAAATAATATAGAATTATGTAGCAAACACAAAAAGTGGGAAATAACTCAAAACATCTTTTATATTTTATTCAAAATAGCCCTACTTTGCTTTCATTACTGCTTTGCACACTCTTGGCAGTTTCTTGATGAGTTTAATGAGGGAGTCACCAGAAATGGTTTTCCAACAGTGTTGAAGGAGTTCCTGGAAGTAATAATAAAAATAAAAACTAACCATTGAATGAGAAAGTGTGTCCAAACTTTAACTGGTAGTGTATTTACACAGACGTTTCCTCTTTTAGGGTTACCATGCTTACCTGGACTTGATCAGCGCACAGACCACACTGTGATTCAGGTACACGAGGGCTGGTGGAACCAATGTGAAAAACAAAGGGAACGACAGAACAGGATACCCATTTCAAGGCAACAGGAAGCACTGCAGTTTCTGTCACAGTATCACAGTTACCTAAAATAGAAAAGATTGCAAAAATTTTCCAAATGGATTTTAGCATCATCGTGTTGCTCATGATAAATGGATAAAATTTAAATGGCCCTTTTTTGGTCATGCTGACCACTTGAGCTTTACACTAGAGCAACATACACTTGAGGAAGCTGGAATCGAACCCCAATCTCTGATTGCAAGAAGACTACCCTTTCCATTGAGACACAGTTGACCCCTCATCATCTATGGTTGAGGTTTGCAACCTGTGACTCTATGGGCCCTGAAAATGGGCTGTTAATACTGTTGTCTAAAATGACTTATAAAACTGAGCAGCACACACTGCTGGTGTGCAGGCTAACAAAGAGCCACTCTCTGCCTTACTGGCCTGGTTTAACCGTCCAATACCACTGCAGATCACTACCCTGATGAGTTTACCCATAAAAGAAAGTAAAGCACTTGCATTAGCAAAAAAAAAAAAATTATGTTCTTTTCTATTGATTTGAAAATCCACGTTTTTGACTTAGGCAAGAGCCAAAAACTTATTGGTGTCATTTCTTTGGCTGAGGACATTTTCAACAGTGACAAGGCTCTGGACCCAATTTTGAAAAGCATAGACTAAAAATGGCACTTTGGTCAGCAGACGTGAAGCATCAGTACTTCCATACCAACAGTATTGTAGGTTCCAACCTGTATCTGCAATCACAGACAGGTTGACTACTTCGCCAAGTGCCACGATATTTGATAGTTGCTATGTGCACATTTGTACACGTTCTACTGCTAGGACAGAAACACTGGTCACAGCTTCCCCCAGGATAGTTGAGGCTTTAAGCTCAATTATCCTCCAGCAGATGGCACCAGTACTGACCTGCACTGCAAGCCCTGCACAGTGGCACACATAAACAGCAGCTAAATGTATTGAGGAAACTGCAACCTGACCCGTAAGAAAGGGCTTAGGAACACACACAGAGCACCTGAGAAGAAAGGATAATCTGAAGGAAGATCTGCAGAGTACCTTGAAGTACCAGGTGGTGGTTGGGACTGCAGTAGGATTGGGGAATCTGAACAAGGGCCAATGAGGCTTTAGGGATAGGTTGGACCACCAGTTCCACTGATAACAACTGACCTACATGATTGAACCACAAGCCTGGGAAAAGCAGCATGTCTGTAGATCATAGTAACATTATTAGATACACAAGAATTCATTAAAACATTTTGAGAAAATATCATTAATCGTAACATTGATTTTTTTAAAACCCTTTTTTTTTAAATGCAGTCTTAATTAATAACTTTCAACTAAATTATTGTGTATTTTCTAGTTTTCTAGCATTTACTAAGTTTATTGACATTTTTCCTTCTTGGCTGCTATATTCAGTGTTGCCAACTCTGTGGATTTGTTGCTCCATTTAGTGCGTATTCAGGTCCCTCTAGTCACCCATTAAACAAAAAAAGGAACTAATGACATATCTAGCAACTTTCTTAAGTTTTATTGGAAAGTTTTGGAGGCTCTGACCTAAACACATATCATTTCTATGCTTCTGAACAAGCAGCCGGTGTTCCTTTGGGCTCCATTCTGACCCAGTGCTCGCACAACAGTTCACCTGAGTTGCATCTAGAGGAGATGTTCACCCCTCCATGCCCAGATGACAACTAAACCACACCTGTGCGAAGCCACAGATGGGCAGGTGTTTGTTGTTGTAAGTTCGACAAAAAAACGTTTGCTGGCCAGATAAAATCAAAACCTACATCTATGATGCCCACACAGTGCTTCAGATGGGAAATATGAAAATACAGATGGAGATTCAGATGAAATCGTGCTTCTGCATTTCTATCATCTCTATTTTTGTAGATAATAGTGCTACATTTAACATTTACTTTTTGTTAATGTCGCTTGAAAAAAATGTGTTCTTTGTTTCTGCTATTTATGTTAGTGTTAAATTTTTAACATCTTGTTAAACATCAGGAAAACATCAAGCTTCAGCTAACACTAACTTCCACTGTGCATTGTCCAGTGGCTGGTGCACTGGGTAGAGGCTGTGTATTGGTGTAAGCGTAGACACCAGTCATGTGCACCAATCTAGTCGGATAATTCTCTATGGCGGTCGAAGAGTCTGCATGAAGAGTAATGAAACAAAATCACTGAGGTGCAATTAGGAAGCCTTTCCCTTTGATTATTAACTGTGAAAAAAGTAAAATGGTACAGTTTCAGTCTCTAAAAATTCTGTCATTAATTTATTTTACCCAGATTGGATCAAAACCTGCCATTGTGCCAGATGGCCTAAGCTGATGAGTCTGTCCTACCCAGAAGCTTATCAAAGGTCTTCACCTCCGTTAAGTTTGAGTTTGTCTAATTTCTAATGGCTAACAGGATCTTTTGAGAAGAAAAATCCAGCTTTTGTTTTATTCTGGTCGATTTTTTGTTGACCTCTTGACTCTTTTGGATGTAGCTGTTTGCTTTCCAATGGGCGGTGTTCGTTTGACAGATGATACAAAGTATTTGTTTTATCTACTTAGTTTACTGTACTGTAAATGTGGTTATGTATCTTCAGTAAATATCTACAACAGCCGATGAAAATGTGGGTCAATATAAATCTTCAGGAAGAAACATGCAATTAAACAAAATTAAGCATATATATAACTATTCTACTGCATAATTAATCAGAATGCTTAATAAACTCATGCACCATGATTAGGTTGCACATGGGTATGAATAGGTTTGCTGTTGAAGTAAGTTGGAATGTTAAGGCAACACATGGGCCCCAGGTGGAGGTACAAATTGGCAATAGGATGAATTGACCTGAAGAGACATTAATAAAACAAATACACTGCTACTTGGCCAATGTTTGCTCTCTTGGCCAAATCCTCTGTTTTCTGCTTTTCCAAATATGATATCATCCCCAAAGCCAGATTTTTAGGCCAGGAATTAGCTTGTCCAGGCCCCTGGGCTCGTCTGCCACCTGGCTCACACTGCACCTGACACTAACCCTTTTAGGTTGTGGTTAGCCGATGTGGGGGTTTCCTCCTCATGCTTCTTTGAATTGAGCACAGCCAATCCCTAGGACCCATAGTTCGACCACCTGGCGGTTACTAGCTGAAACCCCAACCTTCACCTTACTCTCCATCCTGGTTCTTGGACTTACCCCTTCCCTGGGTCCAGTAGGTTCAGGAGATGCTACCAGGAGCCAAAGCTCTGGACAACATAAAAACACATTATAGGTGGTGATTTGACAGAGTCAAAGTATGAAGCTATGGTACCCAACTAGAAAAAGGTAGATTGCTCCTTTTAGGTCGGCGGGGTGGAGGAGTTGAGTTTTCTTTGTGTTTTGTTCACAAGTGATAGTAGAATGTAGAATGACATGGTTAAACCCCTTGGGCCCTCATATGCAGTTACTGCAGACACTGCTCCGGTCTGCTTTGGTGAAGAACAGGTTGAGCCAAAAAGTGAAGCATAGTTTTCATTACATTCAGCTTTAGAAAGATGATCTCACACTAGTTGATACATGAGCTCCCTTTTGTAGGACAGGTTATTGCCCTGATAAAGCACACACACTTAATCAGTGAGGTCTGAATACTTTTGCATGAAACAAGATTGCTAGCTATGTCTGTAGACATCTGAACCAAGGAAATGAAAGTGTACCCTGTGTTGCTTCTGTATAAGTTAAATGGTGGCAGTTTGTTAATTGTTTTCAATGTAATGAGGTCATAAGGTAGTCTGAAATCAAAGGAACAGTACTATAGTATAAACGTATTTAGTGGCAAACTATGTAGTTGTAATTCATTAAAACACTAGCAAAATCAAAAAGCATGATTTCATGGTGACTTTAAATATTGTGTAGCATAAGAAATAGTGTATCATTAACCCTGACACCTTTCCTGTAGGCAAATTTGCGGATGTTCCCAAAATGTTGTCTCCTCCCAAGTCCTCTTGAAATATTTTATTGTATGCAAAGTCATTGCTAAAGACCTTAAGTTTGGTAGTTTGCAAGATATGCTGGCTTTCTTGGAAACCATGATGAAACAAGACATTTTAAGAAATAAATTATCTTAAAGACAAAGGAAAGCTGATCAACACAGTCTTTAAAAATTGCTTGACAGACACCATCAGGACCTAACACCTTATTTTAATTCATGTAAACCACTGACACGCTGTCTCATTATTCATAACTACGAGTATGCCACATTTCTACAAAGCCCTCTGCTTAAGAGAGATGAGGATATAAAGCATTTATTTATTTATTTTATTTATTATTACTTTGATTCTAACAATTTTTTTTATTTAGAATTGCAAAGTAGAGGAGGTCTAAGAATCCAAGATTTTGTTTTTGCACATAATGAACACTAGACGGCAGCAAAGATACTCTAAATTAAAAACAACAAGGAAGCGGAAGAATGAAGAAGAGGAGGAGGAGGGATACACTGTGACACATCAAAGGTAGTATAAACATAAAACACCAACATATAGGCGCAAATAGAAAACAACGCATTTTAAGAAAGAGCAATTCAACGTTTTTAGATCTTTCTATAGGTTGTCTATCAAACCAGACGTGTTGGGCCGTTGTTTTAGCTGCATATGAGCTACAGGGTTTTTGTGACGAAACGACTATTTTTGCCGATACAGAGTAACACGTGACCGTATCAGCGTCTTTCTGAGCTTTAAAAGTGATTAATCAAGACTTAAAATAATGGAACATGGTTCGGCATACGAGCAGCTCACCAGAATCTGACCGAATGTTTCGTTTTTCAGCATTTTTCTTACGGCAGAACGGATTAATGAAAGAAGACAACCCCGAAATGAAAACTTTTATTTAAATGTGTGGTTTATTTTATATGCCGAAACATTTAGACGATCATGAACACTGATGTGGAGACATTGGTCGCTGTTTATCTGTAGCACCCACAAGCTGCTCTGATGTTACACAAAATATTTTGAATTTTTTCGCTAAAGGTTTGCTTAAACTATACAGTGCTGTGGAAAAGTATTCCCATCTTTTAAACTATTTCGCATTTTATCACGTTGAAGCCTCCAGCTTCAATGTATTTAACAGAGATTTTATGTGAATACAAAGTAGTGAGTAATTATTGATTAATGCTCTCCTTGCCTAGTCTTGGTAGGTTTGCTGTTGTGTCCCTAACATGTCCCTAACATGTCCTTAACATGTCCCTAACATGTCCCTAACATGTCCCTAACCCTTTTCATGTTCAGATTGACTGACCAGAGCTCTTTGAGATCTTTAAAGCTTGGAGTATTGTTATATAACTTAACCTTGCTTTAAACTTCTCCATAACTTTACCCCATTTCTATGGTGTTCCTTGGTCTTTGTGATGCTGTTTGTTCTCTAATGTTCTCTAACAAACCTTTGAGGCGTGGACAGAACAGCTGGATTTATGCTGAAATTAAATCACACACAGGTGGATTCTGTTGACCAATTCAGTGACTTCTTAAGGCAACGACTTGGACTGGATTTGAATTAGATTGAACCAAAAGCATGCTAGTTTTTCTATTTTTATTTGTAAAAAATTTTTAAAGCCATGTATTGTTTTCTTTCCACCTTACAATTATGCACTATGTGGTGTTAATCTATCTCAAGTATTTCCAGTCGAATAAAGTGTAAAATAAGAGTTTGTTTTTGTAATGTAACAAGTTCAAGGGTTGTGAATACTTTTGCAAGCCGCTGGGGTTGATTTGCATATCCCCGTGTTTAACAGGTTGAATATCAATCCTGAATATTATTTCTGGTTTTCTTTTTTATATATTATGTTTTCCTGACTCGGACTCGAGTTGATTTAGAGGTATATTTTAGTCTGTTTGAATCACGTGGAACTTGTGGCATGAAAAGTTACACGTCACACATTATACTATGGTAAGTCCACCCAAAGTACACCCAAACTAGTGCTTAAGACAAGTTTGACTGCATGTAGGATGAACTGTGTTGTTAAACACTTGTTCTCTGCGCAAGTAATTGTGTTGTTTGTACAACCCCATCCACACCGTTTACCTTCTCTGTTAAAGAGTGTGAAATACCTCCAAATAAATCCACCAATTATTGAAAAAATGGTTTGATCCCCTTGATAAGTACATATGGTTGCATGGTTAGTATGCACCCCATGGTAGAATGTACCATTTCATAATGGTTCATAATGCCATGCACTCGAAAATATTTTCCTGGGAATTTGGTGCAAAAATAGACCTCACCGATCCCCCACCATGCTTAAGAGTGGACGTCAGACCACTGATTTTTGACATAATCATACTTTGTCTCACATCCAACCTACCTGGAGTGTTAGTTTCTAAGAGCGTTTGGTCTTCATGACATCTGACCAATAGGTTCAGGTTCAAGACCAAGTAGCATGTAGCACCTCCATGTTTGTATTTAACGTGGTTGTCTGGCCTAACTAACATGCCAGAAAACCATTGTCCTTCTCTGACTTTTATAATGTCTTTCAACAGGTTCTATGTACCGGCTGAGGACCGCTGAGGAAGGAGAGTACAGTAACGAAATCTCCCAGCTCAGGCAGGTGGTCTTACAAAACGATGACAGACTCCTTGACAAGATGCTCTGCCAGGAGATCTACAAGAAAGTCATCAACTGTAGAGGGGGCTGGGGCATCGCAGGCACGCCTCTTCATGCTGCTGTGTCTAAAGGCCACCTCAGCTGCCTGCAGGTTCTGCTAGCCCACGGTGCTTTAGTAGACTCTGTAGATGTCAAAGCCCAAACGCCTCTTTTCACAGCTGTTCGTGGGAAATACCTGGACTGCGTTCTTACCCTCCTTAGAGCCGGCGCCAACCCCAATGGGAGCAAGTCCAATAACAGCTCCCCGGTACTCACTGCTGCCAGGGAGGGCGACGTGGAGATCCTCAGGCAGCTGCTGGTTCACGGTGCTGATGCAAACTCTCGTTCTAAAGTCCTGGTGTGGCCCTCCTGCAACAGGATGAGCAACGGACCGCTCTACCTGGCTGCAGTTTACGGACATATGGAATGTTTTAGACTGCTGCTCCTCTATGGGGCAGACCCGGATTACAACTGCACGGATGCAAGGTTCCTGAGCTTAGTCAAGCAGCCCAAAACGGTGCTGGAGATGTGCCTCAGGCACGGCTGCGGTGTGGAGTACATCCAGCTGCTTATCGACTTCGGTGCGAATGTCTACCTCCCCACGCTGATCATCGAAAAGTCCACAAAGCAGAACGAAGCCGTGGAGCTGCTTCTGAGTGAAAGAGGTACAAAAAACCCATTCAGTGTCAAGATATTACAGTGCCTTGACAATGTAGTCATACCCCTTGAACCTGAATGTATTTTAACTGATAGACCAACACAAAGTTGTGCATTATTGTGAACTAGAAGGAAATGAAATATGGTTCTCAAATCGGTTTACAAATACAAATCAGGTGTGGTGGCGTGGTTTTGTTCTCAGCCTCCCTGAGTCAATACTTTGTGGAACCATCTCTCTCTGCAGTTAGAGATGCAAGTCTTTTGGATCTTCTCTGCTGGCTTTGAATGTCTAGATTAAAAATTGAGATGATCCAATCCTATTTCAGACCAGACACTGACATAATTCCACTAATCCATCCAACGTTCCATTCTCCATGGTCCTGTGTTGCTGTAGAGCTGAGTTTTGTCCCAGATGGGGCGACGATGGCGAGAGTGGTAGGGTTTTGTCCTTTAACCGGTGGGTTGCCGGTTCAAACCCCTGCTCTGGTCTGTCTGCCTCTGTTGTGGCCTTACGCAAGACACCTCACCCTACTTTCCATGTACTTAGCTCCTTCCATCTTCCTATCAACTCTCTCCAACTTCCCTATCCCTGCTTAAGAGAAGGATCTCCACAGCATGATGCTGCCACCCCCATGCTTCATGGTGAGGGATGGTGTTTACAGGGCGATGTGCAGTGTTTGTTTTTGTTCATACAAAACATCAATTTTAGGCTGATACCCTAAAGGATGTGAGTGGAGGACTGAAGTGTGAGTGGTTAGAAAAGCCTTAAAACTGGACCACAGGGGGATTGTATTAGTAGTTTAAATCAAATACATTCAGACAACACGAGGGCAGCATCCATACTGCTTACTTTTACACCCCCCTTAATGACTGTATACAATACAAATCAAAGCTTAGCTGGAGTTTTTCTATGTGTAAATGTACTACGGAAACGTAGATAGGCAAGACAATTCACAGAATGAATATGCAATCTGTTCTAATGGCAGATTTATTTAACAACACGTATTTCCCCCTGTTTTCAGGAAGCCCCAAAGCCTTGACTTCACAGTGCCGACTTGCTGTGCGGAGACACCTGAAAAGCATCAACAAGATCCACCGTATGGATGAGCTGGAAATGCCAACCAGTCTGAAATACTTCCTGCAGCATAAACCAGTCCCTGTCCATGTTCAATAAAAAAGGAAGCGTGTGTTATTTTATCATGTTTATATCTCAGCTTGACTGGTTGGTTTAACTGTTGGTCTTTGCATACATGTGTCTTAAAACTGCTTTTGTCTCTTCATGGGCTGCTCTGTTCACACTGTTCAATTAGAAGATTACATATGTAAATATGTAGCATGTTCCTCTGTTTCATTTTTTCGTTTTACTTAACAGCAGTCTCCTAAAAGATGTGGCTCCTTAGAAGTTGCTAACTCTGCTGTGTACAGGTGCATCTCAATAAACATAATTAGAACATAGTTGAAAAGTACATTTATGTCAGAAATTTATTCCCAAAACTAAAGCTCATATATATTTTCAAGTACAGCACAAAAATGTGAATGTGGTGAAAAAGGTCAATATTTTTTGTCACTCGTTTCAGAAAGTGAAACTCGTATAGATCAGCTGGCTTACAGATAATAAAAACACATTTCAGTGTCTCAAAAAATCTGAATATTGTAAAAACGTTATAGCAAACTCATAGAAAGTTAAGTGGAAGGAAACGGTGCAACAGGGATAACCACAGCCTTGAGAGGATTGTCAAGCAAAGTCCATTTAAGAATTTGTGGGAGCTTCAGAGAATGGACTGAGGATGATGTCAGCGGATCAAGAGCCACTACACACAGATGATTACTACACATGGTACGAATGTCGGGTTGCTCGTGTCAGTCCACTACAGACCCAGAGAAAAAGCCAGAAGCGTCAAACCTGTGCTGAGGAAAAAAAAACTGGGCCCATATTCACACAAAACGTAGCTCATAGTGATGTCATGCTAAGAAAAATCTTAGAATTTCTCATATTTTAAGTTTTTTTTTAAAATTTTTCCTCGGTAAGATAAAAGTTATTTATAAAGCTTCTTAGGCCTTAAGAGAGCTCCTAAGTTGAAAAAAGTTAAGAGTAGTAAGGAGGACCTTAAGTGAGCCTGAGAGTGTCTTAAGCAGAGAAGATGGCAGAAAGACAGGGAGAGAGGAGATATTCTCTGAAAAATGAACAATAACGAATTAATAAAACACTACCGGCTTGATTGCACAGGGATCCACCCCCTTAATAGTCAAGGAAAGGAGCACATAAACCTCTATAACAATAATACAATTATTAATATAGATATGAGATTAACTTTATCAGCTCCCTGGAGCGAAAGTAAATAGTTTCAATGACAGGAAGGTGCACCTATAGTGAGGTAATATTAGGAAGGATATATAAATAATAGAAACAATAATAAATAACCACGAATAAAAAGTAAACAAAATTACAAACAATATAGTACAGAATTATTTAAATATTTACAGTCTGTAAATTGCTTTCAAAAAACAAATTTGGAAAAACTCGAAAAAATATATACATACATAAATACAAACTCGGATACAATAATCTAAGCACTATATACATTGAAGAAATATGTACATTGGATGATCAAGTATTTGTGGTATTGTACATGATGATGTCAGCAGCCTAAGCGGTCATCTCCAACGCTCCCCGTCTGTGGAGAAGTTCTTTGGTGTGCTGCAATCTCCTCTAGCTTTTAAATGCAGCTGGAACCGGAGCTGCTCACATTCCAGGCTGGTGCTGAAAGCAGAGGGAATGACTCATTGCTCTGGAATGCCTGTTGGTTTCCACGGTGATCCAAGGATCAAATCTACCTTTTCACACTCCTCTGCACCAGCAGACTGCTCCTCTCCAGCAGTCTATGGGCAGGTGGCGGGGTCACCAGTCCATCGCAGGGCAACACACAAACAACCATGCGGTGGGAGGAAGCCGGAGTACCCGGAGAGAACCCACGCATGCACAGGGAGAACGGCCAGGAGTCAAACCTAGGACCTTCTTGCTGCAAGGCAACAGTGCTACCAACTGCACCACCGTACAGCCCAGTTAACAAAGTGCTGTACATATTCCAAATGACACGTACAGGAAACCGACAGGTTTTTAAAAACACAGAATACACATTCTAGAAATTCAGATTAAAATGGAAATAAAAAATAAAACTAAATAAAAGCCATCCTCTCAGGAAGTACAAAACGCTTGTGCAAATGAGAAGGTTTTGAAACTCGCAGAATGATGAGGCCTGTCTAACGTGATGGCATCTCATTCCATATTTCTGGAGCAGCTACAGAAAAAGCACAGCAACCTCTAAGTTTACACTTTGTTTTTGGCACTTTAAAGAGCTGCTGATCGGCAGATTTGGCAGACCTAAGGGAGTGGGAGGGTATAAGTAGCTGTAGAAGCTCAGAGAGGTTAATGGGGGCCAACCCATTAAAATATTTAAAAGCAAATCAAAGAACTTAAAAATGGATCCCCAAATTTACAGGTAACCAATGGAGTGACATTAAAACAGGAGTGATGTGCTCAAGCTGACTGAAACTGGACGGTGTATCTATAAAACTGGGTAAGACAAACTAAGATTATAAGATATGATATGCCCTTCATTTTTTGTGTTCATCAGTGAGTGAGTTTTTATTTTTTATTTTTAATAAGAACTAAACCAAGCATTATTTAAAGTAATAGCAACTACCAAAAATAGTGATCTCATTTTTAAATGTAATAAGGACTTACTTTATAAAAAAAAAAGATAAAATAAAGTCCCCAATAAAATAAAATATGATAAAAAAGAATAAGAATTCGGAAAAACAGAGGCTTTAAACCTCTGCAGGAACAGCACTGACACTGTCGAAAGTAGATCCTAATACAGGAATCTGGAAGCTCATTCTGGCGTGGATAGTCAAAGTCCATCCAAGGACACATTTAGATGAGGCAGAGGGACAAGTACAGGTCTTAGCTGAGAGCAAAGAGAGCAACATGCATCCTGCCCTATCTGTTGTCCCACCTGAACTGTGGTCCCAATCATCAACTGATGTAGGGCTTATAAAGGGGTTCCCACCATACAAGGTTAAACTAATATCTGAAAAAAGGCCATTAGTCCGCCAATACCCCTTCAAGCCAGAAGCTGAAGAAGGTACTAAGCCAGTAATATAAGATGTGTTGAAGTCAGGAATAATAAGAGAAGCTCCTGAAGCTCAGTGTAACACCTATTTTTCCAGTGCAGAAAGCCAGCACAGGAAAGTGGAGAATGGTCCAAGATCTCTGACAAATAAATAATATTGTACAGCATGCAGCTCCTGATGTTTCAAATCCACACACATTGCTGCATTCACTGACCCCAGATAAAAAGTATTTCTCAGTAGTAGATCTTAGCAATGCTTTCTTCACAGTACCATGAAGAGTCACAGCATTTGTTTGGTTTTCAGTTTAAAGGAAGAAATACACTAATACTAGGCTTCCACAAGGTTTCAGTGAAAGCCCACATGTATATACACAAGCATTAAGATACTCAATGAGCACATTGTACATGGCAGACCGTTCCCTCTGCCCTCTGACATGAATGAAATAGAGAAAGTACAACAGGAAACTTCATTAGCTGAATGGATGAATAAAATGTTGCAGACAAAAGAAGCACAAATGTCCAGTGGTCTGCCGATTACCTCTGCTCCTATCCAACAGAACGACCTGAGGCCTGGAGACCTGGTCCTGATTAGGGCCGTTTCAAGTACTCCTGACAACGCCCACAGGTCTGAAAATAGCAGAGGCCTTCCTGGATCCATAAAAGCCACTGTAAACCAGTTTTGCCATTACAGGAGCCAGATCAACCGACGGAGTAGCAGAGGAAGCCCGGCTACAAAGGGACTGGAGGACCCATAGGGCCCAGCGTCTCAAACCGGTGAAGAAAACAGCTGATCTGCGCCCACTCATACAATGGCTCTCTGTAACATGTGGACAGGACTGATAAGCCTGAGCTTTATACTGGCAGCAGTACTTATTCTTCTATCACTACAGGACCCAGGAGAGAGGACACCACAGAAAAGGTGGACAACAGACGGGACGCATCTCAGACCACTGACGGAAGGACATGACGCACATCCATTTCTGCAAAATTACTGGTACCGTTACGTGTTAGATACAGCTAAAACTCAAAATAAAACTGATTGTTATGTGTGTTCCATAATGCCTGTGCACTCCCAAGGCCCCACCATATATGTCAAAGCTATGAATTATTCACAGGCAAATTGCGCCTCCTCCTTTGGAGCACTAGGATATGCACGTCACGATCAATGTATCTTACCAGGTCAGTTTCCAGCAGCAAACCAGCGTTCGTTACCATGGCGAGTCCTCCCATTGCAGCACCAACCCTCTGCACAATGCTTGCTGTCTCGGTTAGTCCTCCACTGTGTAAGACCAGGTCTCTGTAATTATTCAGCTCAGCAACAGAGTTGTGTCCAGAAAGCTTCTGCAGGGAACTGCATAGAAAACAATCAAATATCTCAAGTAACAGTTTTCATTAGATGCAAGTTTTACAAGCTTGATAATTACACAAAATCACCTTCCTCATTAAAAGCACATCCCACACTATTGCTACTAACTCCTTGCTGTTGCCAAAGGATGGTTGTAAAATGTGCATAAAACTGCATTGAGTGAGTGTTTTTATCCAATACATCTTTACCTTTCAGCATTTGGCAGTTATTCACAATTATTGTGGGTCATTGAATGTGTTCTAAAAGTTTAGACACAACAGAAACAGAAAATCAAAAGGACTCCTGCTATATCCTGTCTATGCAGACTTGATAAGAAGTGGCAAAGGTTACAAACACAGAATAAATTGACCCTTTTCAGTCAAACTTTTTTTTCTGTTGATGAAACTATTAAAATGTGTAAATGAGTGCAGTTCTTTGGAAAGTCTGCCATTTTAAAATACAGTTCATATGTGCAAAGACAAAAATAAAGAATAAAATAGATGCAAGGCAATGCATAATCCATATGCTAATTAGTGAAGGAAGTCCTGATCTGTAAATCTTTTTATAAACTTTTTTTCAGAGAAATTATGATTAATGAATGAGAACTAATTCAACATGGAGCTGTAAACTTTGATGAAAATATTCAGGTGGATTGTGATGCCTCGGCATGATGCCATGACTTACTGTTATGATTAATTTCACTGATAGTTATCTGACCACTTGGGGGCACTCCTAGATTTAAATATCATTCCCATAGGTCAGTTGATCCCTAAATATCAAAATTAGATGAGACAATGACATTACAGCAAAGTAACATACCCTACTTTGAATTCTACAGCCTCGATCGCAATAAACGTACTCTATTCAAACAGGGAGTGCATTAAATGTGACACACGTACTTCAAAGACACCACAGACCTACTGAAAATCTTATTTTACCACGAGACATTTTGTAACGGAACTGAAGTGAATATCTAAAGTTCTGTATTTTCCTACTGTGCTCCACAAGAAAGTTGTTTTTCTGTGTTTGGTTAGCAGAGAAATTTGAAATGTTAGTCATGTTTAATATTCTGCCCAGTGGGTTGGATAAAGAACTGTTTCTGCATGCCATTAAGAAATAACACAAAGTAGAAAGCCAGAGAGAATTGTGGCCAGCGTTCTCACCTGTCAATTTCAAATCCTTTCCACTGTGGAGACTTGAAGAATTCATTAGCATACTGGTCCAGGTCTTGTTGTTTCTGCTCTTGAGAAACTTTGTGACCCATTTTCCGTTTTATGCTTTTTTATAGGAAAACGAGAACAAAGAGGTATGTTATTACAATAGTTTTATATTATATGTTCCAGGTAGAACCTTCAATGTTGTTCAGTGCAGTTAAAGGGACTAGATTAATAGAGGGACTTCCAGCCAACAAATTTAAAGACTGTATATGAATGATTAGTTCTGATTTACCAACTAGGAAAAGAAGAAATGGCCTCATTTGACAACACCTTAACTAAAGCTATACATCTAAATGCATGATCGATATTCATTGGGAGGCTCAATCAGTGACCTGTTCTAAAACATGTTTATTTGGAATCATTTAGTCAGAAACTTTCAACAAACATTTTTTTCTACCTCAGACAAATGTGATACTAAAAAAAGATGATGTGCTTATATTTTCAATGCAATCAAGGTCTTGTTAATAAAGTATTAGCTAACAAGATGTAAAAAGCAATAAAAGAAGAAATTCACTAAAAGATATCGCTTGTCTGTGGTTGACTGATAATCTGCTTAATTAAACAGAAGCTGAAAGGGGATTTACTCACCACGCAAGAACAGAATAAGGAGAGAAAATCAAGCAGCAGCTTTGGTCCTGGTTGGGTTTTCTCAACCCAAGAAAGGTCCGGTTGTATTTATGTACAGACAGTTTGGGCAAAGTTCATAGAGCTTTAATGTAGCTTTTTTTTATCACTGGGTAACGGATCAGAAAACAAACACAGACAGAAGATAAGCGAGAGCAGGAACATAGGGACATACATAAATGTTAGAATAACAAAGTTGTTTGATGGGGGACCTTTGTTAGAACCCCCAAACAGCCAGAAAGGAAGGAAGTACAAGCTTTATGTCGTACTCGTACTCGTACTCCGCTTATCCGGGACTGGGTCGCGGGGGCAGCAGACTCAGCAGAGACGCCCAGACATCCATCTCCCCAGACACCTCCTCCAGCTCCTCCGGGGGGAGCCCAAGGCGTTCCCAGGGCAGCCGAGAGACATAGTCCCTCCAGTGTGTCCTGGGCCGTCCCCTGGGCCTCCTCCCGGTGGGACGTGCCTGGAACACCTCCCGATTAAGGCGTCCAGGAGGCATCCGGTATAGATGCCCGAGCCACCTCAACTGGCTCCTCTCGATGTGGAGGAGCAGCGGTTCTACTCCGAGCCCCTCCCGGATGGCCGAGCTCCTCACCCTATCTCTAAGGGAGTGCCCGGCCACCCTACGGAGGAAGCTCATTTCAGCTGCTTGTATCTGGGATCTCGTTCTTTCGGTCATGATCCAAAGTTCATGGCCATAGGTGAGGGTAGGAACGTAGACCAACCGGTAAATTGAGAGCTTTGTTTTTCAGCTCAGCTCTCTCTTCACCACAACAGACCGGCACAGTGCCCCCATTACTGTGGCAGCCGCACCGATCCGTCTGTCGATCTCCCGCTCCATTTTTCCCTCACTCATGAACAAGACCCCGAGATACTTAAACTCCTCCACTTGAGGCAGGAACTCCCCTCCAACCTGAAGAGGACAAGCCACCCTTTTCCGGTCGAGTACCATGGCCTCGAACTTGGAGGAGCTGATCCTCATCCCAGCCGCTTCACACTCGGCTGCGAATCGCCACAGCGCATGCTGTAGGTCTTGGCTAGAGGGGGCCAGCAGGACCATGTCATCCGCAAAAATAAGAGACAAAATCCACTGGTCCCCAAACCAGACCCCCTCCAGCCCTTGGCTGCGTCTAGAAATCCTGTCCTGGGGACCACCACCCCAGTCTGCCAGTCCAGAGGCACTGTCCCCATCCGCCACGCAATGTTGAAGAGGCGTGTCAACCATGACAGCCCAATAACATCCAGAGGCTTGAGGTACTCAGGGCGGATCTCATCCACCCCCGAAGCCTTGCCACCGCGGAGCTTTTTAACCACCTCGGTGACTTCAGCCTGAGTGATGAAAGAGCCCAACCCCGAGTCCCCAGCCTCTGTTTCCACCACGGAATGCGTGATGGCAGGATTGAGGAGATCCTCGAAGTACTCCTTCCACCGCCCGATAATGTCCTCAGTCGAGGTCAGCAGCCTCCCACCCCCACTATAAACAGAGTTGGCGAAGCACTGCTTCCCCCTCCTGAGGCACCGGACAGTTTGCCAGAATCGCTTCGAGGCCAACCGGTAGTCCTTCTCCATGGCCTCACCAAACTCCTCCCAGGCCCGGGTTTTTGCTTCTGCCACAGCCCGGGCCGCAGCACGCTTGGCCTCACGGTGCCCGTCAGCCGCCTCGGGATTCCCACAAGCCAACCACAGCTGATAGTACTCCTTCTTCAGCTTGACAGCATCCCTTACTGCCGGTGTCCACCACCGGGTTCTGGGATTGCCGCCGTGACAGGCACCGCAGACCTTACGGCCGCAGCTACGGGCAGCAGCATCGACAATAGATGCGGAGAACATGGTCCATTCGGACTCTATGTCTCCAACATCCCCCGGGATCTGGTCAAAGCTCTCCCGGAGGTGGGAGTTGAATACATCCCTGGCCAAGGGCTCCGCCAGGCGTTCCCAGCAGACCCTCACTATGCGCTTGGGCCTGCCAAGTGTGTCCGGCTTTCTCCTCCTCCAGCGGATCCAACTCACCACCAGGTGGTGATCAGTGAACAGCTCAGCCCCTCTCTTCACCCGAGTGTCCAAAACATGCGGCCGAAGGTCTGATGATACGACAACAAAGTCGATCATTGACCTCCTGCCTAGGGTGTCCTCGTGCCAAGTGTACTGATGGTCACCCTTATGT
This sequence comes from Girardinichthys multiradiatus, assembly GCF_021462225.1. Taxonomy (NCBI): domain Eukaryota; kingdom Metazoa; phylum Chordata; class Actinopteri; order Cyprinodontiformes; family Goodeidae; genus Girardinichthys; species Girardinichthys multiradiatus. The sequence goes on along the minus strand of NC_061803.1, from coordinate 26,488,630 downwards.
TTGAACATGGTGTTCATTATGGACAATCCGTGACTAACACAGAAGTCCAATAACAAAACACCACTCGGATTCAGATCGGGGAGGCCATTCCTCCCGATCACGCCTCCCCAGGTGTCACTGTCATTCCCCACGTGGGCGTTGAAGTCCCCCAGCAGAATAATGGAGTCTCAGGGAGGGGCACTATCCAGCACCCCGACAGGGACGCCAAGAAGGCCGGGTACTCCGCACTACCGTTCGGCCCGTAGGCTGAGACGACAGTCAGAGACCTATCCCCAACCCGAAGGCGCGGGGATACGACCCTCTCATCCACTGGGGTAAACCCCAACACGAGACGGCTGAGCTGGGGGGCAACAAGCAAACCCACACCAGCCCGCCGCCTCTCCCCGTGGGCCACTCCAGAGTAGAAGAGAGTCCAACCCCTCTCAAGGAGATGGGTTCCAGAGCCCACACTGTGCGTGGAGGCGAGCCCGACTATTTCTAGTCGATATCTCTCGACCTCCCGCACAAGCTCAGGCTCCTTCCCCCCCAGCGAGGTGACATTCCACGTCCCTAGAGCCAGCCTAAGCATCCGGGGATCGGGCCGTTGAGGTCTCCACCTTTGTCCGCCATCCTATCCTCTTTGCACCGGTCCCTCACGGTTCCCCCTGCAGGTGGTGGGCCCACTGAGGGATGGCCTCGCGTCTCTCGTTCGGGCTTGGCCCGGCCGGGTCCCGCGAGGAGCAACCCAGCCACCAGGCGCTCTCCGGCGAGTCCCGACCCCAGGCCTGGCTCCAGGGTGGGACCCCGGCTCCGCCGTACCGACGTCACGTGCCTCAATATTTTCGTCCTCATGAGGGATTCTTGAATTCTTGGCAACTTCTCCCTCCAACCCACTGGAGAACTCTGAATCTGGAATTCTTTATGTCGTAAATGTTAAAATAGATTCAGGAATCAGTTAAAGGGCAATTCCACCTCATTTTTCATTACCTTGAGCATCTTTAATCTGCTCCAACTCAAAAACTACAGTACTTAGAGACTTCAAACCTGAATCTAGATTGTTCTACACTAATGGCAGTATCTTATAAACACAATTTGGCATTTGTGAAAGCTTTATTTGATATGTGAAAGTTTACAAAAGGGCTATATTAGTGCTTTTTTGCATCTGGACCACAGTCCTCACAGATACTTGAAGAAGGTCACAAGCAGTGAAGAGTCTCTGTCTCACTTTTTACAGACACACTGCTTTTCCCAAACTGCTAATGGTGATTGTACCAGCCCACTACCTGCTACACATAATTATCATGAAAATAATACGTGGTTTTCAAAATTCTTGAAAAATAACAATCTAAAAAGAATTGAATGCACTAGCACTCAGCAATACAGATCCAGTATTTTGTAGAACCACATTTGGCTGCAACTGTAGCTGCAAGGTTTTGGTGTATGTCTTTCCCAGCTTAGCCAGTGACGGACTGACATTTTCCCCATTCATCTTTGCAAAAATAGCTAGTCAGTTTGGATGGAGATAATCTGTGAACATATATTTTGCCACGTGTTCAATTGGAGTTAGGTCTGGACTTCAACTGGACCATTCTAACAAATAAATGTGAACTGATCAAAAAACATTGTAACTCTAGTTGAATGTTTGGGGTCATTTTTCTGGTAGATATTGAACCTCCACCCCAGCCTCATGTCTTCTGCAACCGGGTTTAATTAGCTCCATCCATCTTCCCATCAACCATGATCAGCTTCCCTGTTCCTGCTGAATAAAATCATGTCAATCTCATGATGCAGTCATATTACCTTGGGGAAGGTGTTTTGAATGACAACCAGTGTTAAGTTTCTGTCATCGATAGTAATTTGCATGTAGGCCATAACGTAACATTTTGATGTCCCTTACATATCTTGTGGCAAACTGTCAACAGGGCTTCTTATGGCTTTGATTCAACAATGACTATCTTCTGCTACGCCAGGAAAAAGGCCAGATTTGTGGAATGCATGACTAATATTTGCCCTTACGATAGTTTCTCCCACCTTAGCTTTGGATTTGTGCAACTCCTCCAAAATTACCATGGGCCTCTTGGCTGCTTCTCTGATTAATGTTCTCCTTGCCTACCTGCTCAGTTTTTGTGTAAAGCAATGTCTCAGTAGGTTTAGAGTCATGGGAGCGAGCATAAATTGTAGCTATAAAGGCAAGACTGAACTATTCATAAAACACATAATCTTAAAGCTGTCAGGGGGGGCATTTGACTGGACCTGAAATTACTTTGCAGCAGGATTTGATTCCACCTAAAACCGGATGTACAGCGGGGAGAACAAGTATTTGATACCGTGCCGATTTTGCAGGTTTTTCCACTTGAAAAGCATGTAGAGGTCTTTCATTTTTATCATACGTACTATTCAACTGTGAGTGATGAAATCTAAAACAAAAATCCAGAAAATCCCATTGTGTGATTTTTAAGTAATTCATTTGTATTTTGCTGCATGATTAAATATCAAATATTTATATTTATCAAATGTTGATCAAATACTTGTTCTCCCCACTGTAACTAAGCTTTGTGTTTTCTAAGATGTTTGGAACAATACCTGCAGAGTTCACTCAAAGAGCTGTGTGGAAGTGCACCCCATACACCCCCCAACCACACTAGAAGGAATATATTCCATTCTGTGACGTGACTAGCTACATGTAACTGGAGACCTTGTGAGCTTTAAATATTTGATTGTGGGATGAAGGTTGCAAGCAGTGCTGACCTCCATGTGTGAGTGTATGCGTCATACCATATTTGCTGCTGGGAAATGCTCCTCTCCCCTTCAGTGACAGGAAATCCAAGCAAAAGATGGCAAAACTCTTAGCCTTTTAGATTCCAGCAAAATTTTCCAGGCAAACAGATTTGCACACATGGTCAGAAATTTCTTGTAGTTCTCAGCTGAATCCGGATTATCTCCCAACTCAGAAGAAAATGAAATGCTAAATTCCAACCATATTGAGTTTTTCACACAAGTAATTGTCTAAGATACCTAGCTGTCTGATTCTCAGTGTGCGGCTGTATACTGCAAAAAATGTGTCCATTACATACTACATACATACATTGTTAACAGCCATGTGTCATAGGTAGAACAATGTTTTTCTGTTTCAAATCTTCAAATAGTTAAAAACTAAACAGCTGTACAGGGAAAAAAGTTCAATATCAGATTTGATAAAACAAATAATAGGCAATTAGAGCTGAACTGTTTTTTTTTTCTTTTCAATGCTGATTTGGAGTCCTTCTTGTAATCAGATTATGACAACGTTTTGGGTATGAACCTTTAACAGATGCTGTCAGACGTTTAGATGCACTCTTCATAAACATGGATGTCATATTGGTTTTTTACTAAAAATGGAACAGTGGGATTTGAAAATGTGTTTCTTCTGCCTGAACTTTTTTTTTTCTAATGACATTATTTATTTTTGCTCAGTTTTCATTTTATTGTTTAAAATACTAGAATTAGCACCTAATCTTAAATTTGTGTATGTCTAAATAAATCATTTTCACAAATTAAATCAATGTTATGACCAGTTACTTTGAGTAGCCTTTCAACCAAATAAATTTTAAGTCATAATTCATTTTGCTGACTACTTTTTACTTCTACTTGAGTTAAGATATACTGAAGTAGTGCTACTTTTACATAACACACACATTTTTTGCCTATTGTACCACCTCTTTTTAAATCTAAATCCGGTTAGAAATTCCAAATAGACAAGGTGTGATTTCCACGTCCGTCCACTAGATGGCAGCAGCAAAACTTCCTGAACCATTTCTCTCCATTTTGAAGAGAAGTCAAACATATGAATTAAAGAAACAACAGTTTCAGTAAAACTCACACAGCAACAGTGAGCACGTAATATTCACAGTGGGCCTTTTTGATTTATCACTGCCTGACACTTATGGAGGCAGTAAGATGTAATCATTTCTTGGAAGTCCCTACATGGCATATTAAATTTAACAAAAGACAAAAGAAACACATTTTTCAAGCTTTCATTTTAGAGTTTTGTATTCCTCAAAAAACATTAGCAGACTGAACAAAACCTTCACCAGTTCTTGAATCATAACATCCTTATCGTATCCTTATGTATTCCTGAATAACATGTTTTATTTATCTGCAAACATCTCTTAGAAAATTTATCAGTTCAAGTACAGGAAGCATTGCATTTAAAAAATTGCAAACCATTCAACTTCAAGTAGCATTAATTAGACTAAACTATGGTGTCTTAGAAAAAACACATTTGGTCCCTTTTTTCGAAATTGAGGTCAGCGGTGCTTCTGTGAGCCTCGGTTTTTCTCTGTCCCCATGGCATCCTCAGCCCAGCCCCACATCTAGTGACATCATCACGACAAATCCTAGAATGGAGGTCCAGGAAGCCAGCCTGCCGTTACCACTGGTGACACCAACACAAGGACAAGAAATATTAGCAAAAGACAGATAATTAGACAACTGATTAGAGCTTCACTCTTCTGTTTAATCAGCAGCCTTCTTTTTCCACTAACCTGACTTGAGCCTCAGGTATGATATCATCCACCACCACATAGACCATCGCTCCGGCAGCAAATGCCAAAGCATACGGCAGAAGAGGTTCTGCCAGAACAACAGCTACGGCGCCCAGCAGGCCAGCAATGGGTTCTACCATTCCACTGAGCTGACCATACCTGATGGGGAGAAAAGCTAATAGTCATGGTGGAGGTCCAAACAACAGAGAGTTGTTAAACCATTAGATGAGATGGATGACCTACCAGAAGGCCGTCCATGTTGAGACCCCTGAACCCCTCAGAGGCAAGCTCACTGCCAAGCCTTCTGGAAAATTCTGGATGCCAATGCCGATAGCCAAATTCCTGAAGCAATACAAAAGGAATACATCAATAGTCAGAGGAATGTTGACAACAAACGGAATCAAGTGAAATACTGGTGCTTAAGAACAGACTTATTTTCCTATGAACCTGAAAATGTAGGAAATTAGTAAAAAGCATAGGCACAGTAGTAGCTTCATGTAGTTGTAGGAGTGTGGTTCTCATCTGTAAATTTGTTGGCCAAGAACCACCATCTTGACATTTTAAAGCAGACGTACAACTGCACTTTACAGTTTTTGTGCTTTAGAAGCAAAGAATGAGGAAAAATCTTGAGGCACTGCAGTAATGGTTGATGGACGGCATTTAATAAAGTTTTATTTTCACTTATTTTCAAAAGTAAAAAAAAAAAAAACTATATAAATAACAGAAAAATCAAGTTTGAATTCCAAGTAGGAAAGTTTGGGTTTTCTCATGAACCCTAACTTCAAAATCAAATGTGGCTACCTTGTAAAAGTAAAAAAGACTTTACATTGCTGCAGAATCTTGCAAAAGTATTCAAACCCAATGAACCTTTTCAGATTGCAAAAAACCAAAAAGGATCAAGGTGTTACAGTGGCTTTACAAAGTAAAGTCCAGAACTCAATGAAATGTTTTGGTGAGATCTTACAGAGCAGAATATGTAAAGATCACTTCTTTCATGGTATTGCTGCTGCAAGCTACTGGATTATTAGATGTAACTGTTCTGCATTGTGCTGTGAATTTAGGAGAGAGCAGAGGTTTCTTTTAATTTAGTTCTTTAAGATTATTTTGACCAGATCTGTTAAGTGTTTAATAACTATATACCACGTCCACTGATATTACTATAATTATAATCCACACCAACTTGCACTGAGCTCCATGATATGACCTTTTGGCCTAAAATAAATGCCAAAAGGGGTTACCAGTGGTAAAGGAAATTTTTATCTCAAAGGACTTCATCACATGAACTCTCACCTCTTTTTCTTTGGGGTATTTTTTCTTATCACCCACGTAAGACAAAAGCAGAAGCTCTGCTCCTCTGGTGCAGCATCAGATTTGAAAAGAACTGTTCAAACTTGCTGTGATAAGATTTACAGATGCACTCATGAACCAACCACATCCACCGCTGCTGCGTGATTGTTCTTTTAGTTCTGTTATTGCATCCTTAACTAACGGTCCAACTCTTGCCTTCTGGTCAAAATCTATCCAGGGAGAGTTTATGCAAATTTTTAACAAAGGTAACACATTACACTGTACAGAGGTACTGTTTTTGTGTCCTTACCAAGCAGACAGTCAGTAAATTAGGCTAAATTAGCTTGAAAAAGAAGGAGGAAGTAATTTCTCTCTAAAAGTAATGAATGTGAACAAAAGGCATTTGCCATTTAACCACATTGCAACCACATCTTCAGTATGTTTTATTGTTTTTTTATGTGATAGACAAGCACAAAGTGGGGAAAAAATACCCATATGATGTTCAGAACATTTTGCAAATAAAAATCTGAAGACTGTGGAATGCATTTGTATTGAGCCTCCCTAGGTCAGTACTTTGTAGAACAATGTTGATGCTTCCACAACATAATTCACAGAGGAGATACTGTGTTCATGGCGATGTGCAGTGCTATCTTTTAGTATCTGTTGCTCCTACATAAATATCAGATGTGTGAAATGCATGGCTAGTAAATAACCTGAGAATAGATTCTCCCACCTGAGCTGTGGATATCTGCAGCTCCTCCACATTTACCATGGACCTCTTAGTTGCCTCTCCGATTAGAGATCTACTTACCCAGCCTGCAGGTTTAGGTGGACAGCCATGTCTTGCTAGGTTTGGGGTTGATGATGGATTGAACAGAGCTCAGTGAGATGTTCAGGATATTGTTTTATAACCTAACCCTACTTTGAACTTCTCCATGACTTTCTCCCTGACCAGACTGCTGTGTTCCTTGGCTTTCATGAAGCTGTTTGTTTACTAATGTTTTCGAAAAAAAACTCTGAGGCCTTTATAGATAAAATGCAATTACACTGAGAATAAATTACACACAACTGGACTCTTTTTATCATGTGTCTTCTAAGAACAAATGGCTTAGCCCAGTGGTGTCTAAACTGTTATTGTCACGTGGGCCAAAATTGGCAAGTCAAAATAATATAATAAGAAAGTATAATCACAAAAAACTATTGACATTTTCTTTACCTGTTCAACATTAAACAAAGCGTGCAATAATTAGAAGTAAACAGAGTAGTCAAATTTTGTGTAGTAAAGGAATGTGTCAATCATTTTAGATCCAAAACGTAAAAAGGGTTTTCCACATTTATCTTCTTTACAGAAAGGCATCCAGTTTGTAAATTGTTTGGGGCAGTAAGAACAGAATTTGACTTGCTCTTGAAAACGCTTGTAGCTGCCCCATGATAATGAATAGGAAGGATGAATCACACACATTATTTATTCATAGTGTAAACATATCTGTAGAACCATGTAGCTCTGCTGAAGAGCATGATTTGCTGCATGTTCATGAGATTAAATGTGCAGGAAAAAAGTCCAATTTTATTCACAGTGTAATTATGTAACCACCAGATGGCAACAGCAGGCCAGCCTGAGCATTTTGGAAAAGCAACCTTGACCACATACAAAAAAAAGTCCTTTTAAACTTTCACATATATAGAATTATTGTATTTTATATTTAAATATCATGGACGTGTCATACACACCCTAATTCTTCTGATATGTTTTAGCCAAACAGCATCAAAAACTAATATATATTATTTATTGTGTGTTGATAGAAGTCTTACCTGGCACTCTCAAAGGTAGCAGAAGGAGTCTTTCCTATGGCTCCAAAACCAACCCCTACAGCCAAGCCCTCTGCAGAGGCAGAAAGAAAAAACAGACAATTGATATCCATCAGTTTATGTAGTGCATTATAGGAAAGAGGAGGAAAAAGTTCAATATTGGAAAAGAGATAACAAGAGCAGAGAATGACTCAATATAGCAGGTGGAATGGTGGTGGTGGTGGTGGGGGGGTGTTAGAGAGGCAGTTGTGGGCAGAACACTCATTTGGGAAGACATGGTGGCAGTTGATCTGTAGGCTGGCAGGTATTGCAGGATCCCTTGTTCCACTACAGTTGGTTGTGGCGAGGTATTGCACTGTGTGGATGTCAGGCGCGGTGGGGGATGGTGGGGGTGGGTTCGCTCCTGTTTCTCATCTTTGTGTCTTCATAGTTGTAGTTACTTGTTCTCCTTAATGTCTAAACCATATGTTGTGCCATCAAATCATTTAATTCAACTAAGCAACAGGAAAACATCCCAACCCCCTCCCTTTATTGTTGATCAAATCAGAACCGACGGTAGGGGAACAAGACTCACTATACTGTTTACACAGTTAAAGTAATTATTTCACAGAATTAGCAATAGATCACCAAATAACCTTACAAACACAATATTACACAAGCCTCTCACCTGCTGTCTGGGTGGTGAGAGGCAGGGTGGTGCCCCCCAGCAACCCTGCAAGGATAAGTACAAACAATGGATGGATAGATGATTTGATGGTTACACATTTGAATTTCCACCCATTGATTTCACTGAGAAAAGATTCTATTTTAAGACATTTAACTGCTTAGATGATTAAAGCGGTGAAGCTGTATTTAGGAGGGATTTCTACAGTTGTGACCACTGTAACAAGGCTGCTGCTTTTCCATCTCTCTGTGGTCTGACCACCCTGTGCAGCATCTTCCTCCTCTGTCGTCCTATTTATCTCATTTGTTATGCCTGTCACATAGGCTTTAAGCACTCTTCATTCAAAGCAAAAGCGAAAAGGTCACAGCGAGCAATGTATCTATGAGCGCATTCGTGTTTGAGAAGTTTGATAATGTGTTTGTGTAACCTGTGAAGACAGATCTACTGGCTGTTTTGCATTTCACGCTGTCATGACACCTCTTCACACTGATTACAGGTTGTCGGGCTTGAGGACAGGTGTGGGCTGGTCAACCGCAGAGAGCCTTATGTGCTGGTAGATTCCCTGTCAGGGTGATATCTTTTTAGCCCTTGTCAGGCATTTACTAAACCTGAACATGAACGTATGGACATCATGCCTGATGCTTTTCTGTGACAGTTAAGAACAGCAACCCTGCTAGTGTCCAGTGGTGGATTGGCAACCCATGCCTTTACCACACCTGTCACCCACAGACAGCTGGTGATGGGCACAAGCCCCCAACTCCCCTGTAAGGATTAAGTGGGTATAGAAGCTTAATGAAATCTTAAATGTTCACCCCAGTGAAGATGCACATCTAATGTACAGATTTGCACTAACTTTAATAAAACACCTACTTTAAAAAAAAAAAAAACACACCTTATGCCACTTAAAAACAGACAGCCCTTTAAACTTCCCAGCATTTTGTGTCTTCAGTTGCAGTGCCTCTAATGTGTTTTTGTTTTTTTCAGTTCTTGCACCAAATGAATAGAAAAGGAAAAACATGAAATATTCCACCACATGTGGGGCTGAGAGCTGCAGCTGCATCCTCTATGGCATTTAATTAGTCCTCTAAGCTGTGCACATGAAACCAGGAGGATTGTAAACTACTCAATGCAGTTATAGTAGTGACAGATCACCACTGTGCACAACTGGGGGTTTTTGAGAAGTTCTGAGTACTTGTAATACAAACAATACTGTATAAACATTTTAAAAGTTGTTCTGGGTAAAATAAAGTTTACATTACCTATAATATACAACTAAGTAGAAAGTGGCCATCTGGTATCAGTAGTGGTAGAGGCAGTTGTAGAAATATTTTGGACAGTGACCCTTAACTACAGACGTGAAAAACCCAAGACACCCTACAGCAGCCTGTGTTTATTTAACATATTCAGATATATAAATATCTGTTATAAATATGAACAATAAAGAGAAATTCAAGTAATAGGAATATGCAATAGAAAATGAAGAAAATAAAATTTTCTGTAAAATGTAGTCAGAAGAACTGCAATCACATCAGGAGCACATGATGAGAACATTGCTGCTTTGCATATGAATAAAGTTTTCTCTGTCTAAACCTCAGATATTTAGATTGGTGTGTTACTGACTGCTTCAATGAGAGTGATCACCATAATGAGATCTAACTGTTTAAGGCCTTCAGAAAGAATACTGTAACAGGCTATGAGTCTGGTAAGGGATTTAAAGAGGTCTCAGTAAAATTTGAAATCAGCTGTTCCACTGTTCAGAAATAATCTACAATCCAAGGAAATTCAAAACAACTGCCAAAATGCCCAGGTCTGGCCTTCCGATCACGTTAAACCTGAAAGCAGACTGCTAGATGCTAAAAGCAGTCAGAAATATAATCACAGAACCTACAGCAGTATCTACAATACACTATTATAGTTTTAACTTGTTTTTTTTCCAGGGGTGTTTGTCTTTGTTGGTTAGTTTTGTGTTTTCAATTTATGTATGTATCTATAAACATGATATTGTATCGCAATGGGAAATTTCTAGTTAAATAAACTAAATCAGTCCAGCAAATTTACCAATAAATGGCTGAGAATTAGGAAATGGAAAGCAATGGGCACAGTGAAATCTTAGATCTCATGAGATGCTATGGGATGACTTGAAATGGAACTGTACATGCAAGAAACCCCTCAAACATCTTAGAACTAAAGATGAGGAGTAGATGTCCTTAATCAATAAGATTTGTTTCCAGTCAATGGGGGTAAGTTACAAAGTTAGTTAAAAAAACAATTTTTTGTAGATATATTTTGTTAAATGTGAATGTGAACATCTTTTCAAAGAACTAAATATAATAATGGGGTACCCTTAGTTCTCCCATGACTGAGTATTAGAAGCTGCATTGGTATTTCCAGTAGTTAGGTTATAATGCTTGGCCTGGCTAAAGCAAAATACTGGGGGCTTGGTGGTGGCGCTGGGTTAAGCACCCATATACAGAAGCTCCAGTCCTCTATGCAGTGGTCCCGGCCCCGATGACCTTTGCTGCATGTCTTCCCCTCTTTCTCTCCACTCTTTTCCTGTTGGTTAACTTACAACTTACCTTTATTTTATCATAATATTTACATGCTTAGAACTGAAAAAAATGTATCTATACTTTTGTACTCTATGTTGGGTAGTCGTTTTCTTCTCTATCAGAACAACCTGCCTGATGAAGCTTATTGAATGTTCTTCTATTGTTCTTTACTTTGACAGAATTCTTGTTATATGAATTGCTTAAATTAGTTGGTCTGAAAATAAGCAAGAGTGAAAATGGAAACAGAATAAATAGAAAGAAAGAAGATGAGACATCTGCAGGTTTGAAGGGCCTAGGAGACACTTCATCATAATCTAACATCTGTAATTACCTCTGACAACTGTGCTTTCTGCATCCAATCAACTTCCATCCGGCTCACTGAAGGCAGACATCCGACAGCTAAATTATGTGAATAAACAACCTTGGGTGCCTTTTCGATTCCCTTAACTATGTATTTTCAATCTTAGTATTGTCTGCAATGCTACTGAGTCAATAGAAACTATTTTATGTATACAAAATAATGTTCTACTGAGCCTGAATAAACCATGAGCTATGAGAGTTAGGGCTTTGGATCAGCTTGTACATGGTGTTGGTTACATTAGCAAATTCTGTAACTGCTAAACTGGCTCTTATTTGATTTTTTTCTAAACTGAAAGCTTATAAGGGACATATCCTGGAAAATCCACTTTTTTAGCTCTTAAATACATTTTGTTGTGTAGTTGGAGTCTGTAGGAGTGTAGAAAAGTTGAATTTAGTCTCTCCAGGTGTTGCGAATATAATGTTATGTTCTGTTTAGGTCGCATTTTTCAGTTCGTTCAGTTTTCTAAATCCGTTTTAATTTTTCCAACTGTTATGTCACAGTATTTGCTGCGGAACAGCAAAATAAGGTCATGGACTTACGGCTGACCAATTTTGCGTATCTGCCATATTTATTTCTCGCTGCGATTTTGTAGTCCAAGCTCAAAATATGCCTACACTGCAAGGGGATAAGTTCGGTTCGGTTGTTGCACTGTCCCCCAGCATCAGAACCTCTTTAATGTGCATGGTTAAATTTTGTTTTTCATGCAAATCTACCCACATCAGTGGGGAAATTCCTATTTACCCACTTCAAGGACGAGTGGCTTCAGCAACCTTAGCCAGTATCAAGAAAGATTAACCGAACGACTTCATCTGATTAAGGGGTATGTTTTTTCTCTCTATGGAAATGACCAACAAAGCAAAAGTGGTAAGCTGCAAATAATGCTAAAATGGCAACAAACTTTATTTGAGACATGAATTTATTGTGTGTTGATATGACTGGCTATTGTTTGATAGCAATAGCATCGTGCCTTCTGCTTATTTTAGAGTTGTGTGCTGCTTTTAGCTCCTTGATGACAGAACCATACTGCGTGTTTTGAATAGTATTAATACATAAACAGTTTTGCATTGTTTTTGTCTTGTTTCTGCGGTGCAAGATAATTGTTATCAAACTACAAAATGGCCAAGAGAGTAAAGTTCAGTGCTCTTTGACCTGAAGGGGGAACGGGGTGTGAAGCGCCTTAGTTTAATTTAAAAAGACCGCACCGAAACGAGTTGCTCTCAGATGCACCTCAGAACAGGGATAAAAGAGGCACCTGTGGAGCTACAATAACTAGAAATGCAAAGCATTATTGCAGTTTCACTATAAATAGACCACAATTGAATAATTTAAGGGTGAAAAGGAAGAATTTAAAAGCACATATGTCCCCTTTTAAAACAAAATAAAACTCAGAGAGATTCATCCTTCTATATAAGAGATCACCAATGATGCTGTCTGATGGAATGTCTGGAAAAGTGAAGAGCAAGAAAGAAAATTGGTTAAACAATTTGCTCTTTTGGTCTAGACTCAGGTTTTTCTGTCAACAACTGCTTAATGTTACGCAGCTGGAAATGCAAGGTGGAAGTTTTGGAAATATTTTTCATGACCCAAGACAGAAAGTTTTTTTTTAAACACAGAGCCCAATGTGAGCAGTACACACTGGCACATACACTTGTCAGGTTAATTTCGCAGCACTTGGATTTAAATGTCTTTTCATTATTCGGCTGTCAATACAATAAATGCTTTAGAAGTTGAAGATTCTGCCCCAAAAAGAAATCAAAGACAAAATGTAAAGGTTAGAACCTAAAGTTTCAATTGCAACAATTCAAGATAGGTTACAGGTAGTGGATTCATTAGCTTTAGTTTAGTTTAGTTCACCTCAGTTCAACAACTTATTCAGGAGGTCACAAAACAACTCAGTATCAGGATCTTACGCACTGCAGGCCTCACCTGCTTGAGCAAAGGTCAGTGTTCATAATTCAATGACAAGAAAGAGACTGGGCAGAGTTAGTATCAATGAGAGTTTGAAGGCACTAAACCACTGAGTACAAAAAATAACAGAAGGGCCTGTATTACATTTCCCCAAAAAACATCATAATCATCCTCACAACTTTTGGGAAACTTACATGTTGACTGACCAGGCAAAAAGAATGTCACATCAGGCATAAAACTACGCCAGCAATTAAAAATAAAAAAAAAGTACATTACACTGACAGTAAACATTGTGGTGGTAGTGTCATGGTCTGGGACTGCTTTGCTTCTTTAGGATCAGGATACTTGGCTACAGCTGATAGAACCATACCAGAAAATCTAGAAGGATAATGTCCAGTCATTAGTTTGCACCCTTAAGCTCAGGGGCACTTGGGTTATGAAGCAGAACATTGATCCAAATCCCACAACTACAATGACAGTTTGGGGTATCAAAAGAGAGTGGGCCAAATTGCCCCACAGCAATGTAAGACTCATTGCCAGTTATTGCAACTAGATGATAGCTGTTGCTGCCAAAAGTGGACTAACCAGTTATGAGGTTTATGGGCAATTACATTTTACAAATGGTCAGGTTGTTTTGGAAAGTTTTTTATTCCTTGATTAATGAATTCCTAATTTGAAATTGCCATGTATCTGCTCAGGTTATCTTTGGCTGATATTAGAATTTGTCAAATAATCTGAAATATTTAGGTGCGACAATGAAGCAAAAAAAAAAAAGAAGACATCTGTAAAGAGGGAAATACTTCTACTGGCACAGTACATTATTTGTATTTCCATTTTTTGTTAAGCAAAGAAAGGTTTAATGTTGGTTGCATAACTGTTACCTTAAATGTATTTAAAGAAACTGAAATATAGGATGATAAGTAAACATTTAAAAACTTGAATTGTTGATAATTGTAAAATGCTTGTAGTTTGTTTTACTTCGAATGTCAAATCTTTTGCATATCTTTTAATTTATGCATTGTGTATGAGAATCCATAAAAGTCATAAATAAAGAAATGGTTCCTAAAAGCTTAAATTTAGATAACCTTCCTGCTGAAACTGCCATTTGGTAACCAAAAATGACTAATTTTCAAAATAACTACTTCTTAAATTTAACCATTTTACTGAACATTTTTGCTGATGTAATGTTTAAGCCATTCCTAGAACAAAAAATATTTGTTTCACCTGCAAACAAAATAAACTTTTGTGTACTACACAACATAAATTATAGGAAGATCAGATGTACAAAAGGTTACATTTAGATTCCAATACTGAATATTGTGGGTGTCCAGATTCAATGTCTTTGAGATACTTCATCATTAAACTTCACAAATTATTTTCTGTTTATCAAATAAGCACTGAACTACTTATAAACAATGCATCCTATCCTTCAACCTGCAATTTTGAAGGCATCAGATTAGAACTTATAGTATCAAATGCCTCATTAGAGCTATACATAATTCCATTGTGTACTGCTGCTGCAATGTGTTTGATACACTCAAGCAAATCATAGAGATCAATTTATTGTAAATCCATAATGATTCTTACTAACAAAAAGAAAAAATGGATTAGATAAATAGATAGAGGGATTGATGGATAGATATATTTATGGATAGTAATAAAAGCAATGTTAACAAATGATAATAGTAATGATAGTACAGGTACTCTGAAAAAGGTGACAGGTAGTATTTAGTCAAACACTATAGTGGCTCTAACAGGGATGGATGATTTATAAAATTTGACTGCAGTTGGGAAGAAGGATTTTCTGTAACATTCTTCAGAGCAGCAAGGTTGAATGAGTCTATTGCTGAACCTCGTCTTTAATTTAACCAGTGTTTTGTAGCGGGGGTGATAGAAATTCTCCCTGCTTTCCCAGCATCCACCTCCTGCACGGTGACCAGTTTAGAGCCTACAATAGACTTTGCTTTCTTGATGAGTTTTTTCAGCCAATTGGCATCTTTTGCTTTGATGCCTCCACCCCAGGCCACTGCATTAAAGAGGATGGTACTCGTCATAGACCGATAGAAAAAACGCAGCATCTTGAAGCAAACATTGAAAGACATGAATCTCCACAGGAAGTAAAGCCAGCTTAGGACTTTCTTAAAGACAGCCTCTAAATTTATGGACCAGTCCATTCTGTTGTACAGTGTGACACCCAGGTACGATTATTAAGCTACAAGATTAACATCCGTCCCACCAATACTGACAAGAGAGGGCAGGGGCAAAGGTCAACCATCATCTCCTTCGTCTTTCCAAGTTCAGTTGTAGGTTGTTCTCCCCACACCACTTTACCAAACAGTCAAACATGTGCCTATACTCAGCCCCCCCAAAACACCCCACAGTGTCTGTGTCCTCAGAGAACTTCAGCATGACATGACTCCGTGCAGTACTAAAATTCAGCTGTGTATGTGGTGAAAAGGAAGGGGGACAGCACAGTTCCCTGGGGAGCACCAGTATTACTTATAAGGTGGTCAGACACACAGTCCCATAATCTCACGAACTGCGATCTGCCTATCAGATAGTCCCTGACCCAACTGACTAGGGGAGCACCCACACTGGGTCGCGGGGGCAGCAGACTCAGCAGAGACGCCCAGACGTCCCTCTGCCCAGACACCTCCTCCAGCTCCTCCGGGGGGAGCCCAAGGCATTCCCAGGCCAGCCAAGAGACATACAGTACAGACCAAAAGTTTGGACACACCTTCTCATTCAAAGAGTTTTCTTTATTTTCATGACTATGAATATTGTAGCTTCACAATGAAGGCATCAAAACTATGAATTAACACATGTGGAATTATATACTGAAAAAAAAACTGTGAAACAACTGAAAATATGTCTTATATTCTAGGTTCTTCAAAGTAGCCACCTTTTGCTTTGATTAATGCTCCACACACTCTTGGCGTTCTGTTGATGAGCTTCAAGAGGTAGTCACCTGAAATGGTTTTCACTTCACAGGTGTGCCCTGTCAGGTTTAATAAGTGGGATTTCAAGCCTTATAAATGGGGTTGGGACCATCAGTTGTGTTGTGCAGGAGGTGGATACAGTACACAGCGGATAGTCCTACTGAATAGACTGTTAGAATTTGTATTATGGCAAGAAAAAAGCAGCTAAGTAAAGAAAAATGAGTGGCCATCGTTACTTTAAGAAATGAAGGTCAGTCAGTCCGAACAATTGGGAAAACTCTGAAAGTGCAGTCGCAAAAACCATCAAGTGCTACAAAGAAACTGGCTCACATGAGGACCGCCCCAGGAAAGGACGACCAAGAGTCACCTCTGCTGCGGACGATAAGTTCATCCGAGTCACCAGCCTCAGAAATCGCAGGTTAACAGCAGCTCAGGTTATAGAACAAGTCAATGCCACACAGAGTTCTAGCAGCAGACACATCTCTAGAACAACTGTTAAGAGGAGACTGTGGCAATCAGGCCTTCATGGTAAAATAGCTGCTAGGAAACCACTGCTGAGGACAGGCAACAAGCAAAAGAGACTTGTTTGGGCTAAAGAACACAAGGAATGGACATTAGACCAGTGGAAATCTGTGCTTTGGTCTGATGAGTCCAAGTTTGAGATCTTTGGTTCGAACCACCGTGTCTTTGTGCGGCGCAGAAGAGGTGAACGGATGGACTCTACATGCCTGGCTCCCACCGTGAAGCATGGAGGAGGAGGTGTGATGGTGTGGGGGTGCTTTGCTGGTGACACTGTTGGGGATTTATTCAAAATTGAAGGAATACTGAACCAGCTTGGCTACCACAGCATCTTGCAGCGGCATGTTATTAAACCCGGTTTGCGTTTAGCTGGATCATCATTTATTTTTCAACAGGACAATGACCCCAAACACATCTCCAGGCTGTGTAAGGGCTATTTGACCAAGAAGGAGAGTGATGGGGTGCTGCGCCAGATGACCTGGCCTCCACAGTCACCGGACCTGAACCCAATCGAGATGGTTTGGGGTGAGCTGGACCGCAGAGCGAAGGCAAAAGGGCCAACAAGTCCCAAGCATCTCTGGGAACTCCTTCAAGACTGTTGGAAAACCATTTCAGGTGAAGCTCATCAACAGAATGCCAAGAGTGTGCGGAGCAGTAATCAAAGCAAAAGGTGGCTACTTTGAAGAACCTGGAATATAAGACATATTTTCAGTTGTTTCACAGTTTTTTGTTCAGTATATAATTCCACATGTGTTAATTCATAGTTTTGATGCCTTCAGTGTGAAGCTACAATATTCATAGTCATGAAAATAAAGAAAACTCTTTGAATGAGAAGGTGTGTCCAAACTTTTGGTGTGTACTGTAGTCCCTCCAGCTTGTCCTGGGCCGTCCCCTGGGCCTCCTCCCGGAGTGACGTGCCTGAAACACCTCCCGATTAAGGCGTCCAGGAGGCATCCGGTATAGATGCCCGAGCCACCTCAACTGGCTCCTCTCGATGTGGAGGAGCAGCGGCTCTACTCCGAGCCCCTCCCGGATGGCCGAGCTCCTCACCCTATCTCTAAGGGAGCGCCCGGCCACCCTACGGAGGAAGCTCATTTCAACCACTTGTATCCGGGATCTCGTTCTTTCGGTCATGACCCAAAGTTCATGGCCATAGGTGAAGGTAGGAATGTAGACCGACCGGTAAATCAAGAGCTTCGCTTTTTGGCTCAGCTCTCTCTTCACCACAACGGACTGGCACAGCGCCCCCATTACTGCGGCAGCCGCACCGATCCGTCTGTCGATCTCCCGCTCCATTTTTCCCCACTTGTGAACAGGACCCCGAGATACTTAAACTCCTCCACTTGAGGCAGGTACTCCCCTCCAACCTGAAGAGGACAAGCCACCCTTTTCCGGTCGAGAACCATGGCCTTGGAGGAGCTGATCCTCATCCCAGCCGCTTCACACTGGGCTGCGAACCGCCCCAGCACATGCTGTAGGTCTTGGCTAGAGGGGGCCAGGAGGACCACGTCATCTGCAAAAAGAAGAGACGAAATCCACTGGTCCCCAAACCAGATCCCCTCCGGCCCTTGGCTGCGCCTAGAAATCCTGTCCATGAAAGTTATGAACAAGAACAAAGGGCAGCCCAGCCGGAGTCGGACATGCACTGGGAACAGGTGTGACTTAGTGCCGGCAATGCGAACCAAACTCCTGCTCCACTTGTACAGAGACCGGATGGCCCATAGTAAAGGGCCCCCGATTCCATACTCCTGGAGCACCCCCCACAGGGCATCACAAGGGACACAGTCAAATGCTTTCTCCAGGTCCACAAAACACATGTGGACCGGTTGGGCAAACTCCCATGAACCCTCGAGTACCCTGTAGAGGGTATAGAGCTATTTTAATGATAATGGCATTAAAATAATGGCATTAAAATTTATCAGATATGTTAATGGATAAACGGACAATATAACACGCTAAAGAGCTCTTTACTTGACTTTTAGCTTTTTATGACAAAGTTTAATGGCCCTATAACACCACTGTGTATCTGTCTTGCATTTCAATGGCCAAGGAAGATGCTTAAAAATGCTTTAGTATTACATTTCTACACATTTTACCCTGTAGCATCTACAGTTTGATCTCATGTTAATCCAGGCAGCCACATATTGTTCGAACATTTTAAACGTTTTGCAGCATAAGACATTTCTGAGACGCCACATATACTGCCACATATACAGGGGTTGGACAATGAAACACCTGTCATTTTAGTGTGGGAGGTTTCAAGGCTAAATTGGACCAGCCTGGTAGCCAGTCTTCATTGATTGCACATTGCACCAGTAAGAGCAGAGTGTGAAGGTTCAATTAGCAGGGTAAGAGCACAGTTTTGCTCAAAATATTGAAATGCACACAACATTATGGGTGACGTACCAGAGTTCAAAAGAGGACAAATTGTTGGTGCACGTCTTGCTGGCGCATCTGTGACCAAGACAGCAAGTCTTTGTGATGTATCAAGAGCCACGGTATCCAGGGTAATGTCAGCTAACCACCAAGAAGGATGAACCACATCCAACAGGATTAACTGTGGACGCAAGAGGAAGCTGTCTGACAGGGATGTTCGGGTGATAACCCGGATTGTATCCGAAAAACATAAAACCACGGCTGCCCAAATCACGGCAGAATTAAATGTGCACCTCAACTCTCCTGTTTCCACCAGAACTGTCCATCGGGAGCTCTACAGGGTCAATATACACGGCCGGGCTGCTATAGCCAAACCTTTGGTCACTCATGCCAATGCCAAACGTCAGTTTCAATGGTGCAAGGAGCGCAAATCTTGGGCTGTGTACAATGTGAAACATGTATTGTTCTCTGATGAGTCCACCTTTACTGTTTTCCCCACATCCGGGAGAGTTACGGTGTGGAGAAGCCCCAAAGAAGCGTACCACCCAGACTGTTGCATGCCCAGAGTGAAGCATGGGGGTGGATCAGTGATGGTTTGGGCTGCCATATCATGGCAATCCCTTGGCCCAATACTTGTGTTAGATGGGCGCGTCACTGCCAAGGACTACCGAACCATTCTTGAGGACCATGTGCATCCAATGGTTCAAACATTGTATCCTGAAGGCGGTGCCATGTATCAGGATGACAATGCACCAATACACACAGCAAGACTGGTGAAAGATTGGTTTGATGAACATGAAAGTGAAGTTGAACATCTCCCATGGCCTGCACAGTCACCAGATCTAAATATTATTGAGCCATTTTGGGGTGTTTTGGAGGAGCGAGTCAGGAAACGTTTTCCTCCACCAGTATCACGTAGTGACCTGGCCACTATCCTGCAAGAAGAATGGCTTAAAATCCCTCTGACCACTGTGCAGGACTTGTATATGCCATTCCCAAGACGAATTGACGCTGTATTGGCCGCAAAAGGAGGCCCTACACCATACTAATAAATTATTGTGGTCTAAAACCAGGTGTTTCAGTTTCATTGTCCAACCCCTGTATATGTACTACTGTATGTAAGTGCTACTCAAATGTCACGGCAATCACCTACCAATAATGTTACTTAATCTCATGCTAGGCCATGCAGTCTGCACTGATGAAGATTTATCCCCTTGACAGCCTGAATGCTTCATGTGACTCCAATGTTTTTTCTGAAAACTTCAGATAATTATTTGACTTGTTGGGGGAACTCATAGAACATTGCACTTCCATGCCAAGATGGACAGTAGATCCATAAACTGGGGGAAAATGTTAGGCAAAATGAGATGCTGAAGTCACAGAAAAAGCATTATACTGCATCCTGACACAGTATGACATGGTTAATTGCACACTCTTCAACCCACTACATGTGTACTATACAAAATGGGGGTTCATCAGAAGCAACATGCACACTGCAGCGATGCAATAGACTTGAAGTTTGACAAAATGTTTTTAATTTCCTCAAGCTTAAACTCATGTTTTCATGCTTTGTTTTGTATTTTCACGAATTAAATTGGTGAAGTTGTTAAAGTGCTTTAGATTTTGAGCTATAGATGCCATCCACATTTCTTGAAAACTGTGAAGTAGCACTTTAAGAAGCCAATGAACAGTAGTGTTAGGTGTTACCAATTAAACAGTTGCTGTAATCTCACAGTGTTGACAAACCATCTATCTATCTGATTAGTCACTCTCTTTTTTCTACCATTTACCCAAAATTCTGCCACATAAACTATTTGAAAGTAGTAGTAGTAGTTTTTTAAATTCCAATCCGGCAAGCAGTCTTTAATATGAAGCTCCATCGAAACAACAGCGTGACTTTTTTGCTACTAGTCACAAATCTGAAACACATACCTCCATATCAAGGGGTTACAATATTAGCTTGCAATTAACTAGATAACGTCATGTGTGCACAGCGATAGTGCTTACCCAGACAGACTTTACTCTGACGAGAAATATTTTGCTGTTTTAACACTGTGAGATCTCATGGCCCTATTAACCTTTGTTCAATAATGAAGTTATCAGAAAAAGGCTGGTTTCTTAACATGCCACAGGGGGCATTCGTGGTTGATGGTCTTGTGGCTCAGCAGAGGGTTTCCTTTAACATCATCAGCTTACATAAAAATGCTGCATTAACAAATCTTTAAGTACAATAAGGTAATGTGTTACAGTGGAGCAAAAGAGACTATGCTTATGATTTTACGTTGAAATAAAAACATTTGAACGTAACCATGGTCTGAAGATCCAAGACTGACAGCATCTGCTGTGAAACTTTGTAAGAAATGTGACCTTTCAACACCAACAGATCTTTACACCCAAGTGGATTATCTGAATAAATACAACCAGAGATTTGCAACATTCAGGAACTGTATTATTTCAGCAGGACATGTCAAGAGCTCATGAACACCACAAAGAAACTCTGGAAATATAACCAGGCAGATAAATAATTATATTCTAAAAGTGTCTGAATTTTATAATATGGCTTTCAAAATGATGTTTTCCCATAATATCACAGAAAGGCTGGCAAGCGAAAACAGGTCTTTACAAATTACCGATGATTATTTACCTTTATTAATTAAGGCTTTGACACTGATGGATAATACACAGTACATGACAGTTGAAATTGCATGGTTCATCAGTCAGTTCAATTGATGGTAGACAGTCTTTCAGACACTATCTACGTGGCCTTCAGTTCAACCTGGACAGTGCAAATGACAGATTACTACAGTGTAGATTGGATATTAAATCATTCAAGTCAATCAATAGAATTTTATTTATTTATTTGCGATTTACTAAAAAATCAATGTCATAATTGATGGTTTACCTGCGCTACTATTAGAGTGCCTGTTATCAACTCAAAAAATGTCATATTTTACCTTACAGAATATCTTTACTGTCACAAAAACAGTGAAGCAGCATTAATGGTCAACAACACCTTGGTAGATGGAAGTAGAAGAAAAAGCCCTTACATTTAACTTAAAAAAAACAAACAAAAGCTTAGCTGCATCTCAAACACCTTTTAAGGGAACACATTACGTACTTTTTCACAATGAGGTATCCGTGGCATGTGATTCTCATGACACTTTGTGAACCTTTTGTCAAAATACTATTATTTCAGTGTTTACAATAAAAAACAAATATATTCACTTTTACTTGGAAAAGGGGAGCAACAAATATTCCCACTTATGCCAGTATAAATATAGCATTTATTATTATAGTTATTATAATTTGTTTATTGTCATTTTGATTTTGTTATAAAGATCTAAGCAAAAATAACAAATAAACAGTCAGTAAATTTAGTAGTAGTTTTCAAGTGCTTAATATTACCCTGTTTCCTTTACCCTACAGAATTTATTGCCAATACATTTAGTTCTACTCTGTATAGAATAACAAAAAAGCTTTAACAACCTGATGTAAACTGGAGAATTAGTTAGGCTATCTGCTCCAATAGTGCCAGCAGTTGGCTGCTTTATAGATATACTGATTATCGTTAGCCAGCTTTAGTTACAAAATACTTATCTTGGGTGGAAAAAACTTATAACCAATCAAATTTGTCTTTCCTGTAAGCAAGAAAACAGAAAGGTCGGCCTTTTTTTTCAGCCAGTTGACAGTGCTCAACAACAGGTAGAAGGCGGGTGGACAGGGAGCGGGTGCTGGTCACTCTGACACTGCTTTTGCTTCTATATGAAAAGGACTGCAGGAATGAAAAGAACCTTTGAGACGTTATGATGGAATATTTTATCAGTTTCAGGGCTCTTGAAATGTTTGTGACATGTTCTGGTTTTAATACAAGGTCAGAGTACAAAAGCTTTCATAAAATGAATGACTTCCCTTTAGAGATTTTAGATTTTTTTTGCAGATTTTGGGTCGCATGCCTAAAGACTTAACCTTTCTGTTCCCCCATAAACACAGGGTGACGGATAATGGTGAGAGTAAATTATTTTCAGTAACCCCTTAAGAAGGTTTATAGTACCTGTCAATAAAAGCACCCTCTGCGAACCAGTTGTATTGTCAGGGTTCTTTATACCCAAAAAGTCAAACACAGCAGCTACTCAATTAATTATAAAGGGTTCCTACAAAGACGTTTTAATTAAGGCCCTATGAAAAAAAAAAATATACATTTAAAACTTTTTTCAGCTTATCAAAGTTTAGCAATGTTATTAAGGATACATTTAGACAGCCTGTTAAGTGATCAAATATTAAGCAGGCCTACCACTGAAATTATGCATGTCAATTTAAATGAAAGCTGCAGTTTAATTGATGAATGAGATGGTGCGTATATTTTATAAGGTCTCTGCCAAAGCAGAATATATAAAAAAAAAAAGCTTCAGTGATCTATTAAAACTATCGCACTGACATGTTCAGGTCTTGGCTGTTTCCTTTCTATTCTGGTCCTCCAGGGCATGTATCTGGCATATTTTAGAGGTGCCTCTCCATAAAAGCAATCAGTCATTAGTAGGCCTCTACTAAATTTCCTGAAAGCAGGCTGAAAAGGCAATTAAACCATTTGTGTGTTTTTTTGGAAAGGAGAACATGTTTAAACTGTGTGGGACACTGGCCTATAAGGACTAGGATATGCATGTCAGAATGTATTGTTTTCACTTCAGAGCCAGCTGTCTGCACTCAGCTGTCCATCAGATTACCAGTAGCTCTTCATTTACCACCAAAACTCCCTAATAAACTCTGAGCTGCAATGATTCTGAAAACCAGCTTTGTTGTATATCAATTAGTCCATTAAAAAAGAAATATATAACTAAGTAGTTATTAATTACAACAGTCAATGCATTGTGCGTAAGATGAAGTTAAGTTATCCGTATCCCTACACTACAATAGAAATGGGACAGTAATTAGCAAGTCTCTTCAAAGGACCGACTGAAGAACACAGACAGATCTTCTTATACCTGCAAAATTTATTCTTTTTAGTAGGTACTCACACAGTCACCCTCTTTGGGCCTCATGCAAGCAGGCCTCATTTTGTCTTCATGAAAAGTCTCTTTGTACAGCAACATGTCTTGCATAATTAATGGACGGACCAATGTTTTCATCCTTTAATGAATATGCTTTTTGGTATCATGTTCCATAATGATATGCAATTGGGTTTCATAAGCAGCATGATTATTTAATATGCTTTTTATCTAAGGTTAACGGATCATTCCTAAGGTGCAGATAGAATATACCTGATCCTGATGGAAAAAATGAAAATCAATCAAGTCTGACGCAAAAAATTGTTTCAAACAAGTGAGACTGGGTATCCTCTATAATTTTGTGATTTGATTTAGGTAAATGGCTAATTGCCCATAGATCTGTGCCCACTCATGTGGTCTGGAATTCATATTTGAATAAAGTAATCAATGTAAATAATGTGTTAATTTTCTTACTAATAAAGGAAAGTAAAAAGGAAGGAATACTTAGCTCTTAGCAGTCATGACTTTATGGAATTCTTCTTAAAAAAAATTGATTCTATTAAAAAGAAAATATTTGACATACTCCCGAAGATGATTACTTCATCCTCAGCAAGTGAGACAACATTGGAAATAACTGCAGAACCTAATCTGTGTTTGGACTGTTTTGATCCTGTGAAGCTTCCTGATTTATCAGAAATATTAGCTTCATCTAAACCTTCAACTTGTATGTTAGACCCAATCCCAACCAAATTATTTAAGGAAGTGTTCCCTCTGATTACCAGCCCCATTTTAGATATGATTAATCTATCTTTAGTAAATGGATATGTACCACAGGCTTTTAAGTTAGCTGTAATTAAACCTTTACTTAAGAAACCTTCGCTTGATCGAGATGGCTTGAAAAATTACAGACCTATATCCAATCTTCCATTCTTATCTAAAATTCTTGAGAAAATAGTTGCCAATCAAATGTGTGAGCATTTATACAGCAATGACCTGTCAGGCTTCAGAGCTCATCGCACCGACTACGCCAAAACAAATTCCTTGTATGTCCAAAAATGTACTTGGCAATAAAGCTTTTCTGATTCTGATTCTGATTCTGATCATAGCACTGAAACAGCTCTGCTGAAAGTCACTAATGATATTCTTATGGTCTCAGATAATGGACTTGTGTCTGTACTGGTTCTGTTAGATCTCAGTGCTGCATTTGATACCGTCGACCATAATATTCTCTTAGAAAGGCTGGAATATGCTGTGGGGTTCAGGGGAACAGTGCTAGGCTGGTTTAAATCTTATCTGTCTGACAGATTCCAGTTTGTTCATGTAAATGATAAATCATCTTTAAACTCCAGGGTTAATTGTGGAGTCTGAGGTGTGCCAGGACCAGTCTCTCCATAACCTTCATGGCCTGTAGTCCTCCAGTGCAGCTGGACATCCGCTTTTGGACACTGGGACCAGAGAGGATGGTTTCCAGAGCACTGGTCAGACAGACTCCAGTTTGTTCATGTAAATGATAAATCCTCTTTAAACTCCAGGGTTAATTGTGGAGTACCATAGGGTTCAGTACTTGGGCAAATTCTCTTTACTATATATATGCTTCCAATAGGTGAAATTATCAACCAGCATAGGATACATTTCCACTGTTACGGTGATGATACTCAGCTTTACTTATCCATAAATCCTGATGAGCCCAACCAGTTAGATAGACCACAAGCATGTCTTGAAGATATAAAAACTTGGATGACTTTAAATTTTTTGCTTCTAAGTTCAGACAAGACAGAAGTTGTCATCTTTGGACCAGAGTCTTTAAAAAAAGAAACTGCTTAGTCAATCACTTAACCTGGATGGCATTAAATTGACCTCCGGTAATAAAGTGAAAAACCTTGGTGTTATTTTTGACCAGGACATGTCATTTAAATCCCATATTAAACAGGTTTCTAGGATTTTCTTCTTTCACCTCCGGAACATTGCCAAAATTAGAAATATCCTATCTAGGAGTGACGCTGAAAAACTAGTCCATGCATTTGTTACTTCAAGGCTGGACTATTGTAATTCTTTACTATCAGGATGTCCACAAAATGCAGTTAACAGCCTTCTGCTGATTCAAAATGCTGCAGCAAGAGTTCTGATGAAAATTAATAAGAGAGATCATATTTCTCCTATTTTAGCTTCCCTTCATTGGCTCCCTGTTAAATCCAGAATAGAATTTCAAATTCTCCTCCTCACATATAAAGCCCTTAATGATCTAGCTCCATCATACATCAGAGATCTGATTGTTCCATATGTTCCTAACAGAGCACTTCGTTCTCAGACTGCAGGTTTACTGGTGGTTCCTAGAGTCTCTAGAAGTAGAATGGGAGGCAGATCCTTTAGTTATCAGGCTCCTCTCCTGTGGAACCAGCTCCCGGTTTTAGTCCGTGAGGTAGACACCCTGTCTACTTTTAAGGCTAGGCTTAAAACTTTCCTGTTTAATAAAGCTTATAGTTAGAGTCGCTTAGGTTATCAGGGAGGGAGCTTTCTTCCCTTCCTGTTGGTTGGAGTAAGGGGGAGTCAGGTTTAGCCTAAACCGGCTCAGTTATGGTTGAGGTGCAAACACACCCTCCATTTCTGCTATCTATATGAACCCTTCTTTTCCAATGGTTATGATCAGTCTGACAGAGAGAGGTATCCCAATCATTGTGGTTTTTAGTATAACAATGACCATCAGTGGGACCTTTTGTGGGGTGCCTTGAGACGACATTGTTATAAATAAGCGCCGTTTAACTAAATAATCTGAACTGAAACTATCTGTGTAGTTATGCTACTATAGGCTTAGGCTGCTGGAGGACATGATGACCACTTTCACCCTCTTCGCTACATTCTCACACTACTCTCCAATTTTGCATTATTTGCTGTTATTTCAGTTTTGAACCTTGTTCTCTCTTTTCTCTTCCAAGAAGCTACACCTGGCCTGGCTCTGTGTCTACATGTGACACCTTTCTGGAGAGGGGAATCGTCCAAGCTTCTGCTGGCAACAACTTAATGCTCACCCTCTACCGATGATCCACATGGCCCTGTCTTTTAGTGTTTAACCCTTTCTCTCTCCTAGACATGGCGATTAACTGAGCTTAACTGTAACTAACTGTATGTGCTCTCTTTCAGACTCTGAAAACTGGCTCTGAGTTTATCTGTTCTTTCTAGGTGAAACGACTAAAGGAGCTACATGTATTAACATTTACATTTCCTTCCCATAGAAAGTACTCCTGGATCAGTGCTTCTTTGTTCTCTTTGTGTCTCTGCTGTGTTCTCTCTAACCCTCAGTCGGTCGTGGCAGATGGCCGCTCACACTGAGCCTGGTTCTGCTGGAGATTTCTTCCTGTTAAAAGGGAGTTTTTCCTCTCCACTGTCGCTACATGCATGCTCAGTATGAGGGATTTCTGCAAAGTCAACGCCAGTGACTGTCCACTGTCTCTACATACTCATCCAGGAGGAGTGAATGCTGCAAGTCACTGACTGGATGCAATCTGCTGGGTTTCCTTAGACAGAAAAACCTTTTATCCAATTTGAATAAATAACTAACTTTGACTGCACTGTTCAATGGTTAGGATTAATTGGAATGTATGTACCTGACTTTTGTGAAGTGCCTTGAGACAACATGTGTTGTGAATTGGCGCTATATAAATAAAACTGAATTGAATTGAATAAATCAAAAAAAATACCAAACAAACTCCAACTTGAATCTTTAAACAGTGCAAAATTATTCCTAAAAAGTGAAACAATTACCTTAAACATCTGATAAAGTAAACAATTAATACTGTGAAGAAAATATTTCTTATTAAATTTACAACGTGAAACTTGTATGGAGAGATTTCTTAGTAACCATATTATTAATTTTTGCATTATAGTTAAGATTACAAAAACTTTTAACCTCCATTAATAGCAAAGTTGCCTTTAAGTTTTTCATTAGTGTAGCACGTTTAAAGAAAAAGCAAACATGCTTTTAGGTAGTTTGGTTTTGTTGTCTGCACCACACTGAACATGGAACAAAAATGCAAAGGCAAGAGGAGTCTGAGGAACTCACAAAGAAGATTATAGGTATCCATGTCAAAGAGGAAGACTGCATAACCATCTGTTCCTGTTACTACAACTGCCAGTATTATAAAATGGGAATTTAGGTGACCTTTCAGGACATGGATATAGTTGATTGTGGAAATGGCCAAAAGAACAGTTTAAACCCATTTAAGTTGAACTCCCATGTTAAGGTGCATCATTTTGTGATTATACCATTCATGGCATTTTGAAACATAATGGGCTCCACAGAAGAAGACCCAGGAGGGTTTGACTACTGAAAAACCTGACTGTAATCTACCAAAATTCATGGTCACAAGCCCTTTTTTAGTCTGATGAGACAAAACTGGAGCTTTGTGACCAATTGAGTACGTTTATGGAAGGAAAAATAAAGCTTTTAAAAAAAAGAATACTTTGCCTACTCCAATACATTAATGCGGCTCCATTTGGCTGTGGGTCTTCTTCGCTGCATCTTGCACAGGGAACTCTGAATATGTGCAGGGCATAATAAAGAACTACCAAGGTATACTAGAGCAAAACATATTGCCCAGAGGTAGAAAGCTGCAGGGTAATGTGTCCTCCACAAGTAAAATGACTAAAAAATACAGCTAACAGCCCTAAAGACAGGCTATAAAATAACATGGGACTGTTCTTAAATGGCTGTCCATGAGCCCATACAGGGCTGAGACTGAGTTTGAGCAATTTTCTCAGTAGGAGAGGGCCAGACTACCTGTTGGCAAACACAAATATCTTCTTACATGACGCAGAGACAGCATGTTGGCAAAAGTTGCTGCAACACATTATTAATAAAAGTGTACCACCCATTTTGTCCAAGAGATATTGATTTGTTTCTTGTTTCTGCTAAAAAACACAAAAGAAATGATAAGTGATATGCATGTGTTTTGGATTTGCCTGTAAAAGCCTTTTATGTTGTTGTAGCAAACATAATGACAGAAGTTTAATAATTATGTACAGTACAGACCAAAGGTTTGGACACACCTTCTCATTCAAAGAGTTTTCTTTATTTTCATGATTATGAATATTTTAGCTTCACATTGAAGGCATCAAAACTATGAATTAACACACGTGGAATTATATACTGAACAAAAAAGTGTGAAACAACTGAAAATATGTCTTATATTCTAGGTTCTTCAAAGTAGCCACCTTTTGCTTTGATTACTGCTCCGCACACTCTTGGCATTCTGTTGATGAGCTTCAAGAGGTAGTCACCTGGAATCGTTTTCACTTCACAGGTGTACCCTGTCAGGTTTAATAAGTGGGATTTCAAGCCTTATAAATGGGGTTGGGACCATCAGTTGTGTTGTGCAGGAGGTGGATACAGTACACAGCTGATAGTCCTACTGAATAGACTGTTAGAATTTGTATTATGGCAAGAAATAAGCAGCTCAGTAAAGAAAAACGAGTGGCCATCATTACTTTAAGAAATGAAGGTCAGTCAGTCCGAACAACAAGCTCAGATTAGAGAACAGGTCAATGCCACACAGAGTTCTAGCAGCAGACACATCTCTAGAACAACTGTTAAGAGGAGACTGTGTGAATCAGGCCTTCATGGTAAAATAGCTGCTAGGAAACCACTGCTGAGGACAGGCAACAAACAGAAGAGACTTTTTTGGGATAAAGAACACAAGGAATGGACATTAGACCAGTGGAAATCTGTGCTTTGGTCTGATGAGTCCAAGTTTGAGATCTTTGGTTCGAACCACCGTGTCTTTGTGCGGCGCAGAAGAGGTGAACGGATGGACTCTACATGCCTGGTTCCCACTGTGAAGCATGGAGGAGGAGGTGTGATGGTGTGGGGGTGCTTTGCTGGTGACACTGTTGGGGATTTATTCAAAATTGAAGGCATACTGAACCAGCATGGCTACCACAGCATCTTGCAGCGACATGTTATTACATCCGGTTTGTGTTTAGTTGGACCATCATTTATTTTCCAACAAGACAATGACCCCAATCACACCTCCAGGCTGTGTAAGGGCTATTTGACCAAGAAGGAGAGTGATGGGGTGCTGCGCCAGATGACCTGGCCTCCACAGTCACCGGACCTGAACTCAATCGAGATGGTTTGGGTTGAGCTGGACCACAGAGTGAAGGCAAAAGGGCCAACAAGTGCTAAGCATCTCTGGGAACTCCTTCAAAACTGTTGGAAAACCATTCAGGTGACTACCTCTTGAAGCTCATCAACAGAATGCCAAGAGTGTGCGGAGCAGTAATCAAAGCAAAAGGTGGCTACTTTGAAGAACCTAGAATATGACATATTTTCAGTTGTTTCACACTTTTTTGTTCAGTATATAAATCCACATGTGTTAATTCATAGTTTTGATGCCTTCAGTGTGAAGCTACAATATTCATACTCATGAAAATAAAGAAAACTCTTTGAATGAGAAGGTGTGTCCAAACTTTTGGTCTGTACTGTATGAATATAATATCAATTTAATACAATAGCTTTAGTCTTTTTTTAATTGCAGAACATAGATGAAATACAAAAAATACATTTATATTATAAAGTCTTGGTACTATATGTATGCTCCTGACCCACTACAAAGACTTCAAATTCAGTCAAGACTTCCATCATCGCTATCAGGCACAGAGACTTTATATACTTAGAGCCACATCTGTGCTTTATAATTTTTGATCAAAATAAACTGAGTAACTTTATGGCAGCTGAAACATGAATAGTGAGGGGAACTGCGCAGCTCCAAAAAGTGACTCTATTGCAAAATGAGGGCTTGAAATAAATGCATGACTGTAGTATTAACTTTGGAGGTATTTAGGTATTGGGTTTTATTGGAATACATGGGAACAAAAGGTCTAAATTAAACCCAAAGGATTTCTAACAGGATTAGGCTTTCATATATTGATTTACATTTCATTGGTTCTTTTTGAAAAGCCCTCTTCAGTTCTCAAACTAATCATATATCTGACAGTCGTTTTACTGCAGTGCTGTCAGCCAAAACTCAATGCTGCCAAAATACCACAAAACACTTCTGACTCTGATTTCATCAACAGGCTGGTAACCCATTGTTATCTATGAAAAAAGAGGGAAAGAAAAAGAGCTCAATGAGCAGCTGTGATGTGGGGATGTGTGAATGATTTTCCATCAGCACTACGTGACCAAATGCCTCTGGCTTTTTCACCAAGAGATTTTTTTTTGTTTTTCTGGCAGAATTTCTTTTTTGTTTTTCTTTTTCTGGTGCTTATTTGAGACAATAATTACAGGCACAGTTACTGCTGCAGTTACAGAAAGTTTAATTGAATTTTTAACCTAATCTTTTAGTGTTATGAGGTAGGCATGTAGCAAATCAGCTCAGCTTTTTGTACATTGGAATTGAAGTAGGAAAACAGTGCAAAATGCTGAAATGCAAGAGATAAAATAGTGCTGTGCATAAAATGTTCATCCAATTTGAACCTTTTTTACATTTTTTAACACAAACTACCAAGCATTTTATTGGGATATCTTTGTGATTGACCAACATAAAGTAGTGCATGACTGGGAAAAAAAGAAAAATGATTGCAGGTTTTACTTTTTTTAAAACAAATACAAACTGAAAAGTCTGGTGTACTCATCCAAACTGGATCCATATGTGACAGAATAGATTAAATATAGTTACATTCCCCCTACCTGTTGGTTTGTTTTATTTTAATACAACAATTCTGTTTTATGTAAATAGTTAATCAGGCTCCATTTCTGTTATTGATACAAAGAGTTGGAAGAAGCATGTAGTGGTAGCAGTTCGCCAACAGAGGGCGTCTCAAATTCAGTGGGCTCTCCTACCGCAGCAAGCCAACGGCAATAATGCAGTGAACGGCTGCGGGAGGGAGCGTTCACTGATACTTTAACAGGTAAATATAAAACAGACAACTATACACAAGTACAGCAATATGTAAGAAAGTGGTGAGTCTAGCTGCTGAGGGGAAGTAGGCCGGTTATCCCCGAAATTGTAGTGTTGTTAGCAAATGTTAGTTAATTGTTTGAATGAACTAGCAGCTAAACTAACTGATCGGAGCAGCTAAACCAACGGTTACTAGGGAGATGAGAATTACAGTATAGTGCCGCTATAATTGTTGTGTATTTGGAGAAAGGAACTATGTTGAACTAATTCGTTAATTGTTGCAATTGTAATTTGTTTATTTAATTTGTTTGTTTGTTATTTGAGCCAAATTGTTAAAAGCCAACAGCAATAAGCGTTCACTGATACTTTGTATCTGTCTTTAACAGTTGTGAAGAATAAAAGAACTCGTAAAATCCACACGGAATGATTATTTAGTGTGCAACACATACTGTGTTAAATCACCTTTCCCTGCAATTACACCTGCAAGTCTTTTGGAGAACGTCCTTACTTGCTTTGCACATATAGACACTGCAGGGGCCTTTATTTCGTAAGTTGACCGACAGAAAATGGGGTGGAGAGAAAGAGAGGAAGACATGCACCAAAGGTCAACGGCTACGTCTTCTTATTGTTGGGTGAATTCCTTATACTATGACTGTACTGCAGGTGTTCAATGGTCTTTTAGCCAGATAAACAGGTTACATTACAGGCTTCTTTAATGGTGTTTCAAATATATTGTCAGCGTTGTGGATTTGGTGGCAGGACCAACATGCAGATCATGGCGAGGAGGCCACATGGTGAGAAGAAGACGTTTTTAATATTAAAGCAACGACTTACAGGCAAGTAATCCAGGCGTATAGTCAGGAGATAAACAAACCATAAGGAGAAACTCAGGAATACAACAAGGGTTGTCAACGTAGGGAATCAGCGAGGAACAATGAAAACTAGAGAGCTTATAAGCTGAGGGAAGTGGAGTATGGACCAATGAGACAGGGAGGCAGGTAATCAGAGGAAACATGAAACAGGTGTGGACCAGGCCAGGGAACTGAGGAAATATGTTACTATGGAAACGCGAGCTAGAGAACACAAAGAGAGAAGGGGAAAACTAAAGACAATTCTAGGGAACATAAATAGTAATTCTAGGAAGGACTAAACAGGGGCATGGGGGAAAGCTAAACTAATGGAAAACAGACCTAAGGAACCCTATATATATATAATATAAACCCTAACATAAAACACAAGGCTAAATCTGGAAGGAACACTAACTAGACAAAGTAGGGACATGAAGAACTATACTAAAGAGCTAGGCTGGGAAAGAACAACTAATCTTAAGGGGAACAAGCTACTGGGTAGATAACAAAAAGGGGTCTTAGGCCAAAGGGAAAAGGGCAACTAATAAACTAGAACAATGCAGCATGAACAAATAATCTAACAGTAAACAAGCACAGAAACACTAAGCAAAAAACTAAACTAGAAAACCCAAAGAAGCAAAGAGAACTGTTCTAATAATAATTATAATAATAACCAGAAGAGAAAACTATTCTAAGTAATAAATGAATGAGAAAGCAACCACCAAGGGAACTATGGGTGAGGGGAAAAATAACTACTAAAACTAGGGGGCAGGAGAGAGAACAAAACTAAGATTAGGGTAACAGAAGGAATAAACAAACATAACTACTAAACCCAAAGGAATAGAAACACCTAACTGAAAAGTAAACAAAACCAAAACAAAGTCCAAAATGGCAGATCCTGACATATATGTTTAAAGTTCCTGTTATTAGGGGCCTTTTTAAAAAAAAAAAAAAAGCTCTAAGAACTACCTGAGGGCAACTGGGGATAGGACAACTCCATACTCAGATGGTTCTGGTCAGTAGTAACAGTTTAGGGCTGGTAACTAAAATCTGGAGTTTTATTCAGAGTGAACAGAAATAAAATATTTCAGTAATTTAAAGGTACTGATTACAACATAGTTGGAGTGTGATACTAAACTTAGTTCAGAAGACGATACATAAAGTTGGGTTCTTGAGATACTTTGGGTTAATCTAAGAATCCCAATTTTTTGGTTTTCCAAAATATAGTAAAGATTTAACCGCCTAAAAAATCCATAAGGAGTGTACAATAACAAAGTCCAGATTTGACTGGATCACAAATGTAGTGCTGTGTACAGAAGAAAGGTTACACGAATCTCAAACTGTGGGTTAGAGAATCTCTGTTCAGAATTATCATCTTCAAGTTTAATAAGTCACAGCATTGACTTGACAAGCAAGCATCTAACATTAAGCCAGTGGTGGTAAAAAATAACTGTCATTGTCTTTTTTTTCCAAGTAACCTAAATTCTGCCAGAAAAGTAATTAAACACCAAATGGTGTTGTACCGACTTCTTTATTCACCAATTCCTTCAACACAAGTGGAAAAAAACTCAAGAACTACTTTCTTTCATAGTCAAAATATGAATATGACAGATAGATGCAAGGTGTGGAGCTTAATGGACTCACAGCCACCTCCAGGGCCAATAACAATTGCTTAAATTTTCTAAATGTACTTTATGACAGTAACTGGGTAGCACTTTGCAGGACAGACTTACATTTTTTTGACAAATATGCTGTTATAGCAAAATCTTGTTACACTCCTTATTCGCTTAAATTAAATGAATATAAAGGCACCAAAATCTAGGTGTGCGTCCCCAAGGAAATCTTAGCTTTTTGTAACACTTCTGGTATAATCTTGGTTGGACATTTGACTTCTCTTCAGGGCAGAATTGGTAATTAGTCAAAGTAGTTGGCCTCCTGGAATGGACGAGGCTTTTAAGGACAATCCACAGGTTTTCAACAGGGTTAAGGTCTGGGCTTCAGGAAGGTCATCCAATCTAATATTAGCCTCCTTAATCCATTCAAATACCCGTGAATGAGCATTCCTCTATGTACAAACACTTCCTTAAGAAAAAAACATTTGTTGTTCTAAACCAGTGTGTAATGATGTTTAAGGTTACACTTGTATCCTATAAATATTAAACCTTGTGTTGAATCAGCGCAGACAGTATAAATACATAAAATACCTCGTGGCTACTGTTTAGCACTTCCCTTTGCTGAAAATAATAAACTTAAGAGCTTTTAACTTTTGTTGTCTCACTTTTAGTTTTTCAAGTACACCTTGAACCCTCCATCAACCTTCTTGTCAGCCTGCCCCAGACAACCCTGAAGTGCTCTTGTCTCCCTGTCGAGCTGGTGCTCCATTTATTTACACTTAACCCTGTAGGTCGACTATAGCACTTCCTGTCCAGCTTTTTTTTGCCTCATACAGAAACAAAAGAGCAGACTTTCTTCAGTCTTGTTATATTTATAATTGCTTTTCTACCAATATCAGTAAAAACAGCTTTCAAACTTCCTCTTTTTTAAATGATCTCGAAGCATATTTCCGTTCAGAGTCTTTCTGTTCAGTATTAAAATGTACAGCAGGTGAAGCATAATAATATTGTACGTGACTTTGTTGCACTGTGATAGCTCTTTATGGAATACAGGAACTGTCACATCTGAGACTACACCAATCAGCTAACTCAAATCTGTTAATATTAAAAGACCTGTTGTGGATTTTACACTTGAACTGAAAAAGAAAGAAAAGGAGCAAAATGGGGTAAAAGGAGATTTGACAATAGCCATTTATCCACTCGGGGCATATGTTCCCAATTGGCTTCCTCTATGAAAAGAGAGTTTGTTTTTAAACTCATGTGCTACAATCCAGTTGTTTTTTTTTGTGTTTTTTTTTTGATGAGATGAAGATAACCTTGAATGATTTGTGGAAGAAAATAGACAACTTTTGTTGTGAACGTGAAGCTGCATGGCCAACTGCTGAGGAGGAAGCCAATTGACTGAGCTGACCAAGTGAGGAAGCACTGGTATACGGTGTGCTGGGACATGGAGGCTGGGGGTCGGAGCCGTTTGCCACGCACAGTTTAGAACTTACCTGCAGGAAAAAATCACACCATTGCTTTTTGCTACTTGTGTTGTTGCCATGTTGTTACCATGGATAAAAGGAGGGATTATTTGCAGAGAAAGCTGCTTTTTGCTTTTGATTGTCATTACAGCAACATCCAGCATTTCGTAAACTGCAAAAGTATTCAAATGCCCTACACTAAAAAATTTTTCTGCATTATACAACCACAAATTTCTGTATGTTTTATTTGAATTTTATGTGATAGACCAAATCAAAGTATTGCCCAATAGGGAAGTTGAAGGAAAGGAATGTTTGCTTTTCAAAATTTTTCACACTTAAATATCTGAAAAGTGTCATGTATACAGCAACTACTCTTTTAGTTGTAAACTTCAGCCAATCTATCCTTTATGGAAGGGTGGCAAGAAGAAAGCCATTTCTGAAAGAAAGCCACAAGACGTCGCATCTGCAGTTTGCCACAAGCCACGTGGCGGGCACAGTAAAAGACCAGCTCTGGTCAAATGAGACCTAAACCAAACCTTTTGACATGGAAATTGTTGTGTGTCAAAAATCTAACACTGCAGATCAGCTCGAACATACCATATCCACAGTGAAAAATAGCAGGGGCAGCATTATGATATGGGGTTTTCAGCAGGGACAGGAAAACTGGTCCGAGTTAATCGGAATATTGATGGAGTGAAGTACAGGGGTTGGACAATGAAACTGAAACACCTGGTTTTAGACCACAATAATTTATTAGTATGGTGTAGGGCCTCCTTTTGCGGCCAATACAGCATCAATTCGTCTTGGGAATGACAGATACAAGTCCTGCACAGTGGTCAGAGGGATTTTAAGCCATTCTTCTTGCAGGATAGTGGCCAGGTCACTACGTGATACTGGTGGAGGAAAACGTTTCCTGACTCGCTCCTCCAAAACACCCCAAAGTGGCTCAATAATATTTAGATCTGGTGACTGTGCAGGCCATGGGAGATCTTCAACTTCACTTTCATGTTCATCAAACCAATCTTTCACCAGTCTTGCTGTGTGTATTGGTGCATTGTCATCCTGATACATGGCACCACCTTCAGGATACAATATTTGAACCATAGGATGCACATGGTCCTCAAGAATGGTTCGGTAGTCCTTGGCAGTGACGCGCCCATCTAGCACAAGTATTGGGCCAAGGGAATGCCATGATATGGCAGCCCAAACCATCACTGTGGAGCTCCCGACGGACAGTTCTGGTGGAAACAGGAGAGTTGAGGTGCACATTTAATTCTGCCGTGATTTGGGCAGCCGTGGTTTTATGTTTTTTGGATACAATCCGGGTTAGCACCGAACATCCCTTTCAGACAGCTTCCTCTTGCGTCCACAGTTAATCCTGTTGGATGTGGTCCGTCCTTCTTGGTGGTATGCTGGAATTACCCTGGATACCGTGGCTCTTGATACATCACAAAGACTTGCTGTCTTGGTCACAGATGCGCCAGCAAGACGTGCACCAACAATTTGTCCTCTTTTGAACTCTGGTATGTCACCCATAATGTTGTGTGCATTTCAATATTTTGAGCAAAACTGTGCTCTTACCCTGCTAATTGAACCTTCACACTCTGCTCTTACTGGTGTAATGTGCAATCAATGAAGACTGGCTACCAGGCTGGTCCAATTTAGCCATGAAACATCCCACACTAAAATGACAGGTGTTTCAGTTTCATTGTCCAACCCCTGTATATGGCAATCTGTGAAGAAACCCTGTTGGAGACTGCAAAAACTTGAAACTGGGGCAGTCTCTAAATGTACAAACATTACTACACTGGAATGGCTTAGATCATAGCATATTCATGTGTTAGAATGGCCCAGTCAAACCTTTGACCTTGATCTAAATAATCTGTGGCAATACTTGAAAACTGATGTTTACAAACACTCTTCATCCAGCCTGGCTGACCTTAAGGTAGCTTGCAAAGAAAATAGGCCAAAAATTCAGTCCTTTGATGTACAAGGCTGGTAAACATACGCCCAAGTTTTTACATTATGCCTTTTTACAATTGCGCACTACTGTGTTGGTCTGAAATAAATTACATTCCAGTATGTGGTTGTAAAGTGAAAAATAAAGGGATTTGAGTACTTTTGTAAGGAAAGTTCTCCTGCTTCATCAAAACATTTGAGAGGTGCTGCTCATCATCCAAATGCTGTTAGATCTCCTACATCTACAAGAAGATTCACAACAAGGAAATTCACTGGTATGTTGTAGACCCAAGAAGGCCATTTTGCTCTCATATATTTTAACATGTATGAAATGACAAATGAATTACTTATAACTTGTAAGAATACTGAAGAAAATAAATAGGCTACACAGTAAATAAAATAATTCTGGTAAATTTCTTCAGATGCTGTCATAGGACACTCGTAATTTGGGAAACAGTTCTGTATCAAGTTAGTTCATCACAAAATGTTGTGTAAAGCAGAGCTGTAAATTACCCTAGTAATTCAGCTTCTCCTACTTTTAAAACCTTTATTTCTTGTAGCTTCGTGTTACCTGGGATGTTATGGATGGTGATGGCTAGGATAAGCAGCAGAATTCGGCGCCAACTGTTGCCTGTTTGACCAACTGCTTCTGGTGTTTTACTTCCTGATTCTTGCCCATCGGAGTGGCCCAAATTGGTCGCTCTTCTTCTTTGGTAGACATCACCATTGTCAATTTTGTCTGTATGGAAAAAAAGCATAAAAAAGATTAAGCAACATAAACATTAGGCAAAAGTCTGCACAAACATAAGATTACCTGACAATAGCCCAAATCAGACAAGCCGTTGTTGAACAAATGCACCTAAAACGTAAATTTACCAACTTTTCTTCCCCCAAAAACAAGTAAAACTGAGTGCATCTGTAACTCAGTTTTGAGCAGATAAGACCGAGCAGCTTCCAGGTGTGAAAATGTGCTACTGAAAGCTGAAAGCTCTCCTCGTAGTGAAGTGCCCCCAAATAAAGGTTAGAAAAACCCTAAAGGGCTTCAGCATGCCTCAAAATAACGCCTTCAGTTTACTCCCAACAGGAGTGCTTGTCAGCTGGTGGGACAATGCCTGAAAGCTGCACACTGCCAGCTGCCACCGACGATGTCTATTAGGCTCCAGAGTAGAAAATCAAATGAGCAGGCCCATTTCACACAGTGAATGGGCAGCTGTGTGGAGAGTCATCTGGGTTTGAGCTCCTTTCTCAAGGCCCCTCCTTTCTTTAAATACAAAAAGATTCTGGATGACTATCAGGGAAAAGACAAGGATATTTACGTATACCACCTCGACTTGTAAAAAATTTATTGAGGTCTTCACATAGCTATTGATGTTTGCGTTCTAATATGGTCGGATCACAAGTAAATATTAGCTCTTTGTGTGTAAAAGCTGCCATTCAGTGATCACTGGATTGTGTGACAGACCCAGAAAGCCCGTTTGTCAGTGGAAGTCCCAAGGGAGTAACAATTACATGGTGAAATATGCATTTCTAATCAGCAAACATCAAAATGGGCTTTACATGCATTTAGCAGATATGCATTGGCTTCTGTATTACTCGAAGCCTTGGTGGCTTTAAAATAAATTAACCTTTTACAATTATAGCACAACAGTGCACTGAACATTTTCAAATTGAGTTCAGTCATTTAATGGCAGCTGAATGGTTCTGTAGCAAGAAGGTTGACCTGTGGAGAAACAAAGGTTTATTTTGAAGAGTGGATGAGAGAAATGATTGTAGGTGTCTATATGTCTCCAGGAAAACAGAAATCATGGATTACCGATTGGATTAGTGACACTCTAATAAACGTAAAACAATAGTACTACAAAAGAGCGCTACTAATGTATGATATAGTGGTTGAGTTAATTTATTTTATATGAATTACATTTTGTAAAAGAATAGTAATCTCTTATTCATTTTACTGAGTTTATACTACTGCATTAAAGATGAATTTTATGTCTTTTTGCACATCTTTTCCAGACATGCCAAAAATTGTGGAGGGTGCTATGCTCATTCCATTCAGATTATGTAGAAGAAGTTCAATATTTTTACTCAAACCTGGTTCGGTCATTTGTATTTTATTTGCTTCAGTTGCTGAGAGCTCCACTTAAGCTACAAACTGCTCTGAGGGTGTGTGTTTATGCTGCAGTTTGCCAGGTGTTTGGAGGTGTTAAATCAGAGAGGCTTTCAAATTTGTTCCATTAATTTTCAACTTATTTCTCTTATGTTCAGATTTTTTTCAATGTTCTACATCATCACCTTGATGCAGCAAGAACCACAGTGAGAAGGGTGCATGCCATGAATCAGCGCAGGATGTGAGTTAACTTTCATGGCTATCTCTAGACGGTCAATTGTTTTAAAAAATCGGCAGTGCATCAAATACTTGTTCTCCCCACTGTATGTGAGTTCAGGGCACGTAAACAGTGGTTGGAAAGATGGATTTATCCGCTCCCTTCAAAAGCAGACTTTTTGTCTTAAGGTAATAAAATGATTGAATCCTGGAATGGCGGTGTAGGGGTTAAGTGCGTGACCACATATAGAGGCTATAGTCCTCGACGCACCCTCCTAAATAGTCCTGGACCCGGCGACCTTTGCCGAATGTGTCACCCTCTCTTTTTGCCCCTCTGTCCTGTCTGCCTACTGTCGAAAAATGAAAAATAAAGGCCTCTAGTGCCAAAAAAATATCTTTAAAAAAAGTAAATAAATAAATAGAGGGAAAACCCCAAAGGTGGGAGATTAGGGCACAACACAGTTAATGACACATTTCGAGTGTGGAGTAAACAGCCAGATCACTGAGCCACCATGTGTGTTGTTTGTGAGCATAAAGTTTATCTGGTATGAAAATGCTCTTTGGCAATTTATATAACTATTGTGTCCTACAAGCCTCAACAGAGTAAAAAGTCAAATTTATATCTTATCTTGGTTGATATGCCCTTTAAGTACTCTGTAACAAACACAGAACCTTTATATTGTTGGTAGACTAAAAATGAATTTGTCTCATTTGAAAATCAGGTAATTCACCTGATTTTCTATTAAACACTGAAGAGTTGCTGTCAGGCACTGGATTCAAATAAGAAAAATGTTGAGAAAACAATTTAAATAAACAGGATTTTAAAAGATTAGATCAAAATATACTGTCCAAACTAATTTGCAACAATGCCAAAAAATATTGATGTACAGCCAAAATACAGGCCAGCTACATTTTCCACAAAGGCAAATAGATTATAATTGAATACAAATACATTTACTGGTTCATAATCTGCATTACAAAAACTGTTAGTATCTTGAACACAATTTAATTTGCACCAAGCCTTTCCTGAGATTACATAAAGGAAAACAAATTACTACATCCATTGTGAGTGTCATGATAGACGGCTAATAACAGTAAAATGACAGAATATTTCCATATGTCATTCCAAATGAGATGACTCCATTATGTAAATGCAGAAGTCACAAATAGAGTTATTTACTCAGCGAGTCCTCCGCTGCACTCATGAAATGTAATGCCAATAAGCAGTTCATTATTCATTAGGCACTGCTTTTAAATAGCTAGGCTTGTTCCACTTTTATGTACATTCACCCCAAAAAAAAATTATATATATATGTTAGCTGTTTTCATGAAATTTGTGTTTATTGCATCTCCCTGTACACTTTTTGTTCCTTTGTTTAATTATGTCAGTCTCTGTCCTTGTGTGTAATTTAGTCTTTTGCTTCAAGTCTTCGTTTCCTTTTTCAGTCCTGCGGATTTGTTTGTATTACCCTTGGTGGTTCATGCCAGTATCGTGTGTCCTAATTAATGCTAAGTGTATTTATAGGCCTGATGCTCTCTTTTTCCAGTCAGTCTGTCCTGTGAACATTTCCCTGTATACCATCTTTTTATCTGTCCTCCCACAATCCTTGTATTTCACTGACCCGATACCTTCATTTGTCATTTATGTACATAAAATCCACATGCAGTTACAGCACCATACATAATAATTGGCAGCCCTGGTAATATAGTACACTACCGGTCAAAAGTTTTAAATACACTTTCCCACTTAATGGTTCTCTTTATTTTCATGACTATTTGCATTGTAGATTCTCACCAAAAGCAACAAAGCTATGAATGAACATACATAGAATTATGTAGTAAAAAAAAAGGTGTGAAATGAATATAAACATTTTTAGACTTTAGATTCTTCAAAATAGCCACATTTTGCTTTGATGACTGATTTGCTCTCTTAGCATTCTCTCCATGAGCTTCATGAGGTGGTCACCTGAAATGGTTTTCCAAAGAGTCTTGAAAGAACTTCCCAGAGGTTCATTGAGAGACGGCCAAAGGTTAATATTTCAGTCACAGTCACAGCAAAAGGCGGCTACTTTAAAGACTAAAATATAAAACACAAGTCCTTTTACAATTTTTTTGTTTACTACATAATTCCACGTGTTCATTTAATGTTTTGACGCCTTCAGTGAGAATCTATGTGAAATTTAAATAGTCATACACATAAAGAAGACCATAAAATGAGAAAGGTGTTCTAAAACGTTTGACCGGTAGTGAAAGTTAAGAATTAATCCGTTGCTGTTTGCCTCTAGCAGTTATTTAACACATGGCGATTTAACAATTATCTTTAAATGTTTTATTATTCAGCATGAATTATCTTTCAATCTTAACATTTAAATTAGCATGTAAAACATTGTTACAGGCTGCTTTATCTTATTTTAAAAACTGATATGATGTGATTTTTATAACATTGGAAATTATTATGTATACTTAGGTTCAAAGAAAAATAATTTAAACAGATTAAAACCTGTTTTATTTCTGATTAAAACAAAGCATTTTCTTTCTTTGCAATAACTTCTGTCTTCATATTTTCCGGTCTTTCACTATAAATTGCTTCATACAAGGTTTGGAGGCTTTCTCCGCCACACTGTGGAGAACATTTTGAATAATATTGGGAAACCATGTTCTAAATCTGAATGTTAAACCTTTGTTGTAAAATCTAAATAATACATACAGGTGTTAAAAAATGTTATAAAAGACAACACGACTGAGGCACAGCATAGGGACTAAATG
This sequence comes from Girardinichthys multiradiatus, assembly GCF_021462225.1. NCBI lineage: Eukaryota > Metazoa > Chordata > Actinopteri > Cyprinodontiformes > Goodeidae > Girardinichthys > Girardinichthys multiradiatus. The sequence continues at coordinate 26,445,864 of NC_061803.1, read as the reverse complement.
AGAGGGCATGCTGAATGTCTGAATGAGCAGAACAGAACACCTCCTCGTAATGACGCAACTAGCTAAATAGCAAGATGGATGTTGGAGCGGAGTTATGTTTATTTTCTTCTGAAACAACCCAATGTCCTTCATTATAGTGTTCAGTTGGAGAGTCAGGCATGTGGTCATAATGACGAAACTACAGTTTAAACAGATTTTCCTTTTTTTTCAAAAATAACCCACGGTGTCAGGACATCGCTGGCTAAAAATGCAAGTGCATCTTTTTCCATATTAGTCTCACTCTTACATCCTGGCTTGTTTGCACTACTGATTACCCAGGATAAAGATGTTGATAAGATTCAAGTCTAAGTCATGTCATGTGCCTACAGGGCTCACATTTAAGGTGAGTGTGAAGTCTTTTTTGCAATTTAAGTGCAACTTGAGTCCGTGTCTCAAATAGCCGGCCACATCTCTGCCAGTGTCACATCTACTCTCGATACTTTACACAATCAAAGATCAGACTTTGGTCTTCCTTTATAACATTTCACAAGCTTGGAGCACACAGTGAGAGGGATCTTTAACTTTTTCTCTTTCCACAAACTCAATCCATGTGAATTTAAGATGTTTAATAGAACCATGCCAAAATATATATCAGATTAGTCTTTCCATCGTTTAATTCTTTTTTTAATTTATTATTTATTTCATTGGTACTTATATAAAGTACCTGACTTTTCACTAAACACTAAAAAAGCAACTGTGAATGCATTTTGTAAAAACGTAAGTGTTACAGGAGTCAAGTTGCTAATCATTGCCTGTGTGCCAATATATCACTGCTGAAAAAAGACAATATGACAATGTGTGTGCAGAACTACTGATATTCTTTATGTAATTTGCACAAAAGAATGCTTACTATTTTGGAAAAGGAAGCAAGAAACACAGTGGTAAATCAGTTCTTGCCTGAAGCCTTCTGAAAACTGTAGCTGCTTTAAATGCTTTAATCATTTCTTTTTACTTCACTGGCTGTAACAACATTAAACAACGATTCAGTGTTAACGTCCAAACAGTTAATCCTCCTATTTTGTTGCTTTTTCTCCTCTTCTCTACCCCTCTGCCCATCCCCATACATTCTCGAACGTGAGCAATTGATCTCGGCAAGAGCGTTCCAACTGTGTAAGCTGTGCAATGTAGGCGGCAGTAAAAAGGAATTATCTGGCCTGGAAATGTCAAATGATCTGCACTTTTGCTCGGGGTGCTCTGGTTACACCATCAATCAGACAATGCTTTCAAAGGTCAAAAACCCTTAGTCCATTTCTCTCGAATTGAACTTCCCAAACTATTAGGTCATAACAAATAACTGTGTGTATACACCCCCCCCGAACACATTGCTGTATCTCTCACTGCTAATGATAGCTGGAGGGATGTAGCTGAATTTGTGTTTCTGAGCAATGCTCTCTTTATGGCATGTGATTACCAAATCTTGAATTTGAATCCAAATCTTGTTGGTTGGCTGTTAGACTCTCTGTGGGTCACAACGTGTGAGAGTTAATGGTGTGCTGTCATCCAAGTCACTCTTGTCAAAAGGCGAGAAGAGCATTCAAAAAATGTTCTTAAAAGTGATACCGTACACCATTTGGCCAGGGTAGGATCTTTTACAAGAGGACACAGTGTTTGTGATCAACTGGAACCTTTTTTAAAACGTTGCAAGCTTGTAAAAACCATGTCCCACATAAAGAACACTAGGGATGTCCCGGGACAGTCCTGGAGTCCTGAAAAAAATTGGTACTGGAGTCTCTAAAAAAACACCTTCCACTACCTGTGGTTCATGTTCTGTCTCTAATTTTATGTCTGCCACATCTCTAGCGGTAGAGGTGTCATGTCCTGGAGGTTTACCTCCACAGATATCACTCTACTAGGTGACATTCTCCAGCTCATTTTAGGGAATCCCAATGCACTTCCAGGCCAGAATTAAGATATAGTCCCTACAGTAGATTCTGGATCTGAATAGAAGAGCAAATAAATAAATAATCAATAAAATAACTTATTTCATCAGCAAGTCAGTGAACAATAGTTAGATACGTATGGAAAAATTCACCTTGGAGGCATTGTCAGATGCTTGAACGACCTCAATAAATTTCCACTGTTATGCTGATGATACACAGCTTTATTTATCTATAAGTCCTGATGAATCAAACCAGTTAGATAGACTAAAGATGTAAAGACCTGGATGAGAAGATAGAAGTTGTCTTCTTTGGTTCAAAGTATTTGAAAAAGAAGCTAATTAGTCAAACAAACAACCTGGATAGCATTAAATTGGCCTCCGGTAATAAAGTAAAAAACTTTTTTCGTTATTTATGATGAGTACATGTCATTTAAATCCCACATTAAACAGGTCACATTTCTCTTATTTTAGCTTCCCTTCACTGGATCCCTGTTAATCACAAAATATTATTTAAAATTCTCCTCACATATAAAGCCCTTAATAATCAAGCTCAATCATATATATCTGATTGTTATATGTTCCTAACAGCATTTAGTTCTCAGACAGGTTTGCTGGTGGTTCCTAGAGTTTTAAAAGTAGAAAGAAAGGGAGATCTTTTAGTTATCAGGCTACTCTCCTGTGGAACCAGCTCCCAGTTTTAGTCCGTGAGGCAGACACCCTGTGTACTTTTAAGGCTAGGCTTAAAACTTTCCTTTATGAAAAAGGTTATAGTCAGAGTGATTTAGGTTATCATGAGCTATAGCTATAGTTCTGCTACTAGATGTTTAGGCTGCTGGAGGACATAATGACCACTTCTTGTCACTCTGCTACATTCTCCTACTACTCTCCAATTTTACATTATTTGCAGTTATTTCAGCTTTTAACTTTATGTTAAATGGGAGGCATTGGCTGAGCTACTGCTGCCAATAACTTAATGTTCTCTTTCTACAGCCGATACACTTGGCCCTTTCAGTGTTTAACCCTGTTTCTCGCCTAGGGGTAGCTATTGGCTATGCTTTTACTACTACTTTTACTTTTACTTATAATAAACATAATTGGACTGCATTGCTTGATAACTAGGACCAACTGGAATTTATGTAGTTGACTTAGAATCTGTATGATTCGATTGGATTGAATTCACTCTGTGAAGTGCCTTGAAACGACATGTTGTGAATTGGTGGTATACAAATAAACTGAAAAGGTCAGTCAAAATGCAACTTAGCTTTTTATTGTAACACAAACCAAACAGGCAGATGAACAAGCACCAATGATAAACTGCAGATAAAAAGCTAAATATATTATATTAGAAAGATACATTTTTGCCATAGTTACCTTTTGGAATAACTACTCTGGTTTCCTCAGACCAATAACACATTTTCCCAAAAGGTTTTGGGAGATGCCAACCAGGCCTGGATATTACAATTGGGAAGGCCTCTGTCTTGCAAACTTGTCACACTGTTCAGAAATTCAGCAGATTGATGTCACACATAGAACAAAAGAGATGATTTTTAATCTAAATTTGTGTTTCCTGTTTAAATAAATTTGAAATGAAATGAATATGTTTTGTAGTTACCCTTGTATAATGCGATCCTTCAGATCCCTTATAACCTCACTGCAAATCATGGCTCTAGCTAAAGGATGCACGATGTCAGGAAAATCCTACTATGGAAGCTAAACTTTATTTTAGGTTAATCTGATTCACTATAATTAATATGGGGGCTGAAGAAGACTGAATAGCAAAATTTAATTAACAGGTACTTCAAAAAGGTATCAGCTTAAGGGTGTAAACACTTATGCAACCAGATTATTGCACAGTTTTTTATTTGCTTTTTATATTTTCCCCCTAAAAAGATGTGTTTGTTGGTCAGTTGAACTGTGAAGGATACATGTCAAATTAAAGGGGAAAAGAGACTGGAAACTACCATAGTTCACATTTTTTACATCACAAAAATCTGCCAGCATAACAGGGACGTGTAAGCTTAGCAAAATAACTGTATTAAAGGGCCACAACTACCTGGTTTGTTTTTACTGTAGAAAAAAAGAAAAGGACTCAGATGTTTGGACACAGAACTAACAAACGGAATATGGTTAAATGAAATGCTGTTTGACAGCCAGTCAAACTAAGGTACTTTATGAGACATAAATAGGGTGCTGCTGACATGAAAATATGACAAGTTATAACAAAGTCAAATAAATGAGCCTTTCACACAAACAGTATATATTCATGTCTTTTTATAAAGAGTAAATGTATGACTTGGTATATTTGTTCTTTCAGTTCCTCTGTAACACATTGAAGATTCTTTTTTTGGATTTGAGGAGGGCTGCAGAGTGAACAGCTTGCAGGCCTCTCAGGAAAACAGATTTATCTAATCTGTGGTGTTAAATGTTCCAGAGAAATGTGACATTGGTGGCCTTATACATAGGTGAGCAAGAACGAAATAAAAATAAATGACAGAAATCTTTCAAACTTCTTGCAACGGATTTTAGGGGTTGTATCTGACAGAAAAGAAACTAAGACCACCTCTGTTAACTTTATAATTACCTGTCAAAGAGAAATATTTCTACTGGTGAGTAAAAGCACACATTCGTATTAATTTTGCAAGTGGAGCTGTATAATGTTTTCTATGATAGGATAATGAGGAAAGACAACAGGGTAACATCGGCCACGTCTTGATATCTATTTCGGGACAATGTCAGCACCGAGAAACAGTATATGCTTTATACAAGCAACTTATATCATGTTTGCTTCTTTCTTCTCAGGACTTTTGTACTTGTATTACTTTCAGAGAGATCTACAGGGGTTGGACACTGAAACTGAAACACCTGTCATTTTAGTGTGGGAGGTTTCATGGCTAAATTGGACCAGCCTGGTAGCCAGTCTTCATTGATTGCACATTGCACCAGTAAGAGCAGAGTGTGAAGGTTCAATTAGCAGGGTAAGAGCACAGTTTTGCTCAAAATATTGAAATGCACACAACATTATGGGTGACATTATGGGTGAGTTCAAAACAGGACAAATTGTTGGTGGGTCAGCATACCACCAAGAAGGACGAACCAGATCCAACAAGATTAACTGTGGACGCAAGAGGAAGCTGTCTGAAAGGGATGTTCGGGTGCTAACCCGGATTCTATCCATAAAACATAAAACCACGGCTGCCCAAATCACGGCAGAATTAAATGTGCACCTCAACTCTCCTGTTTCCACCAGAACTGTCCGTCGGGAGCTCCACAGGGTCAATATACACGGCTGGGTGCTATAGCCAAACCTTTGGTCACTCATGCCAATGCCAAACATCGGTTTCAATGGTGCAAGGAGCGCAAATATTGGGCTGTGTACAATGTGAAACATGTATTGTTCTCTGATGAGTCCACCTTTACTGTTTTCCCCACATCCGGGAGAGTTACGGTGTGGAGAAGCCCCAAAGAAGCGTACCACCCAGACTGTTGCATGCTCAGAGTGAAGCATGGGGGTGGATCAGTGATGCTTTGGGCTGCCATATCATGGCATTCTCTTGGCCCAATACTTGTGCTAGACGGGCGCGTCACTGCCAAGGACTACCGAACCATTCTTGAGGACCATGTGCATCCAATGGTTCAAACATTGTATCCTGAAGGCGGTGCCGTGTATCAGGATGACAATGCACCAATACACACGAAAGATTGGTTTGATGAACATCAAAGTGAAGTTGAACATCTCCCATAGCCTGCACAGTCACCAGATCTAAATATTATTGAGCCACTTTGGGGTGTTTTGGAGGAGCGAGTCAGGAAACGTTTTCTTCCACCAGTATCACATAGTGACCTGGCCACTATCCTGCAAGAAGAATGGCTTAAAATCCCTCTGACCACTGTGCAGGACTTGTATATGTCATTCCCAAGACGAATTGACGCTGTATTGTCCGCAAAAGGAGGCCTTAAACCATACTAATAAATTATTGTGGTCTAAAACCAGGTGTTTCAGTTTCATTGTCCAACCCCTGTACATGAAAGGGAAAAATAATCACACTGCACATAGTCAGAAGGTTTACTGGACATTCACCCTGACTTTGTTATGGTTTGCCAGAGGGCTAAATGCCCACATCTTTTATTTTTTTTATGTCAGCTGGAGGCCTTGCATTAATATTTATGGTGTTTTAAACCTTTTATGTTCAAACACGAAAACAACAAAAAAACACTGGACAGACTCTCAAGACACAAGGCATTGTGGCATTGGTGCAGTTTCTGTTGCTTTTTGACATCACTTGGAAGTTTTATTTATTAAATATCTGTGAATGTTGCAAACTTCCTCTGACTTTGAAGTGATTACAATACAGTTTCACAGTGTAAACGCTGTGAAATGAACGTAGGTTTAAAGCTAAAACACTAGGTTTTCATCACTGATCTTTTACCCCTGCTATCACTCCGAGAGCCATGGAATGTGGAAGTCTGCCATGGCAAAACCCTTTTAAAATCTGTTACAGTTGCATCTTTTCATGGACTTTGTTGTGAATCTAAGTGGAATCCCTACCAGCTGGAGCAGCTTAAGGAACACTGTCCTTTTGGTCAGCGGCGGACAAATAAATATGGTTTGTGTGATGCTGGTCCATTATTGTGGAAGCAAATACTCAAGGTCATTTTACTTGAAGGGGTTAGTAAATTTATTTTAAACAACATATTTAACCTCCTGCTGATGACTGAGTGGCTTTTTACTAGAATTTCTTGTCTAGATCCTGTGTGACTTACTGTGTTTTAGGGCCTGTATTTACTGGTTACTCTGAGTTTTTTTGCTGTTAAAAGACCAGACAGATGTTTGATCTCTAGAGAGGTGTTACATTTATACCTGTATGTCAGACTGACCAATTGCTGAACTTAGGAAGAAGATATTTAAGAATTTGCCATCAACTGAATGCCTATAACTAAATGTCAAGTCAGGGTTAACTAGAAGTCTCGGGCTAAGTATAAAGAAAGCAAGTTTACACCCAAATTATAATTCTATTATTTATTTTAACAACAGAGGAGAAGGAAAAGATTTGATCAGCTAGCTTTCAGCACTGGAACCACTAGAAAAGCTTGCTCTACTGGGTCCAAAATTGGGCTTTTGTTTTACTCCCTGAAATGACTAGACTTCTGCAGATATGTGGTCCTGGTTCCTTGTCTATCTGCTAGGCTGACAGAGAAATTGCAGCACAAGCAGCTATTTTTTGGCTCAGACAGACAGGTTGTCAGTTCTGGCCAAGGTTGTCGAAGGGCTGAGTTGGATAGAAAGGGAAAAGTTCTTAAAGATAATAATTAAATGATGCTAAAAACTGGAATCATGCAAAACCGTATACAAAAATATACAAATGTAGTGTGAATAATACAATGTAAAGCATTTTAAAAACACAATTTGAAAGGATGTTTAGTGCTCTCTCAGGAGTGGCCGATCAACCAATCAAAGTTGGATAAGTGGTAGCGTAAGATTTACGTCAGCTTAGACGGACAATAAAAAATAAATTGAATTATTTTTGGAATAAACGTATTCTTTTGACTGAACGAGACCAAAAATATCCATATAGTACTATAGACATAATCATTATCCAATGACTTAAGTTGCTTTCTTACTACTTGTTTTCTAGAACAGGTAATTGTTTCAATGCATAAAAGGTTTTCATTTCAGGTTTAACAAATTCATAATCAATATTTAGGGTTATTTCTAATTATAGATTACTCAAAGCCTTCTAAGTTTTTAAGTAAGCAGACAACTCGGAGTGTGTTACACAATACCATACAGAGTCATCTGCTAAAGTATTAAAAGAACTTAAAACTCTACAGTTTTCTGAAAGTAGAATTTCTTCCTAAGTTTCTTCAGCTATGTCAACGGTTATGAGCGGAAGCAGGCTTGGCAGCAAAGAAAATAGCCAAGGAGGATTTTACAAAGCTATAGAAAATTCAAAAATGTTAATATGCCAACAGGCTTTCGGACAGAAAACTGTTTTTGAGCATAACAGCTGATGAGCATAACAACTGACCTGGTCAAAAGCGCTAAATTGTTTCAAGATCCAAAGTTATGGTAAATCCATTAAAAAAAGGCAGTTCTTGTAGGTGGACGGTTAAATCTGAGGTGTTCGTGTCCACTTCAGAAATGTATGAATTTAAAAGGTTTTAACAGAAATTTAACTGATTTCTTTATTCACTCAAAAGCAAAATTAGCACAGATTCCTGTTTGGAAATATTTATCAAACATTTCAAAGTAGCTTTCAAAGTCTTTTACACATGAAACTCTGACTGCACCAATTTGACCAAAGACTGGACACTGTGGAGATATATTATGTGTGTGCATCATTATTATTTTGTTCATAACCAGTGTGGGAAATAAAATGTATAACCTGTGTTAGTATAAGACATTGTGTGGCCTGCAGAATTGTTATTGCACAAACTTGGCCTTGAGTGTGATGAAGCAGAAAAATACTGAGAACTGTAGGGATGTGAAAAGATTAACTGGCAGAGTACTCCCTTCTCATATTAGTAGAAAACATGGTGCAGGTGCAGGACAATGACTGTCTAAATATGGTAAGCCGGAAAAGTGTGTACGTGACTACATGTGAGAAAATATTGTAATCAAGGGCGCTGCCCATTTTCGTGTGTGTTTTAATAAAAGACATGAGCCCAGTGAGAAGCTCAGAAGACATCTCGGTGTGAGCTCTTCCCCTGGGCCCAGGTATTTTTGAATGACATACAGCTGTCTCCGTGTGATTTATGCTAATGTGTTGTGAATTCCTCCAGGTTACGGTGAATAAACGAATGCGAAGAAGGCCCCTTTAAAGGGGAACTTCAACAACAGGAATGAATGGTATGCATGTCTGAAAAGAACTTTAGTGATGTGTCACTGCTGACCAATGTCTGTATCAGCTTAAAAAAACAAAAAACACATTTGAATTGGCTTTCCTGAAAAATAATGACTATTCCTTTTTACAGGCAATAGCTCCTTGGAACAGGAGGTAAATACAGCTATCATTTAGATTTTGATTGAACCGGACAGTGTTGTACTGTGGTTAGTTTATCACTGCTATTTGTTAGTCCAAGTGTCTGCCTTAGATGACATAAACATGGGGAAGTAAGCCATGCATCGCACACACATTTCATTATGTCTCTGCCAAACAGCGAATACAGCGGCCTTTTAGTCAAATTGACAGCTTGGTTGAAGCCTTCATTGAGATGATTAGTGTTCTCCCACTGGTCTCTCTGACCTTGGAAATCTCAGGCACAGACATTGGATCCTTATGTATCAAATGTGAGTATGGCCGAAAAATGGATGTAATTTTTCCCCTTACTTTTGGATTTGTCTATTTTGACATGGATGTTTGATACGCAAAAATCCCACAAAAGGTCTTAGATCATACATGCAAGTTCATGTCGGTTTGACTTGTAATGTAGAAGTAGAAATGGACCCAGTTATTGGCTAATACGCAACAGAAATTTGTCTGAAGAAAAATCTGCCTTCAAATCTACAGTAGATTGTGTTTATGTGGCTCACTGACCAAAACTTGTTCTTCAAAACTAAAACATTTTATGCAACGTGTTAGCATCTTTGAATTTCAGTTAAATCTGACTGTAGTTACTCCTTGTGTCATAATTGTTTCTACAGTATTTTGCAACTAAACAGCTGCCCTCTGTTTTCCACACACACAGAGGACTGAGTGTCCTGACCTCCGTCTCTCATTTTCACCCTGCAGTAAGGCCCAGTAGATACAGATCAGCCCCGTCCACCAATTGTCCATGCCGATTATGTTTTCTCCATTTAAATGTTGCAAGTCTAACTCATTTCTCTCTTTGGCACTGGCCCTGCTGACCCTAAATCATTCTTTTTCCCCACTCCGGCGCACAGCAGTAATCACCTTTATCCTTATCCTCCTCTGAGTCCCCATGCTTTACCAAGTCACGCTTCACCTGCACAGCTGAGCTGTACTTCTCTTAGGCAGCAACACAAATGCAATGTACAACAATTCCGATTTATTTATCATTTGTCTCATAACAGAACATGTCACTTTTACATATTCTTCTATGAGTAAAACCCTAAAACAAATACTTATGTTTCCTCCTTCAGGCTTGATACAAACAGGCAGGTATGAAAAACAGAAACAAAAACTCTTAGGTATCAGGTTTAATGTATCAGGACAAAATAATTATCTAGTCTTTGCAAGGTTCTAAAAGAAGTCTACAGAATCTACATGCAACATGTTAAATATTCAGAAGAAAAACTGCATTTAAAAAAGAATGAACAAGTAAGGCTTCTCGACAAGGTTCCCAAGGGCAACCATAACCTTCTTCCCCCTAAAAGGAATATGACAGAACAGCTTACAGTTGCAAAGTTGTATTTGAACAAACCACAACAGTTCTGGAACAATGAACAAATGAGTCCAGAGTAGAGATGAACATAATAGACAGCTTAATGTTTAGTGAAGTCCAAAACTATCAGCACAAACACCTCATACCAACTGTAATGCATGTTGGGTTATCCCAACATTTTTTAAGTCAAATGTGAGGCAATCTGTGTAAAGCTAAGGCTTGTCTTAAACAAGGTAGATCAACCAGTAATTCAAAGAAGAGCAGACAAACTGCAACACAATAGTTTAAAACAGAGCAATGTTGCAAAGGACGCATCAAATTTTAGACTTTAGCTTGAGTGGAATGAAGAGGGCTCTTAAGATAACAGTTAAATGCAATATTTAGAAATAATAGTAAAAAATATTTAGATTTTGATTTCTATAGGAGGTAAAGATCTTAAAGAAAGAAAAACTTGCCAACGTGCCATATTTCAACTTGGGGCTTGTCGACTGGGTTTTTATTGTTATGCAAATTATATTTTGCGAGTATTGATCTGAAAAGCGTGTGATGTTTCATTTAAACAACAAGATTAAAAATCCTTTTGCAATGACAAAGCTGACAGGAATGATTGATTGCATCCGTTCTGGTTGTGAGACACAGATGTGGCTCAACACAGAAACAGAGAATTAACCAAAATAGTGAGCAATACTTTAAAAATAATCTTCTAATCTTTAATTCATTTTAATAGAAAAGGTGAAGGACCCTTGTAAAATCGCTAAAGCCCTTAAAATCACACTAGCAACTACATTATTAGAAAATTTGAGGTACCCTCTATACCAATTCCTACTTTTGTGTTGCATTTTTGTCCAAATAAATGAATGCAAAGAACAAGTTGTTAGTTTCCAGGTCATCTGCCATGCTTCAGTGTGTACGTGCTCTGTTACACAACCACGTGTCTACTAAAACATGCCAGAACAAGCACACGTCTCAGACACATCCTCCATTCCCACCTGTCATCTGTCATCAGCTGTGTTGTCATTAGCAAAAGCCTCCCAGAGCAACCTTCCCAACGTCATTCTACTAATTAACAATAAACAGTGTGACACCTAGTGATTTATTACCACTGTCCCACATTTCCAAATTTGTCCAGCGCTGACAGACTGCAGTAATCCTCACATCAACACAGACTGAGAAGTAGGAAAGAACTTCATCGTTTTCACTGCAAACTGGCTGTCCAAACAATACTTTACATTTATCTTTTCAGATCTAATTCAAATAAATTATCATAGGGTGTAAATTAACTCTCTAGCAGGCCTCATTGTATTTCCTAAGCCAATTTGGCTCTTTCAGTGTTTACCTGCTTGTCTAGTCTGTAAAAGTGTTCATGCCAGTTGAAAGTGTTCACTATTTGAAGTTGTTTGTCGTAATGTGACAATGTATTTAAAAATAGGGAAACGTTCTGAAGTAGAAGTGAAAGGAAAAGAATGCATGGTTTAGCCAATTCTTAGCAAAAAAGAAAACATCTAAGAGGTGTGGTGTCCATTTGTATTCAGTCCTGACTGAATAAATACTTTGCAGAATTGATTCTTGGGGTTTGTCTTTACCAAACCAAGAGACTTAAATTGTTGAACATTTTTCTTTCCAAAACAGCTCAAGCTCAGTCAGACTGGATGCAGAGCGTTTGGCACCAGTAACTTTTAAGCCTTGCCACAAATTCTTAAATTGATTTGACTGGGACATTCTAACATACAAAGATGTCTTATATAAACAATCCCATTTGAGCTCTTGCTGTATGTTTAGGGTTGTTATCCTGCTAGAAGTTGAACCTCCATCCAGTCAAGTGTTCTGCAGCTTTTAACAGGTTTTCTTCTAGAATTGCCTTGTTTTAAGCTCCATGAGAACTACCATGGGACCCTACCATCATAGAAATTGTGACATAACAACTCTTAGTCGTGCACTCAACAAATCCAGCCTATAGGAAGTTTCCATTGCATTTTGCCACAAGCCATGTAGGAGACACAGCGGACACATGGTAGAAGTTGCTCTGGTCAGATGAGACCAAAATTTTACTTTCTCACCATATATGAAATAGAACCTGTTAAGAAAAAATAATGCTGTACATCACCCTGAGCACACTATCTCCATAGTAAGACATGGTGGTGCTGCTGAGATGTGTGTATTTAGCAGGGATAGGGAAGCTGGTCAGAATTGATGCAAAGATAGATGAAAATAAATGCAGTGCAATCCTGAAAGAATACCTGTTTGAGGCTGTTGAATACTGGGATGAAAGTGCACCTTTCTGCCCAAAAAACAACGTAAAACATACAGCCAGAGCTACAACAAAATTCTTTACATCAAAGCATATTCATGAGTTAAAATGCCTGGAAGAGTCCAGACCCAAATTATTTTAAGAATCTGTGGCAAGAATTTGTTCATAGACACTGACTGAGCTTCTACTGTGACTATGTGCTTTCTTTCAGACTCTAACCTTGAAAACTGGCTCAGAGTTTATCTGTTCTTTCTTTCTAGATGAAACGACTAAAGGAGCTACATCCATTAACATTTACTTTTCCTTCCCATAGAAAGTACTCCTGGATCAGTGCTTCTTTGTTCTCTTTGTGTCTCTGCTCTGTTCTCTCAAATCCCCAGTCGGTCGTGGCAGATGGCCGCTCACACTGAGCCTGGTTCTGGTTCTGCTGGAGGTTTCTTCCTGTTAAAAGGGAGTTTTTCCTCTCCACTGTCGCTACATGCATGCTCAGTATGAGGGATTGCTGCAAAGTCAACACCAGTGACTGTCCACTGTCTCTACATGCTCATCCAGGAGGAGTGAATGCTGCAAGTCTCTGACTGGATGCAATCTGCTGGGTTTCCTTAGATAGAAAAACGTTTTATCCAATTTGAATAAATAACTGAATCTGACTGCACTCTTCAATGGTTAGGATTAACTGGAATGTATGTACCTGACTTAAAATCTATATGATTCGATTAAATTGACTTAGCCCATTTTAAAGTTACCCACCTTTCACACAATGCAACAGGAAACAACACTCTCCTATTATTTCTACCTCTACCTTCCTCCCTCCATGTTGGATGGAGTAATGGGGAGTCAGGTTTAACCTAAACCGGCACAGTTATGGTTGAGGTGCAAACACACCCTCCATTTCTGCTACCTGTATGACCCCCTCTCTTTTCCAATGGTTATAATCAGTCTGACAGAGAGAGGTATCCCCAATCCTTGTGGTTTTTAGTATAACAATGGCCATCAGTGGGCTCTAGTTGGACAAACTTTATCAGTTTATTATTTTACTTAGTACCCCTACACATAGCCTATTCTAAAATGGCCAAACGAACACTCAGTAGTTCATTCTTACCTCCCCAGCAACCCTACACCATTCCAAACCCTTTGTGAAGTGCCTTGAGACGACTTGTGTTGTGACGTGGCGCTATATAACTAAAACTGAATTGAATTGAACTTTTCAAATTCATATTTGTAGAACATTTTGAAAACCATGTATGGATGTCAACTGAGTAAAGCTAAAATCATACTCTTGATCTCTTTCACCTGCAGTCTTAACTCTTCCCTTAACTACAAACAACACCAACTCCCCATGATTCGCACCTTAACATTAGCCTAGTGAACAGCTCAATGTGCAGCAGAAATGTTTAAAGTAATTTCTCATCTTGCCTTCTGAAAACCAGCAAGGTGTTCCCATTACTCATTCTCAGGTTCATATTGGGTCCAAGGCCTGATTCTCTGAAAACAAAAAGGTGATTAAAACTACAGAAGCTGTTTAGTGAATAAGTGAGAAAATGTTCAAACATTTGAGGCTATGCCTCAAATTAATCACTACAGGAGTTTTTCTGGACAGCCTCCATTTATTATGGTTGTTCAGCTGCCAGACGCACTGATTGCTCGCATTATGAGCAGTAGAGAAACTAATGGTCCTTTACATTATGTGAATGATGCCAGTGCAGACTTTATCAGTACCGTTGGAGAGACAGGTCAGATAGATGTAAAACATGGATGAAATTAAAATAAAATGTAGGAAAGAGAGAAAGAACGTTGAGGTGGAAAAATAGATTTATGGAAGTCCTAAAACAGGGAAAGTGAGGTTAAGAGAAGAGGTTGTGGGATTAGATATAGCGCGATTTAACGAAGGAAGAAATAAGGAATTAAGGATAGTAAGGATTTAATAATGTAAAAAAAAGTCCTGTATCAGAATTTGATTAGATCTGAATGACAGAGCCCTCAGAGTAAATACAAGTCATAATTGAAAGAGGACTGTTTGTGTGTGCAACAAGTCACTTGAATATTATAAGAATGTGAAGACGGAAATACTAAAGATGGAGCCGCACAGATAGGTGCAAATGAAAAACGGCCTCGGACAAAGTCACTCATTGTGCTTATTAACTGCCTGACAGAGCAGCCAAAATACCAGTGCCACACATTATTTCAGGCAGGAATGAATATCAAGTAATTACTGACTGCAAGGACAAAGCAGTACATTTATCAGCTGAAAGGAACAGCAGCTGGACAAAGACTTGCCCACTGCTGTTTCTGAAGGGCCATTTATCCCATTTGGGGTCATGTTTTGTCCTGAGAAAAAACTTTTTTCCAGCCTTTATTGTTCCATTTCCTCCATTTTGTGTCCAAAGTAAACATTTTTTTTACAACAAAGGCTTGAGAACCTTGGGTTTTGTTAACTACTGGTTTAATTAATCATGGTAAATATTAGTACTGGTACTCAGCAACCACTGAGGATAACATGCATACACCATGGGGTGTGTGTGTGTGGTGGGGGGGGGCAAATAGCAAATGTCAAGTCAAGGTACCTTGGTTATGTTTAGAAAGGGGAAAAAGCTATCAAAACCAATCTGGTCTTATGTGATGAAGTTAGCACCAAATGTTTTTGTTAATTAAAAATTGTAATTATGTGAGCTAATCAAATAAGTTAAAGTCTAGGCAGAACAAGCTGAGAGTAATGCAATTAAAGTACTTTTCATCCATGAAGAAAAGGGACATGCCTAGTTTTTGAAAACAGTAAAAAGTATGGAAATCTTGGTTAGGGGGTGGAATGCTAGACTGCTTCTCCACAGTGGCTAATCAGATAATATACATGTTTGCTTAGCAGATGAAGGTGTAGCAAATGACAGAGTTGCACTTGGGATCATGAATGCTGACACAGTGACTATGAACCCTTTCACTACTTAAATACTACCATCCTAAGTGAAACTGATTTAATGAGATTCAAAAGCATCAGCCAATTTCACAGAACAGGTTCTATATAAAGCAGCTAAGACAAGCCCTTCTCTAGGCTGCTTCTGGTTGTTCATAAAACACCCAACACGCTTTCAGGAATTAAGATGGCACAGCAGAACCAAAAAGGTGTATAACTCAGCATGGACATCATAGAGGACAGTGGATAAAAAGAGGGAAATCTTATCCTTAAGGTTTAAACACATTGGCGGGTGTACTGCCTTATCTTGTTTGTCACAGCTACTGAACAGAATACTCTTGGAGTTACCTGAAGTTCGGTAAATGGTTTTGTCTTGGCACACTTCATTGCAACTTGTCCAGTTTGTGTTAATGACAAAATGGATCCATGTAATAAACCTTGTGGCAGTCCCCATGTATTTTTGCTATGAATCCACCAGCCAGCTGGTGGCATACACTGTCTGTAGTTCTTACTGGACTTTTACAGCTCTGCTTGGTGGCCGAGACAGTGTTTAAAGTTAACAAAGCAGTAGGTTGACTTCAACCACCTTTGTAGTCTCAGTCTTTTCAGAACACACTCATGGACAGTGAGAATGCATCTAAGTTTTGGCTAGAAGTGTTTTGTGAAAGAAATTACAAAAGAAAGAACTGTTTCTTATAGCAGCTATACTTTCCAAGTTGACATTATAAATTTGCCGGCATTTAGGCAATTTCTCGAAAGCAACTAGGGGATTTTATTCAAAATTCCTAGTTTCTAGGAGGGTTAGTTCCACTTTGAGGGACCAAGAGGATCAAAACTGACTTAACATTTTAAGGTACTGCAAATTGTAAAATATAGTTAATGAAAAGGATCTGGAAAAACATATTTGTTTAATGCTGAAATATCCAGGAATTCAACTTTAGTGTTCACTTCATAAACTCCATTAATAAATTATATAAACATTGAAATCATTTATTTTACCTTTATTTAACCAGGTAACATCCTGTTGAAATTAACTAAGTATTTTTATATGAATATAGCCAATGCATAAAAAATAGTCAATTAATGAATTTGAATAGATGGGAAATCCTGGGTGGATTTCGGCTTTTCTTTACAAAGGTGGTAAAGAAAGCAGTGTCAGTACAGTGAGCAGCACTAGTGCTGCAAGTGCGAGATAGAGAAAGAAAGAGAGAGGGATATGGGGAAAGAAAAGAACAGCGATGGTCATGAAAGTCAAGAGAAGCCATTTCATTATTTTTCTCACCCTCACTCCAAGGATTTGGAAGTCAAAAAGTAATTCCAAATCATTTGTTGTATACTGTGACTAATTATCATATTAATATGTTTAAAAGGGTTTATACATAGCCTAATGTAGGTGAAAATAATTTCAGTTTATGTGATTTGAGTTCATAATATTGCATCACATCAATGTTACATGTATTTTGTAGGTATTCAGTAGATGACGTCATGCATTCAAAGTGTGCTCAATTTAACTCTGTCTTGGTAGATTGCCTTAGTTTGCTGGTGGTGGCCTGCTGGGATTGTATCAAATTCCTGGCCTGGATTATCGTACCAGTCCGCCCCTGGCATAAGATGTACGCTGCTGTGCACTTCAGATGAAACTACACTTTAAAACTCCATGCTAACCCACTTTAAAAGAAAGGAGGAATATATTTAGGAAATTAGTTATGAGATAATGTTTTGACTATCTGACTAAATGCCAAAATGGGTGAGGTTGTGATAACATTAAGACTGAGGTAGCATGACACCTTGTCAAGATCAAGACAACAAAACATCAGACAAGATTTTAATGTCATGATTTCTGAGAGTCTCAAATGCTCCTGATTAGCAGGATTCTGACACAGTGGAAGAACAGGTTGCATCATTCTGATGTTGGCAACATAATACATTCAAATATGCATAATCATAACATTATCATGACACACAGCTGCAATATTTGACTTAGGGTTTTTATACATCATTTAAATTTCCGCCTGCTATAAAGCCGGCTACATCAAACACCATCTCTTATCAGTGCTTTAAATAAACACAATTGATTTGTCCTGCAAAAATTGAAATATTGACTTAATCAGACCAAAAATTGAGAAAATACAGCCTTGACAATTTTTATTGAGTGATATTCTCACAACAGTTTTAACTACAGATAGTCTTTGCCAATGTGGTTCATATAAAGCAGTAAAATATGCAGTTAGCAATTAAAACCTGGCATATCCTCTGATTTGATTTGGGTGACAACCAACAGAATGTGTCAGACACAGAAGACTGATGATGAGGAGAAGGAGATGAGTGAGAACAGAGTGTAATGGTGATCGACAGAGAAAGAAAACAGGCACAGCTCCATTCTCATATGTTCATTGGCCATTGTTGCCTGGCAACAGTTTGACCCTGATGTGGATATTATGTAAGAGCGAACCAATGAGAAAGTGATCACACGTCCACAAAGCAGTAAAATTAACTACAGCACATTGATAAGGCCATCTACACCTCCGTTAGGTAAGAAATGTCTGGTCTCATTAGAAGTGAATGTGTAAAAAGTGAGAGGTAGAAAGATGGAGACGGCGTGTGACAGAAAACCATTTCTCAGCAGAGACTATTGATCCAATTAAGTTTAAAATGGCATTCCCTACTTGGAGACTTCTCAGCCATCAATAGCACTCTGTCTTACAGTCTCTGTTCTCTTAGGGAAAAAAAAACACATACACTATAATTTTTTTTCTGAGCAACTAGTATGGTAATTGCAAGCCAACTCCAAAGCTGAAAAATTAACCTGACCCAACAGTTCTGACTATTTGGGTACTGGTCAGGGATGATCCAACTAAAAATGGGCTGATTTTTTGGACATGTCAAAACTCCATTTTTGTTTGGATATAATACATTATATATTATACTATATAATCGGTCCAACTGAATTGTAATGATTGGTTTGCAAAGGAATTTATGTAAACAGATTTCAATCTGAATCTGAATTCTAATTGGATTAATTGGAACTCACTGTTAAAATAGGCCTGCTTTGTTGTAAACCGTCACCTTATAATGAAACTAAACAATAAAGAAATAGTTTGAACCACAATTAAATTGCATGAAAACAAACAACAAATATATTTTACTATTGTTTGCAGGAAAATGCGTATAGGATTTAATTGTGTGTATACTGTCTAAGCATCTGGTCCTTGAAAAAGGGAAAAAAACAAAAACTACCTTTTGGTTTTGTCGCATAGAAACCCAGACAGGTCTGAGAAACAATTTTTGAGGTACTGCTTTCAAAATCCTTTCAGAATACATCGTGGTAGGAAAAGTGGCCATGTTCCTACAGGTGAGTAAGAATTGTTCTTTTGCCGGTCTGTGATAACAAAATGGCTATGGGCATTTCTTAGAAATTGTCAGGCAGACCAAGGTGGGTGCAGTTTGGTCACGAACATCAAGGTGTGAAGCGTAGAAGGCACAACAAAAATGCTCAAACTACTCAATCTCCTGGCTGCCTTGTGACTGTTTGACTAAACCAGATCTACACAACCTATTTGGAGTGGCTCTTTGGACATTCAACAATGGCTTAACAAATGTTAAGAAACAACTAGCCAAAATGCCATTTTCTTGTGGTTAGGTGCTTTTGTTATGTGCTTTTTTTAACATAACTTTCCACAATCAGTATAAGTAAATGATTTGTTTTTCTTTATTTAAAACCCTGAAAAAAAAAAGAAATAGAAATCAAACACATTCCCTATCATAGATATTTATACAAAATTATCTTTTCTTTTTTCAGGTAACATTGGTTAACTGAGCTTTTATCTCCCTAGATTAAGGGCAAAAACCATCTCTTTGTATTGTAAAGGTTGCAGACCCCTGATTAGGCCCTTTAACCCATGGTCACAATCTAACCAGTGTCTTCAGTTTGACTTCCCTGCCATTCCCTTGCATCCATTTTCTTCCTGCAGTCCCTCTCATTTCCATATTGCGGTTGAGGAAAATTAAATGAGTCTTCTGTGGTTGAACACATAAATATAGCAAACTGCCCATCAACATGCACAACATAACCTGCGATTGCTGCACACAGTTCCTAACGCCTGCAGTAAACATGAACACCAGATTCCCTCTGCACATTTCAGTGGGTCATTACAGGAGAGTTATCTTCCAGCAGGGCCAGATGAGTGCTCATTTTCCTACCTGCCTGTCCATCTGCCTCTGTTTTTTCCCCCGGACTAACACCATAACTCTAAGATGTAGCAGAGAGAAAACAACACGTTTAATCGAAGGAAAACTGCGTTTTTAATATTTGTTTGCTGTCAGGTAATGTTTTGTATGCACTTATCTCCTTTTTCCACATGTAACAGGAATAAATAACTGTCAGACTATGAATTATAATGCCATGCAAAAGTATTCACACAAAAAAGTATTCAACTTCATTTTCATCAGTCAGTCAGTCATTTTCTATACCGCTTCTTCCATAGTGGGTTGCATGGAAGCTGTTGCCTATCTACAGCAGTCTATGGGTGGGAGGCGGGGTACACCCTGGACAGGTTGCCAGTCCATCACTGGTCACACAAACAACCACGCACACACACATTCACACACCTAAGGGCAATTTAGAGAGGCGAATCAACCTAACAGGCATGTCTTTGGACTGTGAGAGGAAGCCGGAGTACCGGGGGAGAACACAGGGAGAACATGCAGAAGACCCCCTGCTGGGAGTCAAACCCAGGACCTTCTTGCTGCAAGGCAACAGTGCTACCAACTGCACCACCATTTTCTTCAGATTGTATGTTATACATCAGAACAAAGTAGCACATAACTGTAAAGTGGAAGGAAAATGATACATGGTTTTCACAATTGAAAATCTCAAAAGTGTGGTGTGCATTTGTACTTACCCTCCTGGAGTCAATGCTTTGTACAACAACTTTTTCTGGAATTACAGATACAAGTCTTTTGTGGTATGCCAGTATCAGCCTTGCACACCTAGAGATTAATGCTTTTGCCCATTCTGTTTTGAAAATGGATGAAGACCACCTATAAAGAACAGTTTTAAAGTATTGCTACAGATTATTAGTTGGATTTAGATCTGAGCTTTAAGCTGACCCTTCCAAAAAGCTCAGTAGCTCAGCGTTGCCCTACTGGAAGTGAACCTCTGCCTCAGTACCGTATCTTCTGCAGCCTCTAACAGGTTTTATCCCAGGATTACCTTCCATTTAATTTGAACCCTTATCTCATCAACTCTGACAGGCTTCCAGCTCCCTGCTTAAAAAAAGCATCCCTACATTATGATACAGCCACCACCATGTTTCCTTTTGGGGATGGTGCTCCCATAGTAATATGTTTTGTTAGTGTTTTGAATTGAGGCCAGAGAGTTCAGTTTAGGTCTACAGAACACCTGTTTCTAAATGTTTGCTGTTTTTCCTATATTACTTGTTACCAACTGCAAACAAGACGGGCAAGGCTAGATTTATGGAGTGCACAAGTAAAACTTGTCAATACATGTATTCTATTCCTTCCTCCTCACAATTAAGCAGTACTTTGTGCTGGTGTATCACATAGATTCCTTGAAAAGTCATTGAGACGTGTGGCTGTAACGTGCCAAAATGTAAACATGTTGTAGGGGTATGAATACATGGTCAATGCACTGCACCTCCAAACTGCTAATATGCTAATATTGACAATTCTGGTATATGGATAAATTATTGTGAATTGTGACTGCCTCACCAAATGTATTAATTTTCAAATTAGTGCAAAATGCAAGTATATCCAAGATTGTGTATGTGCAACAACTTTGGTTTTGCAGATATTAGGAAATAAAAAAGAATATATATTAAAAAGTTGTAACCGTGACCAGATGGTGCAAGAGAAGGCAGACAAAATAGCTTGTCCCATGCTGTGAACATGTCATCTTTTACAGTTTAAGCTAAGAACTCTAAACACTAGTATAGTACACTGCGAAGAACCAATACATCTATGTTAGATTCAAACCATGAACATAATACATTTCATTGTTATTGCTTTATGTCCTTTGAGGCCCTGGAACTTAACCAACAAAAAAATGGCGCTGCTCCCTACTGGTCAGAGGGAAGAAGACACCTTGAACACCATGGGTCTATGGGGTGGGTGGATGGATGGACAGATGGATGGATGGATGGATAAATGGATGTTTTAAGAACATCTCTCGGTTAAAATCAAAGCGAAATACATCTTTAAGAAGTACTAGCAGAACACATTCTGTTTATAAAAAAAAAAAACTGTTTCTGACACTTACACCCACTCACTAACACCACACTTGGAAATTAGATTAATAACAGTCACTGTTTTCTAAACTGAATATGTTTCCAAAAAACACTGGGACAAGAGAACCAGTTAGCAACATATCCAACTCATGCTTCCAAGTCAGTTAAGTTAGCTGAGGAATAACAAGCTATATTTAGAATGAAGACAACACATTTTATCTGTGAAAGGTCTTTGAAAATGGCTGCACTCACTTATTCTGATTTAGTTCGCTACGCAAACTGTATCTAATATTTCATAACAATAAACCTTGGGTAAGTTAAATTACAAAAATACACCCAAGACCCATATTAGATAAATTCATTTGCAATTATGATAATCAAGTAAATCAGCTTAGAAACCATACACATGGTAAAACTGAAAGATATTTGCATCAGATTTGAGTAGCTCTAGTGTGAAAAAAGAAGAAATGATTGTAACAATTGCCCTCTTGGTGAGAGAACAGTTATGGACTTACAGTGTTTTATGTTGGATAGCCTGCTGATTCAGTGGCTGTCAAACAACCCACTAACTGAGCCGAGAAACTTTGAAGACACAATTTCACAGCGATTTCTCCATCTAATTAAATGCTCCAGTTTACATTTCTGAAAAACTTCAAACGGACACAAACCTGTTAAGATAGGGTGGAAAATAACAAACAGCTGAATTTCTTGCCTCTCTTTAAAATCATTTGCCAAGCAGAGCTACAGAGGGCTAAAAAGAAAGAAAGAAGGAAATGAAAAAAAGATGACTTATAACAGAAGAACAGGAGAGAGTGGCACACGTGGCAGAGCATTACAGTAAGATCAGAGTGTTGACTGTTTTATTCCCCTTTGGTCTAACTCTACAGTTTCTCTAGGGCCCTCATAAAACCTTCCTTCTCCTTTCCTCAAAGGCTTAACAGAAGTTGAGAAAGCATTAGTGTCCCTCATCATGGAGCAACAGGACCGGGTGAAACACACCAGTAGGAAATTCAATGATAGGACAGAAATGACAGGAGCGGGCAACATGTCAGAAACTTGTTTAACTCAGACATGAACCAAAAAGCCCAGAAGCTAATCATTGCCCTCATTTTCTGAATGGTTTACTGTGTAGATTTATTTTCTGTGCAATCAAATAGGCCTCATGAGCGAATGTTTGAAGCGATGGTAAAGCTAAAATCTGATTTCAGCTACATTTCAGTAGGTATTAAGAAGGGATGTCCCAACCCAATCCCAAACCTTTCATATTACGCAGCAGAATGAGATAAATACAAGTTAGTAGTGATGGAAACCCCTGATGAAACTACAATGGGCAGCACCTTCTGCAGTGTGGACACTCTAAAAAGGACGAGCAGTTTCCAAATGCCTACAAAAACATACAAAACAGTTCCTAACATCTGAAAGGACCTGGTGACTTCAAGATACCTTCATCAAAAAGGTTCAGTTTGAGTAGGAAAGCTGTCACAGTACCAAAGTCCAAAAAAACTTAAATTTTAACAGGAATCTTAATACCATAAAATGTAATAAATATGTAAATACACAAATTAAACACAGGTACGTTTAACAAGTTTTAAGTAATGACTTTAAACTGTAATCTCAGATGCGTTTCAGCTATGTTGATATCTGAATAATATTGTAACATAAATGACTGAATGTATCTGTAATTCAATGCCAGGTAGGAACTGACTTTGTAAAGCTTGTTCACTGACATCTGTATGGTTGGTAATGCCATGTGTGGACAGGGTCTATGTTTTAATATAACTGAGAATAAATACATTTCATAATGTGGATGTGAATGCTGAGAAGAAACCAGCTACAAACTGCAAGCTAACAAAATATGTGAAATAAACCTTTTTATACAATCTGATAATGAGCCATTCAAACAAACTATTCCAGCTAAAATAAATACAACACTGAACCTTTTCAGGCAAATCAGTTTAAAACATTAAAGCTAGTAACATGGAGATATTTTAACATATTTGGGCATGAAAAAGTGACCTATTTAAGCATCATCACTGATTTAGCATTTCTTTTACCTGTAATTTTCAAGTATTTTTTAGAAGAAATAGGAAGCAGAAGTAAATTACCCCCAAAAACATGACCATCCGTGATAGTTTTCAGGCAAGAAATATAAACCTATGAGACACATAAAAATATGAGACACAGCGTCACCTTCTAGGTATCTAATCTGATCTAATTAGTTAGTGGGAAAGCATAGGTAACTTTCCTCACTGAAACACCTGGTTTTAGATCACAATAATTTATTAGTATGGTGTAGGGCTTCCTTTTGCGGCCAATATGCCGTCAATTCGTCTTGGGAATGACATATACAAGTCCTGCACAGTGGTCAGAGGGATTTTAAGCCATTCTTCTTGCAGGATAGAGGCCAGGTCACTACGTGATACTGGTGGAGGAAAACGTTTCCTGACTCGCTCCTCCAAAACACCCCAAAGTGGCTCAATAATATTTAGATCTGGTGACTGTGCAGACCATGGGAGATGTTCAACTTCACTTTCATGTTCATCAAACCAATCTTTCACCAGTCTTGCTGTGTGTATTGGTGCATTGTCATCCTGATACACAGCACCGCCTTCAGGATACAATGTTTGAACCTTTGGATGCACATGGTCCTCAAGAATGGTTCGGTAGTCCTTGGCAGTGACGCGCCCATCTAGCACAAGTATTGGGCCAAGGGAATGCCATGATATGGCAGACCAAAGCATCACTGATCCACCCCCATGCTTCACTCTGGGCATGCAACAGTCTGGGTGGTACGCTTCTTTGGGGCTTCTCCACACCGTAACTCTCCCGGATGTGGGGAAAACAGTAAAGGTGGACTCATCAGAGAACAATACATGTTTCACATTGTCCACCGCCCAAAATTTGCACTCCTTGTACCATTGAAACCGACGTTTGGCATTGGCATGAGTGACCAAAGGTTTGGCTATAGCAGCCTGGCCGTGTATATTGACCCTGTGGAGCTCTCGACAGACAGTTCTGGTGGAAACAGGAGAGTTGAGGTGCACATTTAATTCTGCCGTGATTTGGGCAGCCGTGGTTTTATGTTTTTTGGATACAATCCGGGTTAGCACCCAAACATCCCTTTCAGACAGCTTCCTCTTGCGTCCACAGTTAATCCTGTTAGATGTGGTTCATCCTTCTTGGTGGTATGCTGACATTACCCTGGATACCGTGGCTCTTGATACATCACAAAGACTTGCTGTCTTGGTCACAGATGTGCCAGCAAGACGTGCACCAACAATTTGTCCTCTTTTGAACTCTGGTATGTCACCCATAATGTTGTGTCCATTTCAATATTTTGAGCAAAACTGTGCTCTTACCCTGCTAATTGAACCTTCACACTCTGCTCTTACTGGTGCAATGTGCAATCAATGAAGACTGGCTACCAGGCTGGTCCAATTTAGCCATGAAACCTGACACACTAAAATGACACATGTTTCAGTTTCATTGTCCAACCCCTGTAGATCTAAAGCCAAATGTCCAATTAACTGGACTGTTTGAACTGTACAAAGAGCTCCAAGTAGCAGACTTGCCTGACTGTTTTCTGCAAAAAAACTGCTAAGAACAAGAGAAACATAGCATAAATGACTGGATTAGAGTTTTCTAGATATTCAAGTTAAGTCATTGTTACCTTCTAAGATGATTAGATGAATAAAACCTTTCTATTTGTTATCACAGTTTTTTACTGATTTTCTGCTTTACCATGGCAATCTACTGTGAATATTTATACACTGCTCAAAAAAATAAAGGGAACACTTAAACAACACAATATAACTCCAAGTAAATCAAACTTCTGTGAAATCAAACTGTCCACATAGGAAGCAACACTGATTGACAATCAATTTCACATGCTGTTGTGCAAATGGAATAGACAACAGGGGGAAATCTTTGGTGATTAGCAAGAAACACTCAATAAAGGAGTGGTTCTGCAGGTGGGGACCACAGACCACTTCTCAGTACCTATGCTTTCTGGCTGATGTTTTGGTCACTTTTGAATGTTGGTGGTGCTTTCACACAAGTGGGTTAGAAACCGACTCTATGAGGATGGTATGAGGGCCCGACGTCCACAAATGGGGGTTGTGCTCACAGCCCAACACTGTGCAGGACGCTTGGCATTTGCCAGAGAACACCAGGATTGGCAAATTCGCCACCGGGGCCCTGTGCTCTTCCCAGATGAAAGCAGGTTCACACTGAGCACATGTGACACACGTAACAGAGTCTGGAGACAAAATGGAGAGCGATCTGCTGCCTGCAACATCCTTCAGCATGACCAGTTTGGCAGTGGGTCAGTAATGGTGTGGGGTGGGGTGGCATTTCTTTGGAGGGTCCCATGGCCCTCCATGTGCTCGCCAGAGGTAGCCTGACTGCCATTAGGTACTGAGATGAGATCCTCAGACCCCTTGTGAGACCATATGCTGGTGCGATTGGCCCTGGGTTCCTCATAATGCAGGACAATGCTAGACCTCATGTGGCTGGAGTGTCTCAGCAGTTCTTGCAAGATGAAGACAGTGAAGCTATGGACTGGCCCGCACATTCCCCAGACCTGAAACCGATTGAGCACATCTGGGACATCATGTCTCGCTCCATCCACCACAGACTGTCCAGGAGTTGGCGGATGCTTTAGTCCAGGTCTGGGAGGAGATCCCTCAGGAGACCATCTGCCGTCTCATCAGGAGCATGCCCAGGCGTTGTAAGGAGGTCATAAAGGCACATGGAGGCCACACACAATACTGAGCCTCATTTTGACTTGTTTTAAGGACATTACATCAAAGTTGGATCAGCCTGTAGTGTGTTTTTCCACTTTAATTTTGTGTGTGACTCCAAATCCAGGCCTCCCTTGGTTAATAAATTTGATGTCCATTGATGATTTTTGTGTGATTTTGTTGTCAGCACATTTAGCTTTGTACAGAATACAGTATTCAATGAGAATATTTCATTCATTCAGATCTAGGATGTGTTATTTGAGTGTTCCCTTTATTTTTTTGAGCAGTGTATTAACATGATTTTTTGTTTTGTTTTCAACATGTTTTCTCAAGTAACACTTTAGCTTTAACAGGTATTTGTGTATTGTGTGAGAGTCATATGTACTTCATCATACATTTCTTGTACAAATCAGATGTCCTGTTGTGAATAATATTCTCAATAAGAACACATTAAGCTTTAATCATAGCTTTAGGTATTTTGAGAGCAAAACAAGTAATCTGAAAGGCATGTTTTATGTAGTTGTGTCAAAACATTTTCACTAAATCTAATAAACATAATCAGACATGCTTGGTAATGTGTACTAAGACATCCCTCTGATCTCAATTATGGCATCTCCACCTCCTCACTTGTGAAGACAGGTCATGTTGACAGCATCTTGTTCCTGGGGGTGCATGAAAATGCATGTATATGTAGGGCATGTGCATTTACCTCCTGGATGTTTTCTCATTCTACTTAGCTGGATTTCTCAGAACCTGTCTGATCCTGTTGGAGGTAATTGTCTGTGCTTGACCTCCTTGAATTCTTGTTGAGTACCACAGGGGTGTCCCACAGTTTGTCTTCCCAACCTTCCTATTGGGTGATGATCGCACCACTTCTGAATTTCTATCTGTATCAGTTACTTGTGTTGATGTGATTGTACAAGCCAAGCACCACAGAAGCAACAACAGTATACACTTGTAATCAGTCCACTTAATGGTGAAATGTTGGAGTTTGCTTCTAGTCTGAGCAATGCTGGCACCATCGTGTGCTTAAGATTGTTCTGCCTTCTTTTAATCTGTGCAAGGGCCTGTTTTAAGGAGTTTAATTGTTTGTGCCAGGCAGTCACGTAGCTTCTTCAACTAGTTTTCGTACTTGGTAGACCGGGAGTAGTGTTTGTATTTGGCCATTTTAAATTTGACTGAGCAGAGATCCAATGTGGAGGTCTTCAAGGCTCCATTCCCAGGTCACTTTTATTCAATGTCTACATAGTACCCCTTGTTAGGATTAAAGGGTACTATGACAATTCTCACCTAGGCTGACATACAACTTTATTTTTTTCTGTCACCATAGACTCATAGTCCTTTACAATTACTGAGTGTGTCTACAATATCAATAAGTGGGTGGTTCAAAATTTCATCCATCCATCAACAAAAAACAGAAGTCTGCATTTTTGTTTCCAAAAACAGGTTAGAGAACAAAAATTGATTGGACTCAAAGATGCTGCATCAAAATGCTGGAAACTTAAGTTAGGTACCCACACATGATATCTATTTTGAATATGCCTTATCTAATCCGAAAACATTCAAAAATGTTATAGATACCTGTTAAATCAGGTCACTGAAAAACTGGTCCCAGCTTAATTTTCATTAGGTAATTCATTTTAATGAAGTTTTTCATAATCTCAA
This sequence comes from Girardinichthys multiradiatus, assembly GCF_021462225.1. NCBI lineage: Eukaryota > Metazoa > Chordata > Actinopteri > Cyprinodontiformes > Goodeidae > Girardinichthys > Girardinichthys multiradiatus. The sequence continues at coordinate 26,417,795 of NC_061803.1, read as the reverse complement.
GGTACAGATGTCAATTGGAAAGCTCATCCAAAAGATAGCATTACGTTTATATGCTTCTTATCACTGCAGCGTTTTCTGTACTCCTCTGGTTTTGAGTGAGCTCCAATGATGCTCGTCATTAGAGCAAAGTGAAAATGTGCAGTTTAAAAACATTTAGTTTTTTTTTTTAAACGGGAGCAAAAGCATTATAATTTAATATGGGTTTCACATAAAGAAAAAAGCTTCTTTCATCATTAATTTTTCTCAGTTCTTAGTTTGATTAAAATTTGCATTTCATTGCTTCTGCTCTTTGAACTGACGAAATTTTAATTACTCTTACATATTTCATTTTTTTTATATAACTTTTAGTCTAAGACGATTCTTTACTTTTGAAAAGCACTATTTCTCTGTGTTTAAATGGTGCATCAGTAAACATGCCTCGGTCTTACATGAACCTTGATCCCTTGTCTCACATATAAACATGGAGGAGGCAAAGGTCAACAGGCCAAGCACTGCAGAGTCCAAGACATTTTTTTAGCAAAAGCATAATATATTTTTGTATGTCTACTATTTTATATATTTGTGCTTATATGTGTTCACAATCTATGTCTGCGTATATAGTGTGTTTTTCATAGTATTATTAAAATAAGATGAACTTAGCAGAGAACATATTACAAGCATGCGGAGGGTAAAACTTTGCACGCTTCTTGGTGCTTGGCATACACAGTAAATTTTAGATCTATTCTCATTTGCTATTTTATATTACATTCTAAGATTTAATCAGAAGAGCTAAATAAACAGAAGATCATACGACACAGTTTGAATCACCCCAGTGCGGTCTGAAATATTTAGGGCACCGTGCATACAGTATGAGAAGGAACTGGAATGGTTTTATGTGTGTCCAAGAGATTACTTGCATCCTTAAGTGGGTACTTGCTTACAAGGGATTTCTTAAAAATTCAGATGCAAGAAGATGAAACTATATGATATATTAAACATGTTTTCACCCCTTCTAGAGAAGGAGAAGTGGCCTGGAAACTTACTAAAGCTAGCACAGCGGAATATTATTATAAAACCTGCACATAAATTTGTGATCATTGTTCAACCTACTGCAATTTAATTCTCAGTGATTTTTACAAGGTCCTTAACACACAACATACGGATTTAAATTATTCCAAAACAATAGCTACAATGTTAAATTGGACTGAAATGCCATATGAGCTTTTTACATACTTGTAACCTTAAACAACCAAGATCTGTATGCTAATTGTGTTCAGTCAGTGTACATACAACAGTGCAGATGGTTTAGGGTGTAAAGTTTCAGTCGGTATCTAAAACTTCATCACCTAGCTGCAATTCCACAGAAATCATGTGGGGCTGCAAAGGAAAATGTTAATGAGAACAGTGTGCAAAAGTATAAAAACATGTGGTTCCCTTTTGTTGCTTACAGAATGACAATAATTAGTTTCCAGGTAATTGATGAAGGAAAAAAAAAGCACTAAAATACATAAATTTAAGGAACAAGTAATACACTTAAATAAAACCTGAGAGATGGAATTGAAAGTCCTTGTCTGTTAAGAGTAAAGAATCTGGAAACAATGTTTTAGACTGACTGAGCAGAAAAGAAGCCATATTGCTGGGGTTCAAACTTTACTAGAGTTTGAAAACCATCCTTTTGTGGCAAAACAAGCAAATAATATATTTTGCAATGTCAAAAATTAATCCTATTAATATGCAAAGCTAAGCAGAAACTAAATTAGATGCTCAGTCATTTTTAGGTCTTGCAACAGATTTTTCAATATTATTTAGGACTGGACTTTGACTGGGCTACATTAACAGTTAAACTTGCTCTGAACCAAACCTTTCTATTTTAGCTCTGGCTGTAAGTATGTTTATTTTTTATATACTGGAAGTTGAACCTTTTCTACCAGGGTTTTTTCCAAGATTGCCCTCCACCTATTTCTTCATTAACTCTGACCAGCTTTACAGTTCCTGCTATCCACCACTGTATTTCACCATGATGATGGTGTGCACAGGGTGAATTGCACTGTTGGTTTTTCACTAAAAGAGCATTTTGTTATGTAGGCCTAAACATTTTTTCTCATCTGACCAGAGCAGTTTTTCCTACATGGCTTGTGGCAACCTGCAAACATGGCTTGTTATGGTATATTTCTGACACTCTTTCAAAAAGGTCAGATTGTGGATTGTACAACTAACAGTTATAAAGTGGACAGATTCTCTCACCTGAGATTAACCTTTTGGCAAAACACCGGGAGTTATAATAGTCTGGCTGTCTACTTAAGTAATGCACTCTTGTTAGTTTGGATAAATGGCCGTTTCTTGGTAGGTTTGCAGCTGTGCCATACTCTGAGCTGAACAGCACTCAGTGAGATGTTCAAAGACTTGGGTATTATTTTATTACCTAACCCTGCTTTGGACTTTTCTACAACTTTCTCCCTGTCTTGTCTGTCATGTTCGTTGGTCTCCATAAGGCTGTTGATTCACTAATGTTCTGTAACAAAACCTCTGAGGTCTTCACAGAACAGCTTGACTTACTGAAATGAATACCGAGTTTAAAATGGACATTTCATGCAAAATCCATCATTTAGCCCATAAATACATTTCAGTGTGTACTTAGAGTCCGTCGGAGTGCTGAAAAGTTTAATTTAGTCTCACCAGGTGTTGCAGAGATATCTTTTATTCGGTTTGGGTCATATTTTTCAGTTCATTCAGTTTTCTCTATTCTCTGTTACATTTTTTCAACTGTTATGTCACAGTATTTGCTGTGGAACAGCTAAATAAAGTCATGGATTTCCAGCTGACAAATTTCACCTGTGATTGTATAGTCCAAGCTCAAGAGGATCCAAGAGGATAAGTTCGGTTCGGTTGTTGGGTGTAATAACCAACACAATTCATTACACCGTCCCCAGGATCAGAACTTCTTCAAAGTGCCTGGTTACATTTTATTTTTCATGGAAATGTTCCCACATCAGTGGGGAAACTCCTATTTCCCCCCACTTCAAGGATGAGTGCCTTCAGCAACTTCCGAAGGATTTGCTGCAGGACTTCATCTGATTAAGGGGTCAGTTCTTTCTGTCTGTGGAAACGACGGACACAGCAAAGCAGTAAGCTGCAAATAGTGCTAAACTGATAAACATTATTTTAGACATAAATCTATTGTGTGTTGATATGACCTCCTGGCCATTGTTCTGATTACAGTAGCATTGTGCCTTCTGCTTATGTTAGTGCTGTTTTTAGCTCCTTGAGGACAGAACCATACTGCCTGTTTTGAATATTATTATTACATAAAAAGTTTTGCATTGTTTTTGCTGATTTTGTCTTGTTTCTGCCCTGCTAGATATTTGTAATCACAATTCAAAAATGGCCGAACGGGTTAACGTGCAGCACTCTTTGACCTCTAGGGGGTGGGTTCTGAAGTGCCCCAATAGGGTTTAAAGAGACCGCACCAAAAGGAGTTGTTCTCAGACGCACCTCAGAACTGGAGTAAAAGAGGAACCTGTAGAGCTACAATAACAAGGAATTCAGATCAAAGCTTTGCAGTTCCACTTTATACAGACCACAACTGAATGGTTTTGGTGTGAAAAGGAAGAATTTAAAAGCATGACATGTCCCCTTTAAATTACACACCGGTAGAATATACTAAGTAGTTGATTTCCACAGGCAATAAGTTGCACTGGAATTGATATTGGTTAAAACCATGTATCCTTTTCCTGTTGCATTACAATTATGCAGTCTTTCCTGTCATGAATTTTGTGGTGGCAATGTGAAAAAATGTACAAAAGTTAGTGTGAATGTTTTTTCAAGGCACTGTATTTCATGATTACTTCTACAACTGTTGCCCTTACAAAAGGTGAAACTACCATAGAGAAAACGATCCAGTTACTGTAGCCATCATTGCTATATTTGGGAAAAAATGTGATGTAGGTTCTCACATTATGAGAAAAAGCTTTAATTAAAGGATCCTATGAAGACATCAAAATTGGCTTCTTTCACCCTTTTTTTTGTTTTTAATTTTCATCGGCTGTTGTTTAACCCCTTCACCAACCTACCTCCATATCACTCCCTGATTAGTCCTTTCCATATTTATTTCAACAGGTTTAAAATAACATCTCAGCTCCATTTAGTTTGTACTTCAGTTCTCTTTGGTCTATCTGAACTCCATGAGCTTTTTAGAGTTTATAACATGACTGTCACAGGCAAAAAAAACAAAACAATTCAGTACTTATTGAGCTTAGAGAAGCAGAGAAATATGTCAAAAAGGCAAAAGTATACCATCCACATTCATATACCACACATCTGAACAACTTGATCCAGTCTTGAGTTTATCTTCTGTGATGGCTAAAAAAAATCATTGACTGCTGGTTCATAAAAAGAGTCAGAAATCAAGAGAATGTGTGAAAAATGATATAGAGATTTCAAGCAAGATGAAGCCCAAAAGCAGATAAAATAGCCACAGAATTAATTAGACTTTAAAGTGAGAAAAGATTTCAATCACCAATTATTCAGAATAATTAAAACAAAAGATGTCTGAAACAAAATTACTTAAGGAATCTGAAAGATAAAGCAAGTCCGATGCTAATGTCCAAGTTTTAATTTTAGATCAGGGAACATTTTTAATTCTGAAAACTAGTTCTTGAACGTCCACATTCAGTCTTGCAAATACTGTCAAGGACTACTTGAGTCCTCATCAGTGAGCTGAACACAGCATAGTGTTGTTTTTTCTCTGTTGTCATATCTGTCATCTCACCCAGCAGGTGCAATGTTCTAACTCGCTCCTAAGGTTTAAACCAATATCATCAGCAGAAGCAACCAGGCTGCAATCCAGTCCTCCTCTGTGGGTGCTTCAGTGAAGCCAAGGAACTGCAAATCTGACACTGATGAGCTTTGACTAAAATGCATTTACTATTTTGACACTTGAATCAGATTTTGTTGCAGTAGCTTATTTAAGGATGACTGGATTAGATATCGGAGATCGCCACTCGGTGAGGTTTAACTGACAGTAGGGTGAAACCCTGTGAGACGTCGTTAGTTTAACCGTGGCTTATTTGTAAACTCGCCAGTCCTGTTCTGGATACCTCCAAGCTCAGCATGTTGTTGGAGTAGAACAGAAACTTTGTATATAGACTCTTGATAAAAGTTAACTTTAAAAAAAAAAAAAAAAAGCAGAATCAAAGTGGAGATCAGTTTGCTGGAGTTCAGCTGGTTTTAATTTGTGCGACCACACATCAAACAGTGAAACCCTGTAATTGGTCTTTCAATGTCAGCCTTTTTGTGAGAGAATGAAAAGCTTAATCTCTATTGGTCTTACATGCTGATGTGAGCCTTTGGATGTTTTCGTTTGTGTCTTATCAAAATAGGCTAAAGGACAATTTCAAAGGGGTTTAAATCAAATTAGGATGTGTTACTAATAGACCATGTCGTCATTTCCTCCATCATGAATGTTAGCCATCCAGCTGACATCCTGCAACTTGATCCAATCTACCATTATTTCTGAGGCCATGACCATTATTTCTGCTGGTTTTAGAATACTATTGTCAAGTTCATTCACAGCAGAACATTCTTTTGGTATTATTTCTCCACTCCAGGAAAGGTGGTCACATGGTTTAATAAGTAACTAAATATATAACAGTATGAGGGTCCATTTATCCGAAATAAGGCATATTCTTCAAGCTGACCATGTTACAGGAAGGGAGATGGTCACAAGAATGAGTTATGCTTTTATTATTTTATTAGCAGCATCTGGGGGCTATTCACCAGGTCCCCACTTCCCACTTCCTCTGTTTGTTTATAATCAAGACAAATGAACCGTAACCTTTCTGACCCCACACACACCCACCCTAAATGATGTTTGAACCATCAAGGACAATGGCCTCTGTGACAGTGCTTCATGGACTTACTTGCACACACTCACAAGCACACACACACATGCTCAAGATAAACATATGCACCCCTCACACCACCTTCACCGTTCCCGGCATGATGTTGTTTTGTCAACTGTTGCTTCTTTGTGCTGAGGTTTTTTTGCAATCTCAAACTGTATCCTGCTAAGGATAAAGTGTGAAATATGATTTTTTTTCCCTCTACTTACCTAATGTGGCCTCTTTTCTCATCTAGCAAGGACAGTGCCTGTGAGTGGGCAGCAAAGCCTCAGTGACCCGTCCCCCCTTGTCTTGTGTCATGATGTATGTTTAGATGGGTTGTACTGGAATTCTAATTTCCCCTCGGGGATCAATAAAGTATCTTTGAATTTGAATTGAATTGAATTTGGAACTGTGTGTGACCAAGCATGTATAAATAAAGAGGGAGGAGTGTTAATACTTCGTAGTTTGTATTGCACAGCTACCCTTGCCGCAAGTATAACTGACTCTGTCGTTCCTTACCTCTGAGTTGACTAAATAATACCTAACAAGAACCCTGAACATCCTCTTCATGAGACTGTCCTACAACAACAGAGTGTCTTCAGTCAGATGCTTCTTCAGATCTGCTGTAAGACGGAGCGCTACAGGAGATCCTTCCTGCCCACAGCCATCAACATCTACAACGGCTCTTTGAAGCAACCTGCATTTTATGAGCTACATCATTTAATTTCCCTTTGGAATTAATAAAGTTTCTTTGAACTGAATTGAATTTATTTTTTTACAAGTTGCTGTAGTATTTCCACACTTTTTTCTCAGCATAGCATCAATTTTGTAAACTGCACCAATCTATCCTGCAGCCAAACACTCACACAACATGATTCCCCCCACCCTTTCCTCTAAATGTAAAGTTTTAACTTTTCAGATGCCAACAGATAATAACTGCATATGACCTCACTTCAAAACCGTCACTTTAAAGCTCTTCAGCGATGAAATATTTTCTTTCTTTTTAGGCTCATTTGTGTTGGGTCCTCTAAATTTACATCACAGCAAATGAATACTTCTGTGATATCAAAAAACAGCAGCTGTTCCTAACAATTTACAAAACCTCCCTATCTTCATCATTATGAAATCTCTTTCCAATTATACAGACACTAAAAGCGGAACTAAAGTGGTGGAAACAAGTCGCATAAAAAGGTCTCTGAAGTGCTTATACGCTCACAAAAATAACTCAAATCTGCAGCCATTTGGAATAATTAGCAATGTTTAGGTTGCCAGCAAACAACCCATATCTGTGTGGGTTAATTAAATGAGACACCCTTTTTTCTTATTAGGCTAATCTGTGTGTCAACAGAAAATAAATGGATATAATTAGAAACGTCTGTAATGTCTGTGTTCCGTCTAGATGGAATTTTTAAGGCCCTGCCTTTAGAAAGGATTTCTTCATGCAGGGTCTTAGTCAACAATGGACTGAAAAGAATAAATAATTTCAAATGAGCTCCACCAAAACCTTATCTGCTTGTAAAGGTGAGTCAGCTACGTTTTACATAATTAAAATGTAAGAATGTTCAAAAATGTAAAAACCACCATCAACTTCTGCGTTCTTCTCATTTACAAATAAAACCTCAATAAACAAGACTACTGTGATTTGACCTTAAATGTCTCAGACAGAATTCAATGCCTGCTAGCAGTGATATTTTTCCTCTTCTCTTTTCTCCCATTGTTAATTAAGCACTGATGGGATACTCCAGGGGAGATGCTAATTGACACAGATTGTGAGTTATACTGACAAGCAAGTCAGATAAGGTGTTACTTTTGTCCCATTGGGGAAAATTATCTTCTTCTGTTTTTTTCCTGTCTGACTCAAACATTATTAAATCTATGCGGAAAAGAAAACCCTTTAACAGCATCTAAGGTTTAAAGGGAGATGCCCAAAGATAAAAGCACCCTTTAAATGAGCTATAGTTATGGGAGGTTTATTATTATCAACCTCTTTATAAACTTAATTTTGTTAAAGATTATAATCCTTTGAGTCTGTTGCCTTTTCTAAATTGTTTTTTATGTGCAGCCTACTGAATTTCTTACAATCACTGGCAACTTCATTAGATACAAGAGGACTTCCTCATGGTACAGATTCAACAAGGTACATGATCCGTATCTCCAGTTTCTATGCATCCAAAAGAGGATCTGGCGAAACAATACTTAGGAAGGCTATGGGATTTAAAGGATGCTGGTTGGCACTAAGGGGCCCAAAGTGTACCATGACAATTATCCGTGCCCTATTACACCACCATTGGCAACCGGAGCGTTTGCTAAAAGGCAGGTTGTACTTATCTGAAAATTGCAGACGACATTGAGAGAAATTAGACCAGTTTTTCTTCCCCCAATCTGTAATTGTCCAATGTTCTCTGGAGCTATGAAGCATACATCTCTGTCTGGAACCTAATTGATGACACAAAGCCTGCAGGCTTTGTGTCATTAAATGCAATGTTTGGTGCAGAGTGGATTAGGGTTTTATGAATGTCTATCAGGAGCTGGACTTGGCTCCTTAGTTGCAGTGGAAGTAAATCTAAATGCAAGGATACCAAGACATTTTGGCTAATTTCATGCTGCCACCTTTTGTGGGAACAATTTGGGGATGGCCCCTTCCTGTTGCATGACTGCCTACAAGTGCACAAAGAAAGGTCCATAAAGACATAGATGAGTCAGTTTGGTGTGGCAGAACTTAAAGGGCCTGCACAAAATATTGACCCCAACCCAAGAGAACCCCTTTGGGATGGATTACAGCAGAGACGATGAGTCAGGGCTTGTTGTCCAACATTAATATCATAAATATACTTCAAAATAAATGGTAATAGCAATGCCATAACCATACACCTAAAACTTGTGTAAAGCTTCCCCAACAGAGATGAAGCTGCTATAGTTGTAAAGGCTGGGAAACATTATATTAAACTCCACAGATTAACAATGGGATGTCCACCAAGTTCATATGTGTGTGAAGGCTGACTAGCAAATACTTTTGGCAATATAGTGTTTTCAGGGTGAAAGTTTTTACTATCTAAAACCAAACTCTTTGTGGTCCCAGTTTTTGCTGTTTAAATGTTTTTTTTACAAGTTTTTTAATCATGTTAATTCACTGGAAAGAGCTCAAAAGATTTATTTTATAGGAAATGGCCATATTTAATTTGCATTTGTCTTGCACAATTGGATAAGCCAACTTCAGTTTATTATAGTCTGTATATCAACAGCACAGGTAAAGCTGTGAAAGATTTTGGTTGAAATCACAATCAATCTAATTACCAGAATAATTGCTTTAAAAGAGGAACAGCAGTGATTGAATGTGTTGTCGACTTGCTTTAGCAACTCTATAGGAAAGCAGGCAGCTGCCAACACTTTGCACCAACGCTGCCTTTTATTGCTGCTAGTAACACTGGAGCTGAAGGAATAGTTTGCTGGATCTTAAATAACTTTAATAGAAGAGATTTAGTTGTACCTCAGAAGGCTCTAGAACATCTGACTTTGTCTATTAGGCTATTTGGTAGAGAAGAGAGAACAAAATAATCATGTTGCTACTAGTGCAGAGATTGCACATCTCCGGCTCCTTGTAAGTATGAGTGTATCTACTGTATATCAAAAGATTTTTCGACAACAGCCTTGTGACAAGAAAAGTAAAGAGGTCAAGAACATACTGAAATTTGTTCTTGAGAGATTTGCCCTTGAATTTGAGAAACATTCATGAGCACATGATGCTCCCGTTGCCATGTTTCTCAAAGGGGATGGTGTGTTCAAGATGAAGCATAGTGTTTGTTTTGTGCCACACATGGTGTTTTGCATGTATGCCAAAATGTTGGAGTGGCACGCCATGCTTTTCTGAGTATTAGCTGTGAAACAAATTTGAAAAGTTTATAATTTCCTTCCACCTTAAAATCATGTTCTCCTTTGGGTTGGTGTATTTATGTATTAACTGATTAGTTCACTAGTTCATTCATTTCTTTGATCTTTTTGTTACATATGTTTAGTACCTTTTCCCCTTTAGTGGAAAACAGCAAAAAATGAGACTTCGATTGTCTCAGACACAATAGAATGTGATTTGAGCTTATAAAGTCATCAATGTTTTTAGTGTCAGAGAGATAACATGCATCCATGAAATGATTACTTGCAGGGCGATAATTGTTACAGGGGCAGGATAATTTCCCAGGAGATCTTCTAGAACTAAACATCGTTCAAAGGAGACAACATGTTTAGAGCGAAGTCAAAGTAGCAAACAGAAAATTGTTAAGAAACTGTTTTATTCTCATATCTTTTCTCTGCTCCTCCTTTACAAACAGGGGACCGTTTACACTGACATTACTACACTGCTCCACAACTTCAAAACTTCCAGTAGAACTTGGCCAGCTTAATCCGATTGCGCTCTTTCCATCACAATTTAGATCTGTGATTGATAACATCGGACTCCTTTGTGTTTTTAGAGCCTGAACTGTTGGCTATCACAATTTAATATATATATATATATATATATATATATATATATATATATATATATATATATATATATATATATATGTATATATATATATATATATATATATATATATATATATGTATTATATATGTATATCTTTTTACTTTCATTTCAGCATTTAGGCCTAACTTTATCCCTATGCAGAAGGGCAAACTAAAAAAAAACAAAATATATCAAGCACAGAAAGATAGATTTTTGTTTACATAGTATTTCCCCAATAAAAGTATGAAATCAACCAAACCAGTTGCTAGGAGAAGAAAGGTGAGACAAAGAAACAAGAAAGGCACCACAGAGAGATCTGGTAAGTAGCCATCAGAGAAGGTTAAATAAGGTTTCTCAGCCAATGCGGTCACTCTTTGTGCCATTATTGTGGTTGTCAGAGCAAAATCATTAATTTCCCTCATAGAGGCAAAAAAGTGTGACCCCAATAGTTGCAGGCGTAAACTCTTACATTTCCATGCAATACATATGGACTTCTGAAATTGAGCACAAAATAGCTGATGTGGGTATATGAAGGGGGGGGGCTTGCCTGTGAAAGGTCCAGCTCTACCTATCCTGATAGTCATCTCATCCGAGCCTGGGAGCTGGAACAATGGATCCTCTGCTTTTTCCTTTGCCAGCTTGGAGTCAGGGGGCAGAGCCAAGGCAGTGTGGGGGTTGGCGCCGACACCCTGATGATGGCAAAAGAATACAGAAACACAGAGGTTGGTTAAATCAATTTTACACTCAGCAGATTGATAAAGAACAGAATTTTCTAAATATTTTATTCAAATGTGTCATTTTGTCTTTTCAGGGGTTTACAGAAAAATGTAAGCGACTTACTGTACAGCACCTTGCAAATGTATTTAGGCAAAAGTTTTTTCTTTGTCCAATATAAAAAAGGGCTATGTGTGCAGCAAAACTAATACTGTACATCACCTTTAACACTGCACCCCACTGGGAAAATTGGAAGTGGCAACATTATGCTGATCTTAAATAAAACATATTCTGTGTGGAAACTGCTTATATGACAATTAATAAAATACACATTTAGATGTGTATGACGCTGTGATAGAAGCGGCTCATGCGCCCTGAATCGTATGGACCACATTCTGCAGGAGGCTGAGCCTCTCTGAGCGCTAGGTATCTCCTGATTGCCCCTCCCGCCTGGAGGAGCGCATCCTCCCACGCCAGCTGCCACGGGCAGGACCGCTCCTCTTCAGAACGCCGGAGATGTACACTGTTCTGATGGAGGCTAGTTGTGCACTCCCAGCACAACTGAATAAATATGGAAAATAAATATACAAAATAAATGATTCCAAATCTGTATGTCAGCAACAGAAGAATTTTAATGAACCGTTATTTACTCATCTCCCAACCCAATTCGAGTGTGTTGTTTCTGAACCTTGTTATACTCCACAATTTCTCTGTATATCTCAGGGACTGTAGCTGATCACAGTTAACCCATACATCTCAGTTTCCTGTCACTGCATTCAACTTCAATTTGAACAACAGACACACTGACACATGAATCAACAATCAGATTTGTCTATATAGTTGTAAAAACATATAATGAATTCAACCTCCTTATATAAACTCAAGCAATATTACCTTCTATCTACAGGGCTTTGCAAAAGTATTTATAATCACTGTACTTGTACAAATCAACAACGAATGTCAATGTGCTTAATTGGGAATTTATCTGAAAACCCAACACAAAGTAGCACAATGCAGTGAAGTGGAAAGAAAATTATGTGAAGTTTTTATGAATATTTACAATACTTTAGAAAACTTTGGTGTGCGATTGTCTTTAGACCCCTTTATTCTGATTCTCTTGAATAGAAACATGGAATATGGTGGTGGCAGCATCTGGTGTGGGTATGCTTTCTTCAGCTGGTAAACGTTTCAGGTTGCAGGTTTATTTATTCTAAAAAAGGGCAATTGCAAATTAGGGAACAAATACACAGTATTTCTAAATATACCCAGAATGTAGCCCAATAATGATTTATATCTGCATGTCCCTTAGCAGGTTGATGGTAACACATAACACATATAGTAAGCATCAGAGTTAATAGGAAGATGGGAGGAGCTAAATACAGGGCAATCCAGAAAGAAAACCTGTTAACGGACTGGGGATGAATACTTAATTACAAAGACAAAGGCAATGCTTGTGGTTGCCTGGATTAGCGAGGAATAATTTCCGAGTCAGCACTATTCTCTGCCTGATTCAGAACAGATCAATTCAGATCAGCCTAGCCTCTGCTAATATTATATTGTTTTAGGCTTACAGCTTTAATGGAAAAAAACAAGTTGTTTGTTAGAGTGTACACAGCATCTGAGTCTAAGAATATTGATAATTCTGATGTAAGATGTCAAGGTTTTAATGTTTACAATGAGTGATTGAACTTAAACCAATTAAGAGTAAAGAGTTCAACAATCGAATTAGCTTCAGTTCTTCATATATCTAAGAAAAAGGTCTTCACTTCGCTATGCTAACATCAGGTTGGCTGTAAAGGTTAGATTCTCTTGCAATACCAAGTAATTCACAATGGCATATGTTTGGTAAGGGATTGAAATGTGCATCATATTTCTTCTTTGGCATCCAACACCGATCAAGACCATGAATAAATTTTAGCGTCTATTTCTAAAAGGAACTGTATTCATCTGGTGGTTGCTTTTGACATCCCTTCGGACAACTGTATTATTCTGCAGTTTCAGCACTAAATTTTTGTTCTGGCAATATATTATTTCCGGTGTTTAGAGAAATAAATGCATCCACAAATTAATGAATCAGAAACATTACATTTCTAAAGTTAATAAGTCTGGTTTCACAGAAAATCAATTAATGTTCAACCACAAATGTCTGTTTTGAGTTTCACAAGATTGAAATGTCATGTCGTTTCTACTTTCTACCTCATGTATTGTTGCACTCAATGCAACAGAATCATGTAGCATAAAAGAAAAAGAGCTAAAGACTGCAATTATGATCAGAAACTGTGTGACATTTTCAGACAGTGCTTCTTCTTAATGACCGTTTGGATATCTTGGTATGTTTTTGGTGCTAAAGTACTAAATGTCAATCATAGCTGTTCACTGAGACCAACATCAGTGTTTTAACATGTTGATATACAGTGGTGCTCAAAATTTTGCATATCCTGGCAGATTATATTCTAGTTACTAATATTGCATATTATCCTCTTTAAGTCTTTTTGTGGTAGTTGTGGATGATGCTCTTTATTTTCTTAGATGGTAAAGCTGTCCGCTGTTCTTGGCAAAAAGCCACCAGCTCCTGTAAATTCTCGGGCCATCTTGCATGAACTCAATATTTGAAATCTCTCCAAAGTGGTTCAATGATATTAAAGTCAGGAGACTGAGGTTGCCACTTCTGTAACAAATGGTGATCTAGGCCTTGAGTTTTGGATCATTGTCATGTTGCAGCATACAAATACTACCTGAAATTCAACCTCAGCTCCCAGGTTAATGAGTGCAAACAATATTTTTGGATAACAAGCTGCATTCATCTCGCTATCAACTTTGACCAAGCTGGTGCCTTAGTAGCTTACACATTCTAAAATCATCAGTGAGCCACCTCTGATGGACTGCAGTTATGGATTAGCTAAAAACTATAATGGTCTTTAATTCACATACATAGTGACATTTATAATTGAGTTGTACATTGTCCCTTTTTTGAATAAGGTCATAGTCTATGTTTCCCAGTAGGAATGATATACTTTTAATCATAGGCTTCGTTGAATCCTCTCGAAATATAATGTTGATTGACGTTTAATTATAGTCTAATCAAGTTTTAAGGCTTGTGTCTAGGTTGTTTGGGGTATTGTATGAGAACTGCTTGGTGGTAGTTATGACGTGATGTTTTTTTCTATGGTGAAACAACCGTACAGCCATTTCTCTTAAAGGATAAATGGCCTCTATGGTCTGTAATAGTTTCTTCCAGGGTATATATACATTTGATCAAAGTCATTTTGGCAGTTTCTGTTGTCAAAAGGATGTCAAACACAATCATCAAACACAATTGTTTGATGATAAATGGCTTATCCAATCACTAACCATGAGCAACAGAAATGTTGTTGTATCTTCATTGCTATTCTCTGAAGATATGTACACTTATGAGCACATTGCCAGTCATATGAAAACTAAAGTTTCTAAGACTGTGTAGAACTATACCGTTTCCATTAGATTTGAGAGCGAAAGTGCAGCCAGGTTTTGCTAATCAAATGCACTTGATTAGGTGATCATGAGCATGTGTGAGAACATCTATAAGAGCAGGAGTTTTGGCAATTTGCTGGTAAGAACCATAAAGGTGTGTGCTCAGAAAATGGCAAAGAGCAAGAACATCTGATAAGTACCGAAGCCCTGAAAGGCAAGTGAGAAAAGAAAATCTAGAATAAAATATTTCTAAGCGGTTGCTTTTGTTCTGAATGGCAATTGAAAAAAAAGACCAAATAAATATATATTTTTTTCACTTGCCTTTCCAGGCTTGACACAAGACAAAAAAAAAAGACTTAGGAAATAAACCAAGATTTTTTTTTCCCACTTCTAAAACACTGTTATTTTTCCCAAGGAGTTTTTTTTAATTCAGATGGTGTCACCAAAATATAAATACAGTGCTTTGCGAAAGTACTCGGCCCCCTTGAACTGGTCAACCTCTTGCCACATTTCAGGTTTCAAACATAAAGATATAAAATTCAAATTTTTTGTGAAGAATCAACAACAAGTGGGACACAATCGTGAAGTGGAATGAATTTTATTGGATGTGTCAATTTGTTTTAACAAATAAAAAACTGAAAAGTGGGGCGTGCAATATTATTTGGCCCCTTTAGTTTCAGTGCAGCAAACTCACTCCAGACGTTAAGTGAGGATCTCTGAATGATCCAATGTTGTCCCAAATGACTGATGATGATAAATAGAATCCACCTGTGTGTAATCAAGTCTCCGTATAAATGCACCTGCTCTGTGATAGTCTGAGGGTTCTGTTCAAAGCGCAGAGAGCATCATGAAGACCAAGGAACACACCAGGCAGGTCAGAGATACTGTTGTGGAGAAGTTTAAAGCGGATTTGGATACAAAAAGATTTCCCAAGCTTTAAACATCACAAGGAGCACTGTGCAAGCAATCATATTGAAATGGAAGGAGTATCAGACCACTGGAAATCTACTAAGACCCGGCCGTCCCTCTAAACTTTCATCTCGAACAAGGAGAAGACTGATCAGAGATGCAGCCAAGAGGCCCATGATCACTCTGGATGAACTGCAGAGATCTACAGCTGAGGTGGGAGAGTCTGTCCATAGGACAACAATCAGTCGTACACTGCACCAATCTGGCCTTTATGGAAGAGTGGCAAGAAGAAAGCCATTTCTCAAAGATATCCATAAAAAGTCTCGTTTAAAGTTTGCCACAAGCCACCTGGGAGACACACCAAACATATGGAAGAAGGTGCTCTGGTCAGATGAAACCAAATCGAACTGTTTGGCCACAATGCAAAACGATATGTTTGGTGTAAAAGCAACACAGCTCATCACCCTGAACACACCATCCCCACTGTCAAACATGGTGATGGCAGCATCGTGGTTTGGGCCTGCTTTTCGTCAGCAGGGACAGGGAAGACGGTCAAAATTGATGGGAAGATGGATGAGGCCAAATACAGGACCATTCTGGAAGAAAACCTGTTGGAGTCTGCAAGAGACCTGAGACTGGGACAGAGATTTATCTTCCAACAAGACAATGGTCCAAAACATAAAGCCAAATCTACAATGGAATGGTTCACAAATAAACGTATCCAGGTGTTGGAGTGGCCAAGTCAAAGTCCAGACCTGAATCCAATTGAGAATCTGTGGAAAGAGCTGAAGACTGCTGTTCACGAACGCTCTCCATCCAACCTCACTGAGCTCCAGCTGTTTTGCAAGGAAGAATGGGCAAGAATTTCAGTCTCTCGATGTGCAAAACTGATAGAGACATACCCCAAGCAACTTGCAGCTGTAATTGCAGCAAAGGGTGGCGCTACAAAGTATTAACGCAAGGGGGCCGAATAATATTGCAATTTTCAGTTTTTTATTTTTTTGAAAGTTTGACATCCAATAAATTTCATTCCACTTCATGATTGTGTCCCACTGTTGTTGATTCTGCACAAAAAATTAGAATTTTATATCTTTATGTTTGAAGCCTGAAATGTGGCAAGAGGTTGACCAGTTCAAGGGGGCCGAGTACTTCCACAAGGCACTGTACATAAACAAATAAATACATATATAAATCATCCAAGGGATCATATTTAATTTTTGCCTGGTGATTAATCATACCCCTTTCAAATTTATTGTGAAAAGTTACAATAAGCATGTACTGACAGCATGTTGTAAGGCCATTTGCAAGAGTCTTGGTCCCAAGAAAGAGCAGTTATGATGGGCAATGGTCATTTGTCCTACAGATATCCTTGACCAATACTGTAGTTAATTCTATTTCTCACATGAATAGACAAGCTTGGTATGATAACAACAGAGGATGGCCAACAAATACACTATATGTGTGCGTTTACTGTATTTTATTTTGCTTTACAAAAATCTCATTTAGGAAATGGGACATTGGTTCTTGGAAACCATCAATTTGAACAATACAGCTGTTAGTGAAGGCTAGTGGTGGCTGGTTATATTCCAGCCTCTCAAAAATATTTTTTCTCACTTGCTTTTTTGGGCAGAACAGAAAAAAAAACAACTTAGAAATACTATAATCTAGTTTTTTTTTCTCACTTTTTTTCCGTAGATAGGCAACCCTCAAATACGAAAAAACAAAACAATTTGACAAATTTAATTTAGAAAACTAATCGCTAATATTGCTAAGAAATAAATACTAGACCAAACAACACATTAACCACATAGACAGATGTGGGACTAATTAAGGGATTTTTGAAAACTGGTGAATTTAATGAACACAGAGGCAACATAATTATTAAGCCATTAGCTGAGTAAGGTCCAAAAGTGTGGATTAAAAAAGATGGAATAACACTTGCAGGCATTTTTCCTCTCCTATGTTTAGAGTATTTCTCCAACCTGCTTCATGCTGCAGTGTTCACGTCACAGCTGGTCTAAAAGCAGGTAGAGTGATTAAGAGGCGTCAGTGTGCACAGATTGTACTGTGTACTGAAATGTCAATGAAATGAAAGTGAAATATTGGGTAGGGACATCTAAGAGATTTGTTTGTTCATTAACAAATCCCACCAAACTAGAAAGTAATGAAGTAAACTAAGGCAAAATTCCTCTGCAGTGCCGTGACAAACCGATCATGCAGCAAAGAACTGTAGTTTGGATCCTTAGGTAGGGGTGGGTGAGATGATGATCTCAGGTCCTGAAAGATTAGAAAAAGTTCATGAGCCTCCAAAGCACAGATTATAAAATCTTTTTTTCCTTGAACCCTAAAAAACTAATTTATGTAGCTGGGATGAAATGGTAACTGCTTTAATGACTAGTGGGGTACTAGTATAGTATGAGTATAATTAAATGAATATAAAGTTACCATAACAACTATATTTTGTGGTTGCCCTTTTAAAAAAATATGGGTTTTTTGATTATCCAACAAGTGCAGCACATGACAAACTGCCATACACAGATTACCGGGCTCACACTCCTCACCGCGATATGCATGTTTCTGGGCTGGTGGTTCACATGCTGATAATTTCAATAGACAGCACAGTGGTTCATTACACTACAAGTATGAACAAGTAAAATAAAACATAATATAAGCAGGGCAAACTCTAACCCACATTTGATGTTGCATTTACTGGTAAGAAAAGGCAAGGTGCATTTGCTGAAGTGTGGATAACTAAGCTTCAGTCATCTAAGGGGATTACCACATCTGTGGGGGGCACTGGGGTGGCCAATGTTATTACCCAGGAAGGACCACAGCCCCCCCTGCCCCAACTCAGAGACACAGTGTACTTGATGTCTTACGGATTTAAAGATATCTCCTAATTATTTAATGTGCTTGGCACAAGTTGGCTAAATTGTGCAAACTGATTAGAATATGTTTAAAAATGTTCTTTGCCCTAAGTTATGGTGTGTACCTCCTCTTTCCTTATCCAGCGACATGTTTCATAAAAATTTTATCTGGTAGACAAACACAAAGTAGTGCAAGTAGTGCAAAGAAAAGAAGGTATGGTATGTATCTGTATTTATTCACCATCAATCAGATACCCCTACAATGTCCGTCAGTAAACTTTTCCTTCCATTGTACAATTATGTGATACTAAGTGACGGTCTGTCACAAAAAATCCCAATAGAATAGAATGACTCTTGTGGCTGTAATTTAATAAGCTATGAAACAATATCCATACGTTTACAGGACACTGGTAATGATGTTGTTCATCTGAGGTTGTATTAATTTATTTTAAAACCTATTTAAAGTAATCTGGGCGGGTGTTACTTATCGTTCTTTCTTTCCATTCTTTTCCTTAGATCGTGGAAAAAAGGGAAAGATAAAACTGGACATTCGGAATGTGGCCTGATCACCAGTCAACAAATGGCGGCTGTGTATGAATTCATCAGTTCACTCATTTATTACTTTTAAACATTTTAAACCAAATTGTTGCTACCTTTTTAATGAAAGCAAACCCTGCTAAATGCTTGTTGTTTGTGTTAATTGTCACTTCATGCAGTGTGCGGCTATGTGAGTGGGCAAGAATGATTAAGAGGGTGTTCATCTGAAAATAGGGCTGTGTATGTGTGTGTTCTGTATGTGCGTCACATCATAGATTAGCTCACATACCCTCTCTAAGAATGTTATTAACCTACAGTTGCCTTTGGTGACAGCCTACGATACAATTTCATCAGCAGGTCTTGGCTCTCCATTTACAAACCTCCAGCAGCAGCAGTTCAACTCAGTTTATCACTAAAAAGTCCCTACCACTAATTTATTTATTTCTTTCTTTCTTTCTTTCTTTCTTTCTTTCTTTCTTTCTTTCTTTCTTTCTTTCTTTCTTTCTTTCTCTCTTTCTTTCAAAGGGTTACCTAAAACATTGGAAAAGTACACCTAAACTTATGGACCATAATTCCAAAAGGTAGGTTTGACACAAGCAATGCTGTATATCAACTAAAGAATTGCATTCCCACAGTGAAACAAGGCATTGGTTGCATCATGATCTGGAGTTACCTTTATGCAGTATCACTGTGAGTCTAAGCATACACTCAAATCAACAGTTTTCTGCTGAAAAACTTGAATGTTTTTGCATTTTCTAGCCAGAATCCGGAACTAAATCGGACATTAACTCTATGAGCTCACCTGAACAGGGGTGTGGACAACAGATGTCCTCACAATCTGACTGATTTGGAAAATCT
Organism: Girardinichthys multiradiatus; assembly: GCF_021462225.1. Lineage (NCBI taxonomy): Eukaryota > Metazoa > Chordata > Actinopteri > Cyprinodontiformes > Goodeidae > Girardinichthys > Girardinichthys multiradiatus. Next base: position 26,398,101 of record NC_061803.1, on the reverse strand, counting down.
TTGCAAGATAGGGTGAAGTGAAGACTTGATGCTGGAACTCAATCAAAAGAGCCTTCAACAAGGTATTAGTTCAGGGTGTCATTAAGCCACTATGTTATTGCAGAATCTTATTTTATTTTATTAAAAAAATATATATATATATATTTCTTTTTATGTTTATCTTAAACAAAATCATTACATTTACATTTTGAACTGATTTATCAAGTTCTCCTTTTTTAAATAACGAAAAACTGGCATTCTAACAGGAGTGTGTGCACTGCTGCTTGACTACTTCCTCCTCTTCTCGTCAAGTTGAATGCACTGTAACAGGTCTCTGTAATAAAAAAAAGTCCACTATCTGATGTTTACATGATTTGTTGTGTGTGAAATCCGGAGAACGGTCCCTGAAGACTTGTCATACACTTGGATGAAGGTGAGAAAGTGAAGGAGACAAAGTGTAGAAACTGTTCTGTTTCCATCAAAGACATACCAACATCCTGTCACGTATTTACACTCACTGAAACCCACAGGAATACACTCACCCTCTCTTGATGACTACTGGTGCTCTTGTGCTATCGCTTCCTCAGACTGGCTGTGCTCAGTCTATTCAATCAAGGTTTCTCAAGCAGAGCTAAATCTAACTGACGCTCAAACATAAACAGAAAAAAACTCCAGTCTCCAAGAAAAACAGAATTACTGTGTGCCTCAGGGATTTCAATAAAAAACACAGAAGAACCTCCAGGGTCCCATTATCCCCACATGGATGACTGCATATAGCAGATTGCATGAGTCTGATGTGCTGCCATTTGTCAGTGAGATCCATAATAATCGTTGACACCAGTGAACAGACATAAGCTGAAATTATTTCCTCTGGGAAAAAACAACTTTCAAGTTAAACCTACAATAATCTGAAATAGTAAAATGGATCAACAGGTCAATGAGGACGTCACAAAAGAACCCAGAACAACTTCTGAACTAGGGATGCTGAAAAAAATCAATTTAAAGGATCGCGATTCCTAGTCATGGAGATTCTCAATCAATTAAAAATGCCTAAAAATCAATTTTAAAGTCATTTAAGTTCTACTCCAGAGCATACTGCACATTACACGTCCACTCGGGCATCACAGAAGAAGGCCATCTAGGCCACCGTACAGCAAGCTAGTTGGCAAGCTCAGTCTTTCTGTATGGAGTCTGCTAGCAAGGAACAGAGGGAGAACATATTTCAACCTGCTCCGTTGTCGTTTAAAGCCAGTGTCAGGGCACACGTTGAAATCTATAATGCTCCAGGAGGGAGACAGCTCGACATGAGTACAATTGATTGCAAGCAGTGTAAAATTAAATTGAAGTACTGTAAAAATACGACAACTGACAGCGCCCATTGGCGAGCTAAAAAAAGTTACAAAGAGGCCAAAACCAGCAGACCAGCGTACTTTTGAGCAATGCAACAAACTTTAAGCTAATTCCCCAGGGGCTGTGAAGATTTCTCACTCCATCGCCTGCTATATCACAAAGGATTTACAACCAACACGCTCAGTCGAAGGCGAGGGGTTTGGGTTTATGGTTAATACGCTGGACCGAAGGTACAGTAAGTTATACCTTCACGTAGCTTTTTTAGCGATAAAGCAGTGCCACAACTTTACAATGAAACAAAGAATAAAGTGGAAGAAGCTCCAATTATTGCTACTGGAGTTGCACTAACGTGTGACTGCTGAACTTCAAGAGCCACCGAGTTGTTTATGACATTTACGGCAAACTTCATTACAAATGACTGGCACATGAAGTAGTGTTTGTGGCAGACATGAGTAATGAGCGAGAGACAAACTGCAGTAAATCAGAAAGCCGTGTTTCACTCTGTAGCAGAAGAATGAGGGCCAAGCATCACTGACATCGTCATTGTCACTGATAATGCAGCAAATATGCCTGCTGCTGCGCAGCTGGAGAAACTGACACATATCACGTGATTTGTCCATTCGTTAAACCTTGTTGCTCAGCGAGTTCTGAAAGTAAACACTGTGGCATGACTTCTTGGCAGGATCAGGAGAATCAGTTCATTTTTCCACCGCAGCCCACTTACAAGTCATGTGCTGCAGGAAAAACAAAAACCTTTGGAATTGCCACCATACAAGCTAAAATCTGATGTTGGCACAAGATGGAACAGCTGTTATAGATGCTTGAAAGATTTCTGGAGCAGCAGCCTGCAATCTGTGCCAACCTACTTTCACCCCAGGTGACAAAATGTGGACATGTAGATGACATTTGCACTCTCAATGAGGCTGACATCAAGCATACTGAAAAAAAATTGTTATAACCCTCAAGCCTATGGAAGATGCCACCAACATCATGTCAGAGGACTCCACACCAACTCTGTCAGTAATCGCTCCATTGCAGGCTCAGCTACTTTTTGTCACACAGGCAGACTTCCGTGATACAGTTGTCCGTAAAGTTAAAAAAAAGAAATCAACGAAGTTCTGGCAAAGAGATACACAAGTGAGCAGAGTAAAACACTTCTGTATATTGCTTCTACCTTGAATCCGAGATTCAAAACATTACCATTTCACAGTTAAGAAACGTCAGGAGATCCACGGGAAAGTAACAGATGAAGCTGCACCTCAAGAAGTAACTGTTTTTTTTTTTTCTCACATTTATTTATTACACTTTTATCCAAAAAGATTTATATGATTTGTCTTTCTAACAGGTTGTGGAGAGGCCAGATGAGACACCTAGGCAAGAGATGGCAACAAGCCAAGATGAAGGTCCTTCTCAAAAAAGAAAATCAGCACTGGTTAATCTGTTAGGAAAGACATTTACCAAGGTCAATGTCCTCCCTAAATCATCCAGAAACACAACTGAAGATGAACTGGAGAAGTACCTGGAAGTCCTCCCACTGCCTCTCTCAGAAGGCCCTCTCCATTGGTGGAGATTTCATTAAGGACAGTTTCCTCTACTCTCTAGAATAGCTAAACATCACCTATGCATCCCTGGAACCAGCATTGCCGCTGAACGAGTTTTCTCTACAGCAGGGTACATTGTGCCAGCACAACGTAGCACTCTTACTTCTGACCATGTTGATCAGCTCCTTTTTTCAGCAAAATAATCTTGCCATTACTGATTAACGCAAGTTTTAGACAATATAATTTAGGTTATTCCTAAATTACATACAGTTTGAAGTGTTCTGTGCAGACATGCACATGGTTTTCATTTTTTTTTTCAATATTTACATGAATATGGATGCACTGTGGTTAAGACTGTGAATACATTTTTTTAAGCAAAGTTTTGAACATTTACCAAATGCAATATGGTTAAAAACACCATTAAGTCTGTATCTTATTTCTAAGGTTAAGTTTTAAAGATTTACAAGACATAAATGCACTATGACTGTAAAGTCTGTGTTTTATTCTCAGTTAAAGGTAAAGGCACAATGGTAGACTGAAGTCTGTTTACTTTTTGTATTTATTTATTTTGAATTATTGCTTATTGATACTATTTTATTTAAGTATATGCAGGCAGCTAAGCTAACCCAGTAGTGGCAATTTAAGTTACAGAATTTTATGCAAAACCCTAATTTTGTGTAAATATTAAATGATGCAAAAAGATTTGGTACAGTAAGGAACCTAAAAGAATTGTTTTAAATAAATGTTCCATTTGTGTACATTGTCTTTTCATCTTGTGAATCACATAATTTAAACATTTTTAGACCAGAATAGAAAAATCATTTCTGAATCGTGACCCCAAAAATCGAAAGACTCAGAGATTTGCATCCCTATTCTGAACTACTGCAGGCTTCACTGGCCTCAATTAAGGTCAGTGTTGATTAACTAACAATAAGAGACTGACTACGTTTCTGGCCCTCGAGTACTTTCAACTTTTGCTCACCTCTGATCTAAACCAATCTGACCCTATGTGAAAAACTAATTCCCCCCACCCCCATTGTTAAATCATTAAATTATTATTTCCACACCTTTTTCAGAAGCATTTCCATTTTAAAACCAGGCCTGATTACTGTTGGACCTACAGTAGGCTACTCAAAATCTCAAAAACCGGCTCCATCATGCCCTTATCTAAAGAAACTGTTACAGGAGTAAACCTTTCCAAGGGGTTACCCTCGTAACAAAACACAGTGAGAGGCATTATCCACAAATTGAGAAAAACATGGAACAATAGTGAACCTTCCCAAGAGTGTCAGACATACTTCAAGTCTACTCCAAGACTGCACCAATGACTCATGTAGGAGGTCACAAAACACCCCAGAGCATCTAAAGCACTGCAGGCTTTAGTTAAATCCTCATTAGAAAACTGCTTTTTTCTTCTACTCAGGTTACCTTCATTTGATCACCTCGTCAAAATGCACATTCCAATATACTTTTGTCATACCTGTAAGTATGACAAAAATGCATTAACACAAGAAATCTGTAAGGGTTTAAATACTTTTTTGCAGCACTCTAATTTGCTAGGTAGTAAATTTCGGAATGTGAGCACCTGATTTAGGTGAGAGAAACATACAAGTAACAAAAGTGCCAAAACCTTTCCTTTTCAAACTTTCCAGACCTTCATGTTCAATTTTTATAGAATATTTAGCAGGCATTTGAAAACTTGTCTTCTGGGGAGTCTGATAATTTACAAGCTTGAAAGTGGCACCAGGGTAGCCTTCTATTCAAGCTAAAGGAAGTTCAGCAGTAATTTTAGTAATTTTTCTAGCAGTAGCCCTCTCTCAGCTTGATCTTTCTAACTTCCACTTTGATTCTGAATGAGTCCGTGTATAAACAGTTCCTGTGGTCCAAATGTTCCCCTTTCAGCAGACAGACAGAACAGCAGGGCTGTTATTAAAGAGCCCCCAGTCACTGTCATCATAAAAATTTTACTCATTATGCACACAGCTGTTAAAATAACAGCTCCCTGTGTCACACATATGGTAAGACCAGAGAGCTGTAATGCACCGACTGCTATCATTTTCCTTTTAATAAGTTCATTTGTATCTAAATAAATGTAAACCAAAGCTTTGTTTTCAGCAATTACTGCTTACTCTGTCATCGTCCTCACAGATGAGCACTTTACCCACTGATGCTGTTCGTTCAATGGCCTTTTCTACCCACACTGACATTTAAAATAATCAGCAGTGGGGCAAAATGAAGCAGAACAGCTTTTACCATTGCTGTGTGTCACATAAACTCACGTCAGACATTTGTTCAATCAAAATGCAAAAAGAATATCATCTTAAAACATGTTTGGTCACTTATTTATCTGTATTACTCCAGCAAGAGTTGATCAAAGCTAAAACATTATGTAAAATTATAAAAACATTATTATAAAATAATATTATTACAAAAGAAGCTTTGACAAGGAGGGTAAATGACTCTCTGCTGGATGCTAATGCTTGAATGGTATAGTGTGGCTCTCTGGGAATCTGTGGAGCACTGAAAGATAACCCACCCCCAACAAACACCATAAGTGGTCCTCCATGGATCATCCATCGCTACTTCTGTGTGGCCAGCGTATCATCAGCCAATGTCTCACAGCGATGGTAGTACCAAGTACTGCACACTGAAGTTTGCAAATAAGGGATAAAACATTATAGAATGTGCTAAGGCTTATTTCTCACTATGATTTGATGTTGAGGCTAACAATGATCAAAAACAGTCAAAATAATGCAGTCACACTATTTGCTTTTCAATTTATTGGTATGGGAAGCATCAACACAATAGGAAAATGATGCTCTGGCATCACCTTACCATGCATTGGACTCTGTAGCATACAGTGTCTCACAAGATTCTCTCTCTCAATATTTTGTAAATATTACATTATATATTTTCAATGGACAAAAATTACGATATGAAACTTTGATACAATGTAAATCATTCTGTGTGCAGCTTGTCCCCTCAAAATAAATCAACACACAGAAACTTATGTAAAAACTGCATATATTTTAAAGGGGATCTATTATGCAAAATTCCCTTTTTGATCGTTTTTATACTTCCATTTGGATCTCTAACGCTTCTACAACAGTCCAAATGCAAATAAAAACAAACATTCAGCCGTTTATTGGCTATAAATGAATGTGTTAGTTTTTCTAGAAAACGCACGGTTTCAAAAGCTGTGTAATTGTGATGTCACAATTACACTGGCACCTAGCACCGTTACCGGAGTCCCGCCCCTGAGTAGCAACTGAAGCAGAGCTACACCTACTTGATTTTCAGTAGATATCATGTCTCGGTGGCTGGTTTTATCTTACATGTGCTTTACAATGGCTACCCTCAAAGGCAGATGTTCTGTTGTTGGCTGCAAAGACCCACATGTGTCCATGCACATTTTCCCGCTGTCGGATAACAGAGATTCGTGGCTTCGTTATATTTTTGAGGGTAATGTTTCAGTCACATTGCTGAAGACAGTGCTAGTTTGCTTCACCATGGACTGCTTTGAGAACTCCCATCGGTACACATCAGGATCTGAAGAAAGACTTAGGCTACGTTCACACTGCAGGTCTTAATGCCCAATTCCGATTTTTTTGTGAAATTTGATTTTTTTGCGTGGTTGTTTACATTTACAAATATATGACTTCTAGTGATCTCCTGTGAGAACTGCATTCATACAACTTAAGTGTCCCGCATGCGCAGTTGGCGACGCAATGACGTCACATGTAGCGAGCGTGCTTAGTGCTTGCGGAAGTAAATATGGATGGAAATATTGGACAGTATCTTGTGATTTTTATATCGGGTAAGAACGCTGTCAAAAACAATGTGTATGTAAAGACGGAAATGTGTGCATATTAGTCAATAGTTGTGCATAAGTAAAATCCAAAAGAGGTATTGTATATTTTCTCTATAAGAATACAAAATAAAATGTTACAACTTCAAGAAATTACAAACACAAAGTTCAAGTTAACAGCTGTGGTTTATTCTTTATGAATACAATATGCTATAACAATTTGTGAATACGATTTCTTTTCTATGAGAATACGAATTTACATAAGCGACTTGGTGTCACGTGATCTCAGGCTCAGAATATAGTGGGTGGAGTTATACAATGATGTACAGTAGGTGGCAGTATGCACCTCTGAATTTGTTGCGAACCGCCAGCAGAAGAAGAGAAGAAGAAGAAGAAGAAGCACTAGCGCCAAGATGACGGACCAAGAGCATATATTAACGACATTAAGAGATATGTAAACTTTTAAACATTACCTGGCTTTGTACCGTAGTTTATTGGTCCGTTCTTTTGGCGCTAGTGCTGCTGCTTCTTCTTCTTCTTCTTCTCTTCTGCTGGCGGTTCGCAACAAATTCAGAGGTGCATACTGCCACCTACTGTACATCATTGTATAACTCCACCCACTATATGCTGAGCCTGAGATCGCGTGACACCAAGTCGCTGATGTAAATTTGTATTCTCAAAGAAAATAAATCGTATTCATAAACTGTTATAGCATATTGTATTCATAAAGAATAAACCACAACTGTAAACTTGAACTTTGTGTTTGTAATTTCTTGAAGTTGTAACATTTTATTTTGTATTTTTACTGAGAAAATATATAATACATCTTTTGGATTTTACTTATGCACAACTATTGACTAATATGCACACATTTCCGTCTTTACATACACGTTGTTTTTGACAGCGTTCTTACCCCATATTTTTATGCCAACTGCAGCCAGCACATTAAAAATGCAATATTTTTTAGAAGATCGAAAAGAAAGTGAGCCACGTCCGCCATGGTTGTTTTTCTTCCAGCTTCCGCGTAGCAGGACCCAGAATAGTGACGTTTTTTCGAGTATCAATGACGTACAGGTTGGATGAATGGGACCTGGCCATACAGACACAGGTCGCATTTGAAAAGATCAGATACGTATCGGATTTAGGACCACATATCCCAGTGGCCTGGGTGGCATTTGAAAAAATTGTGCCTGTGTCGTTCAGACTGTCATGAAAAGTTTTGATAAGTGCAACAAAAATCATATTTGGGTCACTTCAAGCTACAGTGTGAACGTAGCCTTAGACTGAAGAAAAACTTAGTCTCTACTGTTCTTGGCAAATCCGCAGATGACAGAACTGTAAATACTTATTGCTGTGTCTCATAAGTTTCGTTTTTTGTTTTCACGTTTACGAAGTGGTGGTTGGGTCCGCAGCTAGATAATTTGTAAGAAAAGCTAATTGGCATGTAAGTGACAGAGCTCTAAAACAGCTCATTCTGAAAGGAGATAAAAAAGGGGAAACTGAGGAGGTGAAATCTCATTATTTGAGAATGATTTTGTGCGAAAAATGTTCTGTATAGCATAATATCATGTATATTATGTATTGCGAAGTCGTTTTAGCAATTGTTAAGTATATAGGTAAAATATTGCTTAGTTAAATGCATGTAAACCAAATTTACCAGTATGTGAAGGGACAATAAGACTTAAAACTGGAAAACATAATACTTATAACTTACCAAGTTCCAAAGATCTGCTTTAATGTAATATGTGGACAAAGTCCATTTGTTTTTAATAAAAAGTAATTTTACAAAGGCATTGATTTGTGTTTTCAACAACTACCAAATGTAATTCAAATGAGAATGCTGAAAATGTATGAAATAAAGTGCTGTAAAAATGTACAAATACATATTGTACACAACATTTTAGCCAAGTTCAACAATCATCTTTACTTCACATGTTCCTGAGTCTATGATAGCCCTTCTGTAGATGAACACACACACACACACACACACACACACACAGTTTCATGGTAACTTAACATCAGCATGTGTAAATGTGCAAATGGGCTGACATCCTGTCAAGTCTGGTATCCTGCTCTTAATTGATGAGCTATTAGTCCAGCAGAGAGGACAGTACTGTTCTGACATCAATGAGCACATATACAACTCCAGCACACACACATTAGCTTGGGTAACAAGGTGTGCATCCTGTTGATGTCTGAGTGTGAATTTTAGTTAGGACGATTATAATGTCAAATTGACATTCTGTAACACAAAAACATAAACATTACCAGAACATGTCTTCTTACATCAATTATTTTAAAATCGGAGATAATTAGGATTAAAAGGCTAAGTTTGCAGAACCAAGTCCATGAATAGCATTCCCTTAAGAATCTGAAAGTAGTACTTATTAAAGAAAGTACAAAATTAGCAAATATTTGTAAAAATCACTTTTGAGTATATTTAGCAACTAACCACAGTGGGAAATAGGTTCCGTTTATTCATTACTTGCATTAGGCCACTCGCTTTTGTGTAAAAACACTTACGCTGACCACAAACTAGAGTATCCAAAAGATCTGCTTAAGTGTGTTTTGCTAAATGTGATGCATCACTTTTTGATTAGATGATTGTGTTATAACTCATGTGAAACGCCATACTCCTTGAGCTCTAAAGCATATCAGATGAGAATTTAAAAGCTTATGGTCATGGAGTTCATAGTCATACAGTCTCTGCCTAGAGGTGCCTATAGCATAGAAGTATTGTGCACACACACAAAAAAAGACAAAAGGAGCTAAGTGAAAAATTAAAAATACCAGCCTGAGAGAGAAAGTTAACAACGTCTGTCCACTCTTAAAATGCGCCACCCCACAAGTCACTGCTTGCACTAGGTGTGATAATAAAAGCTTCAAATTCAACACCCACACCACCTGCACTAGCTAACATAAAATAGAATAAATATTGTTTTAGACCTGGCACATGGGTATATAGAGGTATATGTCTACAATGGTTAAACTTGCTACACAGTGAACGATTTTGGTTATATAAAAGAACAGTTCAGGACTTTTTGAGGAAGGTTCTGTGAAAGATTATAAGCAGTTACCTGCAATAAATAACACTCAGTCTCCTGAGGCTGAAGCTAAAAGCTAGTATGAAAGGTGGCAACACCAAAGCAGACTTCTTCAATCTCAAAAGAACTCTAATCTCAAATGTAGAAGCAGTTTGTACAAACGCTTCTTTAGGATCCTTAAAATAGTTGTCAATTTGACCGTGAGCAGATATTTTCACAGAAGCTGCTGATTACTTATATGGGAAATGAATGTAGGAGGCAGTGCACCACTGGTGCTATTCCTGTGTAAAACAAGTACTAGAAAAGAGCATACAAAGGTTTTTCAGTCAGATATAAATTTAATGTGGTGTACAGAGCAAAGACATTACAAGGATCAGTGACCATTGTACCGTAAATGCTGCCCACACAATTTTGTATTAAATAATTTCCATTTGTTTATTTTTCAAAACAAATAGGATTCACAAATGCAAACAAAGACCTAGTGAAATGACAAAAAAGGTTGCCAATTTCACCCTTGTCTCAGTTTAAGGTGGTGTTAATTAAGATTCCATAAATGTCAGGCTTTTTTTAAGCACTTGTGCCAATCTCTGACACAATGGCACTCTGGGCGGTGAATTATATCACCCAGAACAAAAAACAATACAGAAAACTGTTTAAGAGAATTACTTTTTATTGTTATTTTCTATGTGGAAGTAACCAGAAAGACTTTACATGATCCATTCTCAGTTCGTTTTCTAAAAGATCAGTGGTGGCATGTCTCCTTCCAGCATTTTCACTGTAAATAATCAATGGGGGAAATTTACTGTCAAAAATCAAGAGCACATATTTTCAATTTCAGAGCAGGATTTCATTCTGCTTGCACTCAAACTTAGTAATGCTTGCACTCAAAACTTCTGCTTTCTTTCAAATATACTCTGTTCAAATCTTTGTTTCTGCGTTCTGATCTAATGCTTCTTGCATAGATAATTTCTCCTGCTTGCTTCATCCACCATGTAAACAACCGCATCCCAACCAAGCCTGTGACCTAGCAGTTACACACTGTCATTCTATTGGCTGATATGGTTGCTAGGAGATGATACAACTTTAATCTGAGAGAGAGCAAAAAGAATTTGCGAGCAGGGAATAAACTTGAGAGCGCAGTGTTGATCCGAGCAGACAGCAAGTTTGCGCGCATGAAGGATGAAGCAAGCAGGAGGAGAAATTATCCTCCTCTCAAATTGAAAATATGTGCTCTTGATTTTTGGCAGTAAATTTGCCCCATAATAATGACTGGATTCTGTCAATTTAACTACAAAATGCAAACGGGATGATGGTATAAACAATAAAACAGCGGCTGCATGAACTACTATAACATTTTTAAGGTCAGACTTGTTTTAAGACAGTAGTAGTTTGATTTTGGTTTTAGCCCTTCTTGGATTAGCCACTATCTTCAGCTTCCCAGAAGACCTAATCCAGATTTATACTAAGGAACTAAGTTATCAACTGCAGGTAAGATATTAACTGCTTATAACCTCTTAACAGAACCTCAATTAAAAGAAAATCCAGAACTATCCATTTGAACAATACAAACAACATTTTATGCATCCTTAAAAGAAACTATCCACACAACATTTTGGTGATAACACTATGTGTAAATAAATGCTGATTAGTTTACATTTAATTTAAGCCTGTAGGGCACCTAATATAATTACAGAAATGTAAAGAAAAATAAAGAGAAAAAAACAAATAACGTTATTATTTTTAACACTTTGGTTCCCTTTATTTTAAAGCTTGTTTGGACTTATTTAAAGGCTTATAGTCACTCCACAGCCAAGCACTTCTCCACAAGTTAATCCCTGGCCTGTGTTAACTTTATTTATCCACTAACATTCTCTAACAAACTCCTAATACCTTCACAGAACAGCTAAAGCTAAATTTACACTACGATGGCCACCACTGCATTGGATTTTATTTAAGAGCATTAGAGTAATTTAATTTCACGCCACACTGTTTTTTATTCAAGAAATAAAAATATTTCATGTTTACTTTTCCCTACATTTTACAACTATGAGGTACTTTGTGTTGATTTTGCAATTAAAATCCTAAACAAAATTCATAGACGTTTGTCATGTATGATTTTTTCAAATTAGTAAAAGCAAATGTTTGGGGGAAACACCCACAAAAAGATTGAGCAGAAGGATAAAATAATTTTTTGAAAAGGAGTGGCTGTACATCAGTTGACTTTGAAGCCTTTGCACCAAATGCTACAAAGAGATACAGCCTTAGAGCTTTAAAGATAAGGCTTTAAAGGCCCCTAGAGACAGCATCAACTAGGGTGCATTTTTTAAACAAGGTTGTCTGATGGAAACACATACTGGGAAGTAGCCCAGCAAGACTAATAGCAGAATGCCAACTGGAATATATCATCAGCTTAATGAAAGTGAAGTTTGGACAGTCTGTAAACACAAGTCTTGGAGGTCCAGTATCCAACCCACACAGCTTTCTGGCTTTTCCCTGTAAACACTGACATTATCACATCATCTGCACACGTATTCCAAACTGGGATAAACATGGAAGTGTGTGTGACTTTTCCACCCATTAGAGACAGTTTGTTCACTGTTACGGCTGTTTATGCTCAGGAATGTGACTCGTTATTTGGCTCAGGGTCATGCATTTAATTTCTCATGTGGTAATCCATAAACAAGCGGTATAAATATTATCTTAGTGTCCTCGGCTTTTCTCACCATAATGAGGGAAAGATAGTACAGGAAACAGATGAATCCCATTTCGAAATACTGACTAGACAACTTTTCTATAAAATAAACCTGTAAAGTAAATCATTTTAGTCCTGGTGGATTCTGATTATACAATTACAGGATTTTAGCATGTGGAATAATCATATTCTTACAAAGACATGTGTAAAATGTTTTATGACACAATATAAAATGTATTAGTGATCAGCCAACATCTGATCAGGTTTTTACAGTCACTGATTTCTGGGCAGCTAACGACTGCAGAGCACACACACCCTGGACACAAATTGTTTAGACTTTTACTGCCTTTATTTTCTTCCTTTTGTTTACATAAAAAAATGTCTGTACATACTCATACATGTACGTCCTATTCCTTTTTATCCATTATTTTATTATCTCTAAAAGTTATGTATATATGCTTAACATCTGTATATTCTGAGAGCTTGAAACCAACGTAAAATTCTTTGTTTGTGCTCTCAGTCTTGGCCGAATAAGCTGTTTCAGGATCTCTGTTATTTGAAGAAAGCTTTGAATGACAGCTGTGGTAATCTTAAGGCAATTAGCATGTGCTAATTTACATAACAGCACAGACCAAAGCTAAACTGAGGCAATTTCTAAACCACAGTAGCTATATTCATAGCTTGCTGATTGCATACACAGAGCACATACTTCATTTGCATGAATAAAACATTTTTAGCTTGCTGAAAACCCAGAATCAGTGCCTTATTGAGGGAGACAGCTACACAGCAGCACTTTGCAGCTTCTTCTGGGCTGCATGCAACAAAATTACAGATGTGTGGTTTATTTCGATTAAAGAACAATTACAGTATTTGAAAAAGCAGTTTTAATTCAAGTTTCTATTTTACACAATTTTGTGCCAGTTATACTTCTTCAATGTTATGCTAATTTTACAAAAACTGACAAGAAAATATTTCCTAAATCTTTAAAAACTTCACATCTTGTAGCTATATATACCCAGTTCGAACCTGGCATTGAATTTCATCATGTAGAAAGAAAGTCAGGTATGTGTCAGGTATTTTACTGCACTGGAGTAGTATGAGTTAAAGATCCACAGAGTCTTTGCTCTGACAATGAGTTATGTGAAGTCATAAATATCTCATTCTTCTTTTCTTTCTCTCATAGGTTTAAGGACAAAGCCTGGCAGTGAATAGTTTACTGAATATAACTGAATAACTAGCTGAAAAGCAGAAAAGTGAGCTCATTATCTAGTCTAGGCTGGATTCAAACAAAAGAAAAAATGAAATAAAAATGCAGAAGTCCACATCGTCTTCAGAACCCCCTCCATTTATGTCACATTTTTTGCTTAAACCTTCATTGTCATGTAGTCTATTACCATATTGACTTTAAAGTTCTTTAAACTTCTAACCCTCACAACCTCGGTGCTCCATATCTCACTAAACTTAAACCTTACTCACCCACCCCTAGGCCAAGGTCCACCTCTGAATCCCCCCAATCCACTTTGGCTCATTTGTCCACCACGGGAGCCAGATCTTTCCCCAACTCTGGAATCCCCTCCTCTTGGACTTTTGTACAATTTCATCGTTCAAGACTTGTGTTGAAGTCCCACTGTTTAAAATTCCTCTAAATGACTCCTATTTTCACACTAATAGCAAAACAACTTCCACCCATTTTTTGTGTTTACTTTTTATGTAGTGTGATTGTTACTTTGTGGCTTTTGTGTTGTGTATTTATATTTGCAATGTAGCTTTAATTGTCGCCCAGAATGTATGGTGACTTTGAGATTTTTTACAGGCACAAATATGTATGATGACGATAATGATGATTATTATTGAATAAATTAAAACTCTGTATAAATTCAAGCAGATCTAAAACAAATTTTGGTGAAGTCTCAAAATTTCAGATGAAGGACATGATTTATTAATATAAAGGGATGAAAATAAATCATTAAATATTAAATAACAATGCAGCAACAAAGCAAAGTTCAACTCAAAGAAAGTTTCACATTATAGGCCATTTATTTTGAATAGTAAAAGATGCCCCAAAGAGGCTCAAATAATTGGGGAGAAGCACAGTAAAGCATTGCCACTCATGCTTTAGGCAACTTCCAAACACACTTTGAATGCATCACTCCATTCATGAACAAAGACGTTGTTTAAATTCATGTGGGTGAAGTGCATTTATTCAGACAAACCTAGCAGTGGCTCTTCCTAAACGAAGAGTTTGCTGTAAGATCTGAACAAACAAAAGTCAATGCGGGACAATTAAAATAAGACAACCAATTCCCTCTTACTCTGATGGAAAGCACAGAGGGAAGCCAGTCAGTCACTTACATTGTTTATTTTGCCAGAGAGAAAATTAAAAGCGATTGCAGTGGAGTTAGCTGGTTTTTCATTTAATGAGTGCTGTCTCTAGGCAGGTAAAGAAAAAAAAACAAGTAATAGCAAAAACAGAATAAATCAAAATAATTATTAAAATCAAGACACCATCGGTAAAGGTGAAACGCTTGTCTAGAGGTTAGTTTAGCCTCATCAAAAGGCCTGTTTTAAATACCCTTAAAGTTGTCTGGATCTCTAATTTGCAGGATATAAAATTCTTTACCTAAGAAAACAGACCCGAATGTAATGGAGTCCTACTAGGAATGTGACAGTACATCCAGCTGATGCGACAAGGCGATACACAATATTGTGTTACCAATAGGAAGACATAATGGGGAAAACCTGGAAAAAAAGTTTTTTGTTTTTTTTATTTACACACAGTTGAGCTTAAAGAAACATCAGACAAAATAATTCTAGTTAATTTTTGAATAGTCCACGTTTTGCCGATTTGCTGTCTTTTAAACAAGCTTGGTTTAGTGTGAAAATATCAAGTTAAGGTTTCATCAGGTAGTTCATTCTTTAAACTAAAGATAATCAAATGTAGTCTACATTTATGAATAAAACTGTGAAAGAGGCCAGTACTCTACTGTCCAGATGTTAATTTTAGCTTAATTAGCAGTGGACTGTTAGCTAGTCGCAGTATTCTCTAAAAGCTTAGAAATCATTCATTTTTCATCTGTCACCGGTTCCTTTTTCCTACACAAAACCCAAAATGCTGCCAGAAAAATTATTACAAAGTGGTGGAGGCTTCTTCAAGTGCTATATTAACCGAGTGTTGTTGATCCGCCTGACAACTTCATTAGCAAACTGTCTGTCCGCCCTGTTGTCAACACAACAGTGCATTCTTATAAAGAAATCAGTGTAAAACATAGTTTTTTTTTTGTATGTTTTTTTACGTGTCCTCTCGTGGCGTTTCAGGTATATAATATGGAGCAGATGCTTGTCTACAAGTGCCAGGGGAGTTTTGCTCTACAGGAAGAGTATCTCAAGACAGAATCCACATTGCACGACTAACAATATTAATTAATCAAAGTAGGGAGGCCACATTGATGTTATCGTAACATGACCTTCCAACATTTGAAGTAATTGTGGTTTTGTGTATGTGTGTGATGGTGAGTTGGCATAGGTGTATAAATAAGTATCTTTGTGTTGAGTGGGTGTGTGAGTGAACGTTTGTCAACTAATATTCACCTAACTACCTGAATATTTGACGTTTTTGATCGTTTTTATTTTTTTATTTTAACGGTGACGGAAGAATCTGAATGCCGTGTCATTTAGACAGATTGTAATTCACAACCCTGATCACTTGGCAGCGAGATAGCATATTAATTAGCTGTTTTCCCACTTGATGCTTCACTAAGAAGAAAGTCACAGCAGCCGAGTGTCAGACGTTTCTTCAAAAAGCCCAAAAACAACAATGGTGTTGATAAAAGAGGTGAAAAAAGAGGGACTGATGCAGTGGAACAAACAAGTAATAAGCCCTCGGCAGCTACGGAGCAAGCAAGCGGCAGCAAGGAGGTTAGGCCACTTGAAACATTTGATTACGCACAAGTTGCTGCACAATTCAGGTTCATGCAGACCAAGAGGAAGTTGTGAGACTGTGGGTGCAGGCCACAGCAGATGATCTGTTCATATTTTAAGTGCAATAGTTTAATTTCATTGTTTATATGTAGTTAAAGGGACCACAGTCAGTGTTTTTGTCACTGCAGAGAGAAAGTTAAATGTGTTCATCTGGTTGATATGGATTCTCTGTTCAGCTTGTTTGGACCGAAAATTGTTTAAAATGAATGAAAATAAATGCTATTGATGTTTAATTATTAGAATTTAAAACAACAAAGTGACAGGTAAAAACTGTGACAGGATTTTTTTTGACCTGTTAGTCAAAATGACAGACAATGAAAAAGTCTAGTGCAACCTCTGCCTGGAAGTGCACATATGTAAGTGTGGTGAAAACAGTAGAAGGTCTCCAATCTACAGCACCTAAGAGCAGCAAATGGCAGGTAGACCCAGCTCCAAGATCTCGCTACTCCCATAGTTGTTGCTACCTCAAGGAGGCAGTAGTATCCATGTTATTTGCCAGTTGCAATCACACTCCCATATCTGATGTTGCTGGTGATACCACAAGGTGGCAGAATTTCACAAAGTTGTTTGTATAGCAACTGAATTAAAGATGCATGTACAATTAGGCATAGCTGCAAGGCATGGATTCTCATACCAACTGGTGAAAGCTCAGGTGTTAATGAGCTCAATTATCTTTGCTTTACTCACACAAATGAGCTATTCCTGTGTTGTAAAGAAGCCCATCTTTAAAATTCCAAGGTTTATCCAGTACCATCTCGAGTCACCTAAAGTGAAGCAAACCATGCTAATGTCTATGGATTGGTACGTTGCAGGCTATTCATAGGTGTGTTTTCATTTCATTATTTTGGCAGTAGGACTGTGCATATTCTTTGTCTTGACTATGTGAAGAAAGCAAAACACAGAATAGCCTCTGTTTACCACTACATAATAGGGCTGAACATTAAGAGAGATTAAGAACCGAAAATACAATGTAAAGTCCAAATATATCAAGATTAAATTTTTAGGTCATAGCATCAAATTCTAAAGGTACTCAAGTTTAAAATCACCATGAGCAACATGAGTACATATGGTCCAAAATCAAAATGGCACATCCTTAAAATAGCAAACAACCAAAACCAACAACCTAAATCAAACTTGCCATCCCAGATCAATTTATCTGGATTAAAAATGGGAACTGAGATGGTGAAAAGTGTAATGTCAGCTGCAGTTTCATTTGTTTATATCTGGCTCAATGGTGAATTTGTTATTAAGTTTGCATTGTAATGAATCAGGTCTACCATATTGAAAGAGAATTATTTCACGAGATGAGTAGAAAATAAGGAAATCTGAACTGATATTCACTGAACGTGACAAAATTTGCTCAGGAAATGCCAAATTATGTTTTTTAATGTAGGAAAGGTTTCCAAATTATTTACATGCGACCTCCTACTTATAATTTGTGCCCAGCTCTTCCTTATCTGAAGCCAAACATGTCTTTTTCTGAATGTTTTTGTCAGTTCCATTTTTGCAGCATTCTGTTAAAGAGTCGTGATGCCTGTCTGGTGTCTTTATGTCCTTTGATTCAAAGCAACACGAGAAACGGCCTGCTTGAGAGGGCTCCAAATACATCACACTCTCATATCCTGGAAAGAGACAGCTCCTATTGTTAGAGAAAAAATATCGACAGGGAAAAAATAGCAAGACTGTAGCTCAATGTATCAACAATAATCCTACTCTAATGTGCTTATAACTGTTTTGCTGATCCCAAATCCCTTTTTCATTTTACAACATTTCCTCCACTCTCCTAGTCATACCAATTTATCCTATCTAGCATATTATAATCATTTATTTGTTATGCATACAAATCCTGCCAACAATTGGCAGTCATTGGCTTTCGCAATGAAAGAGGCAGAGCAGTAATAACGGAGGGAACCGTCTACATACAAAATAAGCACCATAGAAGAGAAGGAAGTCATTTAAATGTCCATTAGGATGTGGAGGAGTTTCATTTGCATGGATAATTGACCTGGCACAAATAAAAAAAATTAAAAACAACAAAGAAGGGCTCACATAAAATATTACATTAGGGCCCAGGAGGCACAAGCCAAGAGGCAGGCATTTGTTTCTGACATGCTAGATGTTTAATTATCAAAGGGAGCTGATAATGTAATCAGAGATCTCAATTCTGTCAGGTAATCGGTTCTAAGTTGATTAGCGTCTCTCATAACCCTTTCCTTTTCTATCATCATTAACACCTCCTGTTTTGTTGTCCTAGTGCAAAAGACTAACATCCAAAAAATGTGGAATACAACTGAACGCAACAGAAAGTTGAGCAGAATTTTAAAGATGATCTGACAGTTGAAAATTTACCTCAACACTTTCTTCTGAGCAGTCCTAGCCATGGCTCACACATCGTGTAATGTGCTCTATTATTACGTTTTTTTTGAAAACACCCAGGTGTTGGTGATGTTAAAAATTTGATCATTATAAATCATTTCAAATGTTTTTACGTGTTCTGTACAGATAAACTAAAACAAGGGGAGGGAATGTAAACACAAAATGTCCCGTAACCTTGTTAAGTCTAAAAAAAACCTAAATCAGTTTCAGTTCACTCTGCCATAGTTCACAGAAAGGTTACATGGGATAAGAATGAGATGATTGTACAAAGGTAGCAGACAGGAAAAGAGTATTTACTATGGCACAAGGAAGATAGTCATTAACAGGTAAATAAAATGTGGGACAAAATGATGTTATAAAAAGTGGCAATATCTCTAAAATTATTGAAAAGCCAAGATAGAAACTGGAAGGGGAGGATGCCAAGAGGCCGACAGAAACCATAAAGGAGTTTCGGGAACTTCCAACAATAATTGCATGTGTTCTACATGTGACAACAATCTCCATTATGTTCCATATTCTTAGACTAAGGACGAAGATTATGAGAAGCATGGTCTTTTAGAAGTCCAGGCCTGTCTGAAATCACCTAGGACAGTGTGTTAAGGTTGGATGTAACATAACCTGAATGTTACAATTCCAGAAAGTAAATTTGACACAAGAACACCATATGCACTGGAAAACATGGCGGTCGTAGCATCTGGAGTTCCTTTTGTCAAGGGGGATAAAAAGAGATATGAAATTATTAATATAGCCAGACACCAGTTAATTTTGACCCAAAACCATCAGCTATCTGGTAGAAAATAGAAGATGAAGGCAGGTTTAACTTTCAGCATTACATTAAGTCCTAGCATACATCCAGATTAACAAAACAATGGTTTCACGATAGGAAAGCAAATGTTTTTGAGCTCAGAGCAAAATCTGACACAAAATCTCAGGGGTCACCTGAAGAGGACTGCAGACAAGAGATGTCCTCACGACCTAAAAGGACACAATTTAGGCCCCCCTCTAATTAATCCCCCTGCACGCAACAATAACACTACACGCAAATGTCAAGACTTTGTCATAATTCCATCTTCTTCCAGATTCAAATTTTTGATACTTTTTATCCAATTTGTAAAGTATGCAAATAAAGTTCTCTACCTATTTATGGCAGAAATATCAGGCTTATGGAACCTATGGACAGACGGACGGACAGATAAACGGATTCTAAGTTTTAGACAATGAGAAAAGGAATGCAGTCTGGAAATGCCAGTATTTAAAAAAAAAAATCGAGACTGCGTAGGAAACCTGGCAGAGATGCCTTGTGGTAAATACAGTGGCAGTAAAAAAAGCACAAAGGGCAAAACAGTAGCCGTGAGAAGGTCAGGTAACTTAGTTTTTCTTCGGCTAAAAACATTCTGTACATTAACAAAATGTGTTTGCAGCTGAAGAAACTCTTTCATGAGTAAAACAAGAATAATTCTTTTTTGTTTAGACATAAATAAAAAAAGAAGATTGGACATCAACCTATAAATCATTATTAATAAAGAACTGAATATTTAATAGGGTGTCCTAATATTTTTACCTATGAGAAGACATAAAGGTAAATTTCAATGAAGAATAAATCTTGTGTATAAGATTTACTGTCATGGATGAGTTGCGTCAGAGTGCAAAAACAACTTTTTAAGCAGCTCAGACACAAGAGTTGTTTGGCAGCCTCTTATTTATATCAGCTCTGCTGGTGCTTGGCTAAAAAGAATCAGCAGAGCTGGTTAATACTATTTGTAGTCATACAGTTGGCTTGTTTTAGTGAAAGAATTAGAGAGCAGGAGTCACTGGGGAAAAGTATAACTAAATGAAAATGTTGAAATTGTGCCTGCATCTATACCTGTACAGAACACTTATCAGGACCAGCACACAGCCTTATAAACCTGCCCTCTCATTCCTTACTTAACACACAGCAACCTGTTGACCAATATAATCTACCAAAGATAATGTGCCACTGAAGAGAGAGAAAGTATTCCCTAAACAGCAAGGCATTTGACTACACCTTTGATCTGATGATCCCTTTTCAATACAGATCTGCCTGGAACATCTGCTGCAAACTCTGATGTGATTGTAAGGGCTGAAAAGTTGAAAATGTGATGATTTTTTAAAAATAAATAAATAGCAAGCAAAGACTCTGCTTGCTTTGGGCAAGGAAAAACAATCCTGTCCAAGAGTCAATGTGCCTAAATCTTTTCATCTTTAAAGACTTTCTGCTCATCTGCTCACTTTAGTTGACCGCTAGTTTTTAATGTATAAACCAAATAATGCCTTACATCAGACAAAACTAAGTGTCTTTCTCAAAGCAATAAGCTAGTCTCTTAAAATAGGGATGTTTGTTTGATATTCTAGGGTATTTTTGTATTGTTTTGTTTATATGAAAACCACCAGGAGCTGCTTCAGAGTTTTTTAAAAGAGAAAATACAAGATCATAAAAGGTTAGCCATGTTGTTTCCTTTTAATTAAAAAAATATCTACAATTATTTTTGGAAGGTTTAATGCTGAATGTATATTAGGTCAGAATTGTGACAGTAAACTGCATTTATTCAGTAGAGTGACCGCATGCATTGAATTGATTGAATATGCCAAAGACACAGTTTGTTTCAGCTAATATGAAATGTTGTGGGAGGATGTGACTTCTGTAAAGTGTCATTACAGAAAAAAAAACCTTCACTCACTGGCTATAGGATGTCACATAAGTCTCATGATACGTCATAAGTCCTTTCATGTCCTTGAAATGTGTGCTGTCCCATCCTGAATAGTGCATGCACAAATGGATCAGTGGAGTAGAATTCACAGGGTTCTGCTGCATCATGACCAGGTATGTCACTTTTCTTTTCTGTGGTCCCGTGAGCTAAAGAGAATTAGACTAATTAGACCATCAAAGTTGCCTGCCTTTTGACATTGGAGAGTTAAACATATTTGAGAACTTTTAGGTTTTAATGACCTTCATTCTAATTGGAAAAAATAGCTCTGTTCCATTTTAACTCTTAATCAGCAAGTAGTGTGTAGTTTACAGTTGTTTGTCTTATTTATTGCTTGCTTTGTTTTATTAGTTATTTCAGTTGCCTAGTTCTATTTTCTTTGGTTGTAGCTGAAACTAACTCAGATTTAATGTTTTTTTCTATGACCTTTAATACAGTTTTGCCACATGTTCCATTTGGATTTAGGTTTTTACTTTGTACTAATATGCATTGCTGTTAGATGTTCTATGTTTGTTCTTTCAATTAACAACAAATCTAAAGATTATAGAAAATCTACAGTTTTTTTAGCGCTGCCTAAAACTCCACGGAAAGGTGTTATTTATTTGTCATCTGAAATATATA
Source organism: Girardinichthys multiradiatus (assembly GCF_021462225.1). Taxonomy (NCBI): domain Eukaryota; kingdom Metazoa; phylum Chordata; class Actinopteri; order Cyprinodontiformes; family Goodeidae; genus Girardinichthys; species Girardinichthys multiradiatus. Next base: position 26,375,986 of record NC_061803.1, on the reverse strand, counting down.
TTGCTGATTAGTGATGACATTGATTTGATTTAAATAACCACTGAGACTGTTCAACTTGTGACATTACAATTAAAGTGGCTAAAGTCACTAGAATGGGTAAGCTTTTTTTATTCATTTATGCAATACTGCAGTGCTTTAGACGTCCTAAAAGTTCAAACTTTTAATGGGCTGTTCAGTTGGGAGGATGTATTGTTTCTTTAATGGGAGCAGGTACTAAAGGGCATTCATTGTGCACCAACAGTCGGATTTAAAATTACGTTTCCATGGCAACAATGCCCCTCTTAAACACGAGTGTGGAGACAGAAGCTGAAACAAGGGCTGTAGAGCCGCTATCACCTTGTTTCCACACACATATTCTTAAGATGGAAGACTCATTTGTATATCTCCAGTGTATCAGCTGAGACTCAGAACCTGGCTTTCTCACTCTTTAATACAGCCACAAATTCAACACATACACACACACACACTTACACACACACAGCAAAACCCTACACTCTGATCAGCCTGGGGCCACTGAGTTTGGAAGGTGACATTTCAAAGGGAAATGATTATTCATAGGTAAGCCGGAGAGTAGCCAGAAAGTAGGAAAAACACCACCCACACACATGCACACACAGCATCTTGCGTGTGTTTCGTCATGTGATATTCAGCATGGACAATGAGCTGTGTGTCCATTTGGTGAATAAATAAGGTGGAGAACTGCTGTTGGCTGCATGAATCATGGGGCTCTGTTGGACCTTTGCTACCTGCAGAGCATCCCAGGCTGTTACCGCCAGGAAAGAACTCCTGCTTCAGTACACATACACAACGGGAGATAAACATGTCCACTGTAGCTACGAGGCATCACATTCATTTTCTACTGGGTAAGAAAAATCTACAACCTCTGCATTCAGTCAAGGCTGCTGATGATACAAGGTTGAGCACGATTATTGAGAAATCTACATGAAGAACGCTAAGGCAATCAGAAATTTCCCTAGAACAATTAAAATACTTTTATTCATGGTCAGATGAGCAGTTGGGCTCACATTAACAATTTCAAACTATTAAGAACTACACAAAGTTGGTGTTTAAAATAAATAAATCAGTTTATATACAATGTGCTAAGACCTTTTCACAAGACAGTTCCAGGATATTGATCTTAACATGCCACCAATGCTATATAAATCATAAATTTAGGCAGATGTAAATGTCAAGATCTACGCAGATGACGCTGTGATGTAAATCCATGCAAAATCTAAACAACTTGCTTCAACCAAACCAAGCTGCAAAGAAAACAGGGCGGCATAGACAAGCCTATTTTAACCTGATAATTAGTAGGACTGATCTTAATAATTATTTTATTGAAACCAAAAGTACTGAAACAGAACCAGAAATCTGATCTAGCAGCCTTTCACACAAGAAAGTGCCCATTGGCCATTTACAACTTAACTTGAGCTGGCCATGTCCAATGACAATGTGTGCTTACATAACTGAAGGTGACATCTGGGACGCTTGCTCAATTTATCCAGTACTTCACACCCACTCTCCAGCTTGGCTCTGTGCCAACTCAGAAGTGTAAAAGCAGTGGGTCAACTTCAACACTTCATTTTATTTTGGGTTTTACACTTACCACCCATTTTATTTGGTACAGCTGTTCTATTGTTTTCTTACACAAATGGCAAGTCCACTATTTACATGTCAATGTAAGTAGTGGATTTGTAGCAGAATACCACATCAGGTGTCACTTCTGTCAGCTAAGAACAGCAAACTGAGGTTATAATGAGAAGAATGTTCGTTGATCTGATGATTCTCCAAACCAGCTCTAAAATTCAGATGGAAGCTTTAGAATTTGGCTTAAACAACATAAAAGCATGGATCCATCATAACTTGTATCAGTGATTCAAAAGGGTGCTATGGGTATAATGGTGATATTTACTTGGTACACTTTGGGCCCTTTAGCACCATTTGATTATGGTTTAAATGTCATTACCTTCCCAATTACTGTTGCTGACCAGAACCATTCCTTCAAGACCACAGGGTCCCCATCTCCTGATAACTACTTCCAGCAAGGTAATGCAGCATGTCACAAAGCTCAAATCATCATCATAAACTTATTTCTTGAACATGACAATGAGTTCACTGCACCGCATTGGGCTCTGCAGTTATCAGATTTTGATCCAATACAGCAGCTTTGGGATGTGGTGGAATGGGAGATTTGCATCAATGATGTGCAGCTGACAAATCTGTTGTTAAGTCTATGACTAGGCACTTCTGAAGATAAAAAGGACATCAACGTTTTTACCAGCAATTTATTCCTAAAAAGTGGCCCAAAAGTCTGGTTAGGACATGCTTAGATCCAGGCGTGAAAGGTTCTTTAAAGAGGCTACTGACACAAATAGGTCACAAGAAACAGGTTCGGCAGTATGGGAAATGTACAAGAGTACAACACAACATTGCCAGTTTGTGGGCTCAGGTAGAGTACCTATGCTTAATGGAAAATTGATTTCTTCAGTAGTGAGAATACCCAAGCCTTTCATATGAAAAAGAGAGCTGACCCAATATCAGTCCTTAGAGAATTGCCAAACTTAGATTAGGTTGCTTTAAAAACCTCCAAACCCAGTTAAACTGAAACTGATCCAAACAGTTGTATATGATCCCTTTCTTGTGCAGTGCAGTAAAAATGTTTCGAACTCTTAATATGATTATATCTGTAGTCTGACAATCAATCTGACAATCATTAATCATTTCAAAGCTTCAACATTAAAAGAAAATCAACACATCTAATCCACCTCATCCCAACCTACAGACAGAGACTAAGAACTTCCAAACCCAAGGTTCACACTGTTAAGAAGTGGACTGAGGAATCAAAGCAGATGCTACAGGCCTGCTTTGAATGCACAGACTGGACTGTTTTTGAAACTTCAGCCACTGACTTAAACCAACTAACTGATGTGGTGACATCATACATCAGTTTCTGTGAGGACATGTGTGTGCAGACCAAAACCTTCTGCACCTTTGGGAACAATAAGCCATGGTTTACTCCACACCTCAGGAATCTGCGCAGGGAAAAGGAAGAAGCTCACAGCAGTGGAGATTGGGTGCGGTACAAGCAGGCCAGGAACAAACTAACAAAAGATATCAAAGCAGCTAAGAGAAGCTACAGTGAGAAGCTTAAGAACAGCCTTTCTACTGGTGACACTTCAGCTGTATGGACTGGTCTGAGAAACCTGACTGCCTACAAGAGCCCCTCCACCCATCCTGAACAGAGTCGTCTCCTGGCCAACTGTCTGAATGGCTTCCACTGCAGACATGACAAGAAGCCATTCACACCTCAAATCATCCCCTCTACATCCCATTCAGGAACAAATTCCTCCCATAAAGCAACATCAGATCCTCTGCTTGCACTAAAGATGTCCGAGGAAGAGGTAAACAGGCTCTTTGAGCGCATGAAAACAAAGAAAGCTGGAGGACCTGATAACGTCTCCCCATCATGCCTGAAAGCCTGCGCACATCAACTCGCTCCGATCTTCACAAGGATCTTCAACAAGTCACTGGAGAAATGTGAGTTCCCCTCCTGCCTCAAACGATCCACCATCATCCCGGTTCCCAAGAAACCCACCATCGTAGGATTAAATGACTACAGGCCTGTAGCCCTGATGTCTGTGGTCATGAAATCCTTTGAGCGGCTGGTGTTGAAGCACCTGAAAGACATTACAGGCCCCCTGCTGGACCCCCTGCAATTTGCTTACCGAGCAAACAGGTCGGCAGATGATGCTGTTAACTTAGGTCTACACTTCATCCTGCAACACCTCGACCATCCAGGGACGTACGCCAGGATCCTGTTTGTAGACTTCAGCTCGACCTTCAACACCATCATACCAGACATCCTCCACCAGAAGCTCACACAGCTCAACGTCCCAGCCTCCACCTGTCAGTCAATCAACAGCTTCCTGACAGACCGACAGCAGCAGGTGAGACTGGGGAGCATCTTCTCCCGATCCAGATCAATAAGTACTGGTGCCCCCCAGGGGTGTGTTCTATCCTCACTTCTCTTCTCTCTGTACACAAATGACTGCACCTCATCGGACTCATCCGTGAAACTCCTTAAGTTTGCAGACGACACCACTGTCATTGGACTGATCCAGGACGGTGATGAGTCTGCATACAGACAGCAGGTGGATCGGCTGGTACACTGGTGCGGTCAGAACTACCTTGAACTGAACCCACTCAAGACTGTGGAAATGGTGGTGGACTTTCGGAGAACACCACCCCCATACACCCCCCTCACCATCCTCAACAACACTGTATCGGCTGTGGACCACTTCAGGTTCTTAGGAACCACCATCTCTGAGGACCTGAGATGGTCTTCACACATAGACATTGTTCGAAAGAAGGCCCAGCAGAGACAGTACTTCCTGAGGCAACTCAAGAAGTTCAACATTCCACAGGAGCAGTTGGTCATCTTCTACACTGTCATCATTCAATCTGTCCTGTCTTCATCCATCTCAGTGTGGTTTGGCTCATCCACAAAACAGGACAGGTCCAGACTGCAACGAATAATCAGGACTGCAGAGAGAATAATCTGGGCTGACCTTCCCTCCATCCAGGACTTATACAGGTCTAGGGTCAGGAAAAGAGCTGCTAAAATCTCTGCCGACCCCACACACCCTGCACATAAACTGTTCAGAGCTTTACCTTCAGGCCGCCGCTACAGAGCACTGTTCGCTAAAACCAGCCGCCACAGAGACAGTTTCTTCCCCAAGGCTGTTTCTCTGTTGAACATTCAATAGAGTACAAAACAACAGCATACAGATGTTGCAAATGCACCTTTTTATTATATACGTGTAAATTGTAAATTTGTATATTCTGTAATGCAGAATATTGCATTGTACAGGTCCTTCTCAAAATATTAGCATATTGTGATAAAGTTCATTATTTTCCATAATGTCATGATGAAAATTTAACATTCATATTTTTTAGATTCATTGCACACTAACTGAGATATTTCAGGTCTTTTATTGTCTTAATACGGATTATTTTGGCATACAGCTCATGAAAACCCAAAATTCCTATCTCACAAAATTAGCATATCATTAAAAGGGTCTCCAAATGAGCTATGAACCTAATCATCTGAATCAACGAGTTTACTCTAAACACCTGCAAAAGATTCCTGAGGCCTTTAAAACTCCCAGCCTGGTTCATCATTCAAAACCCCAATCATGGGTAAGACTGCCGACCTGACTGCTGTCCAGAAGGTCACTATTGACACCCTCAAGCAAGAGGGTAAGACACAGAAAGAAATTTCTGAACGAATAGGCTGTTCCCAGAGTGCTGTATCAAGGCACCTCAGTGGGAAGTCTGTGGGAAGGAAAAAGTGTGACAGAAAACGCTGCACAACGAGAAGAGGTGACCGGACCCTGAGGAAGATTGTGGAGAAGGGCCGATTCCAGACTTTGGGGGACCTGCGGAAGCAGTGGACTGAGTCTGGAGTAGAAACATCCAGAGCCATCGTGCTCAGGCGTGTGCAGGAAATGGGCTACAGGTGCTGCATTCCCCAGGTAAGGCCACTTTTGAACCAGAAACAGCGGCAGAAGCGCCTGACCTGGGCTACAGAGAAGCAGCACTGGACTGTTGCTCAGTGGTCCAAAGTACTTTTTTTGGATGAAAGCAAATTCTGCATGTCATTCGGAAATCAAGGTTCCAGAGTCTGGAAGAAGACTGGGGAGAAGGAAATGCCAAAATGCCAGAAGTCCAGTGTCAAGTACCCACAGTCAGTGATGGTCTGGGGTGCCGTGTCAGCTGCTGGTGTTGGTCCACTGTGTTTTATCAAGGGCAGGGTCAATGCAGCTAGCTATCAGGAGATTTTGGAGCACTTCATGCTTCCATCTGCTGAAAAGCTTTATGGAGATGAAGATTTCATTTTCAGCACAACCTGGCACCTGCTCACAGTGCCAAAACCACTGGTAAATGGTTTACTGACCATGGTATCACTGTGCTCAATTGGCCTGCCAACTCTCCTGACCCGAACCCCATAGAGAATCTGTGGGATATTGTGAAGAGAACGTTGAGAGACTCAAGACCCAACACTCTGGATGAGCTAAAGGCCGCTATCGAAGCATCCTGGGTCTCCATAAGACCTCAGCAGTGCCACAGGCTGATTGCCTCCATGCCACGCCGCATTGAAGCCGTCATTTCTGCAAAAGGATTCCCGACCAAGTATTGAGTGCATAACTGTACATGATTATTTGAAGGTTGACGTTTTTTGTATTAAAAACACTTATTTTATTGGTCGGATGAAATATGCTAATTTTGTGAGATAGGAATTTTGGGTTTTCATGAGCTGTATGCCAAAATCATCCGTATTAAGACAATAAAAGACCTGAAATATTTCAGTTAGTGTGCAATGAATCTAAAATATATGAATGTTAAATTTTCATCATGACATTATGGAAAATAATGAACTTTATCACAATATGCTAATATTTTGAGAAGGACCTGTATTGTACATTGTAAATTGTAAATTTGTATATTAGGTATTGCAAAAACAGAACAAAAGAGCAAAGTGTACCGGAGGCAAATTCCTTGTTTGTATGTACGAACTTGGCAATAAAGCTGATTCTGATTGTGATTCTGATTCCGACACATACAGCTCCAACTCCTACTAGTCATATTCAATCAAGTGTTTGCATGAGGAATTTTTTTGAAAACCATATGTTTAAGTGCATTGTTTAAATTATACTAGGCCAAAGGTAAAATAGATGAGAAACACTAAAAGAAATCATGTTCTGACTCTGTTGAAAAGAAAAGACAACTTCCTGGTCTTCTTCATTTAATAAAAACTTACTATTGGATGTAGCTTCAAGTTTTAACTTATTCATATCTGGTGAATGAATTGTTTAGGATCACTGCAAACGCAGAATATTGAAGTAATAGCATCTTTATGGTGGGACCCCAGCCATGGGTTACAGCATTAAAGGCCAGTAAGAACTTTTCTGGTACTTTCAAAATAAATCACATTAACCTACTCCAGGAACAGGAACAAGAAGGGAGTAACAGCGGACTTCCCTTGACGTCACTGTTTGAATAAAGACTCCACGTTCCAATAAAACAGACCTCTTCTATGCAGGTCCAAAGCGGAACTGGAAGGAGGGACAAAGCACGCTAATGTCTCCTTGCTGGCAAGCAGACATAACTATTCAAACTGGATCTAAGTGTCCTATGATCACGCGATCATATGCACTAGTTAAGAAGGAATGAATTGCTGTTTGTGTATCCGGTATTCATTCATGAAAGGGGTAATTAAGGTACAAGTGTGGCTTGACTTTTCTTTCTGACGTCTACAGAAGCAAACTGTGTTCCAGAGAGTTACCAGCACAGACCCTGTCTCTACAATGCAAGTGGAGCGGTTTTAAACACAGATCGGCCATAACATGCTATCCACGCTTATGCATTTCAGCCCTTTTATTATTCAATTCAATTCAATTCAAAGATACTTTATTGATCCCCGAGGGGAAATTAGAAGTTAGTGTTAGTGTTATTTTGAAGGTATGTGTTTGTTTCTGATGACAAGCTATAAGTTTATTTTGTTAGCTCCAACCGCTAATGGCAAAGAACACGTGCTCGCCTACTTTATGAGTCAGCTGGAGATCATTTACCCAGAAAGGTTGTTGTTCCAATCAAGGAAGTAATATTTCCTTAAATACTATTTTACTAAACGTGATAACTAATTAAACACCATTAAGACCCATCCATCCAAATGGTTTGTTTCTTATTCAAAATAATATTTCTTTAAATATTATTTTAATGTTTACTTAATAATGTTTCTATAAATATTTTAATAAATAAACGCAGCTAATTAAACACCATTAAGACCCATTTATCTAAAAGGTTTGGTTCTTATTCCAAATAATATTTCCTTAAATATTATTTTTAAAAATAAAGGCAGCTAAGTAAACACCCGTTGAGAATTGGTCATCCAGAAGGTTGATTTTATTCAGCAAATAATGTTTTATCTGATCTTGCATTGTGAATGGTTGCTTGAAGGTATACCAATTATTGGTTGGTTAAAAAACTAACTCAACTTCATCTCCAGATTCTTCAAGATAATCTTTAGTTCTTAAATATAAATATTGCATGGTAATATTGCATCACTCTTTCAGTCATGGTTTCAACCATCTTTGATCAACTTGTTTATATTGTACATAGCCCATTAGCCTTCCTTATTCTTTCATTTTGTTTGGTAGTTTAGTTGGGTTGTTTTAGCATAGTAAAGAGTTTGTTGATTGAAATATGTTTGACTCTGAGTTGACTTATTTTTCTTAATAAATTCTTGTATTTTAAGAAATTATGTGAATTCATTCCATGTGTGTACAGAGTTTATGCTGTTCAATAATGTCAGAGCTTGGCTCAACCCTTTCAATTTTTTCCTAATACCACCGCCTTATTGGGCTGGTATTCACAGGACAACCCTTAACAGACCAAAATATTATTTAATAAAATATTAAAGTATTAATATTAAATAATATATTCATATTCATTATCACATTTAGAAGGCTTTAAAACTGCACGAAAGAAGACAATAAAGAATAGATTGTCCCTGACAGTCAGCCATGGTGGTCCTTCGTTTATCTTAAATGGCTCCCATAAAATAGAAGGAACACTTAAAGCTATAGTAATACAGAAATGAGGGTGAAAATACTGGTGGGAAAAATTTTGCTACAGACAATGAGATTAAAAATAAAGAACATGAGAACAAATGGAGTAAAGACGAAAATTCAATCTGGGGGACTCACCCCTCCTCCAGCTTCATCTAATGGCTTCTCCGTGCATCTCCACGCCAACCAATCAGCTTCAAGTCTGCAATAATTCTCAGCCAATGATCCTTCAAGGCTCCGCATTTAAAGTCTCCCATTCATGGATCTCTCTGCTGTCAGTCGAGCTTCGATTCTCCTTCTATGCATCAACGAGATACTCCTGCCTGTAACCCAGCTCCTGCTACCACTTCACCTGGTCGTCCCCGGCAGCAGCTTCTCTTTCGAGCGATCATCCGGCACCCCAGGCTTCCTCGTCTTCTTCTACTCCGGTTCTCCCTCAATCCTCCCTGCTTCGTTCATTCCGTTCATGGATTCTCTCCAGCGCTCAAACTGTCATCCATTACTCAGCTTCTTCAGAAGTTCGCTTCCATCTCTGCCACGTCAGCACTTCCTTGTCTCCGCTCTGCCGACGCTCAACCCATTCCTTGGCTCCTCCCACTGTCATTACCATCGCAACGCTTATCCTAGCTAGTCTCTAAAAGTGAGATGTATCACTCCATTCTCTTTTCTCAACTATTCCTCATTCATCTGCAATTCAGGTCGCTGGGGTCCACTCCTCTTTCACATTCAGGTAGATCATATACTCCCACGCATTCTATCATCTCATTTAGGCTCTGCTCCAAATCTTTCAAGAGCAGCTCATTAATCTGTTTTTTCTCATTGTTACCATCTCCTGAGGTGTACTACTGTGTCACTTCCCCTGATGGCTGTACGGCTAAGTTTGGATCATCTCATCTCCGCTTCTAACAATCTCCCTTTCGGCGAGCTCGTGGCGCCTTTAAGCATTTCAGACGTCTTCTGCTCTTAACCCTAAATAAGCTCGATCTCATCAGTCCCTCATCATCGACATTCATTTCAAATATGGCTTCCCGATTTTTCTATTATATCACATTCCTTCTCTGTCAAGCGGCATCCTCTTTCACGCAATCAGGAGTGTGCTAAACCGTTCATTCTCGTCAATAAAAGTTATATCATGACGCAAACCACATCTGATTCTAGCGGCTCGTTAGCCATCAGAGCGTTCTTTGTTCTCGTCTTCCTTTCTCCCAGCACTCCTGCCCAGCAACTCAAACTGCTGGCTTCCCGCCCCAGTTTCCTCTCGATCTGGATGGTATTTTTTTCTTTTACGGTGATGTCGTTCTCCCGGCTGACTCGCTCCAGTTTTCGGTCTCTAGTCCCGGTCTAAAAACCAGCCTCTCGAACGGATGATTCACAATCCTTTGTTTGTCAAAACTTACATGTGAACTCATCATTATAGCTAAGAATATACAGAACCTATTACCTTTGTATTTCTAACAATATGCTGCTTTAACTTTTTGCCTTTTTCCTTCGAGTTCTTTTACCTTATTTACCACGCATATTAAACTTGTAAATTCTGCCTTCTTTATTTTCTCTGTAGCATTAAGTCAATGCTATATATAATATTTCTATTGTCTGCGACTTTACTTCGCTTTTAAAAAATATTTAAACTTCCATTCTGTGCTCTGCTTGACGATCTATCAGCTCTTAGTAGAGCTTTTGCTTTAACAAGTGATGGTTGGCATTTTTAGTTTTAACTTATCCTTGTTTCCTCTACTTGTTCGTCAGGCACGACCAAGTCCTTCTCTCTGCTCGCATAGTTTGGTTTACCGTTTCCATCCTTCTGCTCGTCAGCTATCACTTATTTTCTCCCTTCGCCTGTTGGGCTCGCCCACATTTGCATCCACCAGGCTTAGTCAGGTTTATCATGTCCCATCCACGCCGTAGCAATTTATTTCATTCCCTCTCCAGCCAGTCTGCTTCATCTTTCTCCTTCACTCGTTAGGCTCAGCTTAGCTCTCACTCAATAATTTGTTATGTTTCCTTTCCCTTGACTTTGGCCAGATTCATGTCCTTCCCCTTCTTTGCCTGCTAGGCTCTTATCATTTTCCCCCCACCCTCGTCCTCCATCCATATCACTTTTGCTCAGTCTTGGCCTCGGTTTTGGGGGTTGAAATATCTAATCCTATCTCCAGGACATTCAAGCCCCCTACGGGTTTCAGGTTTAGTGCCTTTATTTCCTTTATCAACTTTCGTTCCATCTAAATATTTAGTCTTCTCAGACTTTAGTTCTACCCTGATATTTCAAACCTCATCTCTACATGTCAACGCAAGTCCACGTTTCATCTTTAGTTTTCGCTCCGATGACCCATTCAACTAATTTCAAGCCATGATCAAATTCGCACTCAAACATTTCCCATCATTCTTCTCTTTCACACGTCTGCCTCCTGTTTTCTCACATTTTAGACAGACTCTAATTCAATGCTACCTGGCCCAGTCAATTTTCTAGCCATTCACTTAAAATTGGGGCTGCAATTACTGCATCTACCCAAGGAATCTCTACAGATTCCTTTCAACACCATGCCTCTGATCTTCATATGCATCATATGTTCAGACTTCCTTTTCGTTTTCAGCTCAACAGTCTCTCAGTTCCTATAGGGTTTCATGTAATAACTGGTGATGGATGGCCTATTAAATCGTTTTTATCATCTCAGGTATGATTCATCTCATTCATTATCAGTTTTCCAAGGTTTTTGTCAACATCCTCAATCCCTTTCATTCATTCTCTTACATCCTCGTCATCTCTTCATTCTCCTCCCAAGCAGGTAGAACCTCCATCGAATGGTTATATTCAACTTCATGCAGCTCGCTCATCATTCGCATGTTTGTCAAACACTCACGCACCACTGCAAGCTTTCGAAAGCTCACACCACTCGCAAGCCTACGCAAGAGAAAGCATACGAAGGCGCACGCTCCAGCATTCATTCATCGTTTTCATGTTTCTTTCATTTATTTTGGGGCTCTCTCCTACTCACCTATTGGGCTCATGTTCCATTCCTATGCCTAACGTGGGCTCACCACGTGCATCCATTCATCATTTTCATGCCTTCGTGGCTCCTTACATTCATGCCTACGCTGTTCTTACATTATCTAACTCGTTTCTCTCGCTCATCATTCTATATCAACTTCACAGCCCGGTATTTCCGGCATTTTACTTTTCCTCTCCTGCTGTCATCTTTTACATTCTATTATATTTCAGCCTTGGTTTGCCCTCGGCCTTTTGGAGGAAGACAATTCTAATTCTAATCCTAAGACGTTCATCAGTTCATGCATTATCAGCATTCATGTCTTCCTCTGGGGTCTGAGCGCCAAACAAATAAACGTCCATTGTGTAACTTCTCTAATCGCATTTTGAGTTTCTTATTGTGAGTCTCTACAGGATTGAAATACAGTATAGATAATGGGATATTATCTGCATTTGTCTGGTTCATAAGGTTCAGTAGAGCACTTAAAACCATAGTTAGGAAATAATTTAATTTCATACATGTCTTTTGGATAACACAAACAAATGTTAAATAAATAAATCATACTATCAGACTAAACTTATTACAATCAGGAGTTCCTGATGCATTTTTTAATTCCAAAACATTAGTTGTGCTGATAAATGCCTACTATTATCTAATTAAAGAAGATTTGGGATGTTATTAAAATCTTTCTCAAGTGTTTCACAAAAAGCCTGTATGACTCATTCAGGAAGATTTGAGCAAATATCCAAGCAACTGTATGACGGTAAAGGTCAGTTTTCATGACTACACACCCACAAAGACATAAGGTAAAAACAGACGTCAAGGACAATGGCAAAATAAGGAACTGCCAATCAGAAACAGTTGTAACAGGTCTGGTTTTTGCTGATGACATCATTCAGCTAAACAAAACTATTTGAAAGAAAGTCATCTGGCTAACTAGAGCATTTATTAAATGCAATTTAGAAAAAGAAAACTGAATTATGTCAAGAATAGTGGTTTTAATTCCCATGCTTCAAGAAGAAAAATAAACATTGTTATAGTAAGCACTGCCAGGTCAAGTTTTATTCAATAATGTTTACTGTGGAAGACGTTGCTAAGTTAAGATGACTCCATGTTAATTATTTTTGTATTAGTAGGGGGAGCGTGGGGTGATTTGTGTCAATGGGGAAGTTGTGCCACCCCCTGTTTCTAGGTAACCATAGAGGAAATTGGTCATTTGACCACGTTTTTAAAGAGTTAGCCATCTTCACTTATCCTGCAAGGAAGAGGGCCTCATTGCAGGAGAAGCAAGCACATTTAAGTTAAAAAAAATGTTTTTTGCCCTTCAAAGTAAAATTTCTATGATCAAGGTTTTTTGATTGTAGTGTCTGAACAGTTATAGACTGTTTGGAAAACATTTCACATAAGTTGTTGCGCTTTGTTAAGCCACACTATGAGTCTGTATAGCTAGCATAATGTTAGCTCAAAACTGCTGGATAATGCATGTTTTTCCAAAATGGTGGGGTTTGGGTGCATAGGTTAAGTTGTGCCAGTGTTAAACCAAAAATAGAAATTGGCCATCATGCCACAGAGGAAGACAGGCAGGGCTTCCACTCCTCTAGAGGACATGGGCAGAGCAGTGAAAGAGCTGGAGAAGGGGACTTCTGTTAGTCAGGGGGCAAGACAAATAAACATATGCAGCATGACATTAAAAAGTTACATGGAAAAGAAAAAGATTGATGGAAATGAAATAAGGCCAGAATATAAAAGAATTATATCTGACTTAACGCATAAAGGAAATTGTTGTGTACAGTAGCCCAGAAGAAAGTGACAATGCTATTCCACTTGACAACACTAATTTTGAGAGTTCAGATGTTCAGAATGATGATGATAATGATTATGGTGACAAGGATCTGTCTACTGGGGACTTTGTCATTGTGAACTTTGCTGGCAAAACCAAATCCAACAACTATGTTGGACTGATTGAGAAGGTTAACGGTTCCAACATCTGTGCAAGGTTTCTTAAGCAAAGTAGTTAGAGGTCTGTGGAAGGAAAGCACAGCTTCACTTTCCAAAAAAATAATGGAATTATCCCTAGAGAAGATGTGCATAAGAAACTACCCACATCGCAAAAACTTGGTGGTACAGCCAGAGGGGAGCAACAATTTATATTCCCCTGTAAGCATTGTTCTGTGAACTCAATTTGGTCTTTATAAATTTTATTTTGTTCTGAAAATGTGTTCATGTGGGGTTAGCCCTTGTTTAGGAAAACTGACCTTTGAGGTGCTCTTGTGGTGCAATAGGCTTGTAGAAAATTGTCTTTTGATGTAATAAAACTTAAATGGGCCTTAAATGAGTAATTCTGGAGTGAATTTGTCTAAAGTTTATATGGTATTACAGTCACTGGGAAAATTTTTTATTTTTTATGTTGATAATCAATGGCACAATTTAATCCAACGTATTCTCTCCAAAGGCACAACTTATCTCGCACTGGGGGCAAGTTGTGCCACGAAACCATTTTTGTTTCTGACACCAATATTTCTAAAAAAGACTGTATTTGAAATCCAGAGTGATTGTTCCCAGGGATGAACCACATCCCTATGCACATATATGTGCATATTTTATTTGAAGGCATTATTGTCATAGCCTCACTTTAAAGTGAGTTTAAGTAAAAACTGGCACCATTCACCCCAGTTGCCCCTATGGTATAAAATAAAGTCAGGGAAAGCATGGGGATGTAATAAGCTATTTAAAAGGCCAATGACAGTGGGGTCATCTGCAAACAGCAGGGGTTTCACGGACGTTTCGCAGTCGTTTGTGCACAGGGAGAAGAGGAGTGGGGAGATAACACACCCCAGGGGGGCACCGGTGTTGATGGTTAATCTCTGACCAGGGCACCTTCTTTCACATGTTTAGCTGTCTCTTTCATTACTGCACCTAGAAGACTGCAAACAAGACTGGGTTTCTTCTTGCCTACAGACTTGACAAATTCTCCCACCTTAGCTGTGGATCTCGGCAGCCCTTCCAGAGTTCCCAAGGCCCTCTTAGCTGCTCCTCTGATCATTACTCTCATTAATTGGCTTGTCAGCTGTATATACTGAGGTTAAGTTACACATTCATGAACTCTATACACTAATTCGGTGACTCCTTAAATATTAGACTAAAGGGGGCTGAATACAAAGACATATCCCACTTATCAGATCAAAAATGAAAGTCATGTATCTTTTTCCTTCCACCACACAGTTATGCACAACATTGTGATGGTATATCACATAAAATCACGTAAAATCCTAATAGAATAAATAAGTTTGTGGTTGCAGCTTGCAAAATTCTAAGGTACTATAAATGATAAATGATAGTGTTACATGCACTTATTCAATTCAATTCAATTCAAAAACACTTTATTAATCCCAAAGGGAAATTAAATGTTGTTATAGCTCATATTATGAAGGTTTCCTCAAAGGGCCGTTGTAGATGCTGATGGCTGTGGGCAGGAAGGATCTCCTGTAGCGCTCCGTCTTACAGCAGATCTGAAGAAGCCTCTGACTGAAGACACTCTGTTGTTGTAGGACAGTCTCATGAAGAGGATGCTCAGGGTTCTCCATAATGTTCTTCATTTTATGAAGAATCCGTCTTTCCACAATGATCTCCAGAGGTTCCAGAGGAGTCCCCAGAACAGAGCAAGCCTTTTTTATCAGCTTGTTGAGCTTTTTTAAGTCCCTGGCTCTGATGCTGCTTCCCCAGCAGATGATGATAGAAGAGATCACACTTTCCACAACAGACTTATAGAAGATATGCAGCATCTTGACAAGCTTTCCCCTTGAATTCCAGTCTGTTCTGTCACCTCTGATTTTCTTGTTTTAGTATGCCTTCCCTTCCACATGCAACTCCATTCATTCTCCCAGCCAGCAGCCCAGGTAGGCACAAGTAGTTTTCCCCTCAACATCAATAAGCAAAGTTTTGTCTTCAAAAACCACTTTAATTAGTCAAGCTGGGATATTCCAACCCAATAAATAAATAAATAATGCAAACAGAAAAAATGGTTTTATGAAATGATGGGTGTTCCTTTCTTGTTTTCTTCACACAAGCAATGTGACAGCAATTTGTCAATTCAAATTTTTACCAATAATCTACATCTAATTATCACATTAAACTGAAGTTACTGCAATTGAAGAGAATGGTTTATATTGTTTTAAATAATCTTCTGGGTGCATTGTTTATATTGATAATCATTATTAATAAACAGAAGGACCTGCAAACAGCAAGATTAACTCTTGTAAAATTCTCTCCTTCTTTGCTTGCACTTAGACACACACACATTCAGCGATAGGAAATGCTGTCCAGTGACGTGAGAAAGCCAAGAGGTGGTCTCAATGTGGGGCAAAGGGTCATTAATAAAGCACGATTCAAAGCATCATCTTCACCCTGACTGAAAGATACAAATCACACAAAGAGCAGTACAGAGTGTGGGATTTTAACCTTTCCTTGGCCTTCTGTTTTCAGGCATAAATCCTGCACTCAACACACAATGAGTGAGACCTGAGCTACACTGAAAAGCAGAAATGTGCAATGAAAGTGTCAGGCATGACACAGAACTGAGTCAGACATGATTCATAAATCTTATGAGTTCAGACTATGAATGAAACTAACAACATCAGTCGTCCTTAGTCTCCCTTCTGCAAAAGAAAACGATCTTATTTCATCAGTGCAAAGATTCAACCAAATCAAGCATGACTAAAAGTATTCCATCTATTACTGTCATCTGAAAATCTATAACTACAAAAAGTACAGTAGCTGTCCTAGGATGACTAAAGGATTACAAAACACATGTAAAAAGAAAAATGCAATTTATAAAAAAATTCATAAAACTAAAAACTAAAGAAGCCAAAACTAAATATAAGAGATACAGGAACAAATTAACAAATATTTTAAGAATATGTAAATAATTACTTTTATAAGGAAATAATAGCCAAAAATAAACATAATATGTAACAAATATGAAATATCCTAAATAATTATATAAAACAATGTCACAAATAAATTAGAATACCCAAATTACTTTAGTGATGAACTGAAAATTATAACATGAAATAGTTGAAAGATTTAATAAATTATTTGTAAATCTTGGATCACATTTGTCTGAAAACCTCCCTGAAACATCAAACACTGCACAAGAGTGTGATAAATTAGTAGAAAGAAATCCAAACTCAATCTGTCTTAGGGCAGTAAAAGGAAAATAAATAACTGATACTGCTAAAAATGTAAGTATAAAGGATCCACTGTTTTACATGACATTGATATGTCCTTGGTAAAAAAAAAATATATTTTGTGGAGATTTTGAAAATGCTACAATATATTAATAACCTATCATTTCAAACTGATTCATTTTCTAATTAAAGAAAAATATCAAAAGTAATTCCAATATTAAAAAAATGGAGATAAACATCAGTTTTCCAACTATAGACCTGTATCTCTGTTACCACAAGTCTCACAAGTTTCAGAAAAACTCTTTAATAGCAAACTGGAAACATTATTAGAAAAACACTGGAAGCCAATATGGTTTCAGATCAAAATGATCAACCAAACCAGACATATTGCCACATTGCTGTTAATAATAGCAAAATTGATGTCGATATGTCTGTTGATATTAAAAAAGCTTTTGACACTATAAATCATGATTTACTGTTAAAAAGCTATAGGATCACGGAGCTTGTGCTTTTTGTGATTTATAATTGACGTAAATAACAAAAGCAAAAAATCTAAAGTTATGACATTTTTATTATTTGCTGATGACATGAACATTTTCTGTGTTGGACATACCCTTGAGCAGTCGTTAAACTATGTCACTGAAAAAAAATGCAAAAGCTAAAAATATGATTTGATTGTAAAAACTGACTTTAAATGTGAGCAAATCCATAGTAAAGTTGTTTGGGAACTGTAAATCGGACAAGGAACTGAAAATAAAGATGAATGAAGTGAATGTTGAAATAGTGCATGCAGTCAAATTTCCTGATGTTATTGTTGATGATACACTGAACTGTAAACCTTACATCAGATATGTCCAAAATCAAATATCCAAGAGTATTTCTGTATTTTACAAAGCCAAAGACATTATAGATAACAAACAGAGAACTGCAAAACAGTATGGCACTCATTAATCATGCTTCAAGAAAGAGCATTAAGAGTAAAACTGGATCAAGCAAAATTATTAAAATGTACTGACATAGTTAATCTACAAACAGCTCTAATTATGTGTAAAGCTAAAAATGACAATCTGCAAGAAAATATTAAAACATCATCCAGAGAAAGAAATTAGTTTATCAGTTAAGAGGTCAATGTTAAACACACATGATAAGAACAAGACAAACTTTTTGCATTTCTGTCTTTGTGGCTTTGGAATGGTCTTAATGTCAGAATTAGGATTATTCAATAGGTATGGGCACACAAACAAGGAATCTGACTTTGGTTCCACTTGCTCTCCATGAAGACATTTGAAAAGAAAATATATAACACTTTTATAATAGTTGTTTTGGATTATAATTTTGTGTGAAATTAGACATGTCTTTCTTGATTAATAAAAAGTGATAAATATAATGTTGCAGGAAATGGGGTGGCTTAATATAAGCTGATACTTCGGCAAACTTCTTTGATTGTGTAGATATTGTAGAATAGTAAATATTGCTGTTACTGTCTGCTGTTACGTTCAATAACATTTGACTGAATGAAAACCTTCACCTTGATGAAGGGACCAAGAGGAAACCACAAATGTTGCCCGAAAGAAATAACTTAATACTTGCCAACTGGATCTCTTTGAATGTCATTTTAACAAGACGGCTTGGTATTCAAAATCATGGCATTACTTAGACGTAAATGGACCAAATTCAATACTTGTGTCATAAAATAGGAATTCAGTGTTGGGAATTTAGCAAACCAGAGCTAAAACAGGATAAAATGTTTTGACACCCAGGGCACAGCGCTGGTGCAGGGGTAAAGCACGCATCACGGGTTTGAGTCCCAGTCTGTTGACCTTTGCTGCATTTCTTCGCCTCCTCATTTGCAATTTTTTCAGCTTTAATTTGAGCCATAAAGCATTCCGTTAAAGCAACACTCAAGTGGTTTACAGGGAAACATTTACATGTGTTACAATGGCCTAGTCAAAGTCCAGACCCCGATCCAGTTTCCAATTTCTGGTTAGAGTTAAAGATTGCTGTTCACAAGCAAAAACCAACCAACATGAAGGAGCTAGAGCAGTTTTCCTTAAGGAATGAGTAAATATCACAGTAGCAAGATGTGGCTAGCTCATAGAGACATATCCAAAGTGACGTGCAGCTTTATTTGCCACAAAAGGTGGCATTACAAAGTATTGACTTTAGGATGTTGAACAGTTACATACTGTTAATGAGTACAAATATGCCAGAATGGTTTTAGATAACAGACTGCAGTGGGACAAATAAGCAGTACTTAAAAGGGCACAGTAAAGGTTTTATTTTCTGAAAAAGCTTGATTTGATGTTAACTCTAAAATACTGACAACGTTTTATAGAACTTTTGTTTTAACTAGTTCTATGACATTCTGGTTTGATGGCATAACTGAAGAAAAATGGTGAGCACTGCCAGTAAGTTGCTGAGCAATAGTCTGGATAACTTGGAACACATTTATAAAAAGAGATCTTTTAACAAGGTCAAAAGATTTTTGCTGATCAGATGCATCCACTTATTACTGCTTTTAAACTGTTATCCTCAGGTAGAAGTACTGCTACTCAGTCCTTTAGAAAAAAAAGAAACAGTCCTTCGTACAGAAAGCAATTAATTTTTTTAAACACATGTTGAAGCAATAGGTTTTGAAAAATAATGTATTTCATGGTCAGCAGGTCTATAACTTTTATGTTTCTTTTATGAGAACATTATGCATTTATTGTATTTTTAGAAATTGGATAAAACTGGTGCATAATTAAGTAGTATGCATAGAAGCCATGTGCTGCAGAGGATGTTGTTGGTAATTTTGTCTTTACATGGTGTGCTATTGAGTGTGTTTTGATGGAGATTGTGCCTCTACTTATTTTGTTTGTTTGTTTTCCTATAAGTTGATGTAAATGCCTATTCTCATGCGTTCACTCACTGAGCAAAATTTCACTATTGTCCCAATTGGGACAATAAACCATTTCTATTCTGATTCTATTCTGTTATTTTGTCCTATTTGTTATTTGTTTCGCAATAAAACAAATGATACATCTTCAAGGTTGTAGACATTTTCTCTTAATGAAATCCCTCATGAGGACCAAAATATCGAGGCACGTGACGTCGCCCAGTACGGCGGAGCCGGGGTCCCACCCTGGAGCCAGGCCTGGGGTCGGGACTCGTCGGAGAGTGCCTGGTGGCCGGGTTGCTCCTCGCGGGATCCGGCCGGGCCAAGCCCGAACGAGAGATGCAAGGCCATCCCCCAGTGGGCCCACCACCTGTAGGGGGAACCGTGAGGGACCGGTGCAAAGAGGATTGGGTGGCGGACGAAGGTGGAGACCTCAGCGGCCCGATCCCCGGATGCTTAGGCTGGCTCTAGGGACGTGGAATGTCACCTCGCTGGGGGGGAAGGAGCCTGAGCTTGTGCGGAAGGTCGAGAGATATCGACTAGAAATAGTCGGGCTCGCCTCCACGCATAACGTGGGCTCTGGAACCCATCTCCTTGAGAGGGGTTGGACTCTCTTCTACTCTGGAGTGGCCCACGGGGAGAGGTGGCGGGCTGGTGTGGGTTTGCTTGTTGCCCCCCAGCTCAGCCGTCTCGTGTTGGGGTTTACCCCAGTGGATGAGAGGGTCGTATCCCTGCGCCTTCGGGTTGGGGAGAGGTCTCTGACTATCATTTCAGCCTACGGGCCGAGTGGTAGTGCGGAGTACCCGGCCTTCTTGGCGTCCCTGTCGGGGGTGCTGGATAGTGCCCCTCCCGGGGACTCCATTATTCTGCTGGGAGACTTCAACGCCCACGTGGGGAACGACAGTGACACCTGGAGAGGCGTGATCGGGAGGAATTGTCTCCCCGATCTGAATCCGAGTGGTGTTTTGTTATTGGACTTCTGTGCTAGTCACGGATTGTCCATAACGTACACCATGTTCAAACATAAGGGTGTCCATCAGTGCACTTGGCACCAGGACACCCTAGGCAGGAGGTCGATGATCGACTTTGTTGTCGTATCATCAGACCTTCGGCCGCATGTTTTGGACACTCGGGTGAAGAGAGGGGCTGAGCTGTCCACTGATCACCACCTGGTGGTAAGTTAGATCCGCTGGAGGAGGAGAAAGCTGGACAGACTTGGCAGGCCAAAGCGCATAGTGAGGGTCTGCTGGGAACGCCTGGCGGAGCCCTCGGCCATAGATGTATTCAACTCCCACCTCCGGGAGAGCTTCGACCAGATCTCGGGGGATGTTGGAGACATAGAGTCCGAGTGGACCATGTTCTCTGCATCTATTGTCGATGCTGCTGCCCGTAGCTGCGGCCGTAAGGTCTGCGGTGCCTGTCGCGGCAGCAATCCCAGAACCCGGTGGTGGACACCGGCAGTAAGGGATGCTGTCAAGCTGAAGAAGGAGTCCTATCAGCTGTGGTAGGCTTGTGGGACTCCTGAGGTGGCTGAGGCCAAGCGTGCTGCGGCCCGGGCTGTGGCAGAGGCAAAAACACGGGCCTGGGAGGAGTTCGGTGAGGCCATGGAGAAGGACTACCGCTTGGCCTCGAAGCGATTCTGGCAAACCGTCCGGCGCCTCAGGAGGGGGAAGCAGTGCTTTGCCAACACTGTTTATAGTGGGGGTGGGAGACTGCTGACTTCGACTGAGGTCATTATTGGGCGGTGGAAGGAGTACTTCGAGGATCTCCTCAATCCTGCCATCACGCATTCCGTGGTGGAAACAGAGGCTGGGGACTCGGGGTTGGACTCTTTCATCACCCGGGCTGAAGTCACCGAGGTGGTTAAAAATCTCCGCGGTGGCAAGGCTTCGGGGGTGGATGAGATCCGCCGTGAGTACCTCAAGCCTCTGGATGTTGTAGGGCTGTCATGGTTGACACACCTCTTCAACATTGCGTGGCGGTCGGGGACAGTGCCTCTGAACAGGCAGACTGGGGTGGTGGTCCCCCTTCCTAAGAAGGGTGACCGGAGGGTGTGTTCCAACTACAGGGGGATCACACTCCTCAGCCTCCCTGGTAAGGCCTACGCCAGGGTATTGGAGAGGAGAGTCCGACCGATAGTCGAACCTCGGCTTCAGGAGGAGCAGTGTGGTTTTCGTCCCGGCCATGGAACACTGGACCAGCTCTATACCCTCTACAGGGTGCTCGAGGGTTCATGGGAGTTTGCCCAACCGGTTCACATGTGTTTTGTGGACCTGGAGAAGGCATTCGACTGTGTCCTCGTGATGCCCTGTGGGGGGTGCTCCAGGACTATGGAATTGGGGGCCCTTTACTAGGGGCCATCCGGTCCCTGTACGAGCGGAGCAGGAGTTTGGTCCACATTGCCGGCACTAAGTCGGACCTGTTCCCGGTGCATGTTGGACTCCGGCAGGGCTGCCCTTTGTCACTGGTCCTGTTCATAACTTTTATGGACAGGATTTCTAGATGCAGCCAAGGGCCGGAGGGGGTCTGGTTTGGGGACCAGTGGATTTTATCTCTTCTTTTTGCGGATGACGTGGTCCTGCTGGCCCCCTCTAGCCAAGACCTACAGCATGCGCTGTGGCGGTTCGCAGCCGAGTGTGAAGCGGCTGGGATGAAGATCAGCTCCTCCAAGTCCGAGGCCATGGTACTCAACCGGAAAAGGGTGGCTTGTCCTCTTCAGGTTGGAGGGGAGTTCCTGCCTCAAGTGGAGGAGTTTAAGTATCTCGGGGTCTTGTTCACGAGTGAGGGAAGAATGGAGCGGGAGATCGACAGACGGATCGGTGCGGCTGCCACAGTAATGGGGGCGCTGTGCCGGTCCATTGTGGTGAAGAGAGAGCTGAGCCGAAAAGCGAAGCTCTCGATTTACCGGTCGGTCTACGTTCCTACCCTCACCTACGGCCATGAACTTTGGGTCATGACCGAAAGAACGAGATCCCGGATACAAGTGGCTGAAATGAGCTTCCTCCGTAGGGTGGCCGGGCACTCCCTTAGAGATAGGGTGAGGAGCTCGGCCATCCGGGAGGGGCTCGGAGTAGAGCCGCTGCTCCTCCACATTGAGAGGAGCCAGTTGAGGTGGCTCGGGCATCTATACCGGATGCCTCCTGGACGCCTTCCTCGGGAGGTGTTCCAGGCTCGTCCCACCAGGAGGAGGCCCAGGGGATGGCCCAGGACACGCTGGAGGGACTATGTCTCTCGGCTGGCCTGGGAACGCTTTGGGCAGTCTGCAGTATAAACACACCAGCTTCTCCTAGACATCCCAACATTATTGATTTGTACAATAAATCTTACCTTAACCTTACTTGACTGCCCACATGTGCTTGGGGATGTTTCTACTGCTTTACAAGCATGTATAATGGGAAAAAAGCACTTTGAGTTGTACCTGCAGTAAAAAGGGGATGTACAAAAACTTTTATCTACATGAAATCAGCCAATTCAAATTCACTACAGCAACTACTTCCTGACATCTAAAGAGGTGCAGCATTTAAAATCAAGAAGACATTAATAACAAACATAAGTACACAGAGTTTTAGCATGAAATGAGCACTTCATATTATCATTACAGGGAGGTTGTATTTGCATCCATTATGCAAAATGTTGCCTTGCACAAACAGAAGTAATTGTAAGCAGGCTGATAACTGTGACTAAACTGCAGTTTTTAGACTAGGAACACCACAGGCAATTCCAGGTGCTGATTGCATAATAATGTCAATTACATGCAGACTGACTCTAAACTCAATGGACGGTGGTGTCATTTCCTATACTTCTATCCGGATTGTTAATACATTTGTGTACCTGCGTTCACAAATGTGAATTAAGGAATTAAGGCCAGAAGATCTAAAGGACTGCAAACAGCAATTGCCCGAGTTAGGATCAGTGTTCATAACTCAGGGGAAAAAAAAAAAAAAGACTGGGAAGAAATTTTATCCATATGAACGTTTTAAGGCAAAAATCACTGCTGACCAAAACAAACATTAAGGACCATTTCCCATTTACAATAAAGGATGTAGATGATCGCTATTACTTTTGATAAAATATTCCATTGGCTCACCAGACAAAAGTGGAACCTTTCTGAAGCTGTGTTTTCCATTATGTCTGGCATAAAACTCACACAGAATTTCAGAAAAGAAACATCAATCAAACATGTCTACTGACAGTCAAAAATGGTGGTGGATGGGTGACGGTCTGGGCCTGTTTTGCTGCTTGAAGACCTGAAAGTCTTGCAGTAATTAATAGGATCAGGAATTCCACTCTCTACCATGAACATCTTGATGAAGAATATTTCAACATCAGTTTGTGACTCTTAAGATTAAATGCTTTGGGTTATGAGTCAGGACAACACATCCAAAGCATACAACCAAGTACTGTATGGCTAAAACAAAACTGAAGGTTTAGGAGTGGCCTAATCCAAGTCTGGACTTAAATCCAATTGAAATGCTGTTGCATGAACTTAAACAGGCTGTTCATGCTGAAAAGAAACTCTTCAATGAGGCTGAATGAACACAATTATTTGCATTTGTGGCAGAACAGAACGAGATTCCACCACAGCTATTTAAAAGACTGGCAGTTAGTACAAACACTTTTTGTTGCCGTCAAGGGTGGCACGACCAGATATTAGGCTTAGGGAGAACTTACTGTTTCACACATGGGCAGGCTAGACTAGATTGCTTTTAAATAAATAAAGTCATCATTTTAAAACTATCTTCTCTGGCAATCTGTGTCTATTATTAAAAATTGTTTGAAGACCTGAAACATTTAGGTTGGTCTGTACAGCAAAAATAGAAGAAATCTGAAAAGCAGCAAATCATAAGCAAATGTTACAGCATTTTTTAACCTCTAAAAAGGGCTTTAACTGCAAGTTAAAGGTAAATTGTTCTCTTATTAAACATTTAAAGCCAGGCATACATTTTTTATGAAGCTGTATTGTGTAAGCTTTTTCCATTTCCCTTCATACCAACCAAAGAAAAAGGCAATGCTTAAAAAAAAAAAGAAATCTGCATAACGCTAGAACTAAAACTTCCAACTATAATAAGAATAATCTTTTAAGCTAATTTTAGGAAGACAAGCTCTTTCCAAAGAAAGCTCTCCCTCTAAGGTACAGTTAGAGTTTATGAAGATCACTAATCATTGGCATTGAGTCATTTAAGCAAGTTTTAGGAACAAATAAGTGACTTACATCAAACACTTTTCATCTGTCTACATAAAATTTTAACCTTGTGTTCTAGAATCTTATGTTAATGCACTAGTAAAGTAAAAATATAAATGGTTCCTTGAGGGTACGGGAAAACTGATGAGGACTGGAGTGTGTGTGCCCATGTGAAAGACCAAAATAGAGAATTTCGCAAAGATGTTGACAAAACAAAATAACTGCAGGCGTTTGTAGCAGAGCAGCAAGTGACCTGGAAAGTTAATTTTCACATTTGCTAAACTTAAGGCTTAATCATACCTTAGTGAGGTTTGAAAGAGTTTGTTGTTTACTTAGATTGTTAAATTCATATTTTATGTAATTCTCAGAAGGCTGGTTTGGCTACTTTTTGTAATGAGTGGTCCTTAGGTATGGGTAGGTGATCATTTACATGACATGACATAGGGGCAAAGCAGGCTAGCACTAAACACCCTGATTGAGTCTCTTCCTAAACAATGCCATGCTCATTTCTGACCTGTCAAGACTTCCATGAATCAGACAGCCCCCAATGGTTTTACTTTGCAAAATAACAAAGTATTTTCCCAAATGCTCTGCTAGTTTTATATAAGATGTAGGAGGATGCACATCTTCTAAACAGTTCCACTTCCGTCTAATCAGTCCAAATAATTTTTTTGTAAAATATCTTTGGACATGTTCTTGCCAAATGTGAGGCAGGCCTTTGTGTTCTTTTTAATCATCTGTAGTTTTGGCTTTGAACTCTCCCATGGAGGCCATTTTTGCCCAGTCTATTTCACGGACCTTAACTGAAGCAAGTGAGAGCCAGAGTATCTGAGATGTTGTTCCAGGTTATTTGGTAACCTCCTGGATGAGTTGTCAGTGTGCTCTTGGAGTAAATATGGTAGGACAGCCACTCCTGGGAAGGTTCCCCACTGTTTCATGTTTGCTCTATTTATGAATGACTCTCAATGCTGGAGTCCCAAAGCCTTAGAAAAGGCTTTAAAGACGAATAAATGCCAATGACTTTGCTTTTCATATGCTCTCGATTTCTTTAAATCAGAGCATGATGTATATATTTCTGATATGTTTAACCTACTTCAAGTTGTCAGACAGGTTCTATTAAAGTGACCGCATGATTCTACAGACCTTGCAGGGATTAGGCCTGGGTTTGAGGTAAAACTGAACCAATTACATTTTCACTTAGGGTCAGGATGGATAGCTTAAATGGAATTATCATTTTGAAGCAGATGCTTGCATTTACTATGTTATAACTGTCTGGCATCAAAATTTGTTCGTTGATCGAAAAGATTTAAGTGACCACAAAGCAGAAATATAAGAAATCCTTATGGAGGCGAGTGAGTTTTTACTGCATTGGTCACCTAATAAGTCTCTGTATGGCCAAACAAGTAAGCAAGAGATGCCAGTAAGTCCAGGAACTGTCAGTATACACTAGTATACACTAAAATGTTACAACACAACGTATCTTTTTAAACAATATCTGGACTTACTATACCCAAAGACTAACTGGGATGGTCAGTTTATGGAGACCAGATTGCTGTTTATAAGCATTACAACTTGACTTAGCATTGCAAGACTAAACTCACAATAAAACGGATGGAAAAGGGATCTTTCTTTATGTAAATTTAGTATTTCTTATTTGGGCTTTTGGGAAAATGAAATGCGCATCCTTTGTTTTCTTTGCTACTTTTTAATTATCTGCTGTTGCAGGAAATGGTGCGTTGAGAACAAATGAGAAAAGCAAATCAATGAGCAAGAAAACATCACAGCACTCTGCAAAGCAGAAGGGAACGGCAAAGGGTTTTAATGCTATTCTTTTATAGCTCTTCCAAAATGAGGCACTTCTTCAAATCACCTGAGAAATTGGATCTGTACTAATATTGGTAAAAGGGAATTGAATACAGCATAAAAATCTATAATAGTTACGGTCTTAGTGATGTGGATGGCTTTTTTTTAATCAAAATTATAACTCCTAACTTCATCTCAAACTCTCATAGCCCTAAGTAAAATCCAGTGCAACCTTCAGATATGATCCCAGTATAAATTTGGATGTTATGTGAAGGCATCAGAGGTTTGTTAGAGAACATTAATGAAAAAAACAGCATCATGAAGACCAGGGAAGGCAGCAGACAGGTGAGCGAGAATATTAAGGAAAAGTTTAAAGCAGGGCAAGGTTCTTAGGATCTAACAAGAGTTCTGCTTAATCTGAAAATGTAAAGTGTGGCACAACTGCAAACCTACCAAGACATAGTCATCCATCTAAACTGACAGTGCAGTTAAGAAAAAAACTGCGGAGGGGTCGTAGGGATCCACAACTCATTTGGGTGAATCTGGTGACTTGACAGTTGTTAGCCATGTGTACTCCAAAATCTGGCCTGTAAGCAGTTGTAGAAAGAAAGTAACTGTTGATAAAAAAGCCAAAAAAGGCATAAAAAAGATGTCTTATTGCAGTTTTCCACAAGCCATTTAGGAAACATGATAACTATTTGGAACAAGAGCCTCTGGTCCGAAGGAACCAGACTTGAACCTTTTGGCCAACATGCAAATCACTATAAATGGTGGTAAACTGACAGGGCACATCACCCTGAACATATCATTCACCCGCTAAAACATGGTGGCAGACTCATGCTGTGAGGATACATTCTTCTGTAGAGACAAGGAAGCTGGTCCAAGCTGTTGCGAAGATGGAGGGAGCTCAATACAGGGAAGTCCTGGAAGAAAATCTGCAGACTAGGGTTGAGGTTTTTCACAAATGCACCCCATCCAATTCTACAGGTCCTTCTCAAAATATTAGCATATTGTGATAAAGTTCACTATTTTCCATAATGTCATGATGAAAATTTAACATTCATATATTTTAGATTCATTGCACACTAACTGAAATATTTCAGGTCTTTTATTGTCTTAATACGGATGATTTTGGCATACAGCTCATGAAAACCCAAAATTCCTATCTCACAAAATAAGCATATTTCATCCGACCAATAAAAGAAAAGTGTTTTTAATACAAAAAACGTCAACCTTCAAATAATCATGTACAGTTATGCACTCAATACTTGGTCGGGAATCCTTTTGCAGAAATGACTGCTTCAATGCGGCGTGGCATGGAGGCAATCAGCCTGTGGCACTGCTGAGGTCTTATGGAGGCCCAGGATGCTTCGATAGCGGCCTTTAGCTCATCCAGAGTGTTGGGTCTTGAGTCTCTCAACGTTCTCTTCACAATATCCCACAGATTCTCTATGGGGTTCAGGTCAGGAGAGTTGGCAGGCCAATTGAGCCCAGTGATACCATGGTCAGTAAACCATTTACCAGTGGTTTTGGCACTGTGAGCAGGTGCCAGGTCGTGCTGAACAATGATATCTTCATCTCCATAAAGCTTTTCAGCAGATGGAAGCATGAAGTGCTCCAAAATATCCTGATAGCTAGCTACATTGACCCTGCCCTTGATAAAACACAGTGGACCAACACCAGCAGCTGACACGGCACCCCAGACCATTACTGACTGTGGGTACTTGACACTGGACTTCTGGCATTTCCTTCTCCCCAGTCTTCCTCCAGACTCTGGCACCTTGATTTCCGAATGACATGCAGAATTTGCTTTCATCCGAAAAAAGTACTTTGGACCACTGAGCAACAGTCCAGTGCTGCTTCTCTGTAGCCCAGGTCAGGCGCTTCTGCCGCTGTTTCTGGTTCAAAAGTGGCTTGACCTGGGGAATGCGGCACCTGTAGCCCATTTCCTGCACACGCCTGTGCACGGTGGCTCTGGGTGTTTCTACTCCAGACTCAGTCCACTGCTTCCGCAGGTCCCCCAAAGTCTGGAATCGGCCTTCTCCACAATCTTCCTCATGGTCCGGTCACCTCTTCTCGTTGTGCAGCGTTTTCTGCCACACTTTTTCCTTCCCACAGACTTCCCACTGAGGTGCCTTGATACAGCACTCTGGGAACAGCCTATTCGTTCAGAAATTTGTTTCTGTGTCTTACCCTCTTGCTTGAGGGTGTCAATAGTGACCTTCTGGACAGCAGTCAGGTCGGCAGTCTTACCCATGATTGGGGTTTTGAGTGATGAACCAGGCTGGGAGTTTTAAAGGCCTCAGGAATCTTTTGCAGGTGTTTAGAGTTAACTCGTTGATTCAAATGATTAGGTTCATAGCTCGTTTAGAGACCCTTTTAATGATATGCTAATTTTGTGAGATAGGAATTTTGGGTTTTCATGAGCTGTATGCCAAAATCATCCGTATTAAGACAATAAAAGACCTGAAATATTTCAGTTAGTGTGCAATGAATCTAAAATATATGAATGTTAAATTTTCATCATTACATTATGGAAAATAATGAACTTTATCACAATATGCTAATATTTTGAGAAGGACCTGTACTGTGTTTTAGCTGTTTTGCAAAGAAAATCAGGCAGAATGTCAGTACCTGGATGTGAAAAGCTGATAGAAACATAACCCTGAAGACTTTTAAAAGTTTAAATATGCAAGATGACTGAAAAGGTTGCTAAAGCTAACCACAGGGATCATGTTGAGTCATTACCTCTGAGATTGCTTCAGTGTGACAGACAACAGATTGATTTTTAAATGTTCTTCTTTGAGGCATACACATATTTTTCTCTCAGGCCTGCAGTGCACACAGCAGCCATCCCTCTTTAGATACAAAAACAACAATCAGTTGCAATCAATGTTGCTGTAGGACATGTAGCCCGTGCAGGACATCTTTTAAAGTTAAAGTGATTTCATATGCTATAAAATGCATCAGATAAACATGCGGTACACCGGTTTCCTCCAACCACTGACAAGATAGCATATCAGTGTTTCACCAGCATCATTCACTAAACATACGCTCAGAGAAAGATGCTCCACAAACCAGGCCGACACCTCAGATAAGGAACGCATCACTTATTCACAGGGTATCATAAACACAAAAGAGGGGAGATCACAAACAAATTGGAAGGAGCGCGCTGAGACGACGCACACTCATTAAACGGTTGTCGTGATACACTGTGCAGAAGCAGGGCTGATGATATATTGAGGGACAACAGAGAGCAATGATATTCAGACATGCAATTATACGGGTCTGACATCAAAAAGGCAGGTGTAGGAGCGAGTCAAAGAGCAAGAGCCAGACAGGGCCTTGTAGAGTGGAGCAGTGTAAACAGATGAAAGCCTCTGTGACTAATTTAAAAAAATAAATTATAAAAATGTGGCCTACAGTACAGAAGAACTAACTAACACGGTAATAAATGAGCAGAGAAAAGACATGGGGCTCCCAAAGTGTTTCCGTTTGGCTGTATTTCTCCCTGACTGTGTGTCACTACCTTGGCTGCGTTTCAAAAAAGCCCAAACACAAGGCGATTAATTGGAATATTAGTGGTAGCAGATTAGTGACAGGAGCACCCAGTTGTTTACAGATGCTGCAATTCTTCTTGCTTAGAAACTGTCCACAGAAAGTAATTTGACTAATGGGGTTGGGCAAATGACATCATGCCTGAATTAGCATAATACATTTTTTGTAACAAATAATTATAAAAGGTAAAAGCTGTTGTATTTTGCTATTGATCATATGGATATTTTTAAAACAAACTAGAAACTCAACCTTATACACCTGCAGTGCCTTTCAAAAGTTTTCATACCCCATTAACCTTTGCACATTTTATCACATTACACAAGGCCATTAAGAACTATCGTCAGCATAAAGAGGAACAAGAAGTGATCGCGTGTGTCTGGGATTACACGAGGGGACAGAAGGATTTGAGGAAGCCTATATCCACAGGAGATTTGTGTTTACTTCTGCAAAATATTTGGAAAACCTACCAGCTTAATTCTGTTATGTCTCCTTCCATTCAGTCACTTCATTTTCTTAACTGATGAAAATAAACTATTCATACTTCCACTCTTCAAGGCATTCTTAGTTTACAGCATTTAGCATACCTGTCTTGAAAGCTGGAGCAAAACATGAATGTTTCCTATAATTCATTTAAAAGTTTTGTGTTGGGGCACGGCACTGATGGTGTAGGGGTTAAGCGCGCGACCATATACGGAGGCTACAGTCCTCGAAGCGGCCGTCCCGGGTTCGAGTCCCGGATCCGGTGACATTTGCTGAATGTCTCCCCCTCTCTCTACCCCTCTTTCCTGTCTGCCTACTGTCAAAAAAAATAAATAAAGGGCACTAGTGCCAAAAAAATATCTTTAAAAGTTTGGTGTTGTTCTTTTTTCATTTCACTGTAATAACCCTACAAATGAGTTGTAAGGACAACTAATAAAAAAACTATAAATGGCTGCTGTAATGTCACCCTAACACTTGCAAGTGTTCCATATTAACTGCATATACTATAGCAGCTATTGGCCTATTTATGTGGCCATCACTAGTAATTGATCATCAAAATAATTTTCATGAAATAAATAAAACATTAATCAAGCATTACTGAACTATTTAATATAATTTCTATTATTGACAACTTAAACAGAAACACTATTTCAATGTTTGTCCACAAACATTAAATCCATAAAATCAAACCGTTTCCTAAGTATCATAGGGAGACATCTAATTTCAATATAGGTCTATTTAACAATAGAGAAGAATAAAATAACAAAGAAATGGTTTTGGAAGGTACTGGGACATCGGATGAACAAGCCAAAACTTCAGGATTGGAAAAGTGATAAGGAGTACCACTTGGGTCAGAAAAAGCTATTTAAACTCTTCTACCCAGCTCAGTGGTACGGCCACCCTAACCCCTATCTGGCTGAAGGGATAGGTGCTTCAGCTCCCATAGCGAATACGTCCACACTAAGTCACTCGAAGGGAAGCTGGCCTAAAATCTCCAAGTATTGGCTTTTGAGATGTCCAGAGACTCCCTCACTTTGGATTAGGAGCCAAGTCCAGTTCCGAAGAATGTCAGTCTAGGCTGATCATAGGCAGACTTTTAGGCAATGAGGGAGTTGCAACATATTATCCAGCCAATGAGATAAAGGGTCTCTTACACTAGCCAATCACAAAAGATCTCTGTGATATTGAAAATCCCCTCTGCACCAAACCTTGCACAATGCAAGTGCCATTCCCTTTACAACTGCCAAACCCAAACTCAGACAGAGAGGCATTATTTATCACAACAGAGAACATGTCTCCGCTGCTCGAGTGTTTATTGGTTCAGAGCTCAGCTTCAGCGTCTCACGTGCTTTATACCACTGCATCCGACACTTTATGTTACCCTTGGTGATCTAAGGCTTGTTTATGGTTAGGTTTAAGCATTTGGATGACACTTTTACCCAAAGTTACTTACAAATGAGGATGTAACACTGCAGTTAATATCAAAATCAACAATAAGCTTTTTGACTATGATTAACCTTGGAAACCAATGAAGCTCTCTACGTATTATTCTTAATCTAATCTAAAGGCCAGATGAAAATTGGATGTCTGTAGATACAGATTCTGCAGGAAGTTGCTGACATCCACTGACCTTTCCATGCGCATGCGACCTACCAATTTGTGGTTGAGTTACTGTCATTCCTAATCATTTCCTATATTTTAGAAGACTGCTTGTAATAGACTATGAAATATTTAGTAGTGAGGAAGTTTCATGACAGGACATAATGCACAGGTGGCATTCTAATACAGTACCATGCTGGAATTCACTGAGCTCCTAATGGCGTCCAGTCTTTCCTAAATGTTTGTAGAAGCAGTCTGCATGTATAGGTGCTGGATTTTATACACCCACAGCCACCAAAGTGACAAATACCTGAATTAAATTATTTAGATGGCTGAGCAAATATTTCTGGCAATATGTATATAAGTCACTAAACGGAAGCAGGTAGAAGATAAAAAGAGCAGGTGAAAATATACCACCTCGTTAGACCCCTTTACATACCCAATAATGGTGCAACTACAGTATTTCTACACATTATTAAATTTGCAAAGTCAAATGTGATTATCAATAATAGAAATTCTTAGCAGATATGAAGGAACATTACAGTTTAAAACCCAACCATTCATTAAGGATTATCTTTTGTGATAAAATGCATGAAAAATTATCAAATACAGGTTTATCTTCACCAACTGATTGCGTCTAATTCTCACACTGTAAAATGTTTATTTTTCAAAGACTTAGAAAAAAAAATACATTTATGGCAAAGGCCAGAATGTCACATTGTTGAGCAACTCGTAATGCAACAAAATAAGAAGAAACCTGAACTACACTTCACAAAAAAAAAAAACAGCAATAAAGTTGAGTTCTGTTGACATGTAAGGTTCTTAGTCCCCATTCCTTACAGTAAAAGTTAAATGTAGTTTTAAATACATTCAAATTTTTTGTGAAATTCTGTTGTGTTTTGTGAAATGTTTGTTTTGTCATCTTTAGTGGTTTTGTCTGAAATGTTAGTTGCATTTCTGTACCCAAGAGTCGCTGCAGAAAATTGTCCACAGAATTGATCAGTGAGAATGGACCAAACCAAAGCCAGAGGGAATGTTAAGGAACAATAAGTAAGGTTAGGGTTGGTTTACATGATGCTTCCATGATATGGTCCTAAAAAGAAACATACTGAGTTACATCTATGATGGTTTGTCCTGATGGTGGCAAAACATCAGGAGACAGCTAATAAATGCCAAGATTTAGTTTCTCAAGCTGATGGAAGTGGTTTCAAACTACCTGCTGTACATTAAGCTAAATGAGGCTCCAACATTATCACAAGGTTACTGCAACTGAAATAAAAAGACAAAACTGCTATGGGTTTTAGAGATAATCCAAGTTAAGTTAGCTTTCCAAAGCAACAAACAAACCTCATAAGGAAAGCAAGGGTAATGTTCAACAATTCTCTTCTTCAGCAGCCAGCAAATTTCACAGCTGAAGACTTCTATCCAAGGCATGTACTTGGAGGTGTCACTCGCCACCTCTGTAGTATTTAGTTTTTGTTTCCCTGTTTTTTTTTTTTTTGTTCTATCTTCAAAGGCTTGCAAAGGTAAAAAAAAAAAAAAGCAGTGATATGTTGTGTCTTATAAGGTTCCATTTCTGTCATTTACAAAAGTTCTGTCTAAAAATGTACTTTTAAATATTTTATCTACAGTAACTATGAAATCAACATAATGAAAAAATTAAAAACAGGTAACTAAATAAACAATATCGATAAAAGACTTTTTTAACTGTAGCATTTCAGTTCCTTCTATTCTGCCAATCCAAATAAAATGCCACATACATACAGGGGTTGGACAATGAAACTGAAACACCTGGTTTTAGACCACAATAATTTATTAGTATGGTGTAGCGCCTCCTTTTGCGGCCAATACAGTGTCAATTTGTCTTGGGAATGACATATACAAGTCCTGCACAGTGGTCAGAGGGATTTTAAGCCATTCTTCTTGCAGGATAGTGGCCAGGTCACTATGTGATACTGGTGGAGGAAAACGTTTCCTGACTCGCTCCTCCAAAACACCCCAAAGTGGCTCAATAATATTTAGATCTGGTGACTGTGCAGACCATTGGAGATGTTCAACTTCACTTTCATGTTCATCAAACCAATCTTTCACCAGTCTTGGTGTGTGTATTGGTGATTTGTCATCCTGATACATGGCACCGCCTTCAGGATACAATGTTTGGACCATTGGATGCACATGGTCCTCAAGAATGGTTCGGTAGTCCTTGGCAGTGACGCGCCCATTTAGCACAAGTATTGGGAATGCCATGATATGGCAGACCAAACCATCACTGATCCACGCCCATGCTTCACTCTGGGCATGCAACAGTCTGGGTGGTACGCTTCTTTGGGGCTTCTCCACACCGTAACTCTCCCGGATGTGGGGAAAACAGTACAGGTGGACTCATCAGAAAACAATGCATGTTTCAAATTGTCCACAGCCCAAGATTTGCACTCCTTGCACCATTGAAACCGACGTTTGGCATTGGCATGAGTGACCAAAGGTTTGGCTATAGCAGCCCAGCCGTGTATATTGACCCTGTGGAGCTCCTGACGGACAGTTCTGGTGGAAACAGGAGAGTTGAGGTGCACATTTAATTCTGCCGTGATTTGGGCAGCCGTAGTTTTACGTTTTTTGGATACAATCCGGGTTAGCACCCTTTTAGACAGCTTCCTCTTGCATCCACAGTTAATCCTGTTGGATGTGGTTCGTCCTTCTTGGTGGTATGCTGACATTACCCTAGATACCGTGGCTCTTGATACATCACAAAGACTTGCTGTCTTGGTCACAGATGCACCAGCAAGACGTGCACCAACAATTTGTCCTCTTTTGAACTCTGGTATGTCACCCATAATGTTGTGTGTATTTCAATATTTTGAGCAAAACTGTGCTCTTACCCTGCTAATTGAACCTTCACACTCTGCTCTTACTGGTGCAATGTGCAATCAGTGAAGACTGGCTACCAGGCTGGTCCAATTTAGCCATGAAACCTCCCACACTAAAATGACAGGTGTTTCAGTTTCATTGTCCAACCCCTGTATATTTTGAAGTGGACCGCTTTTGCTTTGTTTAATGCAGCTACTCGCCATGGCATTGTTTCAATAAGCTTCTACAATGTCACATTTATTTCCATTTAGAGATGCATTCAATTTTCATCAAGCTCTTGTAGAGATGATAAGAAAGTCGAACTGCTGTGCTAACTGTTTTTGAACATATCCCACTGAGGATCAATGGGTTTACGTTCTGGACTCTGCGGTGGCAAATCCACATGTGAACATGATGCCACATGCTTCTTATACAACTCTTGAACAACCTCAGCCCAATAAATTGTTGCATCCTGTTGTGGAATTTTCTTAACAAGTGGAGAGAAGTTGACTCACAAGAAGAGAAAATCCGGACTTTGTCTTTATAAGTTTTATTCAAAGGCATTCAGCATTTGAAGACCCTGACACTGAGGTTAGTCAGTGAAACAGAGCCCCGATCAACAGTTACACACAGTATTTATACCAAACATGACAGTGTTATCTCAACTTCAAAGAGTCTGTGTTTTATGGCCCAGACCCTCCTTGGGTTCAGAGGTGACAAAGTTATCTAAGAACAGACCTAACTGCTCTTTCAAAGGCATCACCCTAAATGATGGGTGTTAACCACTAAACTTCTGATAATGGCTTTTACAGCTTCCTCCTCTAACACAGATGTTCTGAGGAGTGAGGTAACCTAAAGGTCATACACTTTGGAACATTTAATAAAATAATTTCCATTACAATCCACATCTTTGCTTGTGCCTATGCCATCATTGAAGAAGAAATTCCCTGATTAAATGATCTCATCAGTCAGTATATTCAGGCAGTCAGCTGACTCCATTCTTTGGGCACATGACCTGAACAACTGCAGCAACCCCGGATTATAGCACTGTCCCAACGGGCATATACAGTAGGTACTAAGGGATGATGTGTGCATGACTTCATTTACTTCTTTTCATACCGTAATGTGACCATAACTCTAGAACAGGATAAATCTGAACTCTACAGACCGCATGGCCTTCTTACAATGCTCCAGAGTCCAACCTTTAAGTTCGCTGGCAAATTGGAGTGCTTTTTTTTTATTTGCCTCGTTGATCAGTGGTTTTTCTTAAAGCTACACAGAAGTTCAGCCTGAATCTTACTGTTCCTTTCACTAAATAACATAGCAGCGAAACATTTGAGATTTTCCGTCCGCATTTCTTACACAAAGACGGTGCTTCCTCAATATCCTTTCAGTTTTCATAAATGTGATAGATGAGAAGCTATGCACTGTTAGGATGGAATTACTCATTCTGTAACTATCTAGTGGGACGCTCTTATATATTTGCTTTGTTAATCCAGGCAGTGACTGTTCTTTTTTGGACAGGCAGTGTTTTTGTAGTTGAAAGTTTCCCAGTTCGAAGTTAAAACATTACCTGAATGCCTCCTAAATCAATATTCCAACTAGGGAAGTTGGCAGTCTGCGAGGAACCTCAAGCATAAAACCAATATGGCAGCTGAATATATAGATTGTAATAAAAGTTGCATGAAATGCAGAGAAATACATTAATACTGGCTTGTGTTGCTGAAACTGGACCATGGTTAAGTTCAGTGCAATGCCATTCCCAAAACTGATTTAAACAGTACACAGTTCTACACTTGCTGCAGTGATTCTTCTAGACAATAAATGTCACTGCTGAGAAAATAACACTGCTACAGAGATGAAGTGGTAGTAGAAGTTTGCATTAAGCACATTATTCATGAACAGCAAAGGCATCACACCAAGAGCAGTACTTTGTGAATCTTGTTAACAACCTCAGAAACAAGCTATCTAAAAACAAAGGTAGAAAACCAAAATGTTTTAAGCTTCAAGGAGAAGTTGACAATAGATTGCTAAAATGCTTTGGACCTACTGAACCTAAAGAAAAAACATAATTATATTTACCCGGAACATCTCAAACTATCTTAAGTAACACCTACTATTCAGTGTAACTGGAAAAGTTAAAGAAACTTTGGTAAAGACGAAAACAGCCTTGTTGTGTAATGATGAAAAGTTTTAAGCATCTTTTGAAAATCATGGACCCCACATCACTGAATGCTCTCTAGTCATTAGAGCACATTTTGAAAGCCTGAATCATGATGTTTAATGTGTGCATTAGTGCACATGACAAAGGTAATTTTCTCCTGTGTGAAGGCACCATTAAAGCTGCACCATTTACACAGGTCACATCCGCAGCCATTCAATCAAGCATGGCAAACCACATTCTGCCTGCAATACTTCTTGCATTTACGCCGTGTGATTGTAAAGAGATATTCCAATTACAAATAACACACAACATGAATGCATGATTTATTTATGCTTTCATGTTGTATGATTGTAAATATGTATTCTAATTACAAATAACAACCAGCATAACCAATTACCCTGCTCCCTGTTGCTTGACTGGTGGCTGACCCAAGCCAGAGTCCTGCAGCTCTTCACCTACCTCACTCTGTCTAATTTGTTTTAACATCTGTTTTGTCGTCGTTAGATTTGCTTGATTGGTTTAACTTTACAACCTCAAAATAAAAATGCACAGCATTGATTTTAGCATAAATGGTGCATAACCTCCCATTTCTGAATATGTAGGATGTACTCTAATGATTTCTAGTATTTCTCAAACACTCTCAAATTCCTTCAAAGATGGCCACTCACACTGAGCCTGGTCCTGCTGGAGGTTTCTTCCTGTTAAAAGGGAGTTTTTCCTCTCCACTGTTGCTACATGCATGCTCAGTATGAGGGATTGATGCAAAGTCAACGCCAGTGACTGTCCACTATCGCTACATGCTCATCCAGGAGGAGTGACTGCTATAAATCTCTGACTCGATGCAATCTGCTGGGTTTCCTTAGATTGAAAAACTTTTGATCCAATTTGAATAAATAACTGAATCTGACTGCACTGTTCAATGGTTAGGATAAATAAATAAACTGAAATAAATAAACTGAACTAGTATGTGACCGGTTAGAGATGATGGCCCATTTACTTGTGTATTTAGGAAAATTTTGTATGACTAAAATGTGGCCATTTTCTTCAGAGGTATAGCTTACACAACCAAGCTCAAGTGTTTTATTATATATGCTAAATGTGACACTGCAAGTCCAGTCATGTAGCTTCATTGAAAATTCAGGAGTAAATCCTATTTCACCCACCAAAATATAACTTAAGGTCTATTGGGACCTCCATTTTTCCCCAAAGTACTGCCATTTTCCACTCCTTGTGTCTACTGGGGATATACATTTGTATCAGGTGGATAAGTATTGGGATACATAATTATTAGCACCTTCAACGTAAAAAATTGTATGCTAAATAGGAGAAGCTGTTGCTGTTGGCTCACCTCTTCCTGGTGTTAACACTATTGGTATCTTATGTTGCTCCTTTCTGAGCCGTTGCCAGCTCTTTAATTGCCCTATGAAGCGATGTCCTGGTCACAGCGAGTGCTCTAAGCAGTTGGCAAGTGTCCCCTGACCTAACAAAAGCTATGAGCTGGTGATCATGCCCTGAGGCATTGTTTGCTGCAGCCCTTCAATCCTCCAGCAGCTCTATAAATGTCTGCAACACCTGGTGGTACAGGCATCTGAACTGGCCCTGGGCCAGTGCGACCTTGCACCCTGACAGGATGGCACAGGGATGAGTTAACCCTGCTGTACAATGGACATTAGTCCTCAATCCTGAACAATCTGAAAAGGTTGTGGGTTTACTGCATTGTATTGTATACTGCATTTAAAAGCACAAAAATCTTGTTTTTCTCCATATAAATGAAAAATGAATACATGCAAAGAGCAATATTGTCTTGCGAACTGGAATGTTTTGCTGGCTCAAAAAGCAACTGACGTATTTGGTCAAATGATACACGCTGGGTTTTTACTCGACTGGACATCGTAAAACATCTCAAAAAGGGCTACCTCTGGATTCCTCCTGTCTCGAAAACAAGCAGGGTAAACAAACAGGAAACCAGTGGGATGAATCATTTTGTCAAGTGACTCTGTAAAAAAGCATATATATCATATTTGCTGTTGGGCCATGCTGTCAAAATATATTAAATAAATGATAGTACAGCTCTGTTTTCATTCTTTCATTTCATGCTTTCACATAACAGTGTCCTGATTCACATTTCATCTTCATGTGCGTGCATGGACCCACCCAAAAATATGTAAACAAATACATGTAAAGGAAAATATGCTTATTCTGTTAAAACTTTAAGACTATTTGGAGAGCAGAGCAGATCAAACTGCATATGTCACATTGGGAAAGCTGAGTTAGATCTAATAGACACGTCAGACATACAGCTATTAGACCAGCTGCAATGCCTCTTTTCATTATTATTTGTCACGGCTGATGACTCCCTGCATAAGCCATTTAATGTAATGGGAAACGAGAGACTGTTAGAACAGCAAGAGCTTCTAAAGAAGTCAATCAGAATATCTGCAGCATTTGTTTTATTATGCTCTTACCTGGGTTTTTAAATTATCGAAATTTTATGTTAGTCATTTTATTATTATTTTACTGTTGCAAGCAAATTGCTTTTACAAGTTCTCTTATTCTTTCAACCATTTAAACATGTCTTTCATTTCCTTTCCTATGTTCTGCTTTCATTGTTTTAAGAATTCTGAAATGGATCGAGGCTTGAAAACAGTTACATATACAGCTGAGGTGAGTTGCGTTTGCAGCAGAAAAGAAGTGTAGAAAAAACCCTTGCTGTGATATCAAACCATTTCCTTTTCAGCAGGTGTATTTGGAGCCACTTCTGTTTTTCCAAAAGTTGTTTTATTATTTCTAGTCTAGTGATAGAATGTATTAAGAAAAACTGGTTGTCATACATTAACTTTTGCTAAAATTATAATTTGTCTAAAAGTATGCTCATTTGCCCACAATTATGAATGACTCCAACAGTGTTTTTGCACCAAACCTTTGGAACACTTTGTACCATAACAGAATCTGGCTTCTTGAACAGTACCAGTGTAAACCCGTTGAGCATTACACACCTTCAAACTACTCCAGACCAGAAAAAACTGGTCTGGAATGTACATAAATAAGATCTAGGCCATGAATAGTTAGGACAACAAATATCTGCATTCCTTCCATCCAATACAAAATATGATTTGGAGTTAGAGGGATTACATTTATTGTACATTTCACTTCAATGCCTCATCTGCATCTGGACAAATTAAATTAGCAATGAATAAAACATTTATTTAAATAAGAAAGTTTACATGACTCCTTTTTGTCAGGATTTTACAGTTCCAGCAGTGCTCTGTTACACAATCTCAGTGGGTGAAATTGTGTACCCAGTCATAGCACAGACACTGCATTGAAGATGTCATGTGTTTGCTTTGGTCAGGAAAGGAAGCATAAATCAGAAGATTTACCACATCCCACGATCCAATACTCTAGTCTGTCAAGACTTCCATTGCCTCCCTTGACTCTATGATGTTATAGTGATATGCCATAGGGTGGGAGACAGGGGGTTATAGGTGAGCAGACACATTTGTTCCTCTGCAAATGAATTCAACAAAATCTTCGCACATTTTAGAGCACAAAAGAAGTTTCAAAACAATAGGTGTCAAAGGAACATTGGGTCTGTCTGTGCCATCATTCATTACTTTTTTCTGTAGATTCTCCTGGCCTTTAAACTAAATCTTTTCTTCCAGTGTGTAGAATCCTCCTTATAAAACCACTTTATCTTGCAACAGCTTGCTCCCAAATTATTTGTCCTGTATAAGTTTGAATAAAAGACAACTGAAAGTCAAAATAACTAAGGTTCATACAATGCTGTATTCAGGAATCCTTGCACATTTTTCTGCACTGTTCTAAATATATATAAATAAACACCAGACACTTGGGGAAAAAAACAAAAAGCAGAAAGTGCAACTAGTTAGTGTCTTACTGATGTCAGCCACTGAAGTTTTAACCCAATGTCAAAATACCTTGACAATGGTAAATCATATGAAACAATAGATTTGAAACAAAAAAATAAGAACCGACGTTTACATGAGTGTGTTTTCTCTGGGTACTCTGGCTTCCTTCACAGTTCAACAACTTTCTATTTAAAAAAAAACTGCCCTTAGGTGTGAGTGCTTGTAAATAAGGATGTTTTTGCTGTATGTTGCCTTGTGATGGTCTGGTGACTTGTCAAGGGTTGACCCCACCTCTCACCCAACGACCACTGGAGAAAGGCAACAGCCAACTACACCAGCATGCACCTGTTCCTCTGTTATCCACCCCAATAAAAGGATAGATGGATGCATCACATGCCTACTTTTCTATAGACTCGGAAGAAGAAAAATAAAATCCTAAGGAAAACCTTACACACTTCAGTGATGCAAAAAACACTGAAGAAGTCAATACTATAGAATGCAGTTCATGTCTACTCGTACTCGTCGTCATCCGCTTTATCCGGAACAAGGTCGCGGGGCCAGCAAACTCAGTAGAGACTCCCAGACTTCCCTCTCCCCAGACACCTCCTCTAGGTCCAAGGTCCTCTGTGGAAAGCCCAGGCGTAGTCCCTCTAGTGTGTCCTGGGGCATCCTCTTGGCCAATTCCCAATGGGATGATATGGGATCTCCCAGCGGGACATGCCTGGAGCACCTCCCGAGGGAGGCGTCCAGGAGAAATCCGGTACAGATGCCCTAGCCACCTCAACTGGCTCCTCTCGATGTGGAGGAGCAGCGGCTCTACTCCGAGTCCCTCCCGGATGGCGGAGCTCCTCACCCTATCTCTAAGTGAGTGCCCGGCCACCCTACAGAGGAAGCTCATTTCAGCCGCTTGTATCCGGGATCTCGTTCTTACGGTCATGACCCAAAGTTCATGGCCATAGGTGAGGGTAGGAACATAGACCAAGCGGCCCAGTTTTAACTGTGTTTGGTGTTTGTAGAAATAGTTTCTATTAGATTTTAGCCAACATTCTAACATTTCTGTGGATACCACACATGTCTATGTTTATCTAAGGAAAATTACATTAATGAAAGTAGAAAAAAGTTAAATTCCTGCTCCAGTACAGGAGGCTAAGACTTGAGGATGATCATTAAATTTGTCAAGAATGTAAATTGAGATAATGAAATCAAAGCAAATCATATCCTGTTCTGACACTATTAAGCACCGTGAAATATGTACCCTTCACCCTAATTACTATGCACTATGCAAAATTCAAAAACTCTTTTCTTCTTAACTCAATTTAAATAATATTTGCTGCTTTTTCCTCGTACTTTCACCGTTTCTTTTTTGCAGTAAGTCTACCTTGGCATGTAGCCAAAAGTCCGACTTAGAACATAATAACTGATAAAAAAAACCCATCTGATCTACATTTTACTGCGCAACATTAAACATCAAAAACAATCTGTGTTCTGTCCTTTGCTTACAGATAGGACAGCATGGTTAGAGCTCTCTCTCTTTCAGTATTATGGAAACCTAATAACTCAACATTTACTTTGCTACCACAGATATTCATGTTTTCATTCATTCCTTCATTATTCCTAATCAGACTTTGGATTCACTCACAGGCTTTTAACCCCTTATTTACCCATATTTCAATTTTGTACCTTTAAATGATCTTTTCAGGAAAGGTAGAACACTAAAAGCTGCAGGAAATACTAGAGAAACAATAAAATGGATTACTAGAAGAGTTCGACAGCATTCTGGTTACCTGGTTTCATCACCACATTAAAAGCCCTTTTGTGACCCTTCCTGCTCTCTACCAAACTTGCTTGCCTACTTACATCCTCCCCCCAATTCCCACTGTTAACTTACTGCTCTCATTCTTCTACCCCGTCTACCTCCTCTGTGTTCATCTTGCGCTTCCTTTATCATTCTTCTCATTCAGCCCTGGAGTTTGCTTAAGAGCCCATAAAAGTGAAACCAGCAGCTGTTCAAACACTGATTGCCCCCCACGGTGTTTGTGGGGGGCCATCTTGCCCAACACTTACCACCATTTTTCCCGGCTGATTTTCTGCTGTTATAACAGCTCAATGTATATACTAATGTTACCATGACACACCACCTAGACAGGAGACGGCAAAAGCAAAGGAAAATCGAAGGAGCTGTGGAATATGTGGTAAAATTGAAAGGGTAAGAAGGATTAAATGACATAAATGATTGCAAGAAAACATAAGTCAATTGGTAAATATCATTTTAATTGTCTAGACACTCTTTCAGGTGTCAACTGTGACAATTTTAAGAAAACGTATATCCCTACATACATGCTCTATGTTTACTCTCACTCACTTAAAACTGTGCACATATATTTATATTATATTGTAGATATGTTTATACTGTTTAATTTGTACTATATTGCACCGACTACGCCAAAACAAATTCCTTGTATGTCCAAAAACGTACTTGGCAATAAAGCTTTTCTGATTCTGATTCTGAAATATGGAAACGCTAAAATTTTAACCTAAACTTCTGGGTGTCAATATTTTAGCAAAAATTAAAAATTATAAACTTTTACAGCTATGCAAGTTTGACAACAACCAATGCCTTCTGTTGATGTAAAATCCTACCCATCCCATACCTTTAAAATAACATGGAATCTATTAATTTAGCAGAAACTTACCTAAAAATATTGCTGATAAGGGTGTACCAGAGGTAAACTCTCATCAAATAAAAAAAATTCATAAGATATGCAATATGTCTGTTCTAATAGTGTTTTCTTTACCTAAAAAATATATGATATACACTTCTGACTTCAGTCATTTTATTTTTAGAGCAGAGGGTAAATTTTTCCCTGTTTAAGTACTTTAGTAACCTTCTTAAAAACATGAGAAAACTATGACAAAACAATCTATAACTATCCGGCTTATCTAAAAGTTTACAGGTGTTGACAATTTATTCTGCATCATACAGTATCATCTGTCGCCTATTTATCACCCTTTCTTTCACCTGGTTGCATTGCAT
Organism: Girardinichthys multiradiatus; assembly: GCF_021462225.1. NCBI lineage: Eukaryota > Metazoa > Chordata > Actinopteri > Cyprinodontiformes > Goodeidae > Girardinichthys > Girardinichthys multiradiatus. The sequence goes on along the minus strand of NC_061803.1, from coordinate 26,331,772 downwards.
AAAGACTGTCTTAGTCAAGTCTGAAGTCCTTGCTTCTGAAATCTTAGGTCTAGGACTCCAGCCACCATCTTTGAAATCCTCTAACCTATATCTAATAAAACTGATTGAGTACTGGTATAACAAAGGTGGTACAGAAACAATTTCTGTTTATTTAGCTGCTGGCTGAAATGACAAGAGAGACATATCTACATGACATAAGAGAGATCTTAACAACTACAAGCAAGACTGCACCTCATAGGGTGGTGCTATTAGAGTTGTATTTGTGCTTCAAAGCAAAAAAGAAACCAGAAGATTGTTTCATTTGCATCTAATGGGTGACAAACATTTAATCATTTAGCTAGTTACACTGACAAGTACAAGTGTGCGTTAAGGCATGAAATATGTAGTAAGAGATGCACCAATTCTTGGCTTTTGGCCAATATCCCATCTCTAAAGCAATAATCTGCAAATACTAATTTTAGCTCATTTCAAATTCTCCTTAGTAGCTTTTCTTAAAACCCTTTGATATTTTTTTCAACTTTCTCGTTGAATTGAAAAAATTACAGAAATGCCTCATAAGACCTGAGAGCCACCTTGCATGATCTGTGTAGTATACTGTATTAGCATGTGAAAGACTGTGTCCTCTTCTGCTTTCAATCCCCATTGTTGCCACTGGACTCCATGTGGATGTCATGTTTGTTAGAGTGTGTGTGGCATTGTCCAAGCAGTCATGGCGTTGCCTGCTCCCTCATATGTAATTTGTGTCACTGCTGCTGTCCTGGTGTGACTACAGGAGCTTAAGGCAACATCTGTTCTCTGCTGCTCAAATTCGAGCAGCAGAGACGCATCTCTGCCCCTCTCAGTTTGCATATTTGCCTCTTTCTGTTGTGCTCAAGTCAAATAAAGGCACAAAAATGTTTTGATAAAAATGGTCAGATCCCCTTAGCCAAAAACGTAAAGTTATTTATAGGGAAGTAATGATACATCAATAAGTACAAAATATTAGGTTGATGAGATTTCAGCAAGAAAACTAACAATCCCCACTTTTTCTCAATAGTCAGATCAGATCAAAGGTGTCAAAAATCACAAACTGTTTTATATAATCTGTAATAATGGAAAAGAGTTCATGTATTGCAGTTGTTATGCTCCTCTAATTGTACAGAGATCCTAATAAAATGGATAGAGTTTCCAGCTTTCTTAAATAAAGCAAAGATTATTTAAATCTCAAAATATGTTTTAAAAAATCTGTGTTAAAAATAGAATATTTCCGATATAATGTAGATATATTCTAGATTTTAAACTAGAGATCGACACATTTTGTGAAAAAATAGCGCTAATAAGAAGTGTCGGGGGAGGACTGAGGGTCGGACCAAAGCGCAGACAACAGCTCGGTAGCCGCATCATAATTTATTCCACACTCCAGGTAGTATGGCAAAACGTAGCAAAACGAAGCATGAACAAAACATAGTCATGGTACACGTAGCATAAACGAAGCATAGACAAAGCATAGACATAGAAGCATAGACATCACCGACATAGAAACAAGGAACCAGCGAGGAACTAAACAAACAGAACAACTAATATACACAGAGCACAGAGAGGGGAACAAAAGGCAGGTAATCAAAGAAACAGGGAACAGGTGTGACAAGGAACAGGTGAAACAAATACAAAGGCTGAGGATGGGTGAAACGACTAAAACAGAAAACACAAACTAAGCAAGAGAATAAATCAGAGGAGGAAATAAAGAACTAGAATAACTATGAACTAAAGAAAACAGAGAAACTAGAGGGGAACATAGAAACAATAACTTAAGAAATAAACAAAGAGCCATAAGTAGAATCAATATTACAAAATAAACCAACAAGTCCAAAATGTCACTCCATGACAAGAAGATCCAAAGCAGATGCTAACTGAGCTGTTAACAGTCAGCCACTTGGAGTATTTTTACTGTCACCATTTTGTTTTTCTTCTGAGTACCTAAATGCCACCAGATAAATGATTTTAAAAATGCGTTTGTAACCGACAGTTGTCGGCCAACTCAACAAGGACTCTTTTATAGTCAACTCTCAACACAACAGTGCAATTCAATAACTATTTTCAAGTTTTACTTTAAAGTAAAAGCATTAAATACACAGTAAATGCCACAGCATGTCAAGTTTTAATTACTTAATTGTGTATCTTCGACTCAAAATAGGTTAAACTTGCCTTACCAGTGGAAGTCATATAATGACGATTTGTGTACTTCCTGGCTGTAAATTATTGCAAAATCTTGCAGCACCTTTTACACTCCTAGCCACTTCCCACCACAGCTTCTTCACCTTCTTCAACAGGCTACTGGAGCACCATCTAGACGTTTTTACTTGGTGAAGACAACGGGACAAAATTATTTACAAAATCCTATCCAAACCTAACCAAACTTTTATTTTTATTTTTATCCATAAAACTTAAAGACTGAATTTAAGACAAAACTGTTCGCTACTTACTTCTGCCAATGCAAAATCAAGATCTAACTACTAAAAAAGCACTGGCAGGCTGTTAGCAGGGGACCTGACAAACAACATGCCATGTCAGGTAAATATTATTTACTATTTCCATTTACTATTTTCAGTACTATTGAATGTTTTTGTTGTATTGTAGGTAGAAAAACCAGATGGATTTGGAGTATGGTTAACACTTTATCAAACTTCTACAGGCCCACATATAGGTTCTGTCCCAATACTCACACTTTCACCTTGTGTCCCTCACTTGCACATTCTTGTTGACGGGTTCGAGTGCGTAGTGTGTCATAATTTTCCAGAGTGGTCTCTCGCCCCGCCCCCCTTTGCGTCCTAGTTCTACACTTTGACTAAGCGCACATCTAAGTGGACTTCGCCAAAGAATATTACCCACAATTTATTGCTGCATGTGACGTCTTGAGCAAAAAACAATCACAACCAACAATGTAATCATCCATCAAATCAGAATATTAAGAGCTGCCTAAACTTAAGACAGCAAGCCGACAATGTATAATTTTTTTAAAATGGTTTTAGATTCTGGGTATCCCTGCATTCTGTAGCCCATAAAACTGAAATTAGCTTTCGAAAAAACACTGGTGCCACGGCTTATACATCCCCCCCGCAACGTAAAAAAATCACTTGCCTCTCCAGTAACAACTTCTGCAACATTAACTAAGCAGGAGAATAGAAAATATTCTCATAACTTTTATCAAGCTATAAAGCACAATCACCTAACTGAAGACATTCACTACCCTTTGGTGTACTGTCTACTGTACAATTCAGCTTGGACAATGGTGGCTTGTAAACAGTCTTTAAGTACACAGTTAAAATGCACCATTAGACGCTGGATGGTAGACAGATGTTTTACCATGCACAATGTTAAGCTCTTTTAAAAAGGCTGAAAATGCAGCACAAGTCAGCTGAGGACCATTGTTAGTCACAACATATTCAGGGTTGGCATAGCTAAAGGTAGTGTTGAAAAAGTCTATCAAAACCTTAGTGGTAACATATGCTGTAAATACAACCTTTGGCAATTTGGAATAGTAGTCAGTGAAAGCAGTAGCATACCTACAGTTCCATGGTGCAATCTGAGAAGGTCCCACTAAGTCTAGGCCCACCTTAGTGCACAGTACAACCACCTTGGGCTCTGGCTCTTGTACATGCACAACAGGCGTAGGTAGTGACAATTTGGACAAACTGTCTGCCAATTGGTACAGTATGCCAGCCCGATAACTTCCTAGTTGAAGCACAATAATAGTGTTGACCACCTGGGGATGCATAGTCCTGCTCAATCAGCACCTTTTGTGAACAGGAGCATTGTGAGGCCCTGGTGGTCAATGCGCAGAGGCTCAGCCGTCCACTTGTACTCAGAGTCACTGCGAAAAGCTGCAGGTACAGATGCTAGCCGTAGGGTACACAGCAGAAATGGAAAAGACGTTCAAGAGTTATGTATGCAGTCAAATCCCTACTATCAGGGTAAAGCGGAAGTTGATGGTAAGCACTCTTCAAGTCAATTTTGGAAAAGAGTGTCGATCCACCTAGTGCAGCAAGCAGTTCATCCATTTGTAGTAGTGGATGACAATCCACCACGATGTCTTTGTTTGGTCCGTGTAGATCTAAACACATTGTTTTGCACCCATTCTCTTTTAAGTCACTACATTGGATGAAACCCAGGGCCATGCATCAATCCGTTTGTTCATCCCAGCAGACAGTAATCTGTTTAGTTCATCAGACACATCTGCACAGACAGCTAAATTTCTGTCAGAGAGGCACAGCAGATTTAGAGGTTTTGACTTGGTGCATGAGCCCTTTAACACAACCCACCGCTAGTGGTCCTTTACTTGCTGTGGAGAGCTGTATGACTGAGTTGGAAGCAGGTAGATTGGAGGCAGGTGAAGCAGAAAGCACTGTAATTACTTCAATGCGCAGATTAAGTGCAGTAATTAGATCCAACCCCATTAATGTGCTTTCCATCTCTGTCACAAAAAAAGTTCATTTTACAACTGTCATAGTGTCTTAACACAGTATCAGGCATGCATCCCAGCACTTTGATTGGAGCTTGGGAGAAGGTCCCAAAGTACGGGTGTGTTTGCCAGATGTTTGCCGGATACACAGAGCAAACAAAAATGAGAGTATGCAGCTGGAGTGAGAGTGACTGGACTGACACGTCATTGACCCTGATCGAGCGTTCTTCAGAGAGTGTTTACATTTCATTTTGTTTTGCACTTGGACTGCTTGTACTGGTAAGCTATTTTGAAGCATGCACTTTGGCTGTTCCCCCGCCAACTCTATCAGATTATCAATAGTAACAGCATCATCCAATGTTTTAGCAACAGTCTTTTCCTTATGTGTGGATTTACAACTTGTTCCACTAATTGGTCACGTATCATGTTATCACAGTTAGCAAACTCACAGGTAGCAGCTAGCTGTCGAAAAGCTGTGTGCCAACATAGGGCCTGGGCCCCCTGGCTCTGTCTGACTTTACTGGGGGGTGGTGTGCCCTTGGGTCTTGGGTCTCTGTGTCCATGGCCGGATCTGCTCCGGCATAGCCAGCTGCTTGGGGGGCCTGTGGGATCGTTGCTGCAGCTCCCTGGAGCTGCTGCACTGTGGCTGCTGCGTGGTGCAGTTATCTTAGTGGTGGTCGTCCCGGGGCTCCTGGGCTCTGGGGGCCTTTGGATTCTGTGCCTCCAATCTCCTCTGTGTCTGTGGCTCCTCACACTCGCTATTGAATTTTCCCATGAAGATACCTTAAATACACAAGCCCGCTCACACAAACACCCACAGCTGTTTTGATTTAGGTGTTTACAGACACAGATATACTCTGTACTGAGCTGCGGTTGCTACTAAATACATCCTGTATTAATTAGTACCATGTACCTTTCTGTAATGTTGTTGTTATATATGCGTTTGTCCCTGTGATTGTTTTTCTTCTTTCTCCTCTCTTTCTGCAGGTGTAGAAGCAGGGTTCTAGGCTAGTATCTTATATTCTTTTAGTCCTTTTTTCTCTCCTCTATTCTTATCTCTTCTCCTTTTTAACTTTGTGTCCCTTTCTTTGTTTTTTCTTTCACTTTCGTTTCCGTCTCCGTGTGCGTTGCATTTGAAATAATGGCAATGCAATTTCTAAACGTTTTTTCTTAATACATATCAAGCAGAGCATTATAGCAATCATCTGCTCCTCTGTGCCTAAACAGTGAAATAAAAGAGCATATGTTGTCTTGCCTCCATCCATTTTTGTCCTTCTACATCAATTACCAAGCAATAGTCTTTGAAAATCATCTCCCATGCATTAAATGGAATGGCAGGCTACTCCGGGCGCATATAAAAGTAAATCTGGGAATAGGGCATTGGCAGCCATTATTTTATAAATAATACAAGTGGATTGTAGAAGTCAGCAGGTAACCGTTGTTGCTGTCATCACCAAATTGTTGTACCGTAGGTAGAAAATCCAAACTGAGTCAGAGTATGCTTACCTTTTGTTTGAAACGTGTTGCAAGCATCAAATTTAAAATGAGTGAATATTTGCAAGAAAAGGGTTTGAACATTAAATATCTTGTCTTTGGGGCGTTTTCAATCGCATTTAGGTTGCAATTCATTGTATTCTGTATTTATTTGCATTTTACACAACATTCCAACTTCATTGGAATCGGCGTTAACAGATATTGTTAACTTTTGCCATCTGGCATGTCTAACAACTTGCTGTGTAGATAGAGGAACTTTCATTCTTCGTACATAGTGTGTCAATTTTTAAGGTGCTTTGCCAAATTCATAAAGGTAATAAACTTTCTAGCTACCGCTCGTAGAAACACTTTACAAAAGAGCTTATCAACATCCTTCGGCTTGTACGTTCTGATTCCCCAATAGTGAAATTACTCTGAACAATGTGTTTGTTTTTGACTTATAAACTAGAGGGTTCCCCCAAATGAACATGCCATTTTGTTTATACTTAAAGCACTGCCTTCTTTGAATCTCAGCCTTAATTTGAGCTGCTAAAAGGAAGGAGAGAGGAAAAGTGTCTGTGTGTTCAAAACACAGGGGACACAGAGTTGTGTGCCAGCTTAGGAGGATGATGGCTCAGTTTATATGAGAAAAAGTGATTTGTGTAGTACTGATTATACATTACTCACAAAAAGTTAGGGATTTTTGGCTTTTATGTGAAATTTCAGGATGAACCTAAAATGCCCTATATTCTTTACAGGTGGACTTAATGTGACCTTCTCTAAACATTTGAATGCACATTTCTAACTGTTCAATATTGTTTAATGCTGTTCACAGCTTGGTGTTCTCTAATAAGGAGCTTAATGGCAAAATTCACAACAGGTGTTTCATCTATGAACTGACCAATAAATTCCCTGGTTCTATCAGAATTGGTATTTAAACAGTCTTGCTAAACATAGATTAAAGAATTTGACATGATGAGACCTGGATGACATCTAACAATTGATTAACAGTATCCATTGCAAGGCTTCAAAAGAGAATGTCCTCAGACGGAAGAGGACATCAGCTGGTTGCAACAGAGATGCAGAGAGACTAGAAGAATCACAGAAAGGCACAGAAAGCCATTTCTTCATAGTGAAACCTGATGAAAAATGCTACTCAACTCCAGGCATACTTAAGACCATTCGAAACCATTTACATCAGCGTGGTCTGCATGCTGGATGACTTACAAGGACACCAGACCACACCACCAGGTGCAGACATTGTCTTACATGGGCCAGGAAGCGTTTACGCTGAACAAGGGACCAGTGGGCCTCCGTGCTGTTCTCTGATGAAAGTCAATTCACACTGAGCAGAAATGATGGCCGCTAACGATGTCGGAGACGTAAAGGGGAGCACGATGCATTAGCCACTGTTGGCTTTTGTTTACTAAATTGAGGATATAATCATTGCATGCTTCTACTTTCATGAAATAATATCACTGTAGCTTGAACTTTTTACATGTTTCATAAATTTCACCTGAAAACCAAATATCCCTAACTTGTGAGTAGTGTAAAGCAAAATGAGTTTGATTTGTAGAGCCCTAGTCCCTTAACATGTTGCTTCAGGCTGTTTTTAATGTTAGTGTTTACTCATTTGTTATGTTCATTTAGGGCAGGGGTCTGAAACTCAAAATCCTGTAGGGCTGGTGTTTTGTAACTTTTACATGTAACCCTGATAAAATGAAGTCTTGTTCTACAGAGTCCTGCTAATTGTTTAATTATTTGACTCAGGTGTTTTGAAGCTGAGACTCGTCTAACAGCTGCAGGACACTGTCCCTGTAGGTCAGGAGTTTAAGACCCCTGTTGTAGGGGTAACGTCTCTGATTACAAAAACGTCAACATATAAACAGCTTTTAATGTCATTATGTCTTGATCCTGTGATCTTTAATCTAATCTGATCCATACACAAGAGTTGTGTGGTACCTAGGGGCGTTAAAAGCAAACTTTAACGCACGTCAGCAAACCTTTAACTATTCCTAGAAACTTCTCAGAGAATATGGACTGCTGGAGAATATGTGACCAAAGCATAGGGTAATTTACAGTATATATGTACAGTACTTTCAGACAATTTGATGGAAAATGTGATCTCTGTACATGTCAACAGCACAGTGCTCTTCATGTCCTTTTAGACATAAACATGATGCTCTTACCAGCAAAGGCAAAACCAGGTCAGCAAAGTAAACAAAAGCTGCTCCAAGTGTGAATCCCACAGCCACCGGTAGGAAGGCAAATGAACCGTACTTCCCAGAATCCTCTGCCATGTCGATTGCTGGTGCCAGTAATGACCAGTAGGAAGCAGCCAACATTACCTGAGACATGCAAGAAAAGAAAATAGAAAATATTATTTATAGCTCTGTACTGGTGTTGTTAGACGACACATACTATAAACTCATAATTAGTGCACAAATATTTTTCTATCTTTTTAAAGCCGCTACACAGAGAATTTGAAAAATTTAATTGTTTTATAAAGAGCTACAAACAAAACATGTTCTAAAGGAAAGATGCCAAATTTAGGTGTAACCATTTATTAAAACAAAATAAATAATGGAGTGACTTTCCCAAAGACTTCCATCTACATAGGAAAAGTGGTGACGTTCAGGGAGGCAAAAAGAGTGCACCTCTCCTGACTCCCAAAGGACTTTTGGAATTTTTTTTTTGTTACAGTATTAAGAAACAAGTCTTGTGCAGAACCTGGGTTCCCATTCCCCCAAACAGCGCTGGGAGAGGGGAAGGCACAACAGTTTGTGTGTTGTGACTGCACCAGTCTTTTAACGTCTCCCATTTGCCGCAAGTGTAGAGAACACTTCTCTGCAGAACATTTTGACCTTCACATTTCTTTAGTGCAGTTAATATACAGACTAATATGTAAAAAAGGACAGACTTACAGGTACTTTTATTTAATGCTAGTATGTTTTGAATATGACTTGCAAATATAATGTGTTTCATCTTTCGTCTTTCATTCATTACTGAGAAGCAAAACTTCAGCATGCATATCTGTGATCTGGACTTTGACTAGGCCTTTACAACACCTTTTAATGTTTCCCTTAAACCACTCAAGTCTTGCTTTAGCAGTGTGCTTCAGGTCCTTGTCCTGCTGGAAAGTGAAACCTCCGACCTGGTCTCAGGTCACAGGCAGACTGACATGGGTTTTGCTTAAGATTATTCCTGCATTTATCATTATCCATCTTTCCCTTGACTCTCATCAGTTTCACAGTCTCTGCTGCTGAAAAACATCCCCATAGCATGATACTGCCACCAAGATGTTTTAATGTGGGGATGGTGTTTTTGGGGTGATGGGGTTCATTGGGTTTGCGCCAGACATTTCACGTTCCTTGTTGGGGGAAAAGTCTAATTTCAGTCTCCTCTAACCAGAGTACCTTCCTTCAAACATTTGGGGAGTCACCCACATGCCTTTTGAGAAACTCAAAACATGCCTTCTTATTTTTAACAATAAGAAATTGCTTTTTTCTGGCCACTCTTACATAAAGGCCAGCTCTACGAAGTGTATGTCTTATTGTGGTCCAAAGGATAGATACTCCAGTCGCTGCTGTGGAACTTTGAAACCCCTTCAGGATTACCTTTGTTCTCTGTGCTGCCTCTCTGATTAATGCCCTCCTTGCCTGGTCTGTGAGTTTTGGTGGCTGCTTTCTTTCAGCAGGTTTGTTGTGGTACCATGTGCTTTCCATTCAAAGATGATGAATTTGATGGTGCTCCACGGGTAGATCAAAGATACGGGTATTTTTTTTATAACACCACCCTGACATGTACTCAACAACCTTGTCCCTGACTTGTTTGGAAAGCTCCATGTTCTTCATTGTGTGATGACTCTTGCTTAGTGGTGTTGCAGCTTCTAGGGCCTATTAGAAATGGCGTGTTTATACTGACAGAACATGTGACACTTAGACTCCACACAAGTGCACACAAATGTGACTTTTGAAGGTAACTGGTTGCACCAAAAACTTTTTATGGGCTTCATAGGAAAGGGGGTGGAGACATATACACAAGAACCTATAGTTTTTGCTTTTTATTTGTTCATTTTTATATATTTCTTTCTCATTTCTCTTTACCAGCGTGAATAACTTTGTGCAGGTCATCACATAAAACAAGATAAAAAAATATATTTAAATTACAGGTGTAACTGTAATAAAATAGGTAAAACGCGAACGGGGGTGAATACTTTTGCAAGGCACTGTAAGCAGCCAATCAAAAGCAATTTCAGCATATTGTTAGATCGCAACCAACCTGGCGCTCAAACATAATGCAACATCGCAGCCTCAGGCATTCACTTTTGCATAATAATTTCCAAGTTGATTTTACATGGTTTAGTATAATTCTGGGTGCAGAAAACCCGTTTTATTCCAATCTGATTTGTGTCAAAGTGTCAAAAGTGAACACCAATCAAATTCTGTTTATAAGAAAAAGACACCTCACTTTCCCGGGGACTGCCAGCTGGTTTCTCATGAACCTGTCAGGGCTTCCATTTTTTAAAGCTACGATATTTGTTATAGAAATATAAGACAGAGTAAGGACTTTACTCAAAGTTTGATTCTGTTTTGTATGCAGGCATGTATCTGATAAGCTTTGTGACTATGTTAAAATTATTATGTGTTTTATGCTGGTTTTATTAAGTTGTTTAAAAGGGGGATTTTATCATACTAAATTAGGATCCCGTAAAACCCTGTAAAATCTATCTATTTGGTTTATATACAATTGTCTACTGTTACTATAAGGGAGTCTCCTATTTAAGTAAAATAGTCAAGAAACATCTGGATTACATTTATTCAGAAGAGAAGAAAATTTAGTGAATAAAGTCATAGGATTTCACAAGTGCAACAATCAGTGACTAGGATTCTCTACCTGTATATGTCTGGAGGTCCACAATAGCTAGCTTTCACGTGAGGTCACATAACTATGCCGCGAGAGCGCGGAATGCAGATGGAGGGCAGGAAGTGAAGTAGCCAAGGATTTGCCATCTGTAAACACGCCCATGTTTTGTGCCGTTTACGGCTGCTCCAATCGCTCCAGCAGAAAAAAGGAAAAGCATTATTATCGAGTGCCAGTTGTCATTCATAATGGTGAAAGATGTAAAAAAACTAACCGAAAAACAACGTAAAAAGTGGATTACAAATCTACATCTGCGGTCGGGAGGAGCAGAGTCTGCTAATGCGAGTGTCTGTAGCGACCACTTGGTCAGCAGTAAGTAGCAGTCCAACTGTTTTTTTGTGGTTCTGTTTACCATTAGTTTGTCATGAAATGCCTATTTATGTAGTAATGATTGTTAAGCTAATGTAGCCGTAGAGAGGCGTTGTATGTTTGTTTTAGCCACTACTCCTAACCGCTAACATGTCCACTAATATATGAATATATGAACTAACACTCACCTTGACAAAGACCAAAACGATAATTATCGCGGAGCCGTTTGGTGCCAAGGTTCTGGATCCACCCGCTGACAAAAAAGTTTTATGCCTCCAGACTTTTGTAGGCTTTCATCTGCTGTTTAGTGTAGTAAGACGTTTGAAGTGCCAGATAGTTCGTGATATCAACAGCCTCGATTAACGGCGAATCTTGAGGTTCTCTCGAAAACTCACTCATCTTGATGAGATACGGGACACATCCAACATATCTGTGAATTAACTGTTTGTATCTTCGCCTGGAAAGTAGATCTAAATCCCTACAATACGGACTCTCCACAACTGTTGCCTCCATTGACATTTTACTTCATGCCCTCCATCTGAAATCGCGCCCTCTTCGCGCGTCATCAAAATCACGTGACTGAAACCCGGCTATGGACTGTCAGTGGAATTTTGTCACTATATGTTTTTAGGTCAATCAAACTTTCAAGGAACCTTTATTTGTTATTCCGTGACTTCCTGTTTCCTTCGGGTATAAATGAAAAGATAAAGAGGGTAATTTTTTAAGCCACTCTTCAAAATGGGAAAGATAAGAGAGTATGACATTCAAAAACGGATATCTGAGTTTTCCACTCATTTCACTACTCACTATCTGAGTAGTGAAACTCAAACTTTTTTGGACTTTTTACAATAATCTACCGCAGTAATGAGCACGAGCCACTGTAAATTTACTCGTACACGTACTCGTCGTCTTCCGCTTATCCGGGACCGGGTCGCGGGGCCAGCAGACTCAGCAGAGACGCCCAGACGTCCCTCTCTCCAGACACCTCCTCCAGCTCCTCTGGGTGGAGCCCCAGGCGCTCCCAGGCCAGCCGAGAGACATAGTCCCTGCAGCGTGTCCTGGGCCGTCCCCTGGGCCTCCTCCTGGTGGGACGTGCCTGGAACACCTCCCTAGGAAGGCGTCCAGGAGGCATCCGGTATAGATGTCCGAGCCACCTCAACTGGCTCCTCTAGATGTGGAGGAGCAGCAGCTCTACTCCGAGCCCCTCCCGGATGGCCGAGCTCCTCACCCTATCTCTAAGGGAGTGCCCGGCCACCCTACGGAGGAAGCTCATTTCAGCCGCTTGTATCCGCGATCTCGTTCTTTCGGTTATGACCCAAAGTTCATGGCCATAGGTGAGGGTAGGAACGTAGAACAACCGGTAAATCGAGAGCTTTGCTTTTCGGCTCAGCTCTCTCTTCACCACAACGGACCAGCACAGTGCCCCCATTACAGCGGCAGCCGCACCGATCCGTCTGTCGATCTCCCGCTCCATTTTTCCCCCACTTGTGAACAAGACCCCGAGATACTTAAACTCCTCCACTTGAGGCAGGAACTCCCCTCCAACCTGAAGAGGACAAGCCACCCTTTTCCGGTCGAGTACCATGGCCTCGGACTTGGAGGAGCTGATCTTGATCCCAGCCGCTTCACACTCGGCTGCAAACCGCCCTAGCGCATGCTGTAGGTCTTGGCTAGAGGGGGCCAGCAGGACCACGTCATCTGCAAAAAGAAGAGACGAAATCCACTGGTCCCCAAACGGATCGCCCCTAATAAAGGGCCCCCGATTCCATACTCCTGGAGCACCCCCCACAGGACATCACGAGGGACACAGTCGAATGCCTTCTCCAGGTCCACAAAATACCTGTGAACTGGTTGGGCAAAGTCCCATGAACCCTCGAGCACCCTGTAGAGGGTATAGAGCTGGTCCAGTGTTCCACGGCCGGGACGAAAACCACACTGCTCCTCCTGAAGCAAGCTTGGCCTCACGGTACCCGTCAGCCGCCTTAGGAGTCCCACAAGCCAACCACAGCCGATAGGACTCCTTCTTCAGGTTGACAGCATCCCTTACTGCCGGTGTCCACTACTAGGTTCCGGGATTTCCACCGCTGAGGTCTCCATCTTCGTCCGCCACCCAATCCTCTTTGCACCGGTCCCTCACGGTTCCCCCTGCAGGTGGTGGGCCCACTGGGGAATGGCCTCGCGTCTCTCGTTCGGGCTTGGCCCAGCCGGGTCCCGCGAGGAGCAACCCGACCACCAGGCGCTCTCCAGCGAGTCCCGACCCCAGGCCTGGCTCCAGGGTGGGACCCCGGCTCCGCCGTACCGGGCGACGTCACGTGCCTCGATGTTTTTGTCCTCATGAGGGATTCTTGAACCGCTCTTTGTCTTACCCATCACCTAGAGCCTGTTTGCCATGGGAGACCCTACCAGGGGCATTTAGGCTCCAGACAACGTAGCCTCTAGGATCATTTGAGCACTCAAACCCCTCCACCACGTTAAGGTGGCGGTTCAAGGAGGAACATGTTTAAACTGTAAGTTTAAACATGTTATAATGGGTCATTTTTCAAATAACTGCGGTGTCAGAGCTACAATCCAATATATCCTTGTGGCCTGGCAGTTGCATTTCCTACCACCTCACGGTATTTTAAAATAGAAGCTATTTTATTATATAGCTGATAATCATGTCAACACAAGCATCAGTTTTTACCTAAATTTCAGAGGTTTTCACAACTTGACCTCATAACACAGTCGATGAACCTATAATCAAGGATTCATTTTATCATGCACTTGAGCCTTTGTCATAATTACTTTCATTCGCCAGCGAATCAGCGACACTGTTCTCCAATCTGAGGCATATTATGCACTCCTTATCCAATTGAGTCAAGGTATGAAGACCTACATTTAATGAAAGTGCAGTGTGTGTCTGTGTGTATTGTTTTTTTATGTTATAAATGTATTGTGTTATAATGCAGAATGATATGATTCATAATATACCATTTTCAAAATACAATAATTCTAACTTCCTGGTCTTGTTTATGGACTGCATGGTGAACTAGTTGGTAGCACTGTTGCCTTGCAGCAAGAAGGTCCTGGGTTCGAATCTTAGTCTGGGCTCTTTCTGCATGTATTGTGTATGTTCTCTAAACTGTCCTTAGGTATATGTACTCGGACATTACAAAAAAATGGATTCAATCCAATGATAGAGTCAATTTCAAAGTCAATCACATTCATTCCAATTTGAACCTAGAGATCAAACGATGCAGCCAAGTTCAGTTTATCAAAGAAAGCTACATCAGGTAATATACTAAAGAAACAAAAACTCCCACCAAAACCTCACTTAGAAAATCTGAACAACACCTTTAATAGCCAATACTTGCATAAATCTGGTAAAAATCAAAGTTTCTGGTATTTAAGCTACTTTACGGCTGGATGTCATACATTTAGATGGGCATAACTCAGAGTCACTGCCTATTATAGGCCTGCTGCTGTGTTGGGATGAAAACATTCCATTATCTTGCTTTGCAAAGAGTAACACATAAAGAATCATGATATAACACAACTAAATATATATTTTTATCTAACTAACTGGATCAGTGATGGTGTCTTTAGTATCTGTCCTGTTTCATCTATTGCAATTGCATTAGATGTTCTATTAGGCCTTTTTTTCCTACTCACCTTCCTTAAAAAGAAAACTAAAACATAGATTGATCTCTGAAAAAGCAAAAGATGTAGATGAAAGATGTGGTGTGGATTAAATTTCTTATATGTGAGAGAAATAGAGGTGAAAGATTACTTCAACACTTCAGCATTTACTAATGACACAAAATATAAAATATCCAAGTTAAATGTCAATTATGTGACATCACTTAACCTCATGGAGAACACTGAATTGACCTTGGATGACCTAAGATATGAAAAAGACAAGATATCAAATTTTACAGAACCTAATATCAGTGGAAAATCTGCAATACTTAGAAAAAACATATGTACCAGTGTCTATATAGTAGGATCTGATTGAAGCTTTGAATGTCAATTTATTTTTTTAACCTTTTATTCAACCAGGTAAGTCCATTGAGAACCAATTTATATTTGCAAAGAGAACCTGGCCAAGAGGCATAAGAAAAAGTGAAACTGTCCAAACAATCATAATATAGCACTCAGAAAACAGCAACAATCCTAAAAAAACATTGACACAAAATATGAGCAATACAATTCATGGAGATCTTGTGAACTATCAGAAGCATGTGCACTGATCAGACACCGTTGCTCATAATGAAACAGTAAAGGTAGATTAACGGAATGTAGGTACAGAGGATCTAATAAAGGTTTGAGTGTTGACTGATTTATTTTTTTTAAGTTTATAATTTATTAT
The DNA here is from genome assembly GCF_021462225.1 of Girardinichthys multiradiatus. NCBI lineage: Eukaryota > Metazoa > Chordata > Actinopteri > Cyprinodontiformes > Goodeidae > Girardinichthys > Girardinichthys multiradiatus. Next base: position 26,316,281 of record NC_061803.1, on the reverse strand, counting down.
CAATGCTTATAATTATTCCTACCAAATGGTAAGCAAATGATAACCAAAATCATTTTTGTTCAAATTCTAAATGGCAGAACACTAAAATAAACCATTTTCAGACCTCGTTCACTTTCTGGATTTGGTCTGACTTTTGCTTCATTATTTCCACACAGGGGTTTATTCCTCACTATATCATCTATTTAGTGAAGTGTATTAGCCCTCTCTGCAGCAAACACCCATACAACATGATGCTGCCATCCCTGTACTTCACATTTGGAATTGTGTCCTCACACTTGCAAGCCTTCCTCTTTTTCCTCAAAATGTAAAATGGTTCATTATGGCCAAACACTTCAATTGTACTTTCGCAAGACCACAGAACGTCTCCAAAATTTCCCCCCTGAGTGCATTAGCAACATTTAATCTGTCTTTCGTGTACTTTTGGAGTAATAGCTTTTTCCTCACTGAGTGGCTTTTCAGATGATTTTGGTTTCATGGATAATGACACTGCTTACCAGCTTCATCCAGCATCTTCACAAAGTCTTTTACTCTTGTTCTGGGATTGATATGCACATTTTGCACCAAAATACATTATTCTCTGAGACACAGATGTTTACACTTGCATATAACTGTTTGAACAGATGAACTAGCACCTTAAGGCATCTGGAAATTGTGTCAAAGGATGAGCCAGACTTGTGAAAGTGCACAGCTCTCTTCCTGAAATCTCGGCAGATTTGATTTTTCCATGATGTCACTAATGAAGCAATGTGTCTGAGGTGTAGCCTCAAAATACACAGTTGTCCCTTTGTTTCCCTCAAAGGTTGTGAATTAAACCAAGTGCACAGAAACAAGACATCTTCACCTGGCCTTTCAAAGATAGTTCAAAGGTATAGTAACTTCTAACTTTGAAGAAAGCGTTAAAAACATCTAAACAAATTTTTATTATTCAGCTTTTAGCAAATAGAGAAATTGTGGTAATCTGCACTGACCTAAAACAAGAAATGTTTAGTCTGATTTTAATGTCAGCATTGAGCAAAATGGTTACGTCTTTTTATACAGTTTATTCAACTCTATCTGACAAATGAAACAATAGTCAAATACCTACTGTGTTTTTTGTGCAACTGTATAACCAAAATTTCTTTCTCTTTTTCATTATGTTTCTATCCAAGAACCTTTGTTCCATTTTCTTAGCAGCTGCCACACCGCAGGCCCATTTCACAATATCCACTTTCACTCATTAAACTTGAATTGAACAGTCTCTCAAGGCAACCGGAACTCCTGTTCCAACATCTAGTTCAACTTTTCTTTTTTAGTTCTTAGCAATGGCCAAATATTGGGGTTCTTGCTTTTATGAATGATAATACCTTTTTGCTAATGCATATTTTAATGTCTTTGGGTATAGCATTATATGTTTAAATGTATTACAAAGAATACTTTGCTAAATCCTGCTCTTGAAATGAAATGAGAATGTAGCTGCTTCTATTATATTTGGATATGCTGACATTTTCCAGTCAAGGGATGTAATAAGCACTCCCTCACTTTCTGTGCCTTAAATTTGCATTAGTATTCAAAAACACATCTAAGACAAAGGCAATGTGAAACAGAGGAATGTAAAGCCATTCAGGTCTGAGAGAATTTATCCAAGATGATGCCTGATGCATTGGTAACTGGCTTCAACATGGCAGCAGACAAAACTCTTGTTTTCAGAAACTTACTTTTTATTTTAATGGTGACAATTTCCATTAAGAATATGTTGCTATGAGAAGTTATCAGATAAAATGTAAGTAATTACAAAGTTAATAAAAGGTAATATAAATGTACCTTTATCACAGAAGATCATTCTATTTTATTGTGTTTTTAGATGTGTCATATATTTACCTGCTGCAATGATTTTAGCATGGGAAAAAAGGGAAAGGATATTATGTTGGTCTGATTGAATTAAAAGAACAGAAAGTTTGGTTTAAAAGAGAGTGATGTTTGAATTCAGACTTTTTTGTGTGTAAACCTCCCAGAAAATATGCTATTCTGATTGCACCCAAATCAACCACTTATCAAATCATCCAAATGTCCAAGGAGAGAGGTTGAGGGGCTGTAAAGCAATCTTTAGGGACACCCAAATAAAGCCCAGCAAGTACCAGGGCTGTCTCCTAAAAAGAATTCAAATGAGGAATTGGGTTGCCACCAGGGCAGATCTTCCTCAGGTATGACAGTAAGCAGATCACAGTGTGTTTCCACCTGCAGTGATGCAAATAATGCTGGATGCTGCTGCAGTTGGCACAGAAGATTGGGGTAACATAAAAACAGTGTCCAGATGGTAAGTTCAGGTTGAAAGGGGTTTATTTACAAGGTTCTGAACATAAAGAGACTAGATTTACAAAATCAAAACCTTCCAAAAACAAACTCTCCACAAGCTATAGACCAATATTAGCCAAATCACAAGAGACCAAATTTACACAGCACAGGCAAACAGGAGGCACAAGGGGGCAAACAGTGTGCACAGTTCAAGGCTGCCCCACCGAAGGAGTCTTCCTCAGAGCTTCTTAAAGGATCAGATGGTGGATTGGCAGACGTGATTGGTCCAGTGTCCCAAGGCCAGTCCAATGGGAGATCTGCAGGAAGGAGGCGGGCCCAGAGTCAGAATCAACCAATCCTATCAATGTGCTGCCACAGTCAAATCTGCATGTTGAAGGCTGCACCACTGCATTGCAGGTCAAAGGCCGTAAGACAAGGGCAGATCGTGCTCAGTTATGACAGTAAGCAGGTTCACACTGTTTCTTCTCCTGCAGTGGTGCAAATACTTCAGGATGCTGGCCTGGTATGAAGAAATGCATCAAAGAATCCACTTCTCTCCAAGAAAAAGAGCAAAGACAGACTGATAATCTGCAGGATAGGGTTGTCACATACTGTGTAAAATGCTCGATACTCAATACCATTTTCAATATCCCTGCAACCTTTTTTGAGGGCACATCTTTCTAATACAGATTACAATAAAAAAATGACAACATGTTGTGTCAATTTGTTGCTGATAAACTTACATCTTCAGTTAACATTTACTACAATGGAGACCCAATGATGACGTTTGCTGTAGGACATGTTCCTGCTTTAATTCACACCCACAGTTGAATGGAACCACTGCATAGTATAAACACCGCACCGGGGAAATACATCTTGATGGGGGAACTATGGCCAGCTTAACGCCATAATGGTCCGTCCACAAATAGCTAACATTTACGCAAATAAAGTTTGCTTGTGCCGTCTGGCATGTTTACTCCTTTAATGTTGCAGGTACAGGCACGTTGCTGATTTTTTCAAATTGTTATATAGTTATATATTGCTAGCACACCTAGCATCAGGGCTTCAAACCTTTTGCGTTTTCCTTTTCATCTGCCTTATAAGAAAATACTTCCAAACAATGCTTTTGCATTTGCCCTGTCAGCCAAAGAGGGTCCTAAACGCTCATCTCTGGAAGTCTATGCTATATTAGCGGAGTTTAAAACTTCGAGCAGCAGTTCTTTTTATTTTTATTTTATTTAGCCATGCTCAGCTTAACTGTAGCTCCTTTTTAAAGAGAGTTTTCTTGTAGATGTAGTATGATTGTATGTAAGTATTTTGACTTTCCTTCCTTTTTGTCAGGGTCCTTAGGGGCCAAGCTACTGCTCTCAGACATTTCGTCTGACTCCTTCTTTGTGTTAATAATTGTCCTGATCTCCTCCTCCTTACTGTACGAATCACTATACAAGTCTTCACTTATTTCACTTGGAGACTGCAGCCATTGTATTGGTTTCTGGATTAAAATGATTCAATACCAAATCTATTTTAAAACCACAGTTCAAGATTTGTGAAACCTTTATTATACTGATGAAAACACACAAAAAGAGTATTTCAAATGCTTATTTTGGAGTTATTGTTTGGTAACATTCATGCAAGATTAGTCTATGGAGTTTAAGAACTGTTCAATGCAATGAATGCAATTGTTCAATACCTCTAACAGTTGGTGAAATCCAAAGAAAAATAAGTAAAAAACTCCCAGAAGTGTTTAGTAACAATGATAATAGAATTTCCACAGGTAACGTGAAGACCACTCTAGGCACTGGACTCAAGGTATTTGTGTCCTTGGTTTCCTTTCAATATATTTTCTCCTTTCAGTGCTAATGGTCTCCATCTGTGTTGATTTGTGACACCAGGCGTTTTTGATAAAACAGAGGTACGTGACTCTGCTGGAGGGAGAGTAGGCTGGACCACGTAGGTGAAACAGACAAAATGAGGTTCACTTAAAGTGAAACACAAACACACTTTAAGACTGCTTCAATAAATCAGGTACACCTTGTTATCTCTGAGGTGCAGTAAGAGTTGCACATTTGAAATGGAACCAAAGAAAGAAAAAAAGTGGGAGGACTAAATGTATGTCCTGCTACCAAAATCAGTGTCTGTGTATAGCAATTAGTAAGCAAAGATTTTACACAGCAGTAGGTTTTCTACTACAACCCGAATTGCTGAATGGTTACCCACTGACTGTACTTTGTCTCACTTTTTGCATAAGTTTAAATTTTAAACGTACCAAAAGCATTTCAGATCAACAGCAACTAATGATTACCATTTTGAAATAAATAAATTAGGTCAACCAAAACTATAAAATAAAGGACATCCCCAGTGATCATGAACATTCCAAGTGTATTTTGGAAGCATTCTTTCAGTGTTTTGAAAATGTCAACGGAATGATCAGCAGGGTATTTCCCAATAAGTGCCATGCCAGGACACTTACAGAATAAAAAAAAAAAAAGACTAGATGACAGAAAGCATAAATTAGCTAAATCAATATTGCCACCATTAACGCCACTCTTTCAAACACCATGGGGTGCTCTGGTCCTACAAAACTTGTAAGCAATCATCTGGGTGCAGCATGATCAATTTTGTAATCAGCAAACTCCAAGCTGAACAGCAGGTTCCATCTAAGTGATAGGAGTCGATTTTAGAAAATAGGAGCAAGCTTTACATAGAATGTTAAGTGCAAGTGTGGTCGATGGTTCTTGCAGTAAAACAAGAAGTTATCATAGGATGTATGAAGAAATGTAATTTCGACTGAATTATTTTATGGGCTCACCCGTTCTTACGTACCGAAATATAATCGTAGCAAAAATGTAAACTTCTGTACCAAACCCGGACTCACAGTGACTCTTTCTTGTCTTATAGTGCTAGTGATTGGAGAATAAACTACACACAGTTTTACCTTCAGATGCTGTGCAATAGGCAGAAAATTCAAAGAGGTGGAAATTCTTCAGGAAGGACAAATTGCTTAACACAGGATATCTACTTCACTAAATGAACTTCAAAAACACATTGAGGCAAATATGACCCTGATATAGAAAGGGCAAATCAGATGGTATTGCAGGTTTCCATCCCACAATCAATAAAGTTTTGCTTTCTACAGCAGTGACCAAATGCAAATTAATCTATACTGAAGGTGAGAGGAGGCCAGCTTGGGCAGAGCCACACTGTGAGTATGTTCTTTTTTAATAACCTGAAATTCCACTTCAATGCTCTCTTATCAGCAGATATGCATGTTTATCTTTGTCTATTTTATTTTAATCTCTCAAAGTACCCTGATTTTGGCCAACCTGATATGTCTCATCCTGGCCTCCTTAGTTTTTGTATCTCAGTGCCCTTCTTCTCACAGAAAATATTGGTCCTTCTAGACGTCCACCATCATTAGGTACAGTTCCTGACAGTACTAGTGATGGTATTTTGTCTCTAATGCCAGGTGGCCAAAAATGTGGTTAAATGAACAGTTGTGGTCATTTAGCAGCATTTCAGATAATTACACAGTATAGTATAGCACGTTTCCTGTAATTGCTTTCTGTAAATGCCTATAGAGTGGCAAAAGTGATGTACAAAGCACTCTTTAGCTACTTTAAAGTGTACACTTTAATCCATGTAATCAATGAGTGGAATGAAAAGGCTATAGTTAAAATAAAACAAATTTAAAGCGATGCTGGCTAAGTCCATAAGATGTACCAGAATGTGTTTCTATTTTCTCAAGAAGCTCTTCCAGTGTGATTCTGAGGCATTTCATCAGACTTAAAAACAGCTTTTAGCAAACTAGATCTAGGGCAGAGACAATTTATTTATGGTCTGAAAGCTGCAAGATTTTGGGGAGTGGGACTTTAGTAATCATCTAGACTAGGGGTCTGCAGACTGCAGCTCCGGAGCCACATATGTATATTTAATGCTACAGAATTGAGCACTGAGATGTTTTAAAATGTATAACAAATAGTGTCACAAATAGTGTAAGAAATATTGTTTTTTATCAAGCAATTGTTTTGTCAATAGGATGTCATTAATTATAAAAAATTAAATGTCCCGTTAAGGAAAATGTGTTGAACTTAAAAACAAAAGTAAAATTGTTCTTCTTTAAATTAAAAATCTACATACATTTGCCATAGTGGGTAACTAAAACTTTGCGCCCACCACATTTAAATAAATCAAGCCAGTAGTGATACCGCTATGACACCTACATCAATGGTGCAGGACAATGTGTATCTTTACAACAAAGAACACTTCAGCATTGTCTTCCTACTTACAGTATTTGACACAATTTTTAGGCATGTGGAAGAATTTCACAGGATGAATGCCAAAACTTAAGAATGCCTTGTCTGCCACACGCACTGCACCGCTGCAACAGGATTTACTCAAATGACCCAGCAATGACCCAATAACAATGTTACTCAAACCGCTATACTCTGCTGACTCTTTGTGTGTACTGATAAAGATGTGTTCATCTTGGTATGCTGAATGCTCAAACTAGCTTTATTCAGCTAATATTTATTTGACCAATTGAGGACATTTAACAGAGTAAAAATAAAATCATTCAAATTTTGTTTTCAGATATTTTATAAATGGAAACTGAATTAAACACAACAGTGTTGTCACGGATAAAATGACTTATTCTAACATAGTTAAACAATTTGAATTCTAAACTTTATATCCCACATCAAAAACTTTACAAATACTTTACAGATGTGACAGGAACTAATGTCCCCCAAAATGTGCTTTATTTCTTAACATATTGACCCACAAAAAACATGTTTAGATAAATTGACAAACATGCTAATATAGGAAACTGTGTGACAGCAACTTAACATTTAGTTTGCCTGTGCTAAATAATTACCATTTAAAAGAAAAAAAAAACATCAACCATAAAGATCAACAACATAGCAATAGTGTAGGTCCCAAATTTCATTGTTCCTCTCACTTTAAAAATTAAAAAATGTAATTTTTGCAAAAGAGGAAGAATAGACAGAAAAATCGACAATCAGTGTGTGCTCAAAAAATGTGGCCGGTCACATAACAGATCAAAAGACAAAAAGATCAAAAGAAAACCAGTGGCTTACCAAATATTGCAAAGCTCTTACATTAGTGGGAACCTGTAGCACTCATGATGAACCTTTTGTAGCACTAATGAGAGCTAGGAGAAGACGCTCGTTTGTATTTTTCAGACATTGTATTTAAGTTCTGTCATTGTTGTCCTTGCTTTGTTTCTTTTATTTCTGCCCAAAAACTGATTGGCTTTAACTTGAACCAAACTCAATATTGACCTGTAAAGTTAGTAAAAAAGCATCACATAACATAACTTGGACATTTTGGGGAAATTAAATGTGGGTTACCGGACATATGATCTCTTTCATCAAAGACTTTGTTAGTTAATGACTTTGTGATAATCATATATATTTTTTCTCTCACAGAAAACCACCTCTATTTTGTATTTTGTTTTGTATCATCCTCCAGGCCCTTACTCTCAGTTTTTTTTATCAGTTCTCAGACTTTGTATCTGATTTATTGTTAAATACTGAAAAAGTCATTATAGTGGGGGATTTTATCATTCATGTTGACAGTGATAGCCTAAATATAACCTTTAATGCTAAATTGGACTCAATTGGCTTTGCTAAAACCATCTGTAGACCAATCCACTTTTATATTCATACTGTGGACCTTAGGCTGGCATATGGCACTGAGTATGAAGAAATAACAGTATTTCTTCATAACCCCGTCCCATCTGACCATTTTAAGTAACATTTGAAGTTTAATGTAACTGAGTACTCCACCCCGAAAGAAAATTTCATTATAGTAGATCATTTTCAGACAATGCTGTAACAACTTGTATTTTTATTTCCTCTTCGTCGCAGATGGCAGAAATATTATTTCTTTGCTTTTACAAATAATGTTCTTGTTCATTGGCAATTTAGCCCCATTGAAAAGCACGCTCTCTGGTTTGGTTCAGAACTGTGTATTTTAAAGTACAATGTTATAAAATTGGAGAGAAAAGGCTGCTCTACCCACCTAGAGGAGTCTTAATTAATCTAGAAAAATAGTCTACTGTTAAAAGGATGCTTTGCCAGGCTAGAACAGCTTGTATCTCATCATTAATAGTGGAGAATAAGAATAATTCTAAATTTCCTTTTGGTACAGTTGCAAAACTGACAGAATCATAGCTCTGTTGAGCCATCTATTCCCTTAGTCCTCAGCAGTATTGACTTAATGGGATTTTTTATAAATGAAAGTAATTCTATTAAAAATAAAATCATTGGCATCCTCCTGAAAATTATTACTTCATCCTCAGTAAGTGAGAAAACATTGGAGGTAACAGTAGAACCCAAACTGCGTTTGGACTGTTTTGATCCAGTTGAATTTTTTGAGTTATCAAAAACATTCATCATAATCATTCTTCATTTGAACTTTCAACTTGTATGTTAGAAGCAATCCCAAACAAAATACTTAAGGAAGTGTTCCCTTTAATAGCCACTCCCTTTTTAGATATGATTAACCCTTCCTTAGTAAGTGGAAATATCCCGCAGACTTTACTTAAGAAAACTTTCGCTTGATCAAGATGACTTTATAAATTGCAGACCTATATCCAATTTTTATCTAAAATTCTTGAGAAAATAGTTGCTAATCAAATGTATGAGCATTTACACAATAATGATCAATTTGAAGAGTTTCAGTCAGGTTTCAGAGCTCATCATAGCACTGAAACAGCACTGGTGAAAGTCACTAATAATATTCTCATGGTCTCAGATAATGGACCTGTGTCTGTACTAGTTCTGTTAGATCTTAGTGCTGCATTTGATAAAGTTGATCACAATATTCTCTTTGAAAGGGTGCTGAAGGGCTCAGTGGAACTGCTCTAGGCTAGTTTAAATCTTATTTGTCTAACATTACGTAAATAATGAATCTTCTTCAAACTCTAGAGTTACTTGTGGTGGAATACCACAGGGTTCAATAATTGGGCTATTTCTCTTTACTAGAAATACCAGGAGTCCCCAACAAAAATAGCAGGAAGTCCATTACCTCCATCAACCAAACACATTAGGGTACGAACATCAACTGACAAAAATATTTTATTTCATTTTTATTTAACATTTAATTAACAATAGAGTTGTTGCTTTTTTAAGCTACTGATTTATTACTCATATGCCTATGAAATCATCTGCTCAACAGAAAAGTGCAATCCAATTTAAGTACCAATATTAAAAGCACTTTGAATGGCACAGTCAAGCTGGGTCTGAACATCTTGGTAAAACAATTCTGCTCTCCTTGTGCTTGTGGCAGGCAGAGCAATTTGCTTAACCTTTTCCTTAAGTTGTTGTCCTTTCAATTTAAACTTTTTTTCTGCCACCGCTTCTATGCACTCTTTGATTATTTCCCAGTCAGGGAAAGACTTTTTGTGCTTTCCTAAAATCCAAGTCAAGTCAAGTCAAGTTTATTTATATAGCGCTTTTCAGCAACAAGGCACTCAAGGCGCTTTACATAAGGACAAACATTACAATGATACAGAAAATCAAACAACAGAGGTAATTTAAAAAAAATAAATAAATAAAATAAAGAGAATAGAATGATGGATAAGAAAACGAAAGGAAAATTGGACTGAAAACTTTACTAATAATGTTTAGATAACACAGTCAAAGGCCACTCTAAACAAATAAGTTTTTAATCTTGATTTAAACCAACTTAGAGTTTCAGCGCTTTTACAGTTTTCTGGGAGTTTATTCCAGATTAGTGGAGCATGAGAACTAAAAGCTGCTTCTCCATGTTTGGTTCTGGTTCTGGTTCTGCAGAGTAGATTTGAGCCAGAAGACCTGAGAGGTCTGGGTGGTTGATACACTGACAACAAGTCTGTGATGTATTTTGGTGTTAAGGCATTCAGTTATTTATAGACTAACAGAAGTATTTTAAAGTCAATTCTCTGAGATACAGGGAGCCAGTGTAGAGACTTTAGAACCAGGGTGATGTGCTCCACTTTCTTAGTTCTAGTGAGGACGCGGTCAGCAGCGTTCTGGATCAATGCAGCTGTCTGATTGACTTTTTAGGCAGACCTGTGAAGACACCGTTGCAGTAATCAATTTTACTAAAGATGAACGCATGAATTAGTTTTTCATGATTCTGCTGAGACATTAGTCCTTTAATCCTGGAGATGTTCTTTAGGTGATAGAAGGCCGACCTTGTTACTGTTTTTATGTGACTCTGAAGGTTCAGGTCTGAGTCCATCACTACACCCAGCTTTCGAGCCTGACTGGTGGTTTCTAGCTGTATTAACTGAAGCTGTGCCTGAAGCTGTGCGCTAACTTTTAAACGCTCTTCCTTTGGTCCAAAGATTATTACTTGAGTTTTGTTTTGATTCAGCTGAAGAAAATCCATGCATTGATTTCTTCTAAGCATTTACCCAGCACTTGGATGGGTTCATAGTCACCTGGTGACATCGTAACGTATAGCTGTGTCGTCTGCATAGTTATGATAACTTACATTGTTGTTTATTAAAATCTGAGTTAGGGGGAGCATGTAGATAATGAATAGAAGGGGACCTAAGATGGACCCTTGGGGAACGCCACATGTGATTGTTGTGGTCTCAGATGTAAAGTTACTTACTGATACAAAAACGTCCCTGTCCTTCAAGTAGGATTTAAACCAGTTGAGTGCTGTACCAGAGAGGCCGACCCAGTTTTCCAGGCGCTCTAATAAAATGGAGGGATCAACAGTGTTGAATGCTGCACTAAGGTCCAATAATACCAGCACTGTGGTTCTTCCACAGTCTGCATTTATACAGATGTCATTGAACACCTTGACAAGAGCAGTCTCTGTACTGTGGTGAGCACGGAAGTCTGACTGGAAGACATCGAAGCGGTTGGTCATTGTTAGGAAGTTGTTTAACTGCTGAAACACAGCTTTTTCAATAATCTTGCTGATGAAAGGGAGGTTTAATATAGGCCTGTAGTTCTGTAGTAGCAGCTTGTCCAAGTTTTTTTCAATAGAGGTTTGATAATTGCTGTTTTCAGGGCCTGGGGGAAAACACTTGACAAAAGTGACGCGTTTATTATTTGTGTTAAATCAGATGTTATTAAAGGTAAAGCTTTCTTAAGGAAAAATCCACTCACAATGAACACTTATATGCTCGCAGTTGTGCTGAAAGAGACTGTGAAATCAGCCATGTGGCTCGTTCATATTGTTCCTCAGTTCATTTATTCTCCTTGGCCTACTGTCAGACCCAGGCGGATGGCTTTGGTTGAAGTTCTTACGCTTGGTTTCATCTCTTTATCAACTTTCCACTCTTTGTAAGTCCAACTGATTCAAAACTTAAAAGGCAGACTGGCGTTACTCCCTATGGAAGTTAAAAGGAAAGAATATGATTCTGTCTATTCATTTTTAAATGTGCAATTTTCCTAGTCCACTTAAAACTTTTTTTGACAAAGCCATCTTCTTTTACTCACTCATCTGTGCACCACCAAGTCATTGTACTGACAGCAAGCGTGAGCTCCCTTGCTAGTAATTTAGCTTTTACGCTGATAAAACTCAGCTATATTTACCCATAAATCCTAAAAAGATTTAAATCGGTTAGACCGACCACAGATAGATGTCTTTGGACGACAACTTCATCTCTGTTCATTCAATTAATCTGGACGGCATTAAATTGACCTCCGGTAATAAAGAAAAAAACCTTAGTGTTATTTCTGACTAGGACATGTCATTTAAAATCCCATATCAAACAGGTTCCTGAGATTTCATTCTTTCACCTCTGAAATACTGCCAAAATGAGAAATATCCTGTCCAGAAGTGATGCTGAAAAACTGGTCCATACATTTGCTCTCCTTCTCACAAATAAAGCCCTTAGTAATCAAGTTCCATCCCACATACTGTAGGAGATCTGATTGTTCCATATATTCCAACAGATCACTTCAGGTTTACTGATGGTTCCTTAAGTTTCTAAATGTAGAATTGGAGGTGGATCTTTCAGTTATCAGGCTTCTCTCTTTATACTCTAGACTTGAAAACTGGCTAAGAACCTAGCTGCTTAGCAGTCTTTCTCTCCCAGATAAAGCCACTAAAGGAGATACTACTGTCCTTTAAAGTTTTACTTTGCATTCACACAGAAAGTCCAGAATCAGTGCTCCTGTGCTCTTTTGTGTGTATGCTCTGCCCTCTCAAACCCAAGTCGATCATGGCAGCTGTCTGTTCACACTGAACCTGGTCCCACTGGAGGTTTCTTCCTGTTAAAGGGGAGTTTTCCTTTCCACTTTCGCTACATGCATATGCTCTGCATGAGGGATTGCTGCAAAATCAACAGCACAATTCAAGTGACTGTGCACTGTTGCTGCATGCTCATCCAGGAGGAGTGAATGCCGCAAGTCGATGACTCGATGCGATCTCCTGGGTTTCCTTAGATAGAAAACATTTTAACCAAAATAATTGAATTGAATAATAAACTGAATTTGCATTGTTTGATAACGAGGATCAACTGGAAGTATGTACTTGGAATCTTTGAGGAGACATGTATTATGAATTGGTGCTATATAAATAAACTGAATTGAAAATGAAATTGAATGACGAAACTACTTCCACAATGTTCAGTAAGAAGAAACTCATATTAAAGTTTATGAATGTGAGCACATTCTTTCAGTAATGGTCCAAATCTTATTAACATAAGTGTGGTTGGTATGTTGATTTTAATATTTTACCAAAACAGCTCTGAATACTTAATGCACTTTGCCTACAGTTCATTTCAAACATATTGGAATGAAATGCAATCAAACGAAATAGAAAAAGCCAACAGCTCAGCATGCAAGACCATTAAAACAAATGCTTTACACAGATTGATTCTTCAAACCTGTGAGGAGGCAGCAACCAGCTGCTATGTTCTGAGGTATGATCAAACAGAAATGCTTGGTAATTTAGAGAGTCAGGGTGTGAACTGATTCTCATTTATAGAGAAACCTGAATTGATATTCTATGCTGCAATGCAGATGATCATTAAAGCACACACAATATTTCTTGAGAAGTGGGATTTTCTGTGCCATTATAAGCACTTACAATTTCAAAAGTTTTCATATCCCCAAAATGCTTTTATATTTTGTCAAACAACAGCCACAAATGTCAGTGTATTTCATTGGGATTGGGATTGGTAATGGACCAAGACAAGTAGTCAGAAATTTTTAAGTTGAAGTAACATCACACATAATTTTCAGTTTTTTTTTTACAATTATAAATCCTGATACATTTACAAAGAGCACAGCTCCAGGAGTTTTATAAAGGTTTAGAGCAGTGTTTGGTTATAAAGCAATACCCAAACCGTGTGAACACTTTTCAAATTGCATTACCACAACCCCCCAGGGCAAGGTCACCAAATGAACCAACGGGTTTGGACCCTACAATTAAATTACTCAGAGAAGCAGCCAAGAAGCCCATTGTAACTATAGTGGGGCTGCAAAAGCAAACATGAGGAAGAAGCTCTGATCAGATGAGCAGAAACTGTTAATGTCTGGACTACCATACCCAAGAAAAGGACTAGAAGTTGTAATTGCACAGAAACGTGCCTCTACCAAGTATCGACTTAGGGAGGCAGAAGAGAAATTCCCTCTCCACCTTTTACATTTTTATTTCTAAACAATTATGAAAACCATCATTTCCATTCTGATTCAGAACCATGCAGTACTTTTTGTTGGTCTATCGCATAAAATCATGAAAAAAACATACAAGGTCATTGTAACTTCACAAAACTTAAACAGTTTAAGGGGAATGAATGCAATTGGAAAATACTTTGTTATGTAAAACACTGACCATTCTGAAGCCTTCATTAGTGGCAAAATTGTTCATTCATCTAAGCCTGATTTTACAATAATTTCATATATCCCTTCAAAATTGTACAGCCCCGCTGGGTATTAAAACTGTGGTTGTACAACAAAGAACCAGAGTTCTGAAGGAGCACTTTTAAGGTGTGCATTAGTGAGGGAAAATGGTAAAAGATGATAAACTAGAATACAGATGACCGAATAAATGTGATGGGGAGTGGAGAACAGATCAAACAGCCCCAGCAGTTTCTGGAAGCCACATGATACTGCTATTCACAGACAGGGCTCTTAGTCGAATATAAATTAAAGCAAAGCATGAAGTTCCTATCTTTGAATACTAAGCTGATGTGAAACATTCTGCCACTCCAGTTGCGCTGAGGCAGCATGGATGTGCCCTACAGAAAATAATCTCTCTGCTTCAATACTGAATGGAGTGCAGAACATACTTCAGTGAGACACTGGCATGCAGTTTATGTTGTCAGTTTTTTATATACTGTCTTCATTAGTATTTATGCTAAAGATCCAATGACTGACTCAAGTACATAAAGTCTTTCTTTTGGTTAAACTATGCTAGGTGCTTTATGTTGTTTTTCCTGCTCAGGGTCTTTAAGAAAGGTCTCACTTGTTTGTTTTCACTCTTGGACAATCTGGATGCCAACATGAAAATAAGTCAGTTCTTAACATTTATATTTTGATCAGTGGGGCCCTGTGAGATGTACTTTATTATAAACATCTGTAATAGACTTTAAGGAAGTATTTTTGGATTTTAAGTTAAAGATATTTTTTAAACAAAAATACTAAAAAACTTGGAATTCTAATCATTACAATTTATAAGTAGTGAACTGGACTGTCTGTAACTGAATTTGAATTTACATGGCACAAAAAGCAAAGAAAATTGTGTTTGGTTAATATTTACTTTGTTGTGAGAATGCTTTTGACAATCAATTTTAAACTGTTAGTAGGCCTGTTCTTTCCCCATAAATGGTGCCACAATTTAAAGGAAAATTAATTTGCGGGTTAAGCACAGAGCTGGATGATTGAAGTTTGGAGAAACCAGAAATATTACAATTTGACCCTAACAAACAGCGGCCTCAGTAGTGCATAGGAGAACCCTGAAAAACAACAACATCCTGGGGCCTTCTCCTCATGCTAGTCACCAGCTTGGGCACACACTGCTGCCGGGTTGCCTCCTATTCGTCAACCAGCACTTCCCACAAGTCAGCCAGTCTGTGTAGAGCACTGTGGCATAAACAACACGCCAAGATGAACTGCTAAAGCCAAGAAACATTATTATAAGAAAATAAAAGTCAACCAAACAACCTTACTTTTTGTGCTAACTTTATATTTCTATACGACTGGATATGAAGTGATTGGATATCTCATGTAAAGTGCCTTGAAATGACATTTGTTGTGCTTTAGCCTGATATTAAAAAGCTGAATTAAACTGAATTAATCATCTGGTTTAGATGATCGGTCACCATGGTAACTACCACTCAGAGCCCAACCTGTTCTGCAGCAGGTTACATTTCCAAATTAAAGATTAACATAAACCTTAAAATTTCATGACAAATGCATGTCTCAAGATATTCAAATGATTTAAATGAAAGAGCATAAACAGTCATCTGACTTCTTTTCCTACTCCCCAGGCAACACTGTTGAATTTGACTTTCATGAAAGAAAGCTTTATGAGAAGTTTGTTTGTGAAGTTACCATTTATGTACCCTAAAACATACTGATAGCTGTAAAGGTTTTGCTTGTTTGGCTCTAAATTTTCAAAATATTACTAACTACATTTATTTTAATGACCAGTCTTAATCTTAAAGATTTCCATACCATTTATAATTTTAATTGATTCCTAGGGTGATTGTTTTTTAAAGAAGCTCAGAAACCCTCGGTTTACATACCAAGTTGATAAAAAGCTTTTGTAGTAGCATGAAGCACAAGGGTGGGAAATTACTTTATCAAAAGGGGTCACAAAGACAATTGTGACTGTTGTCGAGAGTCAGCCCATTGGCTGAAGACAATTTTTAAGGCTTCATATTTAATAATAAAATTTGAATATTTTGTTTTATTTGTTGTTACTTTGCCTTCCTCTGCCAACAAAAGACATTGCAACTGAATACAAAAATTAAACTTGATTATGTACCATCCACAATCATCTTTCACCAAAGTAATTGTCAAATATTGTCTTATATTCACCAAAGCTGTAGCTATGGTGGATCTGGGGGGTGGCATCCGGTGGCTGCATGCAAAGCTTTTGGGGGGGCTGTACTTGGGGACAAAGGTTACTCGGGGTTCCTTCTCTCATTTCTCTCTTGTATTCTTTTCTCCTTCAAGTGCCTTGATGTCTATTTTAAAAGACCACATGATGTAGCTTAAGTATGGAGTTGAACCCGATGACATGATCCTATACACAACTACATGCACTGCTCCAAAAATAGGTTACAGCAACAAATATTCTGTAAGTAATTTAGTTTGCAGGATCTTACATGATCTTTGCATCATTAAGCTTCAAAGTAAAATAAAGCCTTTGGTTGTTTTTCTCATTTCAAGCAGATCTGTTACCTTCTGAGGCTATTGTTCAGTCCACAGGCAAATGTCCAATAGAAAAAAGGCACAACGTTAATGCCAAATTTGCTGCATAAGTTGTATTTACAAGTCAAAAAGTCAATCTTAACCACACACAACATCCATCTGGATTTTAAGAGGTAGCAGACCCTTCTCATAGCTTCTTCAACTGTCAACATGTGTGTACTATATCAATTTAATAACATTACTTTTCAAAAGTGTCAAGAAGTGACTTAAAAATAACAAGAAAATCTGGAATGGTAAGAAATTAAAAACGAGGAAATTCCACTTCTCACGAGCTCAAAAACCCATTCAAAGTTTCAAAGTGTTTTAGCAGATGAAACACAGCTAACAGAATGTTAAAGTCATCCATATGTGAGGGCATTCGCCAGAAGATGACATACATCATAAGCCCTCATGGAGTACCATGTTCAGCTTTCCTTCTCCACGCTGCTACTTCTATGGTCCAAGCTAAATTTATTGTATTTTTACTGGCAGCCTCAGTAGACAGAGCAGAACTGTGAAAGGAATTGCTTTGCTACAAGCCGAGGGAACGCTTTTTCACTTGCTGTGTTATTTTCAGGCTATTTTTAGGAACTACTGGCTGCCCAAGTCTACTGTGAATATAAGGGATTGCAATTCTGTAGATATATTAAGTTTTATATTGTATCAAGTAAGGTCATCATCCAGAGGCTTTCAAAAGTATTCAGATCACCTGAACTTTTCACATTGTGCCGCATGACAACCCAAAACGTTCAAGTATTTTATTTGGATTCTAAATGTGCAGGTGAAAGAAAAGAAGAAAAGTGATACAATGCTTAAGAAAACAAGTATTAAAGGTGTTACATGCATGTGTATTCAGCTCCCCTTACTCTGTCATCCCTAAACTAAAAACAGAGCAGCAAGCTGTCTTCAGACGTCAAATAATTGGTTAATCAGGTCAACCCATGTGTAATTTTCTCTTAGTTTAAATAAAGGCGTCAGACATTTGTTTGGAGAACAGCAGAGAAGAAACACCATGGTGAAGAGCAAATAACACAGGGGACAGGTTAGTGATACAGTTGTAGAAAGGTTTACAGCATGCTTAGGTTATAAAACAATGTCCCCAAGGTCTGAATATCTAACAAAGCTCTGTTCAATCCATCATCTCAATATGGAAAGAGTATGGAATAACCACAAACCTATCAAGACCTGGCCATTTACTAAACTGACTGGCCAGGTAAGACATGCATTAACTGGAGAAGCAGCAAGGAAGGACCATGGTAACTGGAGGAGCTGTAGAGTATGTATTCTGTTTTTATTTCCGTCCCAACTTCAATGGAATTGGGGTTGTATGATGGAGTCGGCTAACAAAGACTTGTGACTTGTGACCAGTGGAAAAATTTTCTGAGATGGCAAATAAGCACCAAACTTTCCAGATGGACCCATGTTTCTGTAAAGAACAGTCAACGGTATGTTTCTTTTCTAATCCAGTGTCTCAGAAATGGAAAGACAGATGTGGTTGCTGCAACTTTGCAATGCTGCCTCTTGGAATCACTTTATGTAAATCATAGATTAAACAATATCACAGTACTTGACATGGGTGGATAAGTTAAACACCACAGTTTTGCCAAATTGATGTCAGTGGTTCAACTACACAGTGTCCGCTGTGATTTCACACACAGTAACATAGCAGGGGTCCTTTCAAATAAGGCACATGGCAGCTTTCAGTGTCACTTCCAATCACAGCCTTGCACGGCCAGCTGCCTATGGCTTCAGCTTTTGTGACTATTATGTGGTTTGTTTACATGAATTCAATTTATCTTTAGTTAGTCCTCGGTGTTACATTTGTCAAATAAAATGGACTGCAGATCCAGAATTACAATTATATTTCCCCCTCCACTGCTGGAGATAAACCTTTTTTTAACAGTACTAAAAATTGGGTTTTTACCCATTTCTGTTTTAATAATTCAGTACAGTAGCATGTAGCATTCAAAAAATCTTGAAACAACACAATGCTGAAGTTGCCTTTGATTCTGCATTGTGATAAAAGACTTTCACTGATATTTTACCATCTAGACCAGCTTACATGAAATCTATTTTAATCTGCAAGACTTAAACTTGTCAAATCAGAGCTAGATTACCATGTACCAAGTACAAATTTCCAAATGAAAACATTGTGATCTTTGATACTTTTGTTATTTGAAAACTAAAATAAAAATAAAAATAAGAGACGTTTGGATGCTATCTAAATCAGAACAAGACAAGGCAAGAAGAGTTTATTTGTCTATCACCATTCATATAAAAAATAATTCAAACTGGAAAACAACCAACAGAGATAAAGGACATAATTCAAAAACATTAATGAAGCATCATAGAGCATAACAACATGAGACCTAATAAAATAAAATAAGGAAACATTAAAATGTCTAAACTGAAGCAAATAAAAAGCTAAAACATAATAAAAATGATAAAGCGATTGTTGACCACATCTGAGGTTTTCAGGCACTTGGGTCCAGGCCTGGGAGCATAGGAATTAAATATTACCTTCTCTTGTTTAGTTCTCGCCTTTGGAATGCAGAGTGAAGAGGTCTCAGATAACCTGAGGATTTAACCTTTGCAAGCCGTGAATTTATATGAATTTTGAATAAGCGTCTACTGTTGAACCAAATACCCAGATATTTATAGGTCTTGATGTAATCAATCACAGAGTCATTTAAAGAGAACATTTTAGGGAGATGAGCAGGTTGTGGTAAGCTTCTTTAAAATAATTAATCATACATTTAGCTTGGCTTGTATTTAAATCTACTAAGTGAAGGCTAGAGAAGGCACGTCGGATGCTATGGAAAATGGTCTGCAGTAAGGATAAAACAGTGGTCAGGGAAGTATTAGAAGTGTAGCTAATGGTGCCATCAGCATATACATACATGTGGACTATCTGTGACAGGGCCAATCTCATTGATATATATTGAAAAGTGTAGGACTCAATATGCTTCCTTGAGGGACGCCTTCGGTTGTAGTTAAGGGATCAGAAAGAAGACTGTCAACTGTAGACGATCAGAGCAAAGATATCTGAACCAGTCCAGACACGACTTTGTGAAGCCTATATCCCATAGTCTGTTCAACATTATTCTGTGGTCCACAGAGTCAAAAGCCTTTCACAGATCAATACATGCAGCCACAGTATTCTTTGTTGTCAATGGCACAAATGATCAATGGTATCGTTAAGTGTTTTCAGTGCAGTAGTAATGCAACTGTGACGGGACCTAGAGCCAGACTGAACCAGATTAAGAATATCGTAAGACTACAGATCGTGTATGAGATTCTGGAAAGACAGGGCCAAATGGAGATGGGTCTGCAGCAATTGAGATGTAAGCTATCCCCCTCCCTCTCCGCCCCCCAAAAAGTGGGATGACAGATGTTGATTTTCAATCCTGGAAGATCACAACAGTTTGAAGAAAAAGAATAAAAATATAGTAGAAAGGTGCTGCAGTGATCTTAGGTGAAGTATTTGAAAACAGTGGGTCTAAAGCATCTAGTCCAGCAGATTTATCACTAACCAGTCTAAGTAGCTCTTCAAGTACATCAGTCTTGGCTACTGGTTGAAATAAAAAGGGAGGAAAAACAGAGGCTGATGACTTAGTGACAGTTGGAAGATTGTTAGAAGAGCAAATAGAGCTGTTGTTGTCCTCTAAAACACAGCCAACTTTCATAAAGTGTCTGTTAAAGTGATCCTTCATTTTAGGTTTGTCTGTGACAATAACACCGTTGTATTTAATAACAATGGCCAGGTGAGAAGGAAGATTCTTGGATTCCATTGTTTCGACAGTGTCCCAAAACCTTCGTGAGTTTGGACCAATAGCAGTTAGTTGCTGCTTAAGGTAGTCTGATTTTGCCTGTCTAATAAACTGGGTACATTTATTTTTTAAAGCTCTGTATGACAGCCAGTCAGATGTGTTACCTTGTATCTTCACTCTGCACCATCGGGTGTGCTTTTGATTAATTAGCTCAGACAGATCGGGACTGAAAAGACATTCATCAGTAAGTGCAGATTTAGGTAGTTCTAAAGTATTAAAGTATTAACCCTAATGCATGCAACACCTTTCAGATCTTCATTTGTAAAACTTTTTTTATAACAAGGTATCATTTTCCTCCTACTCCACAATTATGAACTACTGTGTATTGGTCTATCACATAAAATCCCACAAACATACTTTGAAGTTTGCAGGTATGATGTGGAAACGTTTAGGGGTCATCGCAGGCAACCTCACAGTCTGTTAAGGATTGATGGATGTCTTACTTTTGAGTGAGGTAGTGTTCTGTAAAAGTTCACCAAAACAAATTGTGAAGATTCTCTGAAGAGAAGGATGAGACCATGCCGTGGTTTGCTCCAACTATCACCTCTCAGCTAAGAGATTCTTGTATTGGATAAAAATAAAAAAAGTTAATAAAATACAAGTCAAATGTATAGTAAATAAAAATGTGGAATTTAGAAGTATGGAAAAAAACCAGAAAAAGAAGGAAGCAAGCACAGTAGGTATAGGGAGCAGAGGAGCTCATAGCCGACTCCTCAGCAGACAGAACCATTGGTCTAGTTTAACACATTACAGAGGCTCTGGTGGTCCTGTGTATGTTTTAGTCTTAAATATCGAAGTATATTTCTTTCAATTTTGTTTTTTTAATCACAATATGATTATAATTACATAGTTGATAGTTTGTATTATGCCCAGTACTGTTATGCAATTATGTTCATAATGTTGCATAGTTAAAATCTAAGTTTTAAACAAAAGTTGACTCGCAGCCGATGCTTTGTCTCAGCCTCTATTTTCTGTGGTTGGTCAGTTCCTCGCACACACTTGCTGACTCCTGTCTTCACCTTACCTCACACTAATTAACACTAACAGATTTTTGTTCTGACTCACCCTGCCGACTTGACTGCAACTGTTGCACACTAATGAAGACTTTCTCAGATTGGAAATTGGGGGTAAATCCAGGCAAAAAAATCAAGGTGGTCCCAGCTTTAAAGACATTGAACAATGGTAGTTGATTAACATCAAAGACAGATGCTGCTCTGTCACCTCTTTCCAACAATAGATTTTGTCAGGAGCTTAACATCCATACAAATGTAAATAAACCAAAAGGGAGGAGTAAAGATAGAGAAGAAGCTATGTATGCACACATTAATTATAGGTTATTTGGCTTCTTCCTCAACAATCACAGCTGAGGGACACTGGGCTCTGACACTGCATGACGCAATAATCTGCAGTGACAAAGGCTGTTTTTTTTTCTTTTTCTTAGGTCTGTGCGCATGAGTGTCCATCTGCATCCAAATCTGTTTCTATGTTTGTAACTGTGTATGTAGGCCTGTATGCTTGTATGTCATGGATTCAGGGTATGCAAGTTGGAGAAGGATCTGAATCATAAGATGCTGACAGAATGATGCATGCAGATCATCGAACACTCACGGACATGAACTATACTTACTGTCTTTTTATAATTCTTTATACATTTCATAGTTATTTAGATTGCTACATTGAACATTGTTTTCAATTTTGTAGTGACCTAGTTTGAACCTGACTTGTTTTCTTGAAAAACGTATTACATAAAATATTAATATTTATGCTATTGTTTTTTGCATGATATATTTTATACTTTCTTTATTATATTTTATTTATATTAATTATTTATTATATTAATTAATTATTATTAATAATTAAACTTTACCCTTAGTTTCAGTAGTGTGAATACTTTTGTAAAGGTACTGTATATACAGGAGCTTGTAAATGGAGGTAAGTCTGAAATGAGCTTTCAGAACTGAACAAACACTGCATTAAGATTATGTGTTATGTTAATCTTCTACTATTCGCTAAGAAGTTTTCATAAGTAAACACTTGTGTTTTTGGACACAGATTCCTAACCTCCTGAGTGCATATTTCCTTAATTATTATTTTGCATTATCCATTTGCTTCAGGAAAAACATGTACATAATAAATTACTGACCATAACAAACTGATTGAAAACAGCATGTCATAGCATCCACAAATGAAAGCTCAAATTTTAAGAAGAAAATGTACACTATATATAGTGTAAATGTACTGTAAACTAGATAAAACAACTCAGCTTTCTGACTTTTGTGAGTGCAAGAATATAAATAATGGGAAGCAGTGAGCTAAGAACCTGACCTATGGTGGAGTAAAGCTTTAAATTCATTTATAAATCATTTTGTTGTGTGCAGTCACAATGTCACAAAGGAGTAATGGGTAATAGAAAGGATTTTGGTTTTAATATGCTTCTCATCAGTTAGGTTTAGCATTTAAAACAAAAACATAAGTTCAAGAAAGTTAATTACCTATACAGAGTTGGAGACAGGTTAACCAAGCATGGCATGTTACCTTGAGTGTGTAGATACCAAAGAGTGTGGTCGGGGGCATGGATTTCTTTAAAGAACATCAAATGTACATGTACCAAATTATTATCTGTATGTACCAAATAGGGTCTGCAAGCAGCAGATGTCCATGTGCAGCTCAAATAATCATGACCGAACTGGGTGTGCACACTGAGATTGATAAAATCAAATCCTGTGAAAGGGTGGCACGCCCAACACATGAAAAAATAGGACCAGTGAGAGCAGAAGAAAAAACGAAGCGTGTTTTATAGGAAACACAAGGTCACAAAACAGTTTCAGTTTCCTCGAGGGAAATCACTTTTTCTGATTTGTTCTTTTCTTCTAAGCCACTAACTACTTTTTTTTCCACGCAGGTAAGTGCGTAATGGGTCAGTGCTGCGTGCCGCTGCTGCTCAGTCACTCAGTCTGTAGAAAATATGGCAGAGAATAAACTGAGTCGTGTGTGGAGCTATTTCGGCATAAAAGCTCAGGGGTATTTAACAACAGTTGAAAGTGGCAGAGCACAAGCTAATCCAGTCAGTAGACTCCTGCTGGAATTTAGTTTTTTACATGCTGGACAGGCTCGGCGAGCAAATTGAAGTTGTGACGACAGCCCCTGCCTTTTAGGGAGGAATGCATTTTGTTTAAATAAGAGCGAATTATCCCTTAGCAAGCAAACAGTCGATGCATTACAGTCATTTGAAGAACTGACACAGGAAGTTTCAACTAAAACGTATGTTTCAGTCTCTATAGTGATGCCACTCGTGTCACTCATTCACAAGGCTTTAACAGCCTGTGAACGTCAAGGCAGCTCTATTGCCACACAACTGGCACAGCAATGCCAGGGCACATTCAGGGGTGTTGAGAGCATTCACTGTCTAGCTGCCAGTACAGTTCTGGATGTTAGGTTTAAACACTTCAGAACCTTCTGGCTCAAGGCCAGACCAGAGTCCTGCCCCCTCAGATTCAGCTGTATCGAAAGGAGAGATATAAAATGATTTTAACATTCAGGTTTTGTCAGGACAACGTCACCGGCCAGCTGCCAGTGATGTGTTTATTGAAGTTTGTTGTACTCTTCCAAGCCCTGAGCAAACTAGCAGTGAGATACCTGGGAATTATTGCCACTTCTGTACCGGCAGGAAATGTTCTGAGCAAAAAACAGAACAGACTAAAGGAGAAAACAGTAAATATGCTCCTGTTCCTTAACAAAAAAGTGTGAATAAGGGAAGATTTCGAATTTGGATGCTTTTGTTGTGTTATTAACATGTTGGGTATTTTTTATATTAATACATTCATTTAATGTGAATTAAGATGCAAGTTTTCATTTTATGTATGTAGTTCATAATAAATAAATAATAATTGTTTTTGGTTTTATTATTATACCACATTTTTCACATATTTTGTATGATTGTGCCTTCTTTACAGGTTTGCTGTTGTTGTATTAGCTTGGCTAAATTTCACATACTGCTGCTACATCAATTCACGTCTGGGTTTAAAATAAGTAAACACGCAGATGTCTTGTATTCTTATGAAGCTATGATTTAAAATACACAATTTTCCCATAGGGCAGGCATTAGTGGTGGACTCCAGAAATCTGGCAAAAATAAAGGCATGTTGTAAATTAAAAAGTCATAAAAAGTCTAGCATATAGTTTGCCACGAGCCACGTAGTCGAACAGCAAACATATGGAAGGAGGTGCTCTGATCAGATGAGACCAGAGACTTTTTGGCGTTCACACATCACCATCTGTGCTGCCAGTCACTCTGAACACACCATCCCCAGCATGAAATACAGTGGAGGCAGCATCATTCTGTGGCAATAGGAACATTGCTCAGAGTTAATGGGAAAATAGAAAGAGCTAAATATAAGAAAATCTTAGAAGAAATTTATAATAGAGGCAGCAAAAAATGTGAGAATGGGGCAGAGGTTCCCCTAAATCCATAAATATCGCACCTCACATGCTTTTGCCTTCCTCTAAGATTGGTTACGGCAGAGACAAAAAAAAACCTTCTAACAGGACAACAGAATTCTTACCATGTATGAAACTACCCAGATCCAGCACACCAACCGCTGCTCTTGCTACAGTGCTACTAAACTATAACAATCAGAAAGTTAGGGCCTGTGCAATATGTTTGATTTCAACATGAATTATTTCGTATTGAATTCTTGTTAACCACCGACTTGTTCTCTGTGATGCATTGTTTTTCAAAGTACATCAGTACGATCACAGGCTACCCCAATGGGCCAGTCAGCAGCTGTTGCTCTCATAGTACACTGCTCAAAAAAATAAAGGGAACACTTAAACAACACAATATAACTCCCAGTAAATCAAACTTCTGTGAAATCAAACTGTCCACTTAGGAAGCAACACTGATTGACAATCAATTTCACATGTTGTGCAAATGAATTAGACAACAGGGGGAAATCTTTGGCGATTAGCAAGACACACTCAATAAAGGAGTGGTTCTGCAGGTGGGAACCACAGACCACTTCTCAGTACCTATGCTTTCTGGCTGATGTTTTGGTCACTTTTGAATGTTGGTGGTGCTTTCACACTCGTGGCAGCATGAGACGGACTCTACAACCCACACAAGTGGCTCAGGTAGTGCAGCTCATCCAGGATGGCACATCAATGCGAGCTGTGGCAGGAAGGTTTGCTGTCTGTCAGCGTAGCGTCCAGAGCGCTACCAGGAGACAGGCCAGTACACCAGGAGATGTGTAGGAGGCCGTAGGAGGGCAACAACCCAGCAGCAGGACCGCTACCTCCACCTTTGTGCAAGGAGGAACAGGAGGAGCACTGCCAGAGCCCGGCAAAATGACCTCCAGCAGGCCACAAATGTGCATGTGTCTGCACAAACGGTTAGAAACCGACTCCATGAGGATGGTATGAGGGCCCGACGTCTACAAATGGGGGTTGTGCTCACAGCCCAACACCGTGCAGGATGCTTGGCATTTGCCACAGAACACCAGGATTGGCAAATTCGCCACTGGCGCCCTGTGCTCTTCACAGATGAAAGCAAGTTCACACTGAGCAGACGTGACAGAGTCTGGAGACACCGTGGAAAGCGATCTGCTGCCTGCAACATCCTTCAGCATGACCAGTTTGGCAGTGGGTCAGTAATGGTGTGGGGTGGCATCTCTTCCCTCCATGTGCTTGCCAGAGGTAGCCTGACAGCCATTAGGTACCGAGATGAGATCCTCAGACCCCTTGTGAGACCATATGCTGGTGCGGTTGGTCCTGGGTTCCTCCTAATGCAGGACAATGCTAGACCTCATGTGACTGGAGTGTGTCAGCAGTTCCTGCAAGATGAAGACATTGAAGCTATGGAAAGGCCCGCCTGTTCCCCAGACCTGAATCCGATTGAGCACATCTGGGACATCATGTCTCGCTCCATCCACCAACGTCACGTTGCTCCACAGACTGTCCAGGAGTTGGAGGATGCTTTAGTCCAGGTCTGGGAGGAGATCCCTCAGGAGACCATCCGCCGTCTCATCAGGAGCATGCCCAGGCGTTGTAGGGCGGTCATACAGACACGTGGAGGCCACACACAATACTGAGCCTCATTTTGACTTGTTTTAAGGACATTATATCAAAGTTGGATCAGCCTGTAGTGTGTTTTTCCATTTTAATTTTGTGTGTGACTCCAAATCCAGGCCTCCATTGGTTAATAAATTTGATTTCCATTGATGATTTTTGTGGGATTTTGTTGTCAGCACATTCAACTTTGTACAGAACAAAGTATTCAATGAGAATATTTCATTCATTCAAATCTAGGATGTGTTATTTGAGTGTTCCCTTTATTTTTTTGAGCAGTGTATATATTATCCTAAACACAAAGGAATAGCAACTCGTGAAACTTGGATTTAAATGTTCATCAGTTAGATCTTAGCGTGTGCTAAATCAGTAGCCATGGTGTTGGGGGTGTTTAGTTCTGCAGGTGAAGCCCTAAACCTAAACTGTGAGTGCACTGATTAACTGATGAGTAAGGTAATAGACTGTAATTGATTAGCAGCACCTGGCTGCTGTTCGTACTTTTCATTCCAGCACAAACCCTTTTCTGCACAAACAGGATGGCTAATTAGAGTTTCAGTGCTGGAATTAAAATGGCCTGTCCTCAGTGCCAAAGCTGCTCAACCATTCAGGCAGAGAAGGCAGTGCTGAAAAATCAAAGGAAAAATAAACCACCAGATTAAATATAGAATTTACAAGCAATAAAATAACTACACAACTTTGGAGGTATCATACTACACCTTACAATGTTTCGAACAATATATTAAATTTTACTAGGTATAAATATAATTTGTTGTTTCCCTAGTTCAGCGCACCTGATTTAAATGACTGAATCGTTAGCCTTCAGGTCCTGATGGCAAGATGAGGATCTATGATCCCATCTGAATTAGCTGTGTTGGACGAGAAAAACATTGAAAACATCCAGGATATCGACTCTTGAGGACTGGAGTTGGACGCTGCTGCTGTAAATTGTTTTTGGTTTCCTGCTTGCTGGTGAGCAAGTTAAAGCCTTATCTGGCTCCACAAACTTTCAGAAGTATTGAGGTCTAAAGACTGGCTACACCACTCCGTGATCTTATTGTGCTTCATCTTTAGCAACTCCTAAAGATTGAGGTCATTGCCATGCTTAAAGAGCCATCTGCAACCCAACTACAGTGTTATGGCTGACATAGAGGTTCTCGTCCAAGAGGTTACGGTACATGACCCCATCCATTGGGTCCTCCAAGTGGTGATGTCATCAGGGACCCTTAGCAAAAAAGAAGAAAAACCACCCTAAGACCTAATACATTGCACAAAAAATTAAAAGATCACTTTAAGGTCATTTGAACTGTGGCCTCCATCTGCAAAACCATTCCTGTCTTAGGGGTCAACCTATTGTTGCTCTTTTAATAAACCTGTTGTTGATTTTATTAACACCAAAACAGCTGACACTGCTTAACAACCCCCTCTACTACTTATCTGACCAGATTAATATCCCAGAAGTCTTACTGACTTGATATTATACTCTTTTAGCAGTGTATTTCCACCACCATACTTAGGGTGTCTACTGTGGGATGTCTGAAGCAATCGTGCATGAATTCGTAACTGCCAGGAGGCTGTATTCTACCCACTTTGGCAACCGATAATCCAAGAAATACTCTATATTCTACGTTTTCTCTACTTTAAGTCAATTTAAATTAATAATCAATAAATAGCAATCAGCAAGGGACCATGTACATTTATAATAGTTATTTCAGGGGTCATAATCTGTCATTTTACGAGTCACCTAGCCCAAATCCACAGGAATGCTGCCCGAGTTTGGTATTCGGACTTGGAGGGTTCACATATACCCTCTACAAAAATTAATGTACAAAAAAACGAATACCAGCCAGGATGTTTGAAAATTAAACAGAAAAAGTTCTAAATTATAGTTTTACTGGAGGTTGATGGCAACTTAAACTACATGTAAAATTACAAACTGGAAACGGTTACAAACACAAAATATTCAAACTAACAAAAGATAAATTCATTAAAAATACAATATAGAAAATAAACAAATTTTTCAGGATGGAAATAAATCTGTTTGTTTAGGAGATCTGTCTGAGCGACTGTGCATATTTGTCATTTATTTGGAATATAAAGGAGCTCCAGCAAAGCAGTGGAAATAATTGATTCATCATAAAGATCAAGTCAGAGATTATGGAAGTAAAAGCTGAGATTAAATCCTTCTCTGGTAATATCAGTCTAAAGGAAATAGGGCTATCATCTTTTAGGTTTAGCTTTATCCCATCACCTATCTGAGCCTGCAATTACCAAAAAGCCTATTACAGCACCTAGGACTGGCATTTCAGTTTTACTAGAACAGGAAAAAATGTAAGTGTCATTAAATAAATCTGTGATTCTTAAAGGTCTACTACCATATCATTTATTTTGAGGGAGGGGTTGATAAAACTGAGGCAAGCACAAAGGTTCCAGAGGGTGAAAAAATTAAAATAAACCTTTTGTTGACAGCAATCAAATGGTGTTAGCATGTATTTTGCTTGTTTTCCATAAAGCCATAAGAACTAAAAAGACTTATAAAACCTAAAAGTGTTTTAGAAAATTGTAATCTGTTGCCAACATGATTTATAGATGTTGGAAACACAAGCGGGTCTGCAGATTTTGTCTCATGCTTTTCGTTTTTTTTAGTTAGAATTCATTCACCTTAAAAATGATATATTGATGCAATGAGTGCTGGCTGAAAAGTAAAACAATGTATAACACATGCATCATTAGGTATCAATTAGTTAAAAACAACACAAAAAATACATATACTGTACATCTACCGAGATAAAAAAAAAAATCTATAAACTTTTTATGTTGAATAAAAAGTATGTGTACCTAAAGCTTGCAGCTGGAGACAAATTTAGAAAAATTGTCAATTCCAAATGCGGATAACCACGTTTTTCTATTTAAACAATTCCAGTGTTGGACAATGGCTGGTGCAAGAGTCAGTTCTAAACTGGTTCAATAAAACAAAAGGTTCTGAACACCTACATATCAAGCTCGAAACTTCATTATACATTTCTGATCTCTGATCAGCATTTATTAACACCACTAAAGGCATGAGTTACACACACAGTTTCAAGTAGGATTTAGAGGTATGAGCTGGTGATATTGAAACACCTGACAGTCCTTTTATAAGGCTCTGCAAACCATATTTATTTATGTTGAAAACAACAATTGTAAGTTAACTCTATTTGATGCATTGACTGACATGGATCCATACCAGCACTTATGTGATGCTAGCACTTGCTTTAGCACTCTTTTGTTCTGCTTCAACCACTGAAATGAAATGAAAAGTGGTTTCACTGTCAATGAAAGAATCCCTTTTATCAAAAGCAGTAACAATGCTGTAAGTGCCTTGTCAAAACATCATTTTATTTTTAATTTAAGGGAAAAACTATAAAAATTGCATATTTGGACTAGTAATGCCTAAATGAGAAATCATCAGGTGACCAGAACCAGCTGCTTTTCAGTTTGACTGGGGCTGACAAATGATCGCCCAGCCAGAAAAACCTCATCTTTTTCCAGTCACTGAAAGCACCGAACTTAAACGCTAGCGGGTTGTGCTAACAAGAACACTCTTTAGAGTTGTTACTGTAGGAATAAGATTCAAAGCTCAAAGTTAGCTGTTCTCAGTATCAGTGAGGTTTTTAAAATGCAGTCAGAGTCAGCACAGAGATGTTAGAAGCTATTTGAAAATAAACTATTTTCTATGAGATCACGAGACATTTCTTTAGCTAATTAACGGCTGTGGAACAGGGAGCGAGAGCGACATATTTAGCGGAAAACAACCAGGCGAAATAGAATGCAGAAATGTTGGTAATCCTTTTTGAGTTTTCAACCTCAGACAATGCTGTGTTAGTAACGCTAGCTGCACTAACCGGTAGTATAGCTAATCACTACTAGCAGAGGCTCAAGACAGTTTAAAATCTCAACTCTGAAACCCTTTCATCTTTATTTTAAAATGCAGGTACTTCTCAGTAAATTGGAATATGAGTTTGATGGTCCGATATATACCTATTTTCTTCTTTCCTCTCCTCCTTATCTTAGCTTCCTACACTTAGTAAACTTTAGCACTATTAGCGATGTCATTTGTGTCTCATTTGAGCATCTGTTGCCATAAGACTCTGTCCAACTGGCTAAATATTACATTAGCATAAAAATTTCATAAGACTTGTCATATATTAGGCAACAATTATTGCAGTCTAGATAGCCCTTTGCGATATTAATATTGTACACAATGACATTGCAATGATAATTTAGTTGCAATATATTGTGCAGCCTTAATTAAAATGTTATTTTATTGGCCTAATGTAATATTCTAATCTTCAAAGAAATTAAATGCTGCCTGTTTATTAGCTGTAAGTGGAAAATCATCATAATTTTCAAACATAAAGGCTTGAAAACATCAGTCTGTTTATAAATCTATTTGATGTGTTTCATTTAGTGAACTGAGTAACTGAAGTTAATGAACTTTTCCTTAACATTCGAATTTAATGAGCTACACATGTATTAGTAAACCCCCATTTTAAAAGAGTTACTCTTAGACACAGAGTCCTGCTGCCCCTTCTCCTGATATAAAAATGTATTTACTGCTTATAGCAAAAGTATATGAGGAAAATGAAACAAATAGAGTGATTTGTACAAATACAATGTGTGTCTCCGCAGCAAACACTCAACAGCAAGATCATAAAACATTTACTGAAAGACATTTTAAAGTGAAATAATGGCATGGGTACCAGGCTGTTAATCTGGCTGTGGTTCTTTGTTGTTTTAATACAAGTAAAAAAAAAAACCTATAGCATCAGCCCTGGGTTACCATTGGAACAGTGTAGGTGGTAAAACCTATAAAAGAGCCTTCATGGATTTATAAGCCCAAACAAGCTTTTACATTATTTTGTATTGCTTGAATATTATTTAGACATTAATCTAAAACATCAGAATTCGACGCCAGCTTAGATTTGTCACGGACAAGACACTTAAAAATGATTGTCAATGAAAATTTTTCCATGCAGGAACTCAAACAAATTTAATTAAATGAATACGATTGATGGGGATTAGATGATGTTTTTTCATTGGCAGCATTAAACCTCTTTACATATTATAAGGCTAAGTCCTGCTTTTGGGGAACACTTATGCCACATTTAATATTATTAAATGTGGCATAAGCTCGTGTCAGAGTTTATCTGGGATTTAAAGAAACTCAGGGTGCAGTGGTGAAACACACTAAGCACCATCACAGTGCACGATCTGCCTACCTGCACTGTATGCATGTGTGTGCGTGTGAGCTACTGTCAAGTTCAGAAGAAATCAAACTCACCCCGGCAGCAAAACCCAAACTTCCATCCAAGATCTGCTTCTGAATAGGGCAGGCAAAAAAAAGGAAAAGCACGCAGGTCAAAAAAATCAATGTGTTGAATCGCTGACAGCTTAAAAGCAACCGTTCAGTTAACCTCTTTGTGATACTCCCTGGCAAAGATTGCTGAATGTCTAAAGAGTCACATGTAAGACTAAAAACGCAACAATTTAGTAGCAGAACCACTCAGTCTACAGATTGATTTCCCGTGTGGTGCTGCAACACAATCTCAACAAATCCAAAAAGATGGCAACAGTAGCTTAAAACGTGTAATTTGAGCTCAAAGGAAGCCCAGACTCTGAATGTAAAGGAAAGTTAAAATTCCATCTAACAAAAATGATGCTACACATTTTGGTAGCATCGTAAAACCACTTCTTATTGATGAAAGTAAGATTGTTCCTTTTGGTCTCAAGGGTCACATAGAGTTTGTCAGACGACCCCAAAAACTGAAATGCAGCCACAGTAGACTCTGAAAACAAGCATTAAAGCATCATGATATGGGGTGGTTTCTCTTACTATGGTGCCGGGCCTATTTCTATACATGGCATCATTGTTCAGTTTGGATATATTAAAATTCTTCTGTAGAATTAATATCTGATGACCCTAAACACAACAGTTAGCAAGCAGCATCTTGACCAACAAAATCTCAAGTTAATCAAGAAGTTACGGAGGGGCCACCCCAATCAAAACTGCTGTTTCTGAGGCAAAACAAAGAATTGCAGAGGAACTCATGTTGTTCACAGGTGAAGCAGTTCTCAGAAACAGTGGTTATACAACTAAATATTATTTTAGTGATTCACAGGAATGATACATCCTAGAGATGTTTCAGTTTATACAGTAAATAGTTTATGAAGAAAAATGCAGACTCTGATAATTTGTTGAACAGCCCAAAGTTCATTTCTCTAATGTGATTAAGAGATTGATACATTTTCTTCATGGATTGATTAATGGAAATAAATACTTAGCAAAGAGTTTCGAGATTTACTCACATTGCTATGATTTTGAACACAACTGTACATGTTCACGGTACATATAATACATATGACGATGAGGGCCCTCTGATTCAAGTTTACCATATTAAGCATCGATGCGGAGGATTTCCACAGGATTCAGATTCTATTAGTTAGCTCACATCAGTACATTTACATTATCCTGAAACCCCTCCTGGTTGGATTTTTGAGATTTAAAGTTTGGCCCCCATCATAGTTATATTCACCACTGACCTGATTTTTTGCCTCCTACGCTGACTATGCTGCTGTCACCATGTTAGACTGGAGGTAAGGTATCAAGCTACACCCTGTGATACTCTTGTATTTTTTCTTCTTCACTCACATTTAAAAAGCTGCAAAGCATCTTACAAACACGTGCACTTTTGATTTGATTTTAAAAGCCTCTAATATGTCAAACATGTTATCAACAAAATTGAACAAAAAATAGTTTTTGTTAGGTGCCACTGGGACACTTCTATGCAGGGTGTCATCTTAGCCTGTTTGGTAAATGAGCACTGACATGTAGCTATTAAAAAGGTTGGCTCATTTTTTTCCAAATGACGGGATCAATCAGACTGTTTTGGGACAGTCTTAAAATTTTTAATAAACAAGACAGGAAAAGAAATCAGTGGGAGATCTTAATTAGAAAATAGGACAGTGTGCCCAAAAAATAATTTCTCATAAAGTTTGCACAGCACAGAAAGGAATGTGGTGAATGGAAGACTGCTGCGCTCTGAGTGGCTCATTAATTGTTAGAAACAGACAAAAAACTAGCACCTCAACTCAAACACAAACTTTAAATATGAAAAAAACTGGAAAGCATAGCAAAAGCATGAAACACCATTTACATAGAAGACAGATTGAACTGTAGCATTTGCAGTGGAGGCTTAAAGGGCCTAATTGTAAAGATACTCATACCACTGACTTGCTCACTAATTTCTGTGCTGTGTAAAAGTATGCATACCCCTTGAACCTTTATAAAATAACTCAAACTCAGTCAGATTGGATATAGAGCATGTGGGAACATCAGTTTTCAAGTCTTGCCAGAGATTGTGAGTTTGATATAGGTCTAGATTTTAATTGGTCCATTCAAACACATGAAAATGCTTTAATCTAAACCAATCAATTGCAGTTCTGACTGGATGTTTATGTCTGTTGTCCTGATGGAATGTGAACCTCTCCCCTAGTCTAAAGTCTTTTGCTGCTTCTAACAGGTTTTCCAGGATTATCCTGTATTTAGCTCCATCTATTTTCCAGTCAACTCTGACTAGCTTCACTGTCGCCATTGAGGAACAGCATTCCAACAGCATGATGCTGCCACCACTATGTTTTACCATGGGGTTGTGGAGTGTTTAGGGTGATATGCAGTATTAGTTTTCACTACACCTAGTGTTTTGCACAGAGGCAAAATATTTATGGAGGGTATTCTGGTCCATTCACTCCACAGGTCGGTGCTACTTTGTGTTTGCTTCTCACATAAAATCCCCAAAAAATATGTTGCGGTTTTAAGAGGTAATACTTGTTGAAGACATTGCTTATCCTTTTTTCTTCCACCTTTCACTGTAGTACTGATGCATGCTTTGGTAATAAACAAATAATTTCAACAAACAAGTGTTTCGTATTTCATATGAACAGCACATTATTAACTATAAACAGCCCGAGGGCTCCATGGACACTGCGTTGGAAGCAGGTCGAAAAAGGTAAAAACCCTCGACTGATCAGATTAGAGAATTTAGCTTGTTATCATAGGCTTGCTAAGGTGCCTTTGGTCAAATTTCCAGTGTTATGTGTCAGTTGGTAACAGAGGGCTTCTATCTGACCAATCGGTCATAACAGACTGATTGAAAGATAGCCCTATCAATGGTTCTGAGGATCTCCAATAGAAACGCCCAAAAGGAACTCTACGTTTTGATCACTGGCTTGTTGCTGCCTGTCTGACCAAGGTCCTTTATCATCCCGTAAATTAACAGAAAAACATGAGAAAGTAGCATGCAAACAGATTCGGGTGAGTGTCTACGTGATTTATTTTTGGCTTTTCTAGTAAACCCAAACAAAACTCTCCAAAACCCGGTTTTGCTTTGTTATTGTACTTAGAAAGCTCAGAAAAGTTAAATGGGATTAAAAGCAACCCAATTTAGGTGGAGTAAACAAAAAGAACAATAGTAAAATAGCTCAGAAACTGTCTTTTGGCTGTATATTTCAGAGTTTATGTGTGAAGCTGGACTGGAACATCTAAACAATGCAAATTTAGTTGAAAAGTCTAAAGACCCGATGTGGACTCTGATCATTTTAAAACAATAGCATAGCTTAGATCCAACATGCCAATCAGGGAGCTTTGGAGCTGTTAGCTGAAGGATTTTGTCTTGCATCCTTTTTTTACGTTAAGCCACACATTGCTTGCTCCGACCCCCAGTTTTGTGTTTATGCATGTCTAATGGATAGCACTAAATATTTTCAAACTCATTCAACGGAATGGAGAATCTCTAAAGCCAACAATGCGTACCTGTCGGCTGGAAAAGACGAACACTAGGGCAGCTCCAGCAGCAGTCAGACCCCAGGTAAACAGAGTGCCCAATAGGGCCTGGGTCACAGGGCTGTAGCCTTCCAGCATGGTGCCAGACCTGGAAAGCAACACTCAAAGTCAATCTCTACACAAACTAGCATTTTACTACAAAAGGTGCCAAACATTAATCTTTCATATACTATCACTTTATTGATAGGGCAGGTTACAGTGTTTGTAAGTGGTCCTTCAAGGCTAAAAACATATAGGGCCTTGCTAAAGTATTCATTCTCATTAAACTTTTACACATTTTGAGACAATACAACTTTAAACATAAGTGTATTTTATTGGAATTTTCTGTGGAAAGAAAATGATACATTGTTCAAATGCTTACAAATAACAACTCGGAAAAAGTATGGCATGCATTTATTTTTACCCAAGCAAATACCTTTTAGAACCACCTTTGACTACAGTTACAGCTGCAAGTTCTTACAAATGTACAGACTTACCACTATTCTTTGAAAAACAGCTTAACCAGGGCTGCCATGTAGCTCAATGGTAGAGCAGGTGCACCATATACAGAGGCTATAGTATTACTAATGAATAAAAGCTACGAGATCCACAAAATAACAATCAAACATAGCTCCATCTCAGTCAGATTAGTTGGAAAGAGTCTAGAAAAATGTATTTTTCCTAGTCTTGCTAGAGATTCTTAATTTGATTTTGGTGTGGGCTTTGACTGGGCCATCCTGACAAAGGAATTTGCTTTGATCTGAACCAATTCATTGCAGCTGTGGCTCTATATTTTGGATCATGGTCCTGCTTGAAGGGAAACCTCCTCCCCAGTCTCATGTGTTTTGACATCTCCAATAGGGTTTCTCCCAGGACTGTCCTTTATTCAGCTTCATTCATATTCCCAGTCCCTGATAAAAAAAATGTTTCAGAATCATGATGCTGCCACCACCATGCTTCTCCATCATGGTGGTGTATTCCAGGTAATCTTCAGGGTTATTTTGTTTCACATAGTGTTGGCACATAGGCCACTAAACTCAGTTTTGGTCTCACCTAACCCAAGCACCTTCTTCCACATGTTTTCTGGATCCCATACGGGTCCCATATGATATTTTCAGTGGCTTTCTTTCAAAAATGCCCTTCTTCCAAAAACCCAGATTTCTGAAGTTCATCACTAATAGTTTTGCTGTTTAAAGAGTCTGCCAACTGAGCTGTGGATCTCTGCAGCTCCTCCAGAGTAATTATGGGCTTTTTGGCATTTTCTCAGATTAATGATCTCCTTCAGCAGCAAGACGGTTTATGCAGATGGTGATGTCTTAATAAATTTGCAATTGTACCTACTCTCTCCATTTTGCTATAGTTTGAGCAGTGTTCTGTGAGATGTTCAACTTCTGTCTGACCTGATGCTGTTTGTTCACTAATGTTCTCCAGCAACCATCTGAGGCCAGAAGCAGAACAGCTGGATAAGGTTTAATAAGTGAACGGATTTACTAATTAGGTGACTTCTGAAGGTAACTGGATTATATTTCGCAGTAGATGTGACCTATTGCAAATAACCATTAAATTTTTTTGCAAAGTATTTTGAAAATTATATATCCCTTTTCTTTAACGTCACAATTAGGTGCTACTTTGCTTTTGTTTATCACATATAGTCATATTAACAACATTAACAAGTAATAATAGTTTTATTGTTCAAAAGCTTGTGTCTTTAATAACCAAGGACCATGAAACCCGACAAAGAAACAGACCAAAAATTAGAAAACAAGACTAATGGCACCAGGCTGACACCTTTTAAATCAACATGTGTCCTGAAGCCATCCGATTACTGACCCAGGATCCACCCTTCATGATTTTTTCGTCCAATTACGAAGCAAAGAGGCATCAAATCCTGTTTGCTCTGGATTAAAATATCCTGGCCTTCTTTGTTTGCATGTCTGTGACCACACCCACAGTAGACAGACTCCTTTCTTTGTAGACATCCACTAACACTGTCACAAGAGGGCTACAATCATGGCCTAATCATTTGCAAACTTTGCATCTGCATAATCTGTTGTGACAGTTCAGACTGTTCCTAGATTATGGTGCAGAGTGATCAGATCCATTTTAAATTCCCTGCAAAAGGTTTTATTATTTTAAGATTATTTTATATGTAAAAAAGAAAAAAAAAAAAATTTATTGTGGTTTTTCTCTAGTGCACAATGATTAGCCAACTTCATATTAATGTAGGAATAGCATTAGTGCAGGTGTTTAGAACTTAATTTGAATGGCTTAACTGCAGTGATGAAGGTCTTCAGGATCTCCAAGGGAGCAGTGGGCTAAGGAAGCCAGTTGCCACCAGTGCAGAGTTTAGTCAACAACAGCAGCAGTTTGCATTTGCTCACAGGAAAAACAAGACTTCAGGAAAAACAATCAATGAACAGCAATTCCTATTCTCCAAGGTAGTGTGCGTGATTATGCTGTGGACTGTCCATCATAATGGAGCACCATGTCAGCAGAGTTTAGTGATAAAGCAGTAGCTCAAAGATACAAACACTAAACTTTTTGTACTTTGGCAAGAAAACTGCCGATCTTAACTGTACTGAGAACTTGTGGTCAATTATCAAGAAGCAACAGACGTTAGGACAAGGTTGAGTCACCATCAGTGGAAATTTGTCCCAAAGGGTTACAGTAAAATCATGGAAGAAAGGTCAAAGCTTTATATACTGAGTCTTCGCATTAATGTAATCTAGTGTAATTCATGTGCTAGCCTAGAAATGCTAAAGCGACAAAACACAACAATGGTCATTGCAAAACATTTGTGATTTACTTTTTTTTTTTCTCTTCACAATCTGTTTTCCAGACCATTTTAAGTGGTCTGTGCATCAGACTAAATCTGTTTTAAATTTAATTTGAGTAACCTAACTTATCAAACAAACTATTACCTGTAAAGGTAAAACACTAAATGGTAAAACAGATAAGGCTGAAACAATTAATCGGATTAATCATGATTAATTAATTAACTGTCAATTAATTTAGTATACAAACAGTCGCTAACTGGAGTATACAGACTCTAAAACATGCAATTTGCTGAAAGAACAACCCGCTCAGAGCCGTAACAACAAATATATACATTTAAGATTAAAAGCCTTCTTTGTCTGTAAATATGCTCTATGCAGAAGTCTTCAAGTGGCATAGTTTTATCTTCACCTGGTTCAAATTCTGTTAAAAGAATCTCCTATTAAGCAAGTTTTCCTATCCAATTATTAAACGGTTAACAGAAACAAGTTGTCAAGTTTAACTGATAAGTAAAATAATCATTAGTTGCAGCCCTATAATTAACCCATGAGATCAGGAGACATTAGATTATTTTGAATAAAGCACTTTTATCTCATTTTAATTGCAGATAAATAGACTTTTAAATGTATAAAGAGTCTTAGTCTCAGAGAAAAATGTAAAATACACATTGCAGATAAAGGTTCGTAGACAGATTTTGGTTAGTTTTTTAGAGTCTGATGATGGTTTGAAGAGCCCTAATTAGAAGGATGATCAGACTGATGGATGTCTGGACAGAGCCAATGAACTGAACACATTCTTCAATAGGTTCAGTTCAGAAACAAGCTTCGCATCCTCCTCTCCTGCTCACAGCCAAACATCCCACCCTACTTTGACCCACAGGACCCACAGCTGTCCTGTAACACCTCACAAGCTCAGCATCCTCCTCTCCTACTCACAGCCAAACAGACATCTCACCCTCCTTTGAACCATAGGACCCACAGCTGTCCAGTAACACCTCAAATGTTTTATCTTCCACCTCAGCCCTAGACCCTTCTGCTTCTACATGTTTGCCTTCAACCATATCAGAACATGCTGATGCTTCCTTTGCTTCCCCCCTCCACCTGTGTGTCTCTAGAAGTCAGGTGAAGAGACAACTGGAGAGACTGAACCAGAATAAGGCTGCAGGTCCAGATCATGTCAGCACTAGAGTCCTGAAGGGCTGTGCAGAGCAGCTCTGAGGGATTCTGCAGCACCTCTTCAACCTTAGCCTGGCCCAGAAGAAGGTTCCGGTGTTGTGGAAGACCTCCTGTCTTGTTCCGGTACCAAAGAAAACTCACCCATCAGTCCTCAATGACTATAGACCTGTTGCCCTGACATCCCATATCATGAAGGTCCTAGAGAGACTCCTGTTGGCCCACCTGAGTAAGCAAACAGTAAACCATCGGGACCCCCTTCAGTTTGCTTATTGCTGTGGAGTTGGAGTTGAAGATGCCATCACACACCTGCTTCAACAAATCCACTGTCATCTGGACAAAGCCAGCAGCACTGTGAGGATCATGTTCTTTGATTTCTCCAGTGCATTTAATACAATCCAACCTGATTTGCTTTGTCAGAAACTCCAGAAGACTCAGGTGGAGGCATCAACAATCTCCTGGATCAAAGACTACCTGACAAACAGACCAGTTTGTGAGACTGAAGGGTTGTGAGTCTAACCAGGTAGTCAGCAGCACAGGAGCACCACAGGGGACTGTACTCTCACCATTCATTTTCACTCTGTACACCTCAAACTTCCAGTACAAGACAGACTCCTGTCATCTGCAGAAATACTCGGATGATTCTGCAGTCGTGGGGTGGATCAGAGATGGACAAGAAGCTGAGTACAGGAAGGTGGTGGACCGCTTTGTGGCATGGTGTGGAAACAATCATCTCATTTTGAATGTGACTAAAACAAAGGAGATGATTGTAGATTTTAAGAGAAACAGGAATAAGTCAAAAACTATTTCTATCATGGGAGAAGAAGTGGAGGTGGTGGAGGAGTATAAATACCTCGGTGTTCACCTGGACAACAGACTAGAGTGGAGATGCAACTGTGAAGCCATCTACAAGAAGGGACAGAGCAGACTGTACTTCTTGAGGAAGCTTAGGTCCTTTGGTGTTTGCAGCAAGATGCTGCATATCTTCTATAAGTCTGTTGTGGAAAGTGTGATCTCTTCTGCCATCATCTGCTGGGGAAGCAGCATCAGAGCCAGGGACTTAAAAAAGCTCAACAAGCTGATAAAAAAGGCTGGTTCTGTTCTGGAGACTCCTCTAGAACCTCTGGAGATCATTGTGGAAAGACAGATTCTTCATAAAATGAAGAACATTATGGAGAACCCTGAGCATCCTCTTTATGAGACTGTCCTACAACAACAGAGTGTCTTCAGTCAGAGGCTTCTTCAGATCTGCTGTAAGACGGAGCGCTACAGGAGATCCTTCCTGCCCACAGCCATCAGCATCTACAACGGCTCTTTGAGGAAACCTTCATAATATGAGCTATAACAACATTTAATTTATCTTTGGGATTAATAAAGTATTTTTGAATTGAATTGAATTGAATTAATACATACACGAATTAATCAAATCAAATAATGATATTATAATACAACACTGATTCAAATATGAAGTAAGAGGAAACCACCGCACAGGCTGGAAATGCAAGCTAAAAGCTACAAATTTGGTCAAGAAGTTCCTAATTTTAATTTTATAGCTCAAGAACGTTGAAGAATTATTGTTCTTTTTCTGTGTCCATTTTTCTCAAAGACTGAGAGAAAATAGTTTCGAACAGACTGATGAAACATCTTCAAGAATGGAACACATTGCATAAACATCAATATAGATTTCAAACACTAATCCACACATACATAAACCCATATTCCCCCTGCAGTAAGATAGTACTGCTATATATTTGAATTTTTCTGTACATTTATTTTTCTGGCCTTGAAATGTATTTAAAATGGTAAACATCTCAGTTGATGCTAATTCGTTTTAGTTTGCGAGCTTGCAAACGTGTTTATGTTAGACATGCTTGTTTCCTAAATAAAAGGAGCATTTCTTAGCTTTCAGTAGCATCTGTGACACCACTGCGCACCCACATGCGAAATACGTTTAAACACTCAATATGCAAAAGAATAAAGTTCGCATTAATCACTTTAACATATCAAAGCCACATTCTTTATCCCACAGTTTCAGAAGATGAACTATAAAAATGTCCGCTTTGCAGTAGCTGTCAAAGCTGCTTTCATAATGAAAACAACTGTATTTAGTTACTAACATTCACCGAGGATACGGTCATACAGTGTAGAGAGCGTCGGCCTTAATGACACCTGTCATTTCCACTTTAACTGCTTAAAGGCGCTTTTATTCATTCATTACTGTTAATGTTGGCAGCTGTTATGTGGCTAAAAGGACTCAACCAACTCCTATAAACAACGACGGGGTTAACTTTGTTTACTTCGAATCCTAAATGGGAATACATAGAGGCAGCTGGCTTCAGTTTATTATCCAGGCTGGATAAATGAGGAGAAATCGGACAAATTAAAATTCTAACTCTAACATGACAATCCTGGGGGCATATTTTACACAAACACTATTTTTAATAACAGGAAATTATGCGTTTTAATTCGGCCTAGTTTATTTTCTGAGACCATTAACGTAATTGGTAGTTTTTGATCAATAAAGTCGGCTATACTCACTTTAGACCTGTGGCTCTGTTGATTCCTCTGTATTTACTTCCTATTTCCTAGTACACGTGTCTATGACAGCTGAAGTCCCGCCCCCTCTGGTAGCCTATTGGCCATTCTCTTTGACAGAAGAATAAAAAAATAGAGTAGAATAGAATGGAAAAAATCCTTTATTGTCCCTTAGTGGGGAATTTCACGTGTACCTGCAGCAAAGTGAAAGGCAGATTTACAGAAAGGTAAAACATATAAAAACAATTAATGCGCCTTTGTGCACCTGGGATCAGAAACATTCCTCAGAGATTTTGGTCAACATTGACATGAGAGCATTATGTAGTTCCTGCAGATTTGTAATTGGAGGGCAAAAAAGAGGGTACACAGTATGGCACAGAAATCACATAAGTAGTAATCAAAATAAGTAGATTCAACATCACACAAATCAAATTTAGGGCATCCAGGCAGGTCAGTGAAAGTCCCATGCGTCCTTGACATTAAAACTTTCATGTTGTTTACACCAGTTTATCACCCTACCATATGAATGTTGCAACTGAAATTGAGATTCATCAGACCAGGCAATGTTTTTTCCCAATCCGTTATTTTGCAATTTCGTGAACTATAGCCTAAGTTTCCTTTTTTTAGCTTAAAGGAGTGGCACCCAGCAAGCCCTTTTATTCCACTTGCTCAATTTTAACATCAGCAAGTCGTTTTCTTCCTCTCCAGATTCTTTAAGGCACTGAGTTG
Source organism: Girardinichthys multiradiatus (assembly GCF_021462225.1). NCBI lineage: Eukaryota > Metazoa > Chordata > Actinopteri > Cyprinodontiformes > Goodeidae > Girardinichthys > Girardinichthys multiradiatus. The sequence goes on along the minus strand of NC_061803.1, from coordinate 26,273,656 downwards.
CCAACTTGTGTTTGGCTGATTTGCCTTTTGTGTTTACAAATAACCAAACAGGTATACCTAATAAATTGGCCAGGGACTGTATATAGATGCTTTGTTGAAGCCAAATCCATCAAATAAAGAACTACTAAATTACACAAAAATACATTTATGATTCTACTGACAAAGCATTTAACACATTCACATATGTAATGCATTTACTATTCACATTGCAGGGTAAAGTACACATTCTTGTCAAGCACCTGACTTTCTGGCTCCAGTCAAGGCTGTTTATATGGATGGACATCTGATTTAAAATGAAATCTTTATACATTAAAATGAACTTATCTGTAATAAACCAAACAGTACCTACCTTTTTTTTATTGTTTCAGCATTGTTTAACCACTACAGCATTCGGAATTTGTTTAAATTGTATTAAATTGAAATTTTACATACATGCCTTAAGACGGTTAAATTAAAATTGTGAGCCTAATTTGCAGTGCCTTCCTCTCGAATGTACCAATGCTTTTTTTAAACCTCTGAGTGTATAAAGAAGTTACACAAAGGAAAACATAGCAAAGAAGGCAATTGATCCTGGCAATGATGGAAGGCTCCGTGGTACAGTATGAAAGTATAAATATTAGATCGCATTGCAACCAAAAACTTTAGTGTATTTTATCTGGATTTTATGCGGTAGACCAACACAAAGTGGTGCATAATCATGAAGAGGATGAAAAAAAATACATGATTTAATTTTCTTTTACACACAAAGCCAGGAAAGAGTGGAATCCCTTTGTTTTTACTCTGATACCCCTAAACTAAATCCGGGGCAACCAGTTCTCTTCAGAAGTCACCCATTTAGTAAATAAAGTTTACTATTTGGTTTTTTCATCGCAGAAATAAATCCAGCTCTTCTGCGAAGGCCTCAGGTTGACATTGGTGTAGAGAATTTAATGGATAAACAGCATCATGAAGGTCAAGGAACATAGCAGACAGAATGTTGTGGATCGGGTTTAAAGCTGGGTTGGGTTGTAAAGAAACACCCTAAGCTTTAAATAACTCACAGAGCTCTGTTCAATATAACATCTAAAAAAAAAAAAAAACAAGAAGAGTATGGCCTAACTGCAAACCATAGCAAAAGTTATCATGCTATATTATAGAGTTAGATCCGAAAACAGGTTGGAGAACAGTAATCTAATGTAGGAGATCAAGATTTATTAGATTAAAGGCACTGTCAAATGGAGAGGCCAAGAGAAGAACATGATTAACTCTGGCGATGACAAAAATATCAAGGCAACTGTGAACAGTAGAGGCAAACTGGCATGACTGGTAATAATTACAGAAGGAAGTGATGAGGACTAAAGGAAACACCACAGGGTGGTGATACATGAGAACCAGGTGAGTATAGTTAACAGAATGCAGTGCATGCAAGTGGAGACTTGAACTGAGAAGAGGAAAATCACTTATTACACACAACAGAATAAACACAGACCTTACTGGATAATAAAAAAGGATCTTACTAGGTGGTAAACTTTGGCTTACAAAAGCCAAAATGTACTACTAAAATAGGAATTCAAACCAGTACAAAAAAAAAAAAAACAGGATACAAGAAAGAACTAAAGGGTCTCAAAACAACCATACATGGAAGTTAAAATACAATTCAGAATTATTGGAATACAAAGTCAAAGTGACAAACAAAACCTAAAGAGCAATAGTAAAAAACTAACAATCTCTAACAAATCTCATGCAACACACTATGAAACATGCTGTGAGGATACTTTTCTTCAACATGAAAAGTGAAGCTTGTCTGAGCTGATGGCAAGATGGATGGAGCTAAATACAGGGCAGTCCTGAAGGAAAATCTGTTAGAGACTGTAAAAGACAGTTTAGATTAAAGTATACCCATGTGTTAGAATGGTCCAGTCAAAGTGCAGACAAAAATCCAATCAAGAATTTGTGGCAAGACTTTGATGTTACCAGGTGCTCTTCATCCAGTCTAACTGAGCATGAGCTATTTTGCACGAGGTGAAACTCTTGATGTGCAATGCTGGTGGGGACATAAGCAAAAGAGTAGCAGACTCTTCGCACCTTTTATTTGAAAGAAATATTGAAACCGCATCTACTTTCCTTCCACTTTGTAAGAATCACGATAAAATCACAATAAAATGCATTAAGGTTCATGGTGGTGACGTAACAGAGGGGTGTAAAAAGGTTTTAAGGCCCAGCAGAAGAGATTTATTGATATTTTTTCCCCTAACATCTCAAAAACTACTGATATGAGAAAGATTTTACTAAGAAAATTGGATTTTATTGTAGGTTGAACAAATTTCCAAGTCAGTTCTCAAAATGTCACAAAAATGTCAAAGAGCATTAAATCAGTGATCAGCGATCACTTATTTAGATTTTCTGCTAAAGAAGTAGATGAATTAAGCATTTTTTAATCAATCCTGTGTTAAAGAACCAGATCGAAGTTCTTTAACTCCTATTTAGGCATATATGTTTAGTTTTGGACTTCTGGTAAAGCAATAATCCGAACCAGATTTCAAAGATGCAGCTGCTTTTTTCTTTTTAACTTGAAGTTTCCAAAAATGCCTTTGCCATTTATCGCACAGGGAAATTCTGGCGATTTTGAAATATGACCTGCAGACTGATCCGACACATTTTTAGGCTTCCTTTCTCATTCAAAATTTCCTGTTTCTCAACTTGGAATATCCTCCAAGCGCCAAAGTTCAGATCTTACTCCACATCTGATTTAAATCACTCTAATGGTTCACTCGCTGTCTGGTTGTTTAATGCAAGAAAGCCCACATACCAGCCTTTTAACATGATAATGTTTGGAGCCGTTTGTTTTCTTTTCATATAAAAGCCAAGATGGATTTTAAAAAGGCCTCAAATATTAGAATCTAGTGTGTTGTTTCTAACGAAAAATGACTCAAGTTTTTTGGGAAAAAGTTTTTTTTTAACAAACATTCCTAAAATGCTCCACGGTTGTCATTTTCTAGTCGTCAATGTTGCTAGGGGTCTACAGAGCTGTTTCTGTTCAGCCAAAATGTTCACGGTGCTTGACAAATAAAAAGTCAAGTACCATGTTAAGCACTCAGAGACAATCTTCCTCTTTGATCATAATATGGGACACATGCAGAGTAGTGAAGGGTATGCATGATTTCATTTGAAAAGATTCTTCCCACTTCTTAGATTAATGGAAAAAGAAATGCCTTAAATATTTTGAACATTATCTAGATTTTACTTATAAAATGGTTGAGTCGATATTAGAATTTTGTTACTTCTGTGTTTGGTGTTTATATTTTGGGGTTTCCTTAAATGGATCTTTTTGTGTTCTGTTTAGTTAGTTTCCCCATGTTTTGCCTCTGTTTTCACCCTAGTAATTTTCCCCCTGGTTTTTGCACATCTATCTATCTTTAGATGGATAGATAGATGTGCTAAGAGTGAGAGTTATGAAATTTACTCACTAATCAATATTCCAAAGTCTGCAGTTACTGTTAATATAACAAAGTGGCAGCGAGTGGGAACAGCAACAGATCAGCCATAAAATGGGTCACAGCGAGGTCAGCGAATACCTAACACCTAACGTGCTCCAAAATTCATGTATTGTTCAGACTAGCTCAAGAACAGTGCTCAAGGGAGCTTCATGGCTGAGAAGCTACAGCTAAGCCTTCAATCCCCAACCGCAATGCAAAACGTTGAAATTAATTATATGGGAGACTATATTTATACTTTTGAATCATAAGTTCCCCATTCTGCTTTGAGTCTGTGGAGCTGGTATCAAATCCACAGTTAAATTTGATTGGATGTTGTGGCATTATCTTAAACAGGCAAGTTGTTAAGCTCTGTGCAATGGAAGAACCCAGAATGCAGACTAGCAGGCAGCATGACGGTAAGTGACAAATGATTTAATTAACAAAAAACTCACTACAGAAGAGGCAGGAACAAAACTATAAATGAGCAGGCAAGACAGGCATGGCCCAAAAACCCAGACATGAGCATGATCCAGAAAATGTTTCCGCGCCGAATGACAGAACAGGTGTGTATTTATGGAGTGTGACTAGGTGAAACAAGAAGACAGATTAACTAGGTGCAGGTGAACCGCATAAAGTTGATTTACAGGGCAAAACGTGGCTTGAGCAGAACGGAAATCCAAGGATAAAAACTAATAGAAATACAACTAGAAAAACATGAAACTAAAGCATAAGCATGAAAATAATAAACAGAAGAATGATTCAAAACCTTACCTGTGAAACAGACCAACAAAACCCAAAAATACCCACACATCATAACACAAGTCATACTTGGAAAAAAACAAATGAAAACAGTTCTGTAAAGACGACTGGACCAAAATTACTCTGCACCAATGTTAAAGACCCTTGATGGCAGCTGTTTCTGCCAAAAGTTGCGCAACCAGTTATGAGGTTGAGGGGGCAATTACTTTTCCATGTATGGCCAGATTGGTTTGAATAAAATTTTTGCCTTAAGAAAAGAAATCATCATTTAAAAAATGCTTTTGGTATTTTCTCTGATTGTTTGTGTGATATTAAAATTTGTTTCTCATTCCCCCTGGCGACCTGACCACCATAACCCAGTAAGCCGATCTCAGATTCATGATATTTATTTGTTCTTAGTTTCGTCTTACCTTCCGTTACCCGTACTCATCCATTCTCATCACTTCTCTCCCTACAGTGAGATTTTCTTCCGTTTCGTTCCTGATTACATCACCAATAAAACAGTCTTTATTTTACTTCCTCCTCCTGAGTGTTCTCTGTATGTGGGTCAGAGCTATTTCGAACATAATGACAGAACACTCTCGCCAACAAGACTCAGCAGAAGCACTCAGGAGGATTCCCTCTGAACATGCTAACCAGATTCAAGCCCATGATTCTTCTCACCGTTCCCTTACAGAACAGCAACATCTAAAAAATCAACAGCTAGAACAGATCACCACCATGTTACAACAAACGCTAGGTACTTCATCCACCACTCCATCAGATGGCGCAACCGCATTTCCAGAATCCTTACCGTCACCCCAATTTCATGACGTCACATCCCATAACCCGGAAAAATTCTCTGGTGAGGTAGGGAATTGCGGGGGGTTTTTGCTTCAGTGTTCTTTAGTGTTTAATCAATCCCCCCACTCTTTCCCCCATGATAATGTAAAAATTTTATATATTATTGGATTACTGACCGGCAAAGCTTTGGAGTGGGCTGAAGCCCGGTTCCCTGATTGCAGGGAGTTTGGTTGTACTTTTGATGACTTTGTTAAAGAATTTAGAAAAACGTTTTCGCCTGTACTAGACAAATCCAGTGCTGGCCGACAGTTGAGGGCCTTAAAGCAACGTCACAGACCCAATACAGAGTTTTCAATTGAATTCCATACATTGGCAGCTACATCTGGCTGGAATAATGAAGCTCTAAAAACTACCTTTTTGCATGCCTTAGACGATCCACTGAAGGATGAATTAACTATGGTCGAGGAGCCTCCTACTTTAGATGAGGTTATTTCATTAGCAACCAGGATAGACAACAGAATAAGAGAAAGAAGGAGAGCCCAAGCAGAAAGGACTTATTACCATCGCCAGTTAAGGAGTAATCCTCCACCTGTTGTAAAGGCCTCACCCCAGCAATCAGTTACGGAACCCGAGCCCATGCTGTTAGGAGGTACTCGTTTATCTTTTGAGGAGAGACAGAAGCGCAGAGTATCAAAGCAGTGTTTTTACTGTGGGTCCTTAGATCATTTTGTAGCAACCTGTCCTGCCTGTCCCGGGCCGTTAAAAGACAGGGTCCACCGGCTTTGAAGGGGGGTTTGGCGGACCAAGCCCAAAATTGTAAAGCCCCCAGATTCAGCTTGCCTGCTACTCTTTTAGTTGGTCAGTGTACATTGACTGTTTCTGTACTTATAGACTCTGGCGTGAACAGAATCTTATGGATTTAGATTTGATAAACCAGGCAGGTATAGAAGTGGAAAGTCTTGAATCACCAGGTTCAGTTCTAGCTCTAGACGAAAAGAGACTACAACAGATAACTCAACGAACTAAACCAGTGGAACTATTGTTATCCGGCAATCATAGAGAAAAGACATCCTTTTTTGTATTTCCAGTAGTTCAAGGTTCTCTAGTTTTAGGTTTTCCCTGGTTGCGGCAACATAACCCACATTTGGACTGGTCTAAGTGTCACATAGAGTCTTGGTCTACTGATTGTCATTCATCCTGTCTTAGATCAGCTTTTTCCCCTAATCTGCCTCCACAAGCTTGCAGTGAGAACGAGAGGAGCGACCTAACTCGGGTACAACTAGAATACCATGATCTTAAGGGAGTGTTTAGCAAGAATAAGGCTCTATCCTTACCTCCTTACAGGCCCTATGATTGCGCAATTAATCTTCTTCCCGGCGCACCTCTGCCCTCCAGCAGGCTCTACAACATTTCACGTCCTGAGCAGAAGTCAATGGAGGACTATATAAATGATTCCTTATCAGCAGGTATTATTCGGCCTTCCTCATCACCACTAGGGGCGGATTTCTTTTTTGTAGGGAAGAAGGATGGTTCTTTGCGTTCCTGTATAGACTATAGGGGCCTAAACCAGATCACTATTAAGAAGAAGTACCCACTTCCCCTCATCACCTCTGCCTTTAAACACGTTTATGGTGCCACAGTCTTTTCTAAGTTAGATCTTTGTAACGCTTAGCACTTGTTCAGGATCCGCCAGGGGTATGAGTGGAAGACGGCATTTAAGACACCGTTGGGTCACTTGAGTATTTAGTCATGCCTTTTGGACTATGTAATGCTCCTGTGGTTTTTCAAGCCTTGGTCAACGATGTTCTCAGGGATTTTTTGAACATTTTTGCCCACATATACTTAGATGACATTTTGATTTACTCTAAGAATATGCAGGAGCATCGCAAACACGTTCGCCAAGTTCTTCAACGCCTTCTGGAGAACCGCCTGTTCGTAAAAGCCGAGATGTGTGAGGTTCACCAATCGTCAGTCACCTTCCTGGGCTACATCCTTGAGGGTGGACAGGTACGTTCCGATCCAGAAAAAATAAGAGCTGTACTAGAATGGCCGGTGCCAGACTCACGCAAGTCTTTGCAGCGTTTTTTAGGATTTGCCAACTTTTACAGATGTTTCATCAAGGACTATAGCCTCATTGCTGCACCTCTAACTGCTCTGACTTCTTCTAAGATCTCTTTTTCCTGGACATCCGAAGCCAAAGCAGCTTTTTGTACTCTCAAGGAGAAGTTCTCATGTGTCCCCATCTTGGTCCATCCGGACTCCTCAAGATAGTTTATGCTGGAAGTCAACGCCTCAGATATTGGGGTCAGAGCGGTGCTGTCACAAAACTCTGAAGATGGGAGACTTCATCCTTGTGCTTTCTTTTCTCGCAGGTTCAGCAGTACTGAAAGAAATTATGACGTGGGTGACAGAGAACTGCTGGGAATAAAATTGGCCCTTGAAGAATGGCGCCACTGGCTTGAGGGGGCCAAACATCCCATCCAAGTCAGGACTGATCACAAGAACTTGGCTTACCTACAGTCGGCCAAAAGGCTAAACCCACGTCAATCTCGCTGGTCCTCTCGTTTCGACTTGTGTATTTCTTTCAGGCCCGGACCAAAGAATATAAAGCCTGATGCCCTCTCCAGACAATTTGCCACAGACGATTCAGTGAGGGAACTTGCACACATCATACCGCCCAGTTGGACAGTCGGGGCACTCAGATGGGAGATTGAGGACACGGTGTTAAGGGCTCAACAACAGGAACCTGATCCTGGCAATGGGCCACCTAACCGTGTTTACGTCCCATCAACAGTACGAGCTCGGTTAATTAATTGGCTACACACAGCTAGGTTTTTGGCTCATCCAGGTGTTAGGAGAACCATTGCATTGATCCAAAGGAGGTTTTGGTGGTCTACATTACATAAAGATGTGAAGGAATTTGTTCAGTCTTGTGCTACTTGTGCTAGAAATAAGTCTTGCAACCAGCCTCCTGCGGGTCTTCTCCAACCTCTGAGCATCCCAAGTCATCCCTTGTCTCACATAGCTCTGGATTTTGTTACTGGTCTTCCCCTCTCCTCGGGTATGACAACTATTCTCACTATTGTGGACTGTTTTTCTAAAGCTTGCCATCTCATCCCTCTCAGAAAACTTCCTTCAGCGCTTCAAACCGCCAAACTCCTCACTAAACACGTTTTTTGTCTCCATGGAATCCCACATGACATCTTGTCTGACCGAGGTCCACAGTTTATTTCGCAGGTTTGGAAACAGTTTTGTTTAGCGCTCGGAGCCAGAGTTTCATTGACTTCAGGTTACCACCCACAGTCTAATGGTCCGACCAAAAGGCTAAATCAGCAGCTAGAATCAACCCTACGTTGTCTCACGTCCACTAACCCTTCTGACTGGTGTGCATATCTACCCTGGGTAGAATATGCTCTAAATTCACACATCTCCTCTGCCACTGGACGTTCACCTTTGGAGGCCTCACTAGGCTATCAGCCACCCCTGTTTGCTGCTGATGAGAAAGAAATCACTGTGTCTTCTATCCACCAGCATGTCCGCCGCTGTAAGGCCATTTGGAACTCGACCGTACAGAGCCTCAATCGAACTGCAGATCAAAACAAGCATTTTGATGATCGCAAACGCAGACCTGCACCGAGTATCAGCCTGGACAAAAGGTTTGACCAACTAATCCAGATTAGTTGGTCCCAGAAGATTTTGCTAACAGATAGTCAAAGATGGGCAAAGTCCACAGGGAACGTCTACCATCTTGAAATAACTATGGTCTCAAAAACATCTGCAATTTATTCTAATGCTTATTTATCAACCTTTAAATTATCTCTATATTTTATTTTAGCGGTTATTTACACAGAAAGTCAAATTAGAATACAATTTTACAGTTGCTTAAGTGAATGCCATTTTATAGATTTTTGCACAGCCTTACATTTTTGTTGGTAGTTACTGAAATCAAGTTATGTGTTTACATGTGTTTTACAGAGGATCACCTCAAAGACCAATGACTACTATCTAACTAATCATTGTTTTCTTTAAAATAACCACCCAATACCAATATGGTGATGATTGAAGGGTTCATCATCATCAAGGTGCTCACATGAAGTGCTTTGCCTTTTTTTAGACCAATTTTGGATGTGGCCAAATAACTTACATGCCCTAATGTGATTCTCCCAGTCTGTTTGTATCTCTGTTGCAACCTACTGATGATACTCTGTGATGCTCTGAGCTCAATGGCCACTTCCATATGAAAATGGCAGGGCACTGTTGATCAATTGTTAGGTGTCATCTCAAGATGTCAAAATGTGAACAGCAAGATGATACATTTAAAATAAAACCAGAAACTCAAGATAAATTTAACCGGCTCTTATCTAATCGTATCTTTATTGGTTGTCTTGTCTCAGTGCAAACCATTTTTTCTTTGTTTTTAAAGTAATCTGATGAACAAAATGATCTTAATGTCAAATTAAAATGTAACTAATTTACTTAAATAAATACATTATAAAATTGTTTGGAATTTCACAAACTTTTATTTTAGAAATATATATAAAAAATGTACATATTAAAATTGAAACTGTTTTTTCTACCATTGTCCGGAAGCTTTTATTCACCTCTTTCTTGGCTTCTTCAACTTATCTCTTGTTCTTTATAACTTTTAAAGCCACTGAGTCATTGGACGTCAGTTTCTTGCACTGGTTGACAGCTCCATAGGTGCCACTGCCAAGGTAATGCTGCACCTCATAGTCTGAGGATGGAGATGAAATACAGCTTCCCATCTTCAAGGGTGGTAGATCAGCGAAAAAGAAGGATATGATTACCAAAAGTTCATGTGCATTTAAAAATAGGTTGACAGTGATAAAATTAATCAAGTAATAGACTAAATGACTTTTTATCACACTTTCTTTTCAACTCAAAAGAATACATATTCATACTCATTACTTTTAAACCTGTCAACTATTCTTGGAAAACATAAAACAATTTATTTCAATTCATTATTGAACCCATTTATTTAATCTGATAGAAACGCTTAGCAGTTAGATATCAATAAATATACCTGGAAGGAAACATACAACATTGTTCAGACTGTCAATCTGTTCCATTGATCATTAATGCAGAGGTTTTGACATACACATTTACACACAAGAAGCATCCAGTTTAGTACACAGACCCTGATAAAATGATTCAATCAATAAAAATGTTTAACATTAACAAACCTTTCTATAATAAATACCTTCTCAACTGCTGACACCTACATATGTGCACTTAGAGTAACATGGATTAGGTCAACCAGCTTGTTATGGGGATTACATGTCAGAAATGTCCCCTGACAAAGCCCATTCTAAAAATAAGAATGACCCTTTAGAAATATTAAGAACTTAAAACCATCTATCAGCCTTGACAGAGAAAGAGGTGGCTTGTGTGACCCCCAGGCCTTGGTACTCTGAATACCCATATCAGAAATGGCCAGTCCTACTCAATCATGTCAGGCTGGTATGAAATCTACCAAAAATGGAGTACAAGAAAGGAATATGAACCTAAAGGATTTGTTTTAATGTCCTAAGTATACTTTCCTTCCACAGCTACATGAAAAACTACTTCACTGATCCCTGACAATGTCCCTTTAACTCTGAACTGTGTGATCAGCATTGCTGCTTTGGATGAGAGTTTTTTCATGATTTAATTACTTTGCTGATGACTCTTTTTAAACTTTTACCTCTTTTAACTATTTTACTGGGCATGCTTTTTTAAAGACATCATATGTAAAATAAAATTGTTGATTAAAATATGCATTTCAGTCTAAAACTCAAATATTTTTTAAAAGGTAAAAGTAATATGCTAAAAAAAAGCCCAGCTTTTGTTAAATCCTTGCTGATGACATTGAAGAGATGATGACTTTGTCAAATTTCTTAAATGTTTTTAAAGTTTTCAGGGAGCTGAGTGAGAAAAAGATCAGTGATTAACGTTGGCTGCAGTAACCCAGATTGTTTAAGCACAGCCCTTTAATGTGAAGCACTGAAAACTTTAGTCCACACCCACACAGTGAATAGGCTTCGCTTCAGTTTCACTATAGGTATACGAAACCTGTGAAACTTACATAACACTGTTTTGTAAAAGTTTCACCCCTCAATGATGCGGTAGATGGTCCATTGGATCAATGCATCACCCAACATTTGCTTTTGATAACTGGAAAACATTTGATTTGAGTCACTTCATCATATATAAGGATGCAATAGACAGTACTTATGAGCCTGAACTGCATTTAGCATCAGTGTGGAAACACAAACTGTCCATCAGGACGAAGGCTGGAAATGGGTTCTGCTGCTCTGATATATGAGGGTGATGGTTTCAAACTGTAACGGTTCATCAATTAGCAGAGCTGGTGAAAATTTATTTGTCAAATATCAGCTGGGATCACAAAAGAGATGTTAAAAATGTTCATTTGTCTGTCATGCCGAAACAGTAATATGACAACAAACTTGTAATAGTGGGTTTTTTATTTAAAGTCATGCAAAACAAATACGCAAGAAATATTTGTATAATTTATAAAACAGTTTTGCAGAGTGTGATGTGCCCTCTGTTCATAGACTTGATAAATAATGAGAATATCCACAGAGTCACAACTCCAAAGATATCCTTGACAGGTGGTGCTTTCATAGCTTTGATCATTAATAGGGAAACCATACCCAAGTCGGTTAAATTTCCAGCTTACTTACCATAGTGACAGACCCAAGTTAAAAGTTAACCAGTGTTATTAGAAGGTAAAGTAGTAATTGAAACCCAGGGTCAAAGAGTGGGACCTGAAAAAACAATTGTGGAAAAATTGTATGTTTCGCCAGTTAGATAGAGGAAATGACTGATTTAGAGAAATCTTAACAATGGGTAGAGCAAACTGGACTGAAGGACAGTCCAAAGGGACCAATCATGACAGCACCCCAGGAGGCACTCAGCCAAAGAGCAGTAGAGACTGAGGTCCACCACAGTTGACAGAATCTATAATGCAAGCAGTCCAATGATGCCCCTTAAACAGTGGAAGGGGTTGGCAGGCAAATTGTACACTGAAAAGCATAATAAAGTGGCCAAAATAATGTACAAGAACATGTTCTAAGTATAGACTGCAAGAACCACATTCAAAGGGGGAGGCTCCACCAAGGTATAATGAAAAGACTACAACCCTATGGGAGTCATTGGTCATTGGATGGATGGATGGATGGATGGATGGATGGATGATGTCTCAAGTTTATCTCATGTTTAGTATTTTGTAGTTAGCTTTATATTGAGTTGATCCTTTTTTGCTCTGTTTAGTTAGTTTCCCAGACTTTACAATCTTTTTACTCTAGACCTGTTTTTTCTGATGTACCTTACTTCCCGTTATCTCTAAGCTGCAACACATTCAGTTAGTTAGACACAAGTGATCCTAGTCAATTCAATTCAATTAGGTTTATCTATATAGTGCCACACATGTTGTCTCAAGACACTTTACAGAACATTAAGTTGTTGGCGGCAGTAGCTCAGCCAATGCCCCTCTCCAGGAACACGTCACAACGAAACAGAACACTCAGCCAGATGTGCTTTGTGTGAAGAGAAAAAAATAGAGAGAACATAAAGTAAAAAGCTGAAAAAACAACAAATAATGCAAAATTAGAGAGTATAGTAGGAGAATACAGCAGAGTGAGGAAACGTGGTCATTTTTTCCTCCAGCACTCCAAGCCTATAGTCCCAACAATTAACCTCCCCACCCTACAAATCTCTGTTTCTCCTTCTCACAGCTTGTCAGATCCTTGCAATGCAATGCCTGTTGTTCAATGGAATTAGGCAGCTTTCTCTATCTGTAGACACGTTCAAGACGCCTTCATGAGGACTACACAATCGAGGCACTTGACGTCGCTTGGTACGGCGAGCCGGGGTCCCACCCTGAAGCCAGAACTGGGGTCTGGACTCGTCGGAGTGGCTGGGTTGCTCCTTGAGGGATCTGTCCGGGCCAAGTTCGAATGAGAGACGCAAGGCCATCGCCCAGTGGGCCCACCACCTGCAAGGGGGACCATGAGGGACTTGTGCAAAGAGAATCGGGCAGCGGACGAAGGTGGAGACCTCAACCACCTAATTTCCGGATGCTTAGGCTGGCTCTAGGGACATGGTATGTCACCTTGCTGGGGGGAAGGAGCCGCAGCTTGTGCGGGAGATTGAGAGATATTGACTAGAAATAGTCGGGCTCGCCTCCACACACAGCATGGGCTCTGGAACCCTGCTCCTCGAGAGAGGCTGGATTCTCTTCTACTCTGGGGTGGCCCGCGAGGAGAGGCGGCGAGCTGGGTTGGGTTTGCTTGTTGCATTCCCTGGTGGAAGCAGAGGCTTAGGACTCGGGGTTGAACTCTCACATATAATTTTCTTTTTACTTTACAATTGTACATTACTTTTCATTGGTCTATTACAGAAAATCATACCTTGAAGTTTGTAGTTATCGTGTAACAAAATGTGAAAAGGGATGTGAATACCCTTGGAAGGGACTGCACTTGTTTCTAAAAGAAAAGTATTTATTATTAAGCTTTTGTCTCTTTTGTATAATTATTAAATGTAACATTGAAATATCAATGAAATAATGAAAGTGTTAGAGATACGGAACCACTCATGCAAACATGAAATTGAAACAAACTCTCCTTTAAATATTTCTGATTTCTAACTGAAAATGTGTACTTCAGTCACCAATAAGTCCCCCTGATTTCATTGTTTCATTGTTGCTGGGAAACAAAAAGGATGATGATTCCCACAAACAATAAATCATATCATAAGAAAGGGGAATTGTCAAATTTTTCAATGTTGGAAAAATGCAGTTTATGATTAACATCTTTTACTGACGAAACGATCTGATGAAGCAGTTTTGTAAGAGCTTTAAAAACAGTACGTGACTCAGGCTTTGCTCCAATAATTATATTACTACATGCAAGCTGCAGATGACCTCTGTTTTCCATTTAAGCTCTTTCTTTAGAAACCAGAGGCAGAGAGAATTTAAGTACACCCTTTCATCAAACTTTTTGACAGGTGGGTGGGACTTCCGGTGAGGGCGGGATTTCCGGTGGGCGCCATATGGGCGCCATGTGGTTGCCATGTGGGCAGGAGGTCACGTGGTCAAGCAGGTGGTGTGTCCAAGGGGGGCGTAACAGTGGATGCTGATTGGTTGTCGTCATTAGGGGCAATATCTTAAATGAGTCAATTAAAACACAGGGGTGTGTTTGTTATAAATAGAACAAGACAAATATGGTATTATCGGAAACTGTTTGGCATCAGCACCAATTAAAAATAGAGGGGGTGTGTTTGTAAGCATCGTTAAACCTTGAATAACCCAATGAAAACAATAGGGCGTGCCTTAGTGTTTACTTTAAATACAGAGATAAAACTCTGCACTTTACATGCAGCATTCGTTGGAAAAAAAGAACACCCGTTCAACAATGGCTAGAGTTAAGAGAGTTTATCGTCAAGCGGAGGAGAAACGCAACGCGTGCCAAGATGATGATGATGAACAAGCAACTGCATCATATACTTCCTCAACGGAGATACCTATTGGAATTCCCGTCGTGACATACTCTACCGATGATGAGGATCCAACATCAACTTCAACAACCATGGTTGAAAATCAGACCTCGGTTCGGCCAAGAGGTATGTCAGTTCTGTGCGAAACCCCAGTGACCGTCTACCAGTATTCATCCCGTGAATTGAATGCTCCTAAGAAATCAACATACTACATCTGCAGGGTACAAAGACCCCCGTTCAACACTCTGCAGGAAGAATGGTCTTTGGAGCCATATGGCCTGGTTGGCAGCTGGGGTTATATTTTCATGTATGAAATAGGAGAGCTTTGCCTGTATCAATTGGATCAAGATGAGGTATTTAATGGATCACTGGCTCTGTGTACACTCACCCACAGTGACTGGGCTGTGTTAAAGCTTGCAATCCCGCACCTTAATGATAGCCCTGAAACAGTCTCAAGGCAGGAGAGGGAGGAAGAAGAAGAAGAAGAAAATGAACTGTCTCCTCGACCTGTAAAACGGGCGAGAATGTTTCATATACCATCCGATGTTGAAATAGCTGAGAGAGAACCTCTCTTTAGCGCAGTGTGGGGGTCAAAAACCACAGCAAATGGCCGCTGGTCTTTTCGGGCAAGCAGACGCAGGAACAACCGGACGAGTCCCTCAGATCTGTTTGTGTTGGAGGCTTTCAATCAAGACTGCGGCGTATTCAAGACAATGCTGGCTCTGCCGTTTGAAGCTTGGGCAGAGAAGATGAGTGAAATTGGACATCGTCTTTCCGACCTTTTCCAAAAGTCACAAAGTTGGATCGATGTCATGTCAGTGAAAAAAACGCTGACGTTTCCTGTTTTACGTTTAGAACGAACCCTCTTCTGAGGACACGCCCCTTCCTATGATATATATATGGGGAGATAACTGCAAGCTCACAGACACTGAGAATCGTATCATGAGAATGAGTGGACCGACACCATACAGGGATCTCTACAACCACCGAGCAGAGATCCACTTCTCTCCTGAGCACGATGAAAGCTTCAACATTGGACCATATCATCCGCCTTCCCCTGACCTCTTCTCACCATCCACCTCAACATCCTCATTCTCAGAGAACCACTTCAGTCCTGCATCACCTACAGGATACAACATGAAATATCTACCGCTTTCTCCAGACCTCTGCTCACCATCACCGCTATTCATGGCTGAGTCTGTAGACGCGAATGTCCTGCCTGAAGACATGAAGGTGGTCGTGGAGGAGGAGGTAGCCACCGGCTACTCACCCTCTACCGAAGCCCCTACACAAACCCTGGGACCGATGAAGGACCCTCAGCCTTCAGCAGAGGATGAGAGTAACCAGGAGGACGAAATTGACGGTTGGTTCTCAACCACCCTCATCAATACGGTGAAAACAGCGATACTTCATTTATTCAACATAACCTCTTTGAACTATCTCAGAGAAACCTGCTATGGATGTATAACGAACCACCCAAGCCAGCGTCAACACCATTGCCTGGAGGTACTGGGGGAGGATTATTACCAAGTCAACTTTCAACGCATCGTACGACGACTCGTAACCCCCAAACTCATTCCTGCTATTCAGAATCTTCTGGTACTTCGAAGCATACAAGCGGATGACTTCAGAGTGAAGACGATTGCCAAGACGGTTTTATATGAACTGAAATCGGTACAAGGCATCCACAGTGCAATAGCGCACGTTTATGATCGCATGGTCGATGAGAAACATCTCAAACAACTTAACTCTGTTTCAGAGTGCTATGGACTGACAAACTGATCTCACATGTTTGATGACTTGTTGTATCATTTTTTTTTTAGTATTCCAGTACTTTAGTTAATCTGCATTATATGATTTTTCTTCTTTTTTCTTTTTACTATTAAATACAATTAAAGTAGGAACATAGTAACCTTTCCCAAAAGTGTTGTTTAAAAGCTAGTAGTGTTTGAATTCATCTGCATTTTATCTGATTTTGTTTTCTGGTTGTTTTTTGTTTATATTAAATACAAAAAAAAAAATAAATAAATAAGGATAAATCTACCCTCCTGTGTGTTTTTTCTCATTATTTAACAAGTAATCGGCAGAGTGAGCATAAGGCAGAGATGGCAGGAAGACGGCTGATGAAGAAAGTATATTATAGCCCTTCAAATCCGGGAAGTTTTGGGGGTGTAGATAGGCTGAGGAGGGTTATGCAAGATGAAACGGGAAAGAAGGTTGCGGTTGAAAAAGTTAAAGATTTTTTATCAGGAGAAGATACCTATACTCTACATAAACCTGCAAGAATAAAGTTCCCAAGAAACAGAGTTTTTGTCACCAGACCATTGAGGCAGTTCCAGGCTGATCTCTGTGACATGCAAGCTCTGGCCATGGAAAATGATGGTTATAATTATTTATTAACAGTCATTGACATCTTTTCAAAAAGGGCGTATGTACGAGTTTTGAAGAGGAAAACAGCCGCTGAGGTGGTAAAGGCATTTGAATCAGTTTTTACAGAAAGTCAGATCCCCAAAAAACTTCAGACTGATGCCGGTAAAGAATTTTTTAACAAGAAATTTAAGGTTTTAATGGAGAAACACGGTATTGAACATTTTGCCACAGCGAGTGAAGCAAAAGCTTCAGTGGTCGAGAGATTTAACCGCACATTAAAAACAAGGATGTGGAGATATTTTACAGCTAACAATACCCAGCGGTACGTCGATGTACTGCAAAACCTAGCTAGAAGCTACAACCATTCCTACCACTCCAGCATTAAAATGAGCCCTATGGAAGTGACCCCAGAAAATGCCTTTCAAGTGTTTCAGAATCTGTATGATGTCAAGTCCAACAGATATTGCAAGGACTCAGTGACAATGTTTAAACAAGGGGATCTTGTCAGAATATCCAAGGTCCGTGGAGTGTTTGACAAAAAATACGAACAGAGTTTTACGGATGAAGTGTTTACAGTGTATGACCGGATACCCCGTTCTCCTCCTGTATACAAACTCAAAGATTTGGATGGAGAACCTATCGAGGGTTCCTTTTACGCTGAGGAACTTCAAAAAGTAAAAATATTTAACGACAAGATGTATCAAGTGGAAAAAATATTAAAACGACGTACGGTCAAGGGAGTCAAACAGGTTTTTGTAAGCTGGAAAAACTGGCCTGAGAAATTCAACAGTTGGATCAAGTTTGATGAACTTCGAAACGTATAAAAAAGGTTTGCACTAAACCTCACAGTTGACACAGCATCATGAACCGTCAGGTAGAGGATGATGGCTTTTACGTTACTCTTCCATCTAATGCTAGCATGGAAGTGTTTAAAAATAATACCAGTTCAAGTTTCCGTGTAAATTTAGCTCAACATATTGATTTAGAAGGCCAATGGATGGTTGCATTAGCCGAGATTTCATATCCTCATACATGGCATAATTTACCGGATTATGATGCCTACTTTGAATGGAGGAAGGTTGGTGATGTGGAGATCAATACGCAAAGGATCAGAAGTGGCTACTATAACAGCGTTATTCAACTCGAGACAGAGATGGAAATGTTTTTCAAAAAATTGAAATCGGGTTTACGCATTAAATTCAGCAAAGTTCAAAAGAGATTTGCATTTCAAGCAAACAGTCCGTATGAAATACGCTTCTTCAGCACTCTAGCTTATATGATGGGCGTGAAACCAGGGGAATGGATTCATGTTTCTGAATCAAAACTGGCTCCTTTTCCGGCGGATATAAAGGCTGGTTTCTATCACCTATACTGTTACAGCGACGTGGTCAGCCCTCAAATAGTAGGCGACACTTTTGCACCTTTACTGCGGACCGTCAAAGTACAAGGCACATTCAGTGATATGATTACTCAGACGTTTAACCCCGCCCACTACCTTCCAGTCTCCAGAAGACATATTGAAAATATCAATATAGAAATTAAATCGGACCAAAACGTTCCTGTAAATTTCGTCTATGGAAAGACCGTCATAAGACTACACTTCAGACCGGTGATATCACAACGTAGCCTGAGATAAATTTTATTTGTATAAACTATTCCAGAGATATGTATATAACCTCTAAGATTGATTGGTTATCATTCATATTACGCTGGTCATTCAACACTGCATCAAGCAGGCAAGAGAGAACATGGCACAGCTAAGTCTGAGACGTGATCCAAATCGCTTTGTAAATTACTATGTAAGTCAATCAGGCGGTAATCTGCCAGGGTTTTATGGGGCCCCGGTCATGTACGGACGCGGAATTGGATCATTATTTTCAAAATTATTCCGCTTCGTATCCCCTCTGGTTAAAAAAGGATTTGCAATTGCAAAACCCCATCTTAAAACGGCTGCATCAAATATCGCTTCGGATGTCATCGGTAGAGCCGTGAGTAAAATGAGTGGTTCTACACGCACCGAAGGTCAAGAAGGTTCAGGAATTATGGTTTTATCCAAAAGACCCAGAACAAGACCCCCTGGTGATCGTTTAAGGACGGTTAAAAAACAACGACAAACGCGAAAAAGGAGATCAGTCGCAGCTGACAAACGAAGAGGAAGGAAGTCATCCGCAAGTTTTGATATATTTAAATAATGGCTCTTTTACATAACAAATCATCAGAGTGCACGCTGGCAGAGTTGGACTTATTTTCTGCCCCGATGACGCAGCTATCGATCGAAGATAAAATTTACACCGAGATCCAGCCTTTATCAGCAATCACTGATGGAGGGCCGATCGAGTTTTTCATTCCGGGAGACGGAGAAAAGTATCTGGATCTCAACGATACGCTGTTGCATCTAAGAGTGAAAATTACTAACGAGAATGGAACAAACCTGCCAGATGATGCACCTGTAGGGCTCATCAACTACCCGTTAAACACCATCTTCAGTCAGTGTGACGTCACTCTCGGAGATCGAATGATTTCACAATCCAGCGCTACACATCCATATAGAGCCATGATTGAGACATTGTTAAACTTTTCTGAGGATTCTTTAAAAACCCAGTTTAGCTCTGGTCTTTTTTATAAAGACACTGCAGGTGCTCTGAACTCTATTGTTACAACTAACGGCCCTAACCAAGGTCTTAACAGCAGAGCAGGCTTTACGGCAAATTCCAGGGAGGTACATCTCCTAGGCCCCCTGCATGCAGACATATTTTTCTGCGAGAGACTTCTTTTAAACTCTGTTGACCTTAAAATTAAACTTACAAGAGCCAACGATGCCTTTTGTCTCATGGCCGCAAGAGACTCCACTTACAAACTCAGGATATTAGGAGCATCTCTTTTTATCAAAAAAGTTACTGTCTCTCCAGCTGTACGACTGGGGCACGCTTCAGCTTTAATGAAAGCAAATGCTCTGTATCCACTTTCACGTGTGAATGTAAAAACATATTCCATCCCTGAAAATTCAAGGGTATGCAACCAAGATAATATTTTCTTAGGCGTCTTTCCCAAGTATGTGGTGATTGCGTTACTGGATCATGACGCTTTTACAGGAACACGCAATCTCAATCCGTTTGACTTTAATCATTTTGATATGGAATATTTAGCTTTGTGTAAGGATGGCAGACAAATTCCTGCTAAAGCCTTCCAGCCAAATTTTAACCAAGGTCATTCAGTGAGAGAGTATTACAACTTGTTTACAGCTACAGGACGTCATCTAAAAGATCTTCCACTGAGTATAACACGTCAGGAATTTAATCAAGGATACTCTCTATTCACATTTAATCTTAACCCGGGTGAGGACACAGATGCTCTATCTCCAGTTTCCAGTGGGAATTTAAGATTGGAAATGCGCTTCAGAAACCCGTTGCCTCATACCACCTCGCTGATCATCTACGCTTGTTATGATTCTATTTTAGAGATTGATTCAAAGAGGCGTGTGCTGGTGGATTATTATTAATCTAATCAGGCATGAATAATCATGAAATTGAGAGCCTGATGCGTCATCTGCTGGGAGATTTGTTTTGCGGTGTGTGGCCGTGCGACCAGCTGCCGCTGCTAGCTGACAAATTCCCAGGGCCGGCCTACTTTATTGTGAACACACATCCTTCACACATGCCGGGGGAACACTGGCTAGCTCTGACATTGGATGAGAATGGTCAATCCAGCTTTTTTGACTCTTATGGATTCTCTCCGGATTTCGAGTTCTACCCGTCAAGCATCGTAACATTTTTAGAAGACAGATCCTCAAAAATATTGTATCATAATAATCAGCTTCAAAACACTCTGTCCACTGTGTGCGGTCACCATTGCATTTTTTATCTGTCATAGAGCGTGCGGATTATCAATGCAGCAAGTGTTGTCGAAATACACCGGAGATGTGATTAAGAATGATTTAATGGTATCTAACTTTGTGAAAAAATATCAGAAATGTGTCATTAATCAAAGTTGTACATTTTATACTCACGGAACATGCTCTTTGGAGATGTTTCTGGATTGTTATGGAATTTAAAATGTCTTATTTTATTTTTCATTGTTTGTTTTTTTTTTCTTCTTATGATTTAATATTTGTGTAATGATATCATATGTTAGTGTGTGAAGTAGAGAACGAAGTTAGACTTGAAAAATATAATCAATAAATATTTTATTGAATAAAAGAAATAGACTACATGTTTCATTTTCTTATAACGGTTTATGGTGAAAATGTAATCCATCGGGGTGGTAGTGTCATCTTACGAAGAGACCTTTTTGATCTCCCATCAGCATTTTTTGGATCTTCCAGCTCAGATCTCGACCAGTAGGGAGAATGAGTTATCTGCCTTCTTCTTCTTTTTCTTCTCTGCTTAACGATGGGGGGTGTACCCCCATTTTCAATCGATGTACCCTCTGTTTTGAAACGTCTATATTCTTCACGAGCATAAGGGTTAATGACTGAAGATATAGGTATGTTTACTTCTGACATGGAGTGTAGAAAATCAGACCATCCTCGGGTTTGTGATGCTCCAGATTTTTTAAACGGAAGCATGAGATTTTTCAACAAATCAATCATGTGGGACCCCTTTATAATATTTCCGTTAAATACAAATTCACCTCGCGAAGTCCAACTCTCACTTCTTTCGGATAATTTCTTCAAAATGTACTCGGCATTTTTACGATTGTGTTTAGGAAGGCTTTTCAGTACTTCCGTAAGAACCTGATCCTTAGGGGCCTCGTCCTGCCCTGGGCCTTGTTTTTCTTGGGACCGCTCATGTTCAGGAACCTCTGTGTCACGCTGCAGCGTTAAACTGACTCGCTGTTTTTCTTCTTTGACACCTTGCTTAAGTAAAGTCAGATACCTCTGGAGAAGAGCATCGTATCTCTTGATTTTTTCATAAGAAGTCAAACCCGGCTCGTTTAATATCGCTCTCATTTCAGCATCCAAATTCTCCTCCGCCGTCTGTCTGATGGACGTGTCTGACTGGGTCAGACGCTTGAATTGATGAGGTGAAATGAGAAACATCTTCTGCGATGTTCTGAGAGACATTATCTCCTGATGATTCCACCCACTAGATCACCGATCAAGGGTGCAAGAGCCGTTAAGATGGGGAGAATAAAACCACCTCGTTGCTTTTTGAGAGCCAACTGTTTAGTTTTTATCCCGGTTCTTTTATCACCCAACAATCTGATGATATTTCTTTGTTTCTTCAATTGTCGGTGTTGAGAGGGTGATAGTTTAATGTTACCTTTTAGGATATTCAGTGCAATCTCGCACAGAGCCTGAATAAAGTCGGGAGAGCAGTGTGCGAGAATATCTTTACGTTTCTGTGGACAGGCCTGGTACAAAGCTCTGAATAATGGTAAATTCCTTTTTATACGCGCTGACATGATGACTTACTTTGTTCTGGGTACGTACACAGCAGGCCACTGCTGAGGAAGTATCCCCGTTCTCAGTCTGAAATGTTCTGGGCAGGTAGGCGTAAAATCGATGATTAAATATCCATGAGCTTCTCTCGTTGCGTCTTCAAAACTCTCCAAGAAGAGACCCTTTTGAGATGGAAACATTTGGCGGGCCAGTATATTCAGCTGGAGTTTATCTCTCGGGTTCTTAAACAACACCATATAATTACAGTTCAAACTAATAGTGCGACTGAACTTTCCCTGATGAAAAACATTCTGAGTCAACATCATAACACTCATATTACGATGGTGACGAAACTGGGTAAAGACCTTCATCACGTTTTCATCATCTGAGGCTTGAGCAATAACATCGTCTAGAATAATCAGATGATTCTGATCAGGAGGAAACAGGTTTTCATCTTCAAAAGAATGAGGCAATCCTTCCACAAAGGTAATATTTTTATTCATCTTCTGCAATTCAGCATACATGGGTTGAAAAGATGTGTAAATCCATACAATATTTTCTGGAACAATATCCATGACATGATTACAGTTTTGTAAAATACTTTTTACAAAGAAAGTTTTCCCGCAGCCGCTGGGTCCAACTATCATACATGAGAAAGGTGATCTAAATCTAGGATCAAAATCAATCTCCTGTAAATCCATGTGACTTTTTATTTTATTTCTTCTTCAACTCTAATAACCGAAAGGCAGAGTTGTCCCGTCAGAAAAAAGACGTCTCTTATCATACACCAGTCGAACCTTTTTAAGAAATGTCGCGTTTGTCAAACGGAATCTCTTTTTATCCCTCCTGATCGTGTGCTGAGGGATTTCAATGACACCCTCACTTGACCCCAGTAAGTAGCCCTCGACCAGCCCTTTGATGCTGTCAAAATTGACCCTCTCGCTGCATTCATGCGTCTGAGTGATGCCTTTAGCACGTATCACTACTTTTTTACGGTTTTTAGTTTGGTATGCATAACTCTTGGGTCCTGTCGATGCAAACTCCGAAATGCTGTCACCATCTAACTCGTCAGTAAGATCACCAAGATAATTCCCCAATTCCAGAGGAGTTTCACCACTTTTTGTCACATAAATCAAACTGTCCGTGTCAATATAAATCAATCTGTCCTGTAACTTCTCCATGCTGCTGAGAAGTTTTAAACGTGCATAAGCGGTGGTGAATGCTGCTATAAACACATTATTTGTCTTACTTGGTGGATATATGACACGTTTGCTGTAGTTCCACTGCACTACACACATTTCAGGGTTGAAAAAATGAAAATAGTTAACCCTGTATTTACTCGAGAACATGAAGCTGAAAAAGTCTTCAGGGTTAGTGATGACTGTGGTCTGAGACAGATCACTTCTTTGCGCAAATTTCCCCCAAAAACTGTTTAAACACAATTTTGCAACCTGCCTTTTGGCAGGATTCATCTCGATTTTCTCAGGGTCTAATTGGATGCCCTGATGCAGTTTGTAGTCGCTTATATACTTTGACTTACTCTCCTGATCCACTGCTTCAGACGGATAGCCTGAAGCCTCCTGCTTACCCTTTAAAAAGCAATGAATGTAACCTTTAAAGATTGTATCACTTCTCTTTTCAAAATGCCACACCTCTGTGATTTTAGCAAGACGATAACTACACTCCAACGCTTTACAGAATTCTACACTCGCCCAAACTCCCATCAAAGCTCTTTCTTGATCATTATGCGTGCAAGGACCTGACTGGTAATTTAATTCAGCGCATGTGCGGCAGAGAGTGAACACAAGTTTACCTTGGGATGTTCTGTAAGGTAAAACAGGGAACAACAGGTTACGTGGTGGGTAGACCACAGCTTTGATTATACCGAAGTAGCTGCTGGGGTCATCAAAATCTTTGTAAATGATGGTGGGGTGTCCGAGGGGAAAAACGCAGTTGGCGTTTACATAAGGGTACAGAGATGTGTAATCCACATAGTGTACAGTTTCATCCGGTTCCGCTGTGTACCTCAACTTCATAGGACAGGTGCGTCCACCATACAGCGCATCCCGGGGTGATAGCGGTTCGGGTGCATTAACTTTCTCAAGAAAGCTGATCACCCCTGGGTCTGATTTTTTCATTTCAATCCACTCATGCTCCCATATGACTTCGAGACGAAGGCCGTACACAGTTTGTAACACCTTGCTTCTCTCAACAGTGGCTGCGTAAAACTGTTCAAATGCGACCCCTCTCAACGGACACTTGTCATGAGGCATGTAACACTTTTTACAGCCGTGGAAAAAACAGCCATAAAATTCAAACGCAACTTTGACACCGTTAATCTCTGCATACCCATCCACTGAATATGGCCCCATTTTCTTTTCACCCCTATTTAATGCATGCTCGATAAATATGGCTCTGCTGTCTGCAATCCAGCCGAGCCATTGAATGGACGCGCTAGAGAACGTTTTACTGCTACGTCTGTAGTCCAGAGGTGATGGAATGACTAAGGTTTGAGGAGGAAGGAAATTGGTTACAAAAACCTTCATGCAGGCTGATGCTATTGTGATACTTTTAAACGGATCCACACTTGTCTCCTTAAAGAACTCGTCTCTGAATTTTAAGCATCCTTGAAAAAGAATTTCAACGTCATTTTTACAATAACGAATAGCTTCTTTCTTAAAGTCAAAGACCTCTTTACTCGCTTCTCTGTACCAGCTGCTAAACACCTGTTGTTCTTGAAGACTCATGCGTTCTACAGCGTAGCAGGATGGAGGAGGAAAAGCCCCCACATACTGGAGATGTTGTTCAAAGGAAAATAGGTGGGGAAAAAAACCCTTGCTTTGATCGGTAAAGCCTAACGCTTTCGGCATGGCACTAAGCTTCATGCACATGAAGGACAGGCTATCAATGTATTTTAACCTGTAATCAGGGTCGGTTAAACAGAGAAGTTTACTCCCTACCATGACGATATGAGGTTTAATCCCTAACTGCAGCATTGCTGTGAGAATCAGGTAACCATCGTACCCCCGCACATTGTGCGCTATTAAGGTGTAACCTTTGTACATTGGCCTCCTGAAATGCAGGAGAAATTTTTGGGTGCAATTCAGTCCATAAGCGTACCATTCATCACCTTTCAACGTTTTAGCACAGACCAGAAAGGGGGTATGCATGCCGCTCGCATTGACGAGGCATTCGAAATCATAAAAAATCAGTTTATCATCAAGCTGATTCATTGCACTGCAAGGCTGAATGTAACACTTATGATCATCGCATGTAATGTCTAGGCTGGGGGGTACATTTTCACCGCAAATACTGCATTTTACATTACACACGTGTGGTTTATGCGGTTTACTGATTGGAATAACGTATATCCGTTTGCATACTTTACACAGTTTTACCAACTCACAGTCACTCATAGGCCTTTCAGCACTATTTCTGATGCGCGGTTCCCTGTATCTGCAGAAACATGAAGAATTACGACAGATTCTTTGACAGCCTGCACAGTTTACAGGATTGCTAATCTCTTGCATACATGTACTGGTCCTTCTCAAAATATTAGCATATTGTGATAAAGTTCATTATTTTCCATAATGTCATGATGAAAATTTAACATTCATATATTTTAGATTCATTGCACACTAACTGAAATATTTCAGGTCTTTTATTGTCTTAATACGGATGATTTTGGCATACACCTCATGAAAACCCAAAATTCCTATCTCACAAAATTAGCATATTTAATCCGACCAATAAAATAAAAGTGTTTTTAATACAAAAAACGTCAACCTTCAAATAATCATGTACAGTTATGCACTCAATACTTGGTCGGGAATCCTTTGGCAGAAATGACTGCTTCAATGCGGCGTGGCATGGAGGCAATCAGCCTGTGGCACTGCTGAGGTCTTATGGAGGCCCAGGATGCTTCGATAGCGGCCTTTAGTTTTGGGTCTTGAGTCTCTCAACGTTCTCTTCACAATATACCACAGATTCTCTATGGGGTTCAGGTCAGGAGAGTTGGCAGGCCAATTGAGCACAGTGATACCATGGTCAGTAAACCATTTACCAGTGGTTTTGGCACTGTGAGCAGGTGCCAGGTCGTGCTGAAAAATGAAATCTTCATCTCCATAAAGCTTTTCAGCAGATGGAAGCATGAAGTGCTCCAAAATCTCCTGATAGCTAGCTGCATTGACCCTGCCCTTGATAAAACACAGTGGACCAACACCAGCAGCTGACACAGCACCCAGACCATCACTGACTGTGGGTACTTGACACTGGACCTCTGGCATTTTGGCATTTCCTTCTCCCCAGTCTTCCTCCAGACTCTGGCACCTTGATTTCCGAATGACATGCAGAATTTGCTTTCATCCAATAAAAGTACTTTGGACCACTGAGCAACAGTCCAGTGCTGCTTCTCTGTAGCCCAGGTCAGGCGCTTCTGCCGCTGTTTCTGGTTCAAAAGTGGCTTGACCTGGGGAATGAGGCACCTGTAGCCCATTTCCTGCACACGCCTGTGCACGGTGGCTCTGGATGTTTCTACTCCAGACTCAGTCCACTGCTTCCGCAGGTCCCCCAAGGTCTGGAATCGGCCCTTCTCCACAATCTTCCTCAGGGTCCGGTCACCTCTTCTCGTTGTGCAGCGTTTTCTGCCACACTTTTTCCTTCCCACAGACTTCCCACTGAGGTGCCTTGATACAGCACTCTGGGAACAGCCTATTCGTTCAGAAATTTCTTTCTGTGTCTTACCCTCTTGCTTGAGGGTGTCAATAGTGGCCTTCTGGACAGCAGTCAGGTCGGCAGTCTTACCCATGATTGGGGTTTTGAGTGATGAACCAGGCTGGGAGTTTTAAAGGCCTCAGGAATTTTTTGCAGGTGTTTAGAGTTAACTCGATGATTCAGATGATTAGGTTCATAGCTCGTTTAGAGACCCTTTTAATGATATGCTAATTTTGTGAGATAGGAATTTTGGGTTTTCATGAGCTGTATGCCAAAATCATCCGTATTAAGACAATAAAAGACCTAAAATATTTCAGTTAGTGTGCAATGAATCTAAAATATATGAATGTTAAATTTTCATCATGACATTATAGAAAATAATGAACTTTATCACAATATGCTAATATTTTGAGAAGGACCTGTATATGTTCGACACACTGGACAATAACCTTCACAATGGTGTGTATTGGCATTCTGATAGCTGGCGTAACAGTAATTACAAATATATCTGCACCCCATAAAACCTTTGAGATTTTTTATCCCATAGTAATGACCTTGAAATAACAGCAAAAACAGAGGGTTTGAACGATCAGGGAAACTGGTCTCAAATTTACACAGAGCAGTAGAGCCCGTGGTTCTGTGAAACACTACAATTTTTATCTTCAGAATGGTTTCAAATTTACCAATATCACTAAAAGTAACTGCTGTTTGCTCGTCGAGGCCTGCCTGATGCTGCCATCTCCTCCCCAGTTCTACAGCACGGTGATCCGTGAGCTCAGGATCAGAGACGTGTGCGAGGCTGATTGCAAAATATAACTGATTACCGGTATTGTTTATAATATACAAATGACGCATTTTCTTATTAAACAGTTCACAGTCTAACGTTCCTGCAGTTTTACGCTTAGAACCTCCTGCTGGGTCATTAACAACCTGAAGAACAAATTCCATGTTATTATCTACAGGTATATTTGCATTCGATTGTACTAAATCGTCGAGGAAGTTTTCGAAAGCAGGCAGGATCATATTTCCATCATCTGTAACAGTAAATGTGATGTGACGATTGAGATTTTCACCCACTAATTCCAGCTGCACAACGTTGTTACGTCTGGTTAACGATCTCGCAGCGTCGGCTAATTCAATTATAATACGCATGATGTCTGTATAGAATGCTGCTAAATCTGGAACGTTACTTGGACAGGGCGGCGGTATGGTAAAAGGTCTCCTTATTTCATGGTTATTAAAATGTTCACGTTCAACCACGGCTGGAGGATCTCGCTCTATTTGATCAGAACTAACTGCTACGTCCGTATTGAAATGACCCCCGTGCTGATCAATTTTTTTTATTTACTTTTTTAGGTCTTTTCTATTTTGAACGGATTTAGACTGGCTCATATATTCAACAAATAGGTCCTGCTGTAAAGCAAAATTAACTTACAATTCTGTCAGGTTACACAGTTCCTTTATTAGGATTTCATGTGATAGGTCAACATTAAGTTGATTATACCTTTAAAATATAAAAGGATGCATGTCTTTTTTTTTTTTTTTTTTTTTTAGATGTATTAACGCCTGAAAAAACATACAGATTATTAATAACACCCTTAAACACACCCCTGTGTTTTAATTGACTCATTTAAGGTATCGCCCCTAATGACGACAACCAATCAACATCCACTGTTACGCCCCTTGGACACACCCCGCTGCTTGACCACGTGACCTCCTGCCCACATGGCAACCACATGGCGCCCACATGGCCCCCACCGGAAGTCCCGCCCTCACCGGAAGTCCCGCCCACCTGTCAAAATGTTTGATGAAAGGGTGCACTTAAATTCTCTAGCGGCATTTAAACTTTTTTTTTTTAAATGACGGGATCACCAAGAAGTTGACCCCAGACTGAAAACCAAGATCTTAGCTGTTAGTTAAGTCAACACAAAAATCCAGGTCAACTGATGATTATTTTGTATGACTTTGGAGTTTGTAATTTTCCTCAAAGGCTCAGAAAAAGGCAAAATTCTTAGTTATTCACAAAATTAATTTGACGTCCACCAGAGCTGTGAAAATCTTAAAGTGATATAAAAGTTTCCCAGGGCAGAAATTATCTGGTGACTCCCTCCTTTGCTCTGGCACTTTCAGTTGTTGACATTTAAAAATTAGAGTGCATCACTTTGACAAATTACTGCTGGGTCATGTGTATTGTGAGCACATGGTCTAGATCTGAAGAAGTGTTATCATTTTAGTGACTGACGATCATTTGATGTAATAGGCCATCATTATAAGGTCAGAATTATGCCAAATGACCACATTTTAGGAATAATTTTGTATCATACTCAGTTTGTACACATGTAAATGTTTGTAAGCTAACAATCAGATCAGTCACACATAATTTATCAATAAGCAACAGCAGCTAGCAGCAGTATAGATTTACTTAAATATGGAACATGACTCAAAGAATGCTGGGGAGAGGGATATCTGTTTTCCCTCCAGGACCTGTTACCTGACCTGACCGATCTCAGTTAAGTGGAAGACAACAGCCCTTTTTTGACCAAAAGCCCCAGCAGTTGTTGTTTTACCACGGTAAAAGGAATCCTGGGGAATGTTTGTTTCCATTGCTCAGAAAGTCCCTGGCACATTTATTTAAGTAAGCCGACCTGTCTGTAAAACTCCCGAAGTTTGTGGATGACACCACTGTCATTGTTCTGAACTAGGACAATAAGGACCTTGAGTAAAGACAGGTGGTGAATCGACTGGTCCATTGGTGCACTTAAAGCTGATTATTTAAATCAGGCTAATGACATATGGGGAAATTGTGAATAAAACTGCACTACACCTTTAGTCCATGGGATAGCTATACTCCTTTATTGCCTTTAAAAATTCTTAGCTAATAAATTATCTTTTGTTTCAACTGATAAGAAGAAAATGTTTAATTCATTATTTTCAATTTAATTTAATTTACTTTACAAAGTCAATTCATTCGAATCATACAGATTCCAAGTCAAGTGTAGTCAAGCCTAGTTATCAAACAATGCAGTCAAATTCAGTTCATTATTTAAATAGCTTAAAAAGTTTTCTATTTGAAGAAATCCAGCAGATCGCATTACGTCAGTAACTTGCAGCATTAACTCCCTGTGGATGAGCATGTATCCAGCATGACAGTGGACAATCGCTTGCATTGTGTCGCTGACTTTGCAGAAATCCCTCATAACAAGCATGCATGTAGTGACAATGCAAAGGAAAACTTCCCTTTAACAGGAAGAAACCTCCAGCAGAACCAGGCTCAGTGTAAGCGACCATCTACCATGACCGACTGGGAGTTTGAGAGAACAGAGCATTCACACAAACAGAACACAGAAGCACCGATCCAGTAGTACTTTCTATG
The DNA here is from genome assembly GCF_021462225.1 of Girardinichthys multiradiatus. Classification (NCBI taxonomy): domain Eukaryota; kingdom Metazoa; phylum Chordata; class Actinopteri; order Cyprinodontiformes; family Goodeidae; genus Girardinichthys; species Girardinichthys multiradiatus. The sequence continues at coordinate 26,243,307 of NC_061803.1, read as the reverse complement.
TTGACGAAAAGTAAAATGAAAGTCAGTAATAGCTCCTTTTTAGTGGCTTCATCTCGGAGAGAACAATAGCTAAAACAGATAAGCTTTGAGCCAGTTTTCAAGTCTAGAGTATGAAAGAGAGCACATACAGTTAGTTGCAGAAAAAGCTCAGCTAATAGCTACGTCTAAAAGAGAGACAGGGTTAAACACTGAAAAACAGAGCCAAGTTTATCATCTGTAGAAGGATGACATTAAGTTGTTGGCAGCAGTAGCTCAGCTAGTGCCCCCCTCTAGGCAGGTGTCACAGCTAAACACAGAGCCAGGCAAGTTGTAGCTTCTAGGAAGAGAAAAATCAGAGAGAGAACATTAAGATAAAAGTTGAAACAATAGCAAACAATAATGCAAAACTGGAGACTAGTAGGAGAATGTACCAGAGCGAGAGAAAGTGTTTTTATGTCCTCCAGTAGCCTTAAACCTATAGGAGCATAACTACAGACATAGCTCAGGATAACCTAAGCCGCTATAACTATAAACTTTATCAAAAAGGAAAGTTTTAAGCCTAGCCTTAAAAGTAGACAGGGTGTCTGCCTCACGGACACAAACTGTAAGCTGGTTTCACAGGAGAGGAGCCTGATAACTAAAGGATCTGCCTCCAATTCTACTTTTAGGAACTCTAGGAACCACCAGTAAACCTGCAGTCTGAGAACGAAGTGCCCTGTTAGGAACATATGGAACAATCAGATCTCTGATGTATGATGGAGCTAGAACATTAAGGGCTTTATATGTGAGGAGGAGAATTTTAAATTCTATTCTGGATTTAACAGGAAGCCAATGAAGGGAAGCTAAAATAGGAGAAATATGATCTCTCTTTCTAGTTTTCACCAGAACTCTTCCAGCAGTGTTTTGGATCATCTGAATGCTTTTAACTACATTGTGGGGACATCCTGATAGTAAAGAATTAAAATAGCCCACCCTTGAAGTAACAAATTCATTAGTTATCCTGCCCAGGAGTCATTCCTGGACAGGATCTTTTAAATTTTGGCAATATTCCAGAGGTGAAGGAAGGAAGTAATAGAAACCTGTTTAATATGGGATTCAAATTTTAATGCCCAGGTCAATAATAACACCAAGGTTTTTTACTTTATTATGGGAGGCCAATTTTATGCCGTCCACATTAAATGATTGACTAAGCAGTTTATTTTTTAAAGGCTCCGGTCCAAAGACGACAACATCTGCCTGGTCTGTATTTAGAAGCAGAAAATTTAATGTCATCCAGGTTTTAATGTCTTCAAGACATGCCTGTAGTCTATCTAACTGGTTGGATTATTGAGGATTTATAGTTAACTAAAGCTGTGTATCATCAGCATAACAGTGAAAATTTATCAGAACCTTATGGTACTCCACAAGTAACCCTGGAGTGTGAAGAGGATTTATCATTTTCATAAACAAACTTGGACCTGTCAAAAAAATAAGATTTAGTCAACCCAGTGCTGTTCCTCTGATCCCTTTAGGACATTCCAGACTTTCTAAGAGAATATTGTGATTAATGGGACAAGTACACACACAGGTTCATTATCTGAGGCCAAGAGAAAATTATTAGTAACTTTCACCAGTGCTGTTTCAGTGCTATGATGAGCTCTGAAACCTGAATAAAACTCTTCAAACAGATTATTACTGTGCAAATGATCACACAGTTGATTAGCAACTATTTTCCCAATAATTTTTGATAAGAACGGAAAATTAAATATACACTACCAGTCAAGAGTTTTAAGTACACTTAATGGGTCATTTTTACATTGAAGATTGTACCCAAAGGCAAAAAAAAAAAAAAAACTGTGAACGAACACACATAAAATGGTGTATTAAACAAACAAAGTGTGAAATAACTCTAAACATTTTTATATTTTAGATTCTTTAAAATAGCCACCCTTTGCCTTAATGACTGCTTTGCTCTCTTGGCATTCTCTACATGAGCTTCATGAGGTGTTCACCTGAAATGGTTTTCCAAAGAGTCTTGAAAGAACTTCCCAGAGATTAATTGAGAGACAGCCAAAGGTTAATATTTCAGTACTCACAGCAAAGGGCGCTACTTTAAGAAATATAAAATATAAAATTTTAAAACTTTTTTTTACAATTTTTTGTCTGCTACATAATTCCATATGTGTTCATACACAGTTTTGAGGCCTTCAGTGAGAATTTTCGTACAATGTAAATAGTCATGAAAATGAAGAAAAAAGTAAATAAGGTTTGTCTAAAACTTTTGACCTGTAGTGTAGGTCTGTCATTTATTAAGTCATCTTAATTAAGAGCAGGTTTCTTAAGTAAAGGTTTAATTACTGCAACCTTAAAAGCCTGTGATACGTATCCATTTACCAAGGATAGATTAATGACATCTAAAATGGGAGTGGTAATCAAATGAAACACTTCCTTAAATAATTTGGTTGGGATTGACTCCAGCATACAAGTTGGAGGTTTAGATGAAGTTAATATTTTTGATAATTCAGAAAGTTCAACTGGATTAAAACAGTCCAACAACAGATCAGGTTCTGCAGTTACCTCTAATGCTGTCTCACTTACTAAAGATTAAATAATAATGTTCTGGAGGATGCCATTGATTTTTTTTTAATAGAATAAATTTTATTAATAAAGAATACAATAAAGTCATGACTACTGAGATCTAAGGGAACGAATGGCTCAACAGAGTTCTGAGTCTGTGTAAGTTTGGCAACTGTACTAAAAATAAACATATGATCATTCTTATTCTTCTCTATTATTGATGAGAAATGAGCAGTTCTAGCTTGACGAAGCGTCCTTATATACAACAGTAGACTATTTTCTCCAGATTAAGTATGACACCTCTAGGTGTGTAGAGCTTTTGCAATTTGAATGAGAAAAACGGAGGGTTAAATTGTGGCAGACCACTAGGGGGCACCACTCACACCAACCCTAAAGAGTGGTAACATTGACAGCTGTGTTTTTGGCATGTTTGTCTTGTAAGGAGTTTTGTTGTTGGAACAGAGTAAACGAGAGGATTTAACCTAGCTTTTGTGTCATCTTCATTACTCATCAAAATTGGGGGGACCTGAAGTGGACATGTTGAGGTCTGGTGGCAAAGCCAGCTCCTCCCAGGTGACGCCTGCTCCTGTAGGATCACAGCCTGCGTCTCCGGCTTCTTTTTCTGTGGCTGTATTCTGGCTCCATGACCCTCCTTCATGGTTCATCCACACTGAAACATAATTTGCTTGGATGACACAAAATACCATTATATGGTTGCTTCGCTGGATCCCATGGCCACCCCGGTGTGAGATGACTCTACTCTGGGAACTCCTGGCTCATGGAAAATCAAACTGCTCTAAAGCTGCTGCTTTTACGGTGTTTCTCCCTCTCCGATACAGAAAGGGCAGAAAAGCTCCTTTCCCTTTCTGGTTGATGGAGAGCATTCTATCCTTGCTGGGTAGAGACGATGGTAGGTTCCTCTTCATCCACCTCTTCCTCCGACAGCTACCAGCTTCAGTGCGGGCTGTTCTCGTCAACTGTCCCCACTGTTCAAGAAGGATTACTGCTTCCTAGCAGAAAAAGCTGACCGCATAGCTTCAGAGTCCACGCTGTGTTTCCAGAATATCCAGCAGTGTCTTCTGATCTTCCAGAGACATCATCAGAGGCGTGCGAGTTATTGATGGTGGCAGAGACTGCTAACCGCAGACACCGGGGAAGAGCCTTGTGTATTTACCATTACTGCTTTGGTGCCAAAGCACCATACATTTGCTATCTGAGTCCCCTTCCCTTACAGTTTCGAACTTTTCTAAAACTGTATCTAAACAGGGGGTAGAACATTAAATCCCTACGGATATAAATGTTCATTATGTATTTCGCAAGGGTTATGACCAGGTTCCTGTGAGCACAGGGGATGACCCTAAAAGCCTCAGTAATTACTCCTCTTGGCCTTTTGCTAAACATTGCTTAACATTGACAGGTATGTGTGTTTTTGGTGCGATTCTGTTGTAAGGAGGTTTGTTGCTGGAGTTGAGCTAACGAGGTGATCAAACCGAGCTCTTGTGTCGTCTTTCTTACTCCTCCAAAAAATATTGAAAGAATTGTAGCTATTAGTTGGCCTGGGACTAATCAATAAATCACACTTAAAAATGGTTTCTTCATTTCCTCCACAAACAGTATTTAGAGGAATGTGAAAATTTTAATAATTAGAAGGAGATGACTCATTAATAACATAATCATCTTGACTAGAGGCAACTCTTTCTGCAGTAAAGACATTTACAGCCATTTTTGGGGATTTTTCCTCTTCTGTTTTGCTTTGTCCTTAATCTGTTTCTGTTAAACTTCAAAATAATCTTTAGCCATGCAGTTTTGCAATCTTGGTGTCCTTCCTTTAAACTTTTTATGAGTTTTTAAGGTTTAAGTTTTTGCCACCTACTTCCCCCATGGATATTGTTGTGTTTTGAGAGAACAAATAACCAAATTTTACACCCAAATAAAATGGAAAAACATTGACAATTCTCACATAGTTTTGAAGACAAGGGATTTGGTGGATTGTTGTTGGGATATACTGGTCCTTCTCAAAATATTAGCATATTGTGATAAAGTTCATTATTTTCCATAATGTCATGATGAAAATTTAACACTCATATATTTTAGATTCATTGCACACTAACTGAAATATTTCAGGTCTTTTATTGTCTTAATACGGATGATTTTGGCATACAGTTCATGAAAACCCAAAATTCCTATCTCACAAAATTAGCATATCATTAAAAGGGTCTCTAAACGAGCTATGAACCTAATCATCTGAATCAACGAGTTAACTCTAAACACCTGCAAAAGATTCCTGAGGCCTTTAAAACTCCCAGCCTGGTTCATCACTCAAAACCCCAATCATGGGTAAGACTGCCGACCTGACTGCTGTCCAGAAGGCCACTATTGACACCCTCAAGCAAGAGGGTAAGACACAGAAAGAAATTTCTGAACGAATAGGCTGTTCCCAGAGTGCTGTATCAAGGCACCTCAGTGGGAAGTCTGTGGGAAGGAAAAAGTGTGGCAGAAAACGGTGCACAACGAGAAGAGGTGACCGGACCCTGAGGAAGATTGTGGAGAAGGGCCGATTCCAGACCTTGGGGGACCTGCGGAAGCACTGGACTGAGTCTGGAGTAGAAACATCCAGAGCCACCGTGCACAGACGTGTGCAGGAAATGGGCTACAGGTGCCGCATTCCCCAGACCTGGGCTACAGAGAAGCAGCACTGGACTGTTGCTCAGTGGTCCAAAGTACTTTTTTCGGATGAAAGCAAATTCTGCATGTCATTCGGAAATCAAGGTGCCAGAGTCTGGAGGAAGACTGGGGAGAAGGAAATGCCAAAATGCCAGATGTCCAGTGTCAAGTACCCACAGTCAGTGATGGTCTGGTTGCCATGTTAGCTGCTGGTGTTGGTCCACTGTGTTTTATCAAGGGCAGGGTCAATGCAGCTAGCTATCAGGAGATTTTGGAGCACTTCATGCTTCCATCTGCTGAAAAGCTTTATGGAGATGAAGATTTCATTTTTCAGCACGACCTGGCACCTGCTCACAGTGCCAAAACCACTGGTAAATGGTTTACTGACCATGGTATCACTGTGCTCAATTGGCCTGCCAACTCTCCTGACCTGAACCCCATAGAGAATATGTGGGATATTGTGAAGAGAACGTTGAGAGACTCAAGACCCAACACTCTGGATGAGCTAAAGGCCGCTATCGAAGCATCCTGGGCCTCCATAAGACCTCAGCAGTGCCACAGGCTGATTGCCTCCATGCCACGCCGCATTGAAGCAGTCATTTCTGCCAAAGGATTCCCGACCAAGTATTGAGTGCATAACTGTACATGATTATTTGAAGGTTGACGTTTTTTGTATTAAAAACACTTTTCTTTTATTGGTCGGATGAAATATGCTAATTTTGTGAGATAGGAATTTTGGGTTTTCATGAGCTGTATGCCAAAATCATCCGTATTAAGACAATAAAAGACCTGAAATATTTCAGTTAGTGTGCAATGAATCTAAAATATATGAATGTTAAATTTTCATCATGACATTATGGAAAATAATGAACTTTATCACAATATGCTAATATTTTGAGAAGGACCTGTAGAGTCATTTCCTGGAGGTATGTCAAGCAACAACCAATTATACACGCAGACTACAAAGGCCTTTTTCTTCACTTAATTGGAACCAGTTTAACTAGATAGTTAATGGCATGTCTTGGGAAATATCTAAGGAAAAACAAACCAGGCACACGGAGGGAAGACGATGGAGGGCAGAATTACACAGGGCAGACTAGAGCAGGATAAAGTAGTATAGATCAGATGAATCAGCACTGACTGAAAAACCAAATGGCAATACAGACTGAATAGAACTGATGAGTGGAACAAGAAACAGATGAGACCATTGAGCAGAGTGGAAGCTGCTGAGAGTGCAATCCAAAAACAGAGACAGAGGGAATCAAAGAGAATAAATATCACAATAGGAACTAAACACAGACCAGCAAATAATAAGTAGTACACAAACAGAACACAACTAGATATGTGAATGACTCAAAGCCAACAGGAGACTGTGGAACTCAGAAATAGTAAGACAACAGGAGGTAAAGAGGACACACAACAAAAAGGGCCAGACTATATGAGAAACCAGAGACAACTTTAAATGCAGGAAACTTAACTATCCAAATATGTTAAACAAAGTCCAGCACATAAAAAACAAGAGCTGCGTCTCTAGATGTGGAAAACAGTTAGACATACCCCAAAAGGCTTCCAGATGCTCTTCCAGTGAAAGGGAGTTCTAAAAAGTATTGACTCAGGTGGGCTAAATGCAAATGCACGCCATACCTTTCAGATTACAAAAAATGAAAAAAAAACATATTAAAAAAAATTGTTTTTTTCTCCCACTTCACAAACACGCATTGCCTTCGATCGCATAAAATCTCATTGATTTACAATGACATTTGGGGTTTAAACAGAGATGATGTCAGAATGTGCGGGAGGATTGTTTGACAAACATTGGGTATTCCAACTATGCATGTCAAAGCAACAACAGGATGTGCTGCCATCCCTAATCTAGCCTTTATTTTATCTTCCCTTCCCGTTTTCTCTTCTTCTCAGTGGTTGACTTATCTTTTTCTCCTTTATTTTTCCATCTCTCATTGAAACTTTCCATCCATTCTTCTTTTGATAAGAAAAACAAGGTAGGATGGAACAAGGATGATGGAAGGAGTCGCAGGAGAGTAAAACAGCCTCCTATGTCAAATGTCAAAAAACAAAGGCCCTGAGAAAGCTGCAAAAAGATTTTTCCTTCCTGTCTGCAGATTTGTTCAGCGTAGGCCATAGCGGTGGGTGGCCAGAGCAACAACATAGTGTTATTATCTGTTTAGGTTTGGTTGCATGACCTACTGCTGAACTTTGAGGCAAAAAAGAAGCAGGAGCTGGAGGTGGAGGGTGGGGAGACAGAATTGATGATAGAAAAAGAAGGTAAACGGAGAAGAATGATGGCAGGAAAGATAGTAGAGGCAAAGTTATGAAAACAAAAGCTCTGTGGAAGATGTTTGGAAGGGTTTGTCTTTGAAATGTTCATCACAGTCGGTGGAGGCTGATGAACAAGAAGAGGGAGGTACATGGGAGGGTTTCCAACACATGTAACAGCAGACACACTCCTTACACAGTGAGGGGGGAAAGAGATATAAAGAGGCTCTGAAGGAAAACGAGCGTTCAGGCAAGCGTCCGAGTCTCCTCCACCCTGCTTCTGAGAGTGTTTCTGTTTCTATCAGATAGAAAACTTTTTTCTTGTCAGAAAATCAAAGGAAGTGTGACAGGCTGGATACGAAGAAAAGATAAGTTAAGGAACCTAAACCCAGAAACCCTGTTTGATTTTCAGATTTTTCACGTGAATTGCTTATTTCCCTCAGAGAACATTTTCCCTTCAAGAGGAAAATCCGCTTGAAGAGAACTTTTGTGTTGCCTTTCCTCCTGAAGTGCAACTGTCACTGAGTTTTCATCTCTTATTTATATTCTTTATTTTGCCAATATCTAGACAAGGAGTTGCATCAGAATGGAAGCATATTTTCCTTTTTATGTGGACAACAATCATTCATATTTGGAGGAACATTTTTACTTTGAAGAAAACATTGACGGTTTTGGCATCACCATGGCTTTTCTTTACCTCCTGGTCTGCATTGTGGGACTGGCTGGGAACTGTCTTGTTATAATTGCCATTTTGAAACTTGACAAAATGTCAACCTCCACAACTGTGTATGTTTTCAATCTGGCTTTGGCTGATGGACTATTCATGGTTGGTCTCCCCTTTATTGCAAGCCAGAACTTTCAGAACCAGTGGGTTTTTGGGAACACAGTGTGCAAAGTCGTTATGGTCCTGGATGGCATTAATCAGTTCACAAGTGTCTTCTGCCTCACGGCTATGAGCATCGACCGCTACATGGCACTTGCCGAACCATTTCGGTTTGCCCGTTGGAGAACTCCGCGCTGTGCCAAGGTCGTTTCAATGTCCTTGTGGTTCTTCTCACTCCTCACCATTCTCCCGATGGCTTTTCATTTCTCTGCTGATCATGGCTTGTGTTTTCCAGACTTCGCTACGGATGCCTGGTGGCTTGGTGTCCTGTCTTACACCTTTGTCATAGGTTTCGCCATACCCTTTATGTTGATGACAATCTCCTACACAGCTTTGTTGATCTCTGTACGATCCCAGCAGCACCACTCTTCAGTGACAAACCACGAAGGTCGCAGACCCGAGCAGCAGATGACCAAAATGGTTGTGGCGGTGGTGGTAGTGTTTGGCATGTGCTGGCTTCCATTTTACACATTCAACTTTCTCTCCTTGTATCAAGATGGCCTCTTCTTGACTTTTGGCAGGGCTTTTGAATTTGTAGTCTTGTTGTCCTATTCATGGAGCTGTGCCAACCCCATTCTTTACGCCTGTCTCTCCGACACCTTTAGGAAGCACTTCTGTACCTTGCTCTGTCCTAGAGCCAAATTCTGTCCTGGCACGCAGTGCAGTATGGAACGATATGACCTAAATGACACCGGTGTACAGGATGTCACTCTTCTGGTCTGAAATACTGATAACCAAGTACTGATACTTCATTTCATAAGCACTGCATGATACTTTTGAACATCTGTACATAAATCCAGTTGTATGATTGCTTTTGATACAATGAGTTGAGAATCTTGACAAATTTAGATTGTTTTTGTTCAATACATGAAAGGCATATAAGTTTTGCCCTAGAATGAGGTTGTAAATATTTTCTGAGTTCGTTGTTGACTGTTCTCATTAAATGCATTTTCATAAGAAATGAATTCTTTTTATCTCCATCTGAAAGAAAAATGTTTGATCAAGAGTCTGTTAATCACTCTTCTGCACTTTGTGTCAATTTGTGAATATTGCTGCTTAGCTAAAGAGCATTCTGATTTTATGAGTTGTTAAAATGAGCCAATGTATTTTAATGATTGTTTTTTTTTGCTACAGTAAACAAATGTAAAAATGCTTGCCAAACAACCAAAGTCAGTAATGTTTAATCGTTTTACTCACCATTCTTTGCATTTGAATACCATGTCTTTGTAAAGTAAAAATGTACCACTTTTTTGGCCTCAGAACTGTGTCAGTTTTTTTTATTCAGGATGCGCTTCCCTGTGTTTGGGGTTTGCCTCTTCAGCAGGACTGACAAAATGTGGCACAATAAAAGTGAAAATAGGTTGAATGTAAACAGAATAAAAAGGGGTCAGCAACCTTTGGGTTAGCATGAGTACGGCCACACATAAACAAATCCAAACAGAGTCAACAGCATCGACACGACTCCCTCAGCTGGATTATGTCCCAGTGGTCAAGAGTGTACAGTAGGAGGGCAACAGATGAGTGTGTTTGCTCTTTTGTGGCAAAGTGTGTTTGCTCCAGTATTTAATTTACAAACTGCTGCACACTGAAACCTCCCAAATTGCCGGACTATTCTGTATGATATACTTAGAGATATACTTAAAGATCGGGAGTAAAAGTGAGAACATCTGTTCATTATGTTCTCCTTTTTTTTGTACTGCATAACTAGATTTCAGTGCTGGAAAGCAAGCAACTTCAATGTCTGCTTAAGTACAATCTTTATTTAACTGTGTGACATGGACTGCTTCAATGAATGTGTTTGTGATCTCTAGATTCATAATACATGTAGAAATCTATCCAAAAATATACAGTGGATACAACAAATTGATGTCTAACCAGCTCAATGCAGCATACAGTATCTATTACAACTATAATATGCCATATGATTCTTAACTGCTGTTTTGTTTGCTTGATTTATGCTTTTTGATTTCTTTATAGAAATATAGAATGAAAGGGTGGGGGTACAGTAGAATTACATAATGGAGTTACTGATGATGTAATGTGCACACAATTTATTAGAATATTACTATGCAATACTAAAGAAATATCATGTTAAAAATGTATTAAAATTTAAAGTGACATAAAGATTTTTTAATGAAAAATGTTTGTGTTTAGAATGTTTGCCATAAAACATCACCCTGCAAAAATATTCACACACCCTTTAGTTTTGCACATGTTGTGACATTATTACCAGAAACTCCAATGTATTTTATCACCATTTTATGTGAAAGGACAACGCAAAGAAGTGTGTTGTGAATTGGATATAGAAAATGGCTTTGTAAACATCTTTACAAATATAAACCAGAAAAGTGTGATGTGCATTTGTATGCAATCACCTCTAGGAGTTGCCTAATTAGTCCACTTGTGTGCAATTTATCTTAGTGTACATGTAAATTCAGCTTATCTGTGAAAGCCTCAGAGGTCTGTCACATAACAATAATGACCAAACAGTAGAATGAAGTGGGGATGATTTCCTTCACCAGGGACAGTCAATAGATATGCAAAGCTGGTAGAGACACATCTATGCAGCTATATTTGCAACAAACTATATGGTTCTACAAAGTATTGACTCAGGAAATAGGGAAGCTATTCAAAGTTGATGGGAAGATGGATGACGCTGATACTGGGTAATCCTGGAAAGGGACATTTTAGAGACTGCAAAAAAGTCTGAACCTGGGGAGCAGGTTTGTTGACCTACTAGCATGAAGAGACCAAGCATATACCCAGAGCTACAACAGAATGGTTTAAAGCATCTTCATGCTTTTTAGAATGACCCATTTAAAGCCCAGACCTACGTGCAAGAAGGAATTTGTGACAAAATGTATTTGTTCACATGCTCAATTCAATCGGACTGAGCTTGAGCTACTTTGTTTTGCACAATGGGGAGAAAAGGCTTGCAGCTTTAACTGCATTAAAAGGGGATTATATTGATTCAGTATTGACTCACCTGAATATAAATGCAGGCTAGACTTTTTAATGTGTTTTTATTCATGAAACAGTTTAAAAACCATGTGTCCTTTTTCTTTTACTTTACAATTTCTCTTTGTTGTTATGGTCTATAACATGAAATCCAAATAACACATTGAAATTTGTGGCCTGTGATAGAGTCAGGACTGTGATGGAATGGTATTCTGTCCAGGATGAACCCTGCCTCTCGCCCAATGACTGCTGCACCAGCTCCTCAGTGACCCTGCAAGGTTAAGCGGGTCCAGACAAAGGTTGGATAGGTCAAATGTTGTGGCTCTGACAAAATGTGAAAAAGTTCTCAGGGCATGAATAATTTTGGAAGGCTCTGTATCTGAACATTGCGTTTAATCTTGTTTTTTTCCCAGAGTGCTGTAGTGTCACCAGTCTGAATCATGATAAACAGGCCTGATATTACTGGGGTAGGTGTGTTTACACTTACCTTAGTGGAATTTTCACATGCGAAACAGGAAAGTTCTGCTTTGGGAGGTTTCTATTCAGCCCCCCCTGGGATTTTGATTTAAAAAGTAATTTACACTCAAAATCATAAATCTCTGAGACACTATGGGTTCCCTTGGTGAGATGAAGCAAACTAAGTGTCTCGTCATGGCTGTCTGCTCTGATATTTCCCCCAGAGGGCATCCTGTGAACTGGAAAGACTTTAAATGTCAAGCCTGGCTGGGATCCACTGGGTGTTTGAGCCTTGGTGTAAAGAAAGCTTATAGACCCCTGCCAAAATTTAAAGACTAGAAGAATATAAATGGAGAAATGACAGCTCGTAATGTACAGGAGGTAGCCATTTTAAATGGTAGCACAGAGCAAAATACTAAACAGACTGGTGGAGTTTATGTATTTATAAAACAACTGAATTGAGACAGGTCTAATTTACACAAAAGCTTCATTGCAAATGAGCATCCACATTGTAACTGCATTTGTCCTGAAAAAAATAATTTTACTGTCAGATTTTGCTCCTCGCTGCTGATAAATAAAGCAACATAAGTGCAACATAAATCACAATTATTGGTTTTAGTTGGTGTTATTGAACCTGCAGTTGATGGCTCAGGAGGAGGCAGGAGTTCATTGACTGCTACTGCGTGTCATCTGTCTCCGAGTGGGAGGCTGGCTGAGGTGTAAGAGGTTAGAGCAGGTAACAATAAGAGAAAAAGGATATGTCTCTAGAGAGTCTCTGAAGCTGAACTGTTAGTTGCTGCTTTTATACTGGCCATTTAATACTGATAATTAATTACTTTTTGCACTTGTTTCAAGATGTTTTTCAACATAAATGTTGCATAATATATGAAGGAATGTGTTTCTCATTCAGATGAGACAATGTCAGTAAAAAGCTGTCAACAGTTGAGAATCGTGTGTTAGGATTGGGGTTATTGTAATGTGTAGCTAAATTACTTACACAGAATTTATGTCTGTGTGTCCTGTTATCTACAAAAAACAATGTTACCTTGGATGTTTTATCTTCCGAAAAAGATAAATCTGCGGGATATAAAGATGTTCATTTTTAAAGATTTTGTTTCCTTCAGTCACCAGATAATTTGGTTGAAAAGGTTTACTAAGCAATCTGAATGATACCTCATTTAAATGAAGGCAAATATGTCCATGTTGCCACAAAAAAGCCTCATTAAGTGGTACTAAAAGGTTTATCATATTGAAACCCTTGCACTAAAAATAAGCCCTGTTTTAAGTCCCTTTCATTGTGTTCTCAGTAGCCCACTTGTAAAGTTCTATCTATCCCGAACCAGTGTCATGGAGGAGTTAAATAGGGCTAGATCAAGGCAACTCTGTATATTTACAAGTAAAATTGTACAGTGCCTTACAAACGTATTTACCTCCCTTGGCAGTTTTATTGTTTTGTTGTCTCACATTCTGCAATTAAGATGGATTGTTCGAGAGTTTTTTTGTTTTGTTTTATTGTGAGTTTCACACCACTACCACTTAATTCCTTGGATTCATCATTTGTCCAGACCAAGTCATAGTGGACCCCTCCAAAGTCAAGGTGGTCTTGGAATGGCCTTCTCCTACCGACCACAAACAGCTTCAAAGGTTTCTGGGATTTGCTAGAACCCCTCTGTTCTCACTGGTTCCTGGAAGCTGACTGCTGTTCTCCTGCTCTCTGATCCTGAGTTTCTGAATAGACCTTTTAACTTATCACTTCGTGTTTGGCTGAATTTGGGTTCTCCGTCTCTGGTCGTGATAGATTAGCTAGATGTCCACAACCAACTTTGACCACAAATTGATGTAGATGCTTCTCTTAATTCATAATTTCTATACAAAAATACATTTTGGCTAAAACAACATAAAGTGGAAATGAAACCACAATAGAGAATAGGTACAGTTTAATGCTGGTGAAACTAAAACACTTTAATGTAGAAGGAATTATTCTGTTTGGTGGTCTCAGGTATAGAATAGCAAGAAGAACTCAAAGTTCTGAATGTAACTTTGTAACTTAAGAACAGCTGATCCTGGCAGAGACCAATAGAGAAACGGTCTATATTTAACCATAAAAGTTGTATTTAAGAATAGACCTATTCTGCTATAGTTATGCCATTCACTGATCAGACACCTTAAAGTTGGCCTTTTTGGTTGCTTTTGATTAGTTGCTATTCTACCGTCAGATTGTAGTCACTTTGGATCCAAGTTTGGATCCAGACCTCAGTTGACAGTTGTGTGGAAGAGAGAGACATCTTGGAACAAAGTGGGGTTTTTTTAGACACTGAATGATGTCATGGAGGTTGCAGCTGTGACTGCTCATTCCTGGGATGAGCTAAAACCTGTTAGTGTTGTTTTTAAAGATGCACAGAGGTTCTTATCAGCCTTTGTGTACAATTTAGTCTATGTTTTTAATCCATGGCTGAGGGCACAACAATGAGATATACACCTTCAAAAACATTTCACTTTTGTCTCACCAACTTATATCTATCCAAATGTTTCATGGATCCTGAAGATGTTTGTTGTGAATATGAGATGGGCAATTGTGTTCTTTTTGGTCAGCAATGGTCTTGGCCTTGGAACTTCCCCTAGAGTCCCATTTTAGTCCAGTCTTTTTCTAATTTATAGACACTGACCCTCACTGAGTTCTGCAATGCTTTAGATGTTCAGGCTTTTTTGTGAAATCCTGAATGAATTATCGATGCTACCTTGGAGTAACATTGGCAGGCTGGCTGCTCCTTATAAGGTTTAAAAGGTATGTTTTAATGAAGCTGGTTTTTCGTGTGTGAGTCATCACACAGCTTTCTATTGTGATAAAACTACAGCTGTGTTGCTAGATGATTGTTATTTGGTACAGGATCTTCTTCCACATTCTAGTTTAGGCCAAAGCCCATTCAGACAAAGCCATTAGTAAAATTAAAGATGCACCGTGAGGAAACTTGAAACATCCTTTATGGTGTTTTCTGATTGTCTGAGAGAGAACATTGTGACACTCTGCCACTCTCTGTCAGGGATGGTTTGTCATGAATAATTTAGATCTGATGCAAAGAGATTCTCAGACAGCCTTCTGGAGCATGGGTGGAATACTGGGCTTTAAAGAAAATGGATTTAAGGCCAATTTCATAGGTTTTGGTGAAAGAAATGTCTCAGTTTCAGTATACCAACAAAAGGTAAAATAATGTGTTTTTTTATCTTAAACTCTTTGACGTTTAAAGACTGGAAATGCTGCCAAAACCAAAAGGGAAGAACAACTTATCTCTTTCAGCTAAGCACGTTGAGACTTGTGAATCATAATTTACATTGACCCACATTCTATCTTCGTTTTACAATTGAAGGTCACATTAAGTGGCAGGCTTGGAAGGGTGTTTGGATGAAAAATGTGTGTTGGTCCTAATTAAAACACAAGCAGACGGCACTTATTTTCATTGGGCCCCCTTTTACTCTGACTGATCCAGCCTCCAACCTCTATGTGTAATTAAGACCAGATGCAAACTGGCAGAGGATAAAGAATATTGATGGGACCCCCAATAGGGGATGTGTGTGTGTGTGTGTGTGTGTGTGTGTGTGTGTGTGTGTGTGTGTTCCTGTCTTGGCATCACAGTGAGAACCATTTTCCCGATTTCACCATCAAATTGAGGACCGTTTGTACCAAAGTGAGGACATTTTGCTGGTCCTCACGACCTGTTTTGCTAACGGTTAGGTTTAGGACTAAGGTGTGAGTTGACTTTAGGTTAAGGTTAGGGTTAGGTAAGCACTGGTAATGGTTAGGTTTAGGGTTATTGTCAGGGTTAGGGCATAGAAAGGGTTGAAAATGACTGAAAATCAATGGAAGTCAATGGGAGTCAACATATGGTCCTCACTACATATAGCAAAACAAGAGTGTGTGTGTGTGTGTGTGTGTGTGTGTGTGTGTGTGTGTGTGTGTGTGTGTGCGTGTGTGTGCGTGTGTGTTTGTCCATGACATGATTAGAGTTTCTGATCAATAAAGGTCAGTTTGGCAGTTTGAATACCTGGGCATTTCCTTACATTTAATGTGTGGGGACATTCAATTTTATATTTCCTGCAGGATTGTTCATCGTTACTCCCCTTCCCCCTTTTTTGTCTGTCCTATCACTCCTGCAATGGATCTATTATTTTAACCTTACTCATTCTTGTAGTGCAGCATAACAGGCTACTAATAGGACATAGCTGCAGAGCCCAAATATATGCAATGGAAACTGATCAGCATTAGTTCCACTGTATAAAACTAACCCATGTGTAAGGTTGGGGTTATTCATGATTTGAGAATGAATAATTTCTTGAATGTCTGAGGTGGAAATGGCCTGACGGTTGTGAGTCCTGAGAACAACACGGCCTGAAACGTTGCTTGGAGCCAGATATTTATCCCACCAAGTTAACTGTGGCCTATCTCCGTGTTACCACACTCGCATTGCCTCTGACTCTCTCTGCCCTCGTATATTCAGCAGCTCTTATTATGTATTCTGACTGACTGACTAAGTTATCTTTCATCTTGTATAAGTTTCTCTCTTTTTCTGCAAAATCAAGTTAAACAATCTTTATTATCTCCTAAGGGCAACAGCTTAAAAACAATTACAACACGTGATAACTATTTTCTAAGAATCACAACAACTCATTTAAGAATCTAAGAACCGTGAGAATACATTTGTTTTTCAGTCTATTGGAAGCAGATATCTGTGGCTGGATGGAAACGGCTTGAAGTCACAGTACAGCAGATGACTTGGATCCGATAAGGATCCAGGTCATCTGCTGCACTGTGACCTGGATCCGATAAGGATCATTCTGGCTTTTTTGACTGACCTCACCTTGTACAATTCAGTCAAATTATTAAAGGCTGCACCGGCAATTTTGCCGCACACTTACGCAATTCCCAGCAGTCTTCTGTTGTTCTTACAAGCTGAAAGCTCAAACCAGCAGATGAAGTTAAAAGTTATTACAGGCTGAATGAAACAGTAAAGGTTTGAGTTAGGGTTTAGGGTAAGGGTTAACGTTCACATAAAAATAGAATTCACATTAAAACCACGAAACTTCCGATAAAATTATATTCACAGATGAGCCTTCTTGCAGAGTGAGTCCACATGGACAGCCGGTCATCAAGGATGTATTTATACTGGTTAACAATCTCAACATTTTTACCAGAGATGTTCACAGGTATGGCGACAGTGCCATCTTTTAAAAAAAAAAATCTAAGAAAATGTGTCTGTGAAACACAGGAGGACCCACACCAGACAGTGAAAACTCTTACTTCTGTCCTGTGATCAGTGTCATCGCTGCAGAGGAGATACAGGATGACAGAATCACGAGTGAAGTTCAAAATGAGATGGTGTGAATGCTGACCGCAACAATCTTTGGTATGTCAAAATAAACAAAAAGAGCGAGAGGACACACCTCTGAGGGGGTGAACATCAGGGAACATCAGTTTAACCCTGTTAGCTCTCAAAGACTGTTCAGTTAAAAAGTTAATCAACCAGCGTATGAAGCCAAAGCAAATATAACAAAACTACTGCAGCTGGTCAGCTGAAATATGGAGTTCAATACCATTAAAAGCTGACGAGAAATCAATAAAAAGCTGTCTTGCAAAGGTTTTCGAGTCCTCTAGATGCCTTAAAATCGTCTAGATGCCTTAAAAGAGTTCCTGTTGGATTATCCACCTCTCTACCACATATATTAGCAAACTGAAGTGGGTCTAGAAAACTCCCTTACATTTCTTTTCAAATGACTTGTTGTGCCCTAGCCATGGGATGAAACCTGGACTCTTACTCTACATAAACAAGGACACTGGTAAAACTCTGAATCCCTAAAAGCAACACATTAATCTACTTTGGTACAGCCCAGGAAGAGTTCAAGCTGGAATCCTCATGATGCCATGGAGCCACTAACAAAACACTTGTCCCAGCCATGCCTTTTTCTCATTACCCACAGCTGAGCAGCTGATCACATCGGGGAGGCGTTTGAAGGTCTTTGAAACTTGCTGTCAAGTAAGACCTTACTTCGTGGAATCCTTGGGTCCAAAGTTGTCTGCGATCTAATGTTAGTGTATTCCTCAGTCGGAAAAAAACAACCAATAGTTAAGTTAAGATTTGTTGTGTGTGCAGATCAAGTGTTGTATTAAACCTTTCTTCATCTGCAGAATAGGAATCTGAGCCGTAGAAGACACGATACCTCAAATCAAGTTGAGTGAAGCGAGTTTCATTTGACCTGCCTAAGAGGAGACAGCATAGGAACCACAGCAACGCATGCCTTCCTGTGTGTGGGCCCGGGGGAGCAGAAGCTTCCCCTAAGCTAACAGTCTTCTCTGTTCACCTTCGCCACGCGACCATCGGACCTTCTTCACTACATGTTATTAGAATGGTTCACACAAGAGGTAGTGTTTGGGGAGAGAAAATTAGTTTAGGATGAAACAATCTAAATATTGTTTTTTGTATGGTGTTTTGCTTTGTTTGTGGTGCTAAAAACTATTTGAGTGCTAATGCGAACAGACCTCTAAGCCTTGACGCTAGTTTGTTTGTTCTGAGCTGGGTTTTAGTTAAGACAAATTTTATTTCAATAAGTGGTTTAAACACAGATTGTCCGTAACACGGCACAGCATTCATATGCAGGTTAATAGTTATATTAATGGTAGTTTAAGGTACATGTCTGACTTTTAGGGTTGCTAAATAAGCTACAAGCTTATTTTGTTAGCTGAAACGGCTAACTGCTAATGCTAGTGACAGGAAGCTGAAATATTTATATCTGGTTCGATGCCATCTTGTGAGAGTCCATAGATGTTCCTCCATTTTAGTAGTCCATTCCTCCGTGTGAGTATTAGTAAACAACATTAAGAATCAATTGTCCCAAAAGGTTATCGATTTCTAATTTAGCAAATAACTTTTTTAAATATATATATTTTTTTATATATTTACTTACTTTAAATTATTTACTTACTCTTCTGATTTGCATTGTGACTGTTTGTTTGAAAATACAAATCATTCCCTAATTAGTTTTAAAACTAATTTAACCTCATTGCCAAATTTCTCCAAAAGTAACTTTGGTTGTTAAACCTAAATTTCCACATCATTGCATAATTTTATTGGTTATGTTCTCTAACCACTTTATTTGTTCCCTTTTTTCTTCATTTGTATATAGTTCATTATTTATTTTATTCTTTCATGTTTGCTGGGTAATTTTAGTTCATGTTTAGCCTATTTAGAGATTTATTTACCCAAATATGTTTAACTTGGAGTTTAATTGTTTCTCTATGTTATTCCAAATGTGTGCAAAGTTTGTTGTTTTGAGTATGCCTGTGCCTGAATTACTCTTTCATTTATTATACTAATACCACTGCCACACTGAGCTGGCATTTACCTGACAATACTTGACAGACCTAAAGTTTTTTAATTGAATTTTAAATAACTTAAACATATTATTGCAAAATAGACTTCATTACTAAACAAGTAAGAGCAACTAGCCTGAAGGCATTCAGCGATTTGGCTGCCTTACTTTTTTGGGACAGGAACAATGAGTCTTTCCAAAGCTGAGGGGCCCTCAGAGAGACATTTAAAAAAGAAAACTATATCAGACAGCTGCTACAAGTTATTTACTAACTATTGAAACCTACTTCACAAAACCCAATTTTAGAAAATCCAAACTTCACATTTTTAAAATATCTTTAAGTAAACCATCTAGTTTTTCTTCTTCTCCCACCTGGATTATTGTAATTCCTACTTTTCATGCTTGGACACAACATGGTCTCATGAAAATTCATGAGTGTCTCCAAACTGAAAACCAATCTGCTGGTTGATTTTCTAGACCAGGAGTTAATTTTTATAGTTCATTCTTGTGGAAATGAATGAAACGAGATATGGAAAATTGTGGAACAGTATTTAAACCATCTGTAGGTTTCATTTCCAATTTTTTTATTAAATCCAACTTGCTTTGGTTTACAAATTAATTTCTTTTTTGGTCATTAAGTTTCAGTAATGGTTCAGTAATTTTCAGGCATTAGCTGCAAGTGTTTATCTCTGTACTCTGAT
Organism: Girardinichthys multiradiatus; assembly: GCF_021462225.1. Taxonomy (NCBI): domain Eukaryota; kingdom Metazoa; phylum Chordata; class Actinopteri; order Cyprinodontiformes; family Goodeidae; genus Girardinichthys; species Girardinichthys multiradiatus. The sequence continues at coordinate 26,223,477 of NC_061803.1, read as the reverse complement.
AATACTGTCATAAAAAAACAGGTTACATGGTGCCGAGAAAATGAACACACAGCACTGTACATGTATAATAAACTCCTGCAATTTCCTCTAGACTTTGTTTCCAAAGAGCTGGACTTCCTTGTAATGTTTTCAAGTGGTCTTAAGTTGTACTTATTCAGGCTTTCTTTGTCAGTCTGTCAGTAATTTTCTATACCGCTTCTTCCATAGTGGGTCATCAGAAGCTTTGGCATTTGCCTACTGTGTCTTTGTGACAGGCTATCAGTAACAAACTACATATAAATACGTTAGAAAAACAGTCCTTTTTTTTAGATATGGCACTGGTTCATCCCTTCGGTTTATAAGATTTTCTATACCTGAATGACCAGGTACTGGACTGAAATTCTGGAGAAAAATGATCAAGAGGATTTTCAGATAATCAAAAGTTATTTGTGTTTCTCATTAGAAGCAAAAAAAATAATGATAAAGAAATGAGGGAGGACTCAAGTCTTATAGAGTAAACAATAAACAAGTACACGACTAACTATTTTTAGCTGTAATTAATGTCATCATATTGTCATGGCTTGGGCAGCACTGATATCAGTGATATATTTCAGCTGTTAATTTTGATGATTATTGTTTACTAGTAATTAAAAACCATATTACTGGCACTCAGAAAATTTTAATACTAAATGAGGCCAATAAAAAGGGATTTTAACAGGTAAATGCCTGTGGACTGTATGTCCATGTATCAATACTTGGTATTGATACATGGTATTGGTATTGGTACTTTTGCCAGTGTGGTGCCTAGTCCTGCTGGATGATGAAACTAGTATCTTCATAAAGCCATCCTTTTGGTAAATTGCAGTGCTTTAGCATGTTAACGCTAAAGTTAGCATTCTAATGCTAAAGTATTAAAATGCTTCATTTTACTTACACTCAACTTACACTCCCTTTTTCCTCTCACTCAACATTCCATAAATTTGCTTCTATACAGCACTCTGAGTAGCCAATTTCTTTAGCAATGATATTTTGTAGATTACAATCAGCCAAAGAATATATACAGTCACATTGTTTGGTAAGATTGTAAGATAAAGATAACTGTCTTGGGTTTTACATGAAGTGCACACTAAAATAAAATATACTGAACAGAGTCCGAGTGGACCATGTTCTCCGCATCTATTGTCAATGCTGCTGCCCGTAGCTGCGGCCGTAAGGTCTGCGGTGCCTGTCGCGACGGCAATCCCCGAACCCGGTGGTGGACACTGGCAGTAAGGGACGCTGTCAAGCTGAAGAAGGAGTCCTATGGTTGGCTTGTGGGACTCCTGAGGCGGCTGACGGGTACCGTCAGGCCAAGCGTGCCGCGATCCGGTGTAGTGGCAGAGGCAAAAACCTGGGCCTGGGAGGAGTTCGGTGAGGCCATGGAGAAGGACTACCGCTTGGCCTCGAAGCAATTCTGGCAAACCGTCTGCCGCCTCAGGAGGGGGAAGCAGTGCTTCGCCAACTCTGTCTACAGTGGGGGTGGGAGGCTGCTGACCTCAACTGGGGACATTATTGTGCGGTGGAAGGAGTACTTCGAGGATCTCCTCAATCCTGCCATCACGCATTTCCTGGTGGAAACAGAGGCTGGGGACTCAGGGTTGGACTCTTTCATCACCAAGGCGGAAGTCACCGAGGTGGTTAAAAAGCTCCGCGGTGGCAGGGCTTCGGGGGTGGATGAGATCCGCCCTGAGTACCTCAAGTCTCTGGATGTTGTGGGGCTGTCATGGTTGACACGCTTCTTCAACATTGCGTGGCGGTCGGGGACAGTGCCTTTGAACAGGCAGACTGGGGTGGTGGTCCCCCTTCCGAAGAAGGGTGACCGGAGGGTGTGTTCCAACTACAGGGGGATCACACTCCTCAGCCTCCCTGGTAAGGCCTACGCCAGGGTATTGGAGAGGAGAGTCCGACCGATAGTCGAACCTCGGCTTCAGGAGGAGCAGTGTGGTTTTCGTCCCGGCTGTGGAACACTGGACCAGCTCTATACCCTCTACAGGGTGCTCGAGGGTTCATGGGAGTTTGCCCAACCGGTCTACATGTGTTGTGTGGACCTGGAGAAAGCATTCGACTGTGTCCCTCATGATGCCCTGTGGGGGTGCTCCAGGAGTATGGAGTCGGGGGCCCTTTATTAGGGGCCATCCGGTCTCTGTACAAGCGGAGCAGGAGTCTGGTCCGCATTGCCGGCACTAAGTCGTACCTGTTCCCGGTGCATGTTGGACTTTTATGGACAGGATTTCTAGGCGCAGCCAAGGGCCGGAGGGGGTCTGGTTTGGGGACCAGAGGATTTCGTCTCTTCTTTTTGCAGATGACGTGGTCCTGCTGGCCCCCTCTAGCCAAGACCTACAGCATGCGCCGGGGCGGTTCGCAGCCCAGTGTGAAGCGGCTGGGATGAGGATCTGCTCCTCCAAGTCCGAGTCCATGGTTCTCGACCGGAAAAGGGTGGCTTGTCCTCTTCAGGTTAGAGGGGAGTTCCTGCCTCAAGTGGAGGAGTTTAAGTATCTCGGGGTCTTGTTCACGAGTGAGGGAAGAATGGAGTGGGAGATCGACAGACGGATTGGTGCGGCTGCCGCAGTAATGCGGGCACCGTGCCAATCCGTTGTGGTGAAGAGAGAGCTGAGCCGAAAAGCAAAGCCCTCAATTTATTGGTCGGTCTACGTTCCTACCCTCACCTATGGCCATGAAGTTTGGGTCATGACCGAAAGAACGAGATCCCGGATACAAGCGGCTGAAATAAGCTTCCTCCGTAGGGTGGCCGGGCACTCCCTTAGAGATAGGGTGAGGAGCTCGGCCATCCGGGAGGGGCTCGGAGTAGAGTCGCTGCTCCTCCACATCGAGAGGAGCCAGTTGAGCCAGTTGAGTTGCCTTCCTCGGGAGGTGTACAGGCACGTCCCACTGGGAGGAGGCCCAGGGGACGGCCCAGGACACGCTGGAGAGACTATGTCTCTCGGCTGGCCTGGGAACGCCTTGGGGTACCCCCAGAGGAGCTGGAAGAGGTGTCTGGGAGAGGGACGTCTGGGTGTCTCTGCTGAGCCTGCTGCCCCCGCGACCCGCTCCCGGATGAAGCGGAAGACGACGAGTACGAGTACGAGTTGTACAGATCTGAGGACACATAGCTTTAAAATAAATGCATTTGAAAAGGAATGGCCATATTTCCCTTATGTATCCTCTATTACAGTAACTGTTTCCAAAAATGATTATTGCCACAATTATAAGCATCCCTTACAACTCCTACAAAATAAATGTAATTCAATGCTTTATTTTTTTAAGCTTAGCAGATGTTTGTAATAATGTTTATTTATATTTTGTAATGTAAGTTTTCCTGTTTCCCTAGGGAGTACATATGATATAACACAGAGAACAACTTTAAAACAGCAACATATGAGAACATGCCGGTCGTTTTTTTTTGTTTTTTTTTGTACGCTGAAGTGTCTGGTGACCTTCCCTTAGTAGTCGAAGACTTCATGTTTCCTGAACTATAAATATGACGTGAAATACACAGTGCAATAAATAAAACATTTAAAACAACTGGAGCTGTGACAAACAAGGCTGGAGGAAAACCCAAGATTATCTGGGCACCACACAGAGTGAGAAGGATAGAGAAGGAAATTAAAAAAATTCAGAAATACAGCACAACTTTAGAGTACAATTGTTTATAAAGAGGATTTCATTTAAACCTTTTAACACATCATCACTAGGCGTTGCTATTAGTAATGAGGGCCGCTGTTAAAGCGGACAGCCCTGACCGCTTATTTTTTAACAGTAGAGGGGACAATAATTCAATTCAATTCAATTCAAAGATACTTTATTGATCCCCGAGTGAGACACCACCTCAATACATTTTGTTCTGACTATCATTCATTATGTATTTTTGTCAGAAACAACTCTCTTTTGTGAAACCTTCTTGTATGGGTGTGAGACATGAATCTTACCCAGTACAGTTTGTTAAAAAACTTATTTTCGGACTTAGCTGCAAGGATAAAGATGACATACATTGTGTTGAATACAGAAGAGATCCATACAAACTATTGTTATACTGACAAAATAAAAACTTGTTCACAAAGTTGTTATCACCTTCGATCAAGTAAATATGGATTCCTTTTGAATCCTGTTTCTTTTGTTGCATCTGTGTGAAAAGCCACCTCCATCTTGGAGTGGATGTTTTTTCGTTTCCATTTCCATCATCTAAAAACATGTTTCTCTTCTCGTCTCTGCAACAGAAAGCATCCATCTCAATTAGGCTTCTGTTCTTGTCAGAAGGGAGCCAACATCTAGATTCCCACTGGAAAGTATCCTGGGATCATGAAAAAGTCACTACAAAATTCTAAATGAGGTTTATCAATGTGCTGTTTTTAGGTCTTGAAGATCTGATTAGAGTCTGACTCCCACAGTGATATGGTGCAGTAATAGAAGAAGAGATAATACAGTAAGTAATTTAACTGCTTATGAGATCCTCCATAGGTTGCCTTTCTCAGGATTTACTTCAATCGAAAACAAGGCATGTATTTTAGGCTCCTCTGGGTTTCTGGATTTGATGATGTGTAGATTTTGTTTTTACCATTAAACTGTATTTACAGTATTATGTGGAATGAGATCAATTTTTATGGGGTAGGAACGCTGTCTAAAACAATGTGTATGTAAAGACGGAAATGTGTGCATATTAGTCAATAGTTGTGCATAAGTCAAATCTAAAAGAGGTATTGTATATTTTCACTGTAAGAATACAAAATAAAATGTTACAGCTTAAAGAAATTACAAACACAAAGTTCAAGTTTACAGTTGTGGTTTATTCTTTATGAATACAATATGCTATAACAGTTTGTGAATACCATTCATTTTCTATGAGAATACGAATTTACATCAATGACTTGACGTCACGTGATCTCAGGCTGGTTATTGGAGCACATTTTATTTTGTATTCTTATAGAGAAAATATACAATACCTCTTTTGGATTTTACTTATGCACAACTATTGACTGATATGCACACATTTCCATCTTTACATACACATTGTTTTTGACAGCGTTCTTACCCCACAAATTTTACCCACTTTTTGTTGTACTTAAATCCTTACAATCTAAGATTATTTGTAATTTTTTCGATTTTTGAGATTTCCTCAACAATCCTGATCCAGTCCTCTTGATTAGGCAGATCTGGCTTTAGCCACCCTTTTGTTGTTGCCTTTTTACTTGTGGCCAGAGTTACTTTAGTCAGAAACATATCTTGTTTCCTTGCCACATGTGTTAAATTCCCCAGGCACATCACTAGGCAGATGTTTGGAATTGTATTGCCCAGAATTTTGGTCATTGTTGTTTTTTGTGCAGCTCTAAAAAATATGTGAACATTTAGTGTCTAATTCTCCACATATTCTCCAACATTCTTGTAATTTGGAACTTGTTGCATTTGATTTTAGGTGTTTTGAAAAATCGTGTGGTAATGAATTTGTTGTGCTTTGCTGTATTTCACACAATTGGAACCATTCGTCGTCTGTTATTTTGACTTTCAGTTCTGTTTCCCATTTCTTTTTTGGATACAATGTTATTTCCTCTCTGCACTCCCACAGAGAGTTGAAAAAGGCAGATAGTTTTTACTCTTTTTTGTAAACCTGAATCTTTCACTACTTCAATGGCACCATAACTTGTGTCGAGTAATTTTGGTTTAACTTGCTTTGTGTGGTAATCTCTTATTTGTAAATACCTAATGAAATCTCTGTCCTCTAAATTATACTTTGATTTTAATTCTTGAAAACTCATTAATTGTCAGTTTTTCAAAAGAATAGAAATTGCAGTGATTCCTCTTCTTTCCTAATGTTTAAATGCTTGGTCAGTTTAAATGCTTGGTCAGTGCATCATGGCTGCACCATTTCAGTAAAAGAGCCTTTTCTTTTAAAATATATTTTTCTGTTACAGAGTACTATTTTTGCAGTATGAATTCCACAATTTGATTCACTTCATTCTTGAAAGATGTTGTCAGAAGTTTATCAGATACAAAAATTTGAAATTTTGTAACCAAGCTTTAGATTTCTCTCCAGAGAGATTCATGTTCTGGTCTACAACAGCAAGCAAGGGGTCTTAATTGAGCTGTAAGGAAGTACTCTTTCAAATTGGGCAGGGCCATCACTCCTCTGTATAATGGGAGATGCAAAGTTGTGTACTTTATTCGTGGCATTTTCCCATTCCATGAAAATCTTGACATCATTTTATCCCACGTTCTAAATTTGCTTTGAGAGACAGGAAATGGGATCGACTGGAATAGATACAACAGCCTGGGAAGAACATTCATTTTTATAATCTGTATTCGGAAACTAAAATCTGTTGGCAAGGTAGACCACCTGTCTAAATCCCTTTTTATAACCTTCAATTTTGCTGTAATTAATATCAAACATTGTGAAAAATGACCTCGTCAAGATCACACCTAAGTATTTAAGAGGTTCAGCGTTCATCAGTTTATATTTGGCTCTAATTTTCTGAGAGGGCAAATAATTGAATGATAAGATTTGTGTTTTAGATATTTTTTTCTGTAACTGGGTTAGGGTTATATAGTATAGCGCTCATGTGTTTGAAATAAGTCCATTAGATTTGTGGAACAGGATTCTGAATTCTGGAGGAAGATAATACTATCATCAGCGAAAGGTCTTATATGATGCTCTTCTCCTGCTAGTGTAACATCTTGTAGGTTTGGAGTTTGTCTTACTGCTTGTGGATGGGGCTCAGCATATAAGGCAAAAAGTAAGGGAGACAAACCACAGTCCTGCATATTTCCCAATTTAAGCTGTATTATGTTGATAAGGTGCCATTTATTTTGATTCTGGCTGTAGATTTATAATGCAGGGTTTTAACATACTGAATCGAGTCACCTTTGATAATATGGAGCGCTCTTACGTTTGGTGTCGGAGCCTGGGAGTTTCATGTATTGTTTTTACCTGCTGCTAAGACTTACTCACCACTAGATGCCGCCAAGATCCCCTGGTGTGGAGGGTAACAGGTGGGCCGCATTTCCATCACCTGCTGGAGTATAAGTAGGTGGAGCTGTCAGCAGTCCAGTGCCTGAGTGTTAACCTCTGTGTTAGCTCCTAATAACCAAGCCTTGTATTCTCAGTCCAGAGTTTATATTCAAAGTCTCTTACCTTTTTGTGCTCCTTCCTCAGGAATCCTCAAGTCCTGGTTTCATGCTCTTGCGACCTTCAGCTCTGGCTTAAAGTCCTCAGTTTTGGATCCTGCCTCAGCCTAAGTACTCAAAAGTACTCAAGCCTCAGCAGAAACCTAGTTTGGTTCAATCTCCAGCTGACAGCTCAATACCAATTCCTCCAGACAAGCGAACCCTGCTCACCCTCCACCAGTTTTCCATCAAAGACTCACCAGGTAAAACTCATCTCAAAATTATTGATAAGGAAATCACATTGTCTATACTCACCAGAGCCTCTGCAGAAGTATTCACCGTCATCCTGGACAATTTTCCTGTTCTGCAGCAGCGTCTATTCAGTCCTCCCAGGCTCTGCATCATTCCTCCATGCCAACCTCTGTTCATCAAGACAGTAAGCTTTAATCTTTAATTCCCAGTGCACCGTTGATCTCCAGAGAACTTACCAGTCCTCCTTTCCATACAGTGCTGTGCCTCCAGTCCCGGTTCCAGTCCAACTTACATAATCCTTAAACTTGTTAAACTTTTCTCCTGCCTCCTGAGTGTCATTCTGCATGTGGGTCAAATCTATAAAGAACACTACAGGTCCTTCTCAAAAAATTAGCATATTGTGATAAAGTTCATTTTTTTCCATAATGTCATGATGAAAATTTAACATTCATATATTTTAGATTCATTGCACACTAACTGAAATATTTCAGGTCTTTTATTGTCTTAATACAGATGATTTTGGCATACAGCTCATGAAAACCCAAAATTCCTATCTCACAAAATTAGCATATCATTAAAAGGGTCTCTAAACGAGCTATGAACCTAATCATCTGAATCAACGAGTTAACTCTAAACACCTGCAAAAGATTCCTGAGGCCTTTAAAACTCCCAGCCTGGTTCATCACTCAAAACCCCAATCATGGGTAAGACTGCCGACCTGACTGCTGTCCAGAAGGCCACTATTGACACCCTCAAGCAAGAGGGTAAGACACAGAAAGACATTTCTGAACAAATAGGCTGTTCCCAGAGTGCTGTATCAAGGCACCTCAGTGGGAAGTCTGTGGGAAGGAAAAAGTGTGGCAGAAAACGAGAAGAGGTGACCGGACCCTGAGGAAGATTGTGGAGAAGGGCCGATTCCAGACCTTGGGGGACCTGCGGAAGCAGTGGACTGAGTCTGGAGTAGAAACACCCAGAGCCACCGTGCACAGGCGTGTGCAGGAAATGGGCTACAGGTGCCGCATTCCCCAGGTCAAGCCACTTTTAAACCAGAAACAGCGGCAGAAGCGCCTGACCTGGGCTACAGAGAAGCAGCACTGGACTGTTGCTCAGTGGTCCAAAGTACTTTTTTCGGATGAAAGCAAATTCTGCATGTCATTCGGAAATCAAGGTGCCAGAGTCTAGAGGAAGACTGGGGAGAAGGAAATGCCAAAATGCCAGAAGTCCAGTGTCAAGTACCCACAGTCAGTGATGGTCTGGGGTGCCGTGTCAGCTGCTGGTGTTGGTCCACTGTGTTTTATCAAGGGCAGGGTCAATGCAGCTAGCTATCAGGATATTTTGGAGCACTTCATGCTTCCATCTGCTGAAAAGCTTAATGCAGAAGAAATTTCATTTTTCAGCACAACCTGGCACCTGCACACAGTGCCAAAACCACTGGTAAATGGTTTACTGACCATGGTATCACTGTGCTCAATTGGCCTGCCAACTCTCCTGACTTGAAGCCCATAGAGAATCTGTGGGATATTGTGAAGAGAACGTTGAGAGACTCAAGACCCAACACTCTGGATGAGCTAAAGGCCGCTATCGAAGCATCCTGGGCCTCCATAAGACCTCAGCAGTGCCACAGGTTGATTGCCTCCATGCCACGCCGCATTGAAGCAGTCATTTCTGCAAAAGGATTCCCGACCAAGTATTGAGTGCATAACTGTACATGATTATTTGAAGGTTGACGTTTTTTGTATTAAAAACACTTTTCTTTTATTGGTCAGATGAAATATGCTAATTTTGTGAGATAGGAATTTTGGGTTTTCATGAGCTGTATGCCAAAATCATCCGTATTAAGACAATAAAAGACCTGAAATATTTCAGTTAGTGTGCAATGAATCTAAAATATATGAATGTTAAATTTTCATCATGACATTATGGAAAAAAATGAACTTTATCACAATATGCTAATATTTTGAGAAGGACCTGTATGTCCTCCAATGAAACCTGTTTCATTTAAATTAATCAAATCCTGCAAAAAGGTCTCAAATCTTTTACAGATAATTGAGGTATACATTTTATAATCAACATAGGTCTGTAGTTTTTACATTGTTCTCTGCTTTCTCTGCATTCTTAGGGTAGAAGTGTAATGATTGACTCCCTCCACGATGGTGGGGCCATTCCTTGTATAAGCAACCAGTTAAAACATGTCCGAAGTAAAGGTTTGAGTTCTTCTCTGAAAACTTTATAGAATTTGGATTGAAATCCATCACTGCCCATTGATTTGTTTTTTTTGTTTACCCATTGTAGCTTCTATTTTTTTTTTAATCTGTAATTTATGACATAATTGGCTTATTTTGGGCCTACCCAATGATAGGTAAGAAATTGTCAGATTTTTTCCTTATCTTAAGGGTTGAAAATACAAAATTATATATATATATATATATATATATATATATATATATATATATATATATATATATATATAATATAATTCTTTTTTTTTTTTTTTTTTTCAAAGTCATTCTCGATTTCATTTAGTTTGTAGTACACCTGGTTGCAGTCTATGTCATGCCACGGAGCTGAACAATAGGGTTTTGTGTGTGTGTGTGTATGTGTGGTTTCTCTCTCATCTCCTCCTGCAGGGTGCAACAGGCAGGAACCATCAGGGCTACTCAAGAGGAGCTTCTAAGCAGCAGGAACCCTGAAGGAGGGGTCAGATTGTTAACTCACCCGAGTGGTAATCAGACCAGCAGACTAAGCTATGTCTCTTGTTCTCCTTGACCTTGTTTTTTACTCTCCCGTCTGTAGAGTGGAAAGGGACTCTGAAGACCCAGACCTGGTGTCTCTCCGTCCATGTTCAGAGCCAGAGTTCGCATTGGGTGAGGGCACTTCAATGTGCTTCCCCAATCAAAAGTCTCCTTCAGCTTCCTGGAACCTGCAAAGCCAAAGAAAGCACTAATCTTTCCTCTGGATCACCTGCCTGTCCACCCTCCAACTTCACATACACCACCTGGAAGGAAACCCAAAGAAACAATCACCACCTTACCAGTCAAACATCTCACATCTCACCTGTCAAACTCAGTCTGCTTGGTGTTACTCACCTTCCCCTGGAAACTCCACTTCTTCCTAACAGTCAGACTTGTCCTCAAACATTTTTGCTCGCATATTACCTCCGCCTGTCCTCGCTTACCTCCTTTCTTTTGGGCACCGACCAGCAGAACCCGGATTCCGGGACGACCCTGTTGCATTTTTCTGTTCATCAATAAAACAGTTTAACTTGAACTCTGCCTCCGTAATTGTTGCTCGCACTAGAGTCACCTGGTTTGCCATTATGACAGTCCACTTCTCTAATTTTACTTATCGTCCTTGCTTCTTGTTTACGTAGCCACCTTGCCACATTTTTTGTAGCTTTTGGACCTGATTTGTACTGACTTTTGTAAATCTTGCTTTCTTCTCAATTTCTTCCCTTAGAATCTCAATTTCTGATTTCTTATTTTTCAACGATTTGCTGATTTCTAGTTTGATCTCCGTGCATTGACTTTTTTCTATGTTATATATGGTCATTCGAAAACATTATTGCACCTCTGTGAGAGTGATTAATTTTCCTCTCAAAATTACTTTCAGTGTGTCCCAACATATGGTCGGGTTCACATCACCTGCATCATTTTCTTTTATGTATCATTTGATTTCCCCATTTTTTTCTATTGTCTTATTCAAAATGCTCAGCTTAAGTCTCCATGCTGTTTGTATTTTCCTCTTGTCAACAGTAATTTCTAGACTAGTCCTATGGCCTGAAACAACTGCAGCATCAATCTGGCAAGCTGACATTATACACTTCAATGGGGTGTGTGTTCCTGTTTTGGCATCACAGTGAGAACAGATTTCACCATCAAATTGAGGACCATTTGTACCATGTCAGGACATTTTGCTGGTCCTCACGACCTATTTTGCTAACGGTTTGGTTTAGGACTAAGGTGTGAATTGAGTTTAGGTTAAGGTCAGGGTTAGGCATGCACTGGTAATGGTTTGGTTTAGGGTTATTGTCAGGGTTAGGGCATGGAAAGGGTTGAAAATGACTGAAAATCAATGGGAGTCAACACATGGTCCTCACTACATATAGCAAAACAAGAGTGTGTGTAATCTTTCACTTGGGGTTGGAGTACCAGCCATATTTTCTGTATCACTGTTTTCAATAGCTTAGTCTTTTGCACACGGCCCCCTCTTCCGGGCTGGGGTCGCTAAGGTTAGGGCGGTGCCGGCTCTAGCAAGGGCTTGGTGGTCTGCCTGTCTCCACCCCCAGAGGGAGGCTTGTTGCCCCTAGGGGGTATTGGCACCTGGACCTGAGAGTATGGTGTGAGTGTACGACATCAATTGTTTGTCTTTACGTTGCGTGCGTGGGTGATCGTGACTGTGTGTTCCTGTCTTTTATGTCCGGTTAGGTCTTGGACTGCTCCCTCTCCTGGAACAGTTTAGGCCCCCCATCAAATGTGGGGCCTATTTCCTCCCCGTCACACTACCTGCCGGTGGTTGGTGTCTCTGCCCGCTGGTGTACTTGTGGTTCTCGGTGTTTGGGGGTGGTTGCTTTGGTGTGTGCCGGCTCACTCCCAGTGGCTGCTTGCAGGGGTCACCCCTGGTCTCTGTCGCGCCTGTACTTGGGGAGTGATATGTCCCGGGGTCTCTGGGTCCATGGCTGGATCTGCTCAGGTGTAAACGGCTGCCGGCGGAACCTATGGGCTCATCGCTGCAGCTCCCTGGGGCTTCTGCACTGTGGCTGCTGGGTGGTTCCCCTGGCACTCTCCCCTGTTCTTCTCTGGGGGGGTTGCAGTAGTCCCGGGGATGGTTCTCCTGGGGTTCCTGTGCTCTAGGGGGCCTTTAGATGTCAATGGCTCGGATCTCCTCCGTATCTGTCCCAGGTCTAGGGGGGCAGGTCTGTGGCACCTCACCCTCGCTGTTGCATATTTTTATAGAGATACCTTGTATACACAAGCGCGCTCACACTCAGACACTTATGTTTAGATTCAGGTGTAACAAATACACAAATGTTCTATATTGAGCCACATTTACCACTAAATACATCTTGCATTCATAAGTACCGTGCACCTTTTGATAAAAAGCTGTTAATATGAATCTGCAGGTGTAGAAGTAGGCAGGGTGTTATCTTGTAATCTCTTCATCCTTCTTTCTCTTCTTTCTTTTCTCCTTCTCTCTCTTTTTTCCTTTTTTCCCCACCTCTTTTTTTCATGCTTCTTATTTTTTCCTTTTCGTTTCTGTCTCCGTGTCCGTAACAATTGAAATAATCCCAAAGCAGTTTCTCATAAAGTTTCCTTTGTAAATATCAAGCAGAGCTTTAAAGTGTTAGCTGTAATGCTCCAAGTAAATCTGTTGGGCTTTTTCTTGGCACTCAGACAGCAATTCTGAGCGCTACTCTGTCAGACAAGACATTGTAAAAAAAAATAAAAAATATTTTAGTCATACAGCTTTTATTGTTTTTGACACTAGTTGTATCCATGTTACGATTCAAGACTACATTAAAATCTCCGCCACACATCAAAAGGCCTTCAGATTCCTGAACCATTGTGTTAAAGACCTCTTTAAAGAATTGTTTCTTATTTTCTGGTGGGGCATAGACATTAACCAAAGTAACAAGATTATTTTCCAACTTTCCTGTAACACATACCTTCCCTCTTTATCTGTCATCTCTGTATAAATTCAAATTGTACCAAATTTGCAATCAGAATAGCTACTCCCCTTATCTGGTTTGGTCTGTAAGTATATGTGCTTTTATAGCACATTTTTTTTAGGCTTCTCATATTCTTGTGGGGTCAGGTGGGTTTCCTGTAAAAAAAAACTATTTGTGTTATGTTTGGCTGGGAGTTGAAAGAACCAATGTGAGCAACTGAAGGAGGGAGGCTGATTAACGCAGAAAAGAGGGGATTAGAACAACTCACTATACAGGAATATAAGTAGAAAACAATGAGCTAAAGAACATAATTATCTAAACACAAGAATAAGTCATAAACCTGGTCTAATATGAATGAATTAAAATAACAAAAACTAAAGAACACAAACAGGGAACTAAAAATCAAAACCTAACACAGGAGGATTATGACAACCTGAGCTTTTTCTTTTCTAAGCTTAGTCAAAACCTTACTTCTTTTGACCAGATTATTTAACCCATTTACATTCAGTGACAGAAACTTAATATTAAAATGGAATATATGTAGTTAAGATGTATATTAAAACTTTCCAGACAAAAAATTGAGGTCTGAACAAATGGCCAACCATAATCAAACATTACATGTACTCTCTGCACTTCTGAACCACTTCTGGGGCTTCATACAAACAGATGTTGCTCCTTCTAGATCTCCCTTCTAGATCTGTTAACTTCCTTTGTTTCTAGAGGGGCACAACACATATTGATCTCTGTGTACAAGGGGCATGATTATGACACTGTGCATTGTAAATATTAACTTCTTGAAGCAGGAGAACAGTGGACATAACAGAAGCACAGAGTGTCACAATATTTTCCATTAGCTGTATTAATAATTAATATAATCTGATATACACTAAATGCTTGAAATATATCACTCTGTGTGCAATCAATCTATGAAACACACAAGGTTGCTTTTTGAATTGATTTTGTGATGAACTTGTGTACATGAAAAGACAAACTTGTATATATGAAGAGACAGATAGAAATATACAGGGAGTTACCACTAATTACAACATGAGCAGCTTAATTTAATTGGTTTGAAGGGGCAAACATGGGCAGGTATTGGAAGTGTGGCTGCATGAGCAATTAAGGTGATCAAACAGAAGGGAATTAGGTATACCCCACTGTGAAGCATGCAGGGTTAGAGGCCAATTTGTTTTTAGCATTACATAAATAACCTAATCTGACTGTGTTTCCAGGAGCAACATCCATGTCATTACCCTCTGGCAGCAGGAGTGGTGTTAAAAATAGATTACTTTGATTTCACTTATCCATCCCTGTTTCTGAGTTTCATCATTTTTGATTAAACCAAATTGAAATGTTAGTTGTATTCTTTGGAAAATTAAATACAAAATATGTCAGCTGTTGACCAACACATAGGAGCGATATGTCTGTTGTTTCTGAAACCCATCGAATGTCATAGGCTCTACACTAAATGACATCCCCTTTTATTCTGCAATCACCAATGTCACAAATATTGGCACCCTTCCTGATAAACGTCATACAATCCCCTTTTGACAAACCAATTGTTTTGTCTTCTATAATTTTCACTGGGTTGGAACATAAAAACGGAGGGATATTTGATCATTCCTTTTTACACAATCTATCTCGATCATAGAGTTCTGAGTGCTCTCTGAAGCTGTCTCTCTTCAGGTCACCCCACTTGTTTTGTATAGGACATAGATCCAGAGACTAAGATGCCCATGGAAGATGGCTGAATTTGCGTCTGGGGAAGCATTTCTTTGTTGGTTTCGGTCGATGTAATGGATCATTATCGTGTTGAAATACCCTCTGACGATCCATTAGATCAAGATCTTAGAAGCACCTCCATTTCTTTACTTGTAGCCAGTCCTTGGTGGACTTACAGGTATGTGTTTACTTCAGCTATATTTTCTTTACAAATGGTGTTACATTTCACTCTGGTAGATGGTGGAGCTCAAAATAGATTATATGATGGTTAGCTGGCTTGGTCCTGCTGCAGCAAAGCATTCTCATAACATGACATGTCCATCTCTATGCTTCACAGTTAGTGGGAGGTTCTTTTTCTGAAATTATGTATTTGTTTTATCCCATACATGACATCTGTTCTATTTTGCTCTAATTTTGAGCTCATCTGTTATTCCAGAAGTCCTGGTCGTCACCTGTGTTCTCTTTGGCAAGCTTTAGTTTTGCCATTGTTTCCAAGGGGAAAACAGTGAATGTTTGCTCCTTGCAGCCCTTCCATGAAAGATAATCTTCACCCTCTTTCAGATTTTACAGAAATGCACTTTCATCAACAGTAGCAAGAGTCTGCTGTGGGTCCTGTAGTGACATGTTAGGGTTTTTGTAGACTTCTTTTCGCATCTACTGTCGAGGTTAAGTTTCTTGGACGGCCAGACTTGGGCATGTTGGCCATCGTTTTGTATGATCTCCACTTGTAGACAATTATCCATGCAACAGTTTCAAGTTCTTTTGGGACTTTATTGTTAAAGAGATCACCAAACTATAAAATCTGAGGTTTAAACAGGTCTCTACAAAAACTAAGTAACAATAGCTTCTTTTATAAAACATTTCCATCAAAAACCTGCAGAGACAAGCCATCGCTGAGCTCCATTGCAGAACTCACAAGAGAAAACGGTGATTTTTCACACAGCTGTGACTTTTCAAAAACAAAAGCGGCAGTGCCAAAAGGTGCCATGCACCGGCGATGTAAGTCCTACCAAGAAAAACTCAGCTGGAAGTCTCCCTTCTTCGTAAAACAATGATGGTGGAAAGCTCAGTGCAGTCATCTTGTTGTTGGCTGAGCTACTGTTTCGAACATAAATCATATATCTCACTCTCTTACTCTTCTCATCAAAAATTATTTCTGTAACTTGTTTACACTTTGAAAAGCCTGAGGCTGGCTAATCACACAAACCATCATCAAAATTAAATTACTCCCTCGACCTGCAAAGCCAGCTTACCCTTATACATCTCATCTGATATGGGGCTGTGACTGCCTGGTTTGGTGAGTCAGGTGGGCTGACTTCTACCCCCTTCGCCACATTGGTCCTTTCGCAAAACTAATGGAGAAGACAACAAGGCGCCTTAGTCTTGCCTTGATGTGTTTTGTGAAAAGGGCTAATGTTCTTATCATGGGTACCTGATATGATGATTTAACCTTTTTTATTATTATTATTATTTATTATATTATTAGTTTTTGTGGCACTAGTGGCCTTTATATTGTAAGTTGACTGACAGAAAAAGGAGTGAAGAGGGAGAGGGGAAGACCTGCAGCAAAGGTCAATGGGCCAGGACTCAAACCAGTGACAGATGCGTCGAGGACCGTTGCCTCCACATATGTGTCACACGCTTTACCGCCGAACCCAATTTTAGCCTTTTTAAATAGGAATAAATGTTTGGGTGTGTGAATTCCTTACTGGAATGTATTTTAATACATTTTACAGTAAAGAATTTTCTTATTCTTGATTTATATTACTTTACTATTAGTTTTTAAAGACATATTATCCTATCTTTTCATAAATCATTGTACATTTCATATGCATATTTTTTTTCTCAGTAAGTGCAATAATAGCTTTATCTTCTTATCAGTATAATCAAATGTAGCTGATAAATATAGATGTGTTTGGGGAACTTTCCTAGCAGGATTTGGGCTTAGTGTTTTATATTCTCAATGGATCTTTATTTTTTTATTCTAATCAACCCTCTGAGCAAAAATTGCCTCGTATTATAATCACGTCACTTGTAAGATTAATTATCAGAAGTAGATGCATCTTGAGCAGCTGATTGGTAATTTAAGGATTTTAAGGAAAGTATTATGAGGCGAGTCCAATCAGGGGCAGTTCCAGTAAAAAAGGCAGATAAAAAGCTACAAATATTCATTTCTCACCTAAAGTTGATTCAAATGCAATGTATTTTTATTAGACACATAAAAGATAAACGAAAGGAAGTTTTGCATATGTTTCAAAAAGAACAGAATACATAAAATAATACAAGCCTGTG
This sequence comes from Girardinichthys multiradiatus, assembly GCF_021462225.1. Lineage (NCBI taxonomy): Eukaryota > Metazoa > Chordata > Actinopteri > Cyprinodontiformes > Goodeidae > Girardinichthys > Girardinichthys multiradiatus. The sequence goes on along the minus strand of NC_061803.1, from coordinate 26,206,436 downwards.
CAGTATGCAGTGAAGACTGTCATGAATTTCAGACCTAAGCTAACCTTTAGCTAAATCCTGGTTAAATAAGGCATCCTTTGTTTAAAGTTTAGAGCCAAATGAATGCAGAGGGTCAGATTTCATTATCATTTCTGCTAGCGTGTTTCACTACGAAATCATTTTGGTGTAGTAAAAGTCAAGTGACGGCAAATGAGAGCAACAGGTCTCATTTGCCAAATAGTGTGTGCCTGGTAGGCAAAGAAAGCAACAGAGATGTTTGACTCGCAAAACAAATTTTAAGGTTGTTTTATTATTTTTTTATGGTGCTGCAGAATGACCTGGTATATAGCCCAGGGTACCAAAACTGGCAAGTGTTTATTCCCCTAATTGTTTTACATTTTTATCCTCTCACAACAACAAACTTCAATGTGCAGTATTTTCATTTTATGTAACAGAGCAACACACATTATAGAGTTGTGAAGTGGAAGGAAAATGACACATTGTTTTTATTTATTCCCTTCTGTTAAATAAAAAATATATAGCTGCATTATCTTCATCTAAATTAAGTTAATACATTGTAGCACCAGTTTTTGATGCAATGACCGCTACAAGTTTTAAAGAGTATATATCCTTATACAGTACAGACCAAACGTTTGGACACACCTTCTCATTCAAAGAGTTTTCTTTATTTTCATGACAATGAATATTGTAGCTTCACACTGAAGGCATCAAAACAATGAATTAACACATGTGGAATTATATACTGAACAAAAAAGTGTTAAACAACTGAAAATATGTCTTATATTCTAGGTTCTTCAAAGTAGCCACCTTTCCCTTTGATTACTGCTCCGCAAACTCTTGGCATTCTGTTGATGAGCTTCAAGAGGTAGTCACCTGAAATAGTTTTCACTTCACAGGTGTGCCCTGTCAGGTATAATAAGTGAGATTTCAAGCCTTATAAATGGGGTTGGGACCATCAGTTGTGTTGTGCAGGAGGTGGATACAATACACAGCTGATAGTCCTACTGAATAGACTGTTAGAATTTGTATTATGGCAAGAAAAAAGCAGCTAAGTAAAGAAAAACGAGTCGCCATCATTACTTTAAGAAATGAAGCTCAGTCAGTCCGAACAATTGGGAAATCTTTGAAAGTGTCCCCAAGTGCAGTCGCAAAAACCATCAAGCGCTACAAAGAAACTGGCTCACATGAGGACTGCCCCAGGAAAAGAATACCAAGAGTCACCTCTGCTGCGGACGATAAGTTCATCCGAGTCACCAGCCTCAGAAATCGCAGGTTAATAGCAGCTCAGATTAGAGAACAGGCCAATGCCACACAGAGTTCTAGCAGCAGACACATCTCTAGAACAACTGTTAAGAGGAGACTGTGTGAATCAGGCCTTCATGGTAAAATAGCTGCTAGGAAACCACTGCTGAGGACAGGCAACAAACAGAAGAGACTTGTTTGGGCTAAAGAACACAAGGAATGGACATTAGACCAGTGGAAATCTGTGCTTTGGTCTGATGAGTCCAAGTTTGAGATCTTTGGTTCCAACCACCGTGTCTTTGTGTGGCGCAGAAGAGGTGAACGGATGGACTCTACGTGCCCGGTTCCCACCGTGAAGCATGGAGGAGGAGGCGTGATGGTGTGGGGGTGCTTTGCTGGTGACACTGTTGGGGATTTATTCAAAATTGAAGGCATACTGAACCAGCATGGCTACCACAGCATCTTGCAGCGGCGTGCTATTCCATCCGGTTTGCTTTTAGTTGGACCATCATTTATTTTTCAACAGGACAATGACCCCAAACACACCTCCAGGCTGTGTAAGGGCTATTTGACCAAGAAGGAGAGTGATGGGGTGCTGCGCCAGATGACCTGGCATCCACAATCACCGGACCTGAACCCAATCGAGATGGTTTGGGTTGAGCTGGACCGCAGAGTGAAGGCAAAAGGGCCAACAAGTGCTAAGCATCTCTGGGAACTCCTTCAAGACTGTTGGAAAACCATTTCAGGTGACTACCTCTTGAAGCTCATCAACAGAATGCCAAGAATGTACGGAGCAGTAATCAAAGCAAAAGGTGGCTACTTTGAAGAACCTAGAATATAAGACATATTTTCAGTTGTTTCACACTTTTTTGTTCAGTATATAATTCCACATGTTTTAATTCATAGTTTTGATGCCTCAGTGTGAAGCTACAATATTCATAGTCATGAAAACAAAGAAAACTCTTTGAATGAGAAGGTGTGTCCAAACTTTTGGTCTGTACTGTATATACCTGGAAAAACCTTATATATATCCTGCTTTGCACATCTCGATGCTGAAAACTTTGTCCACCCTTTGCAAACCGAACATTCAAGGATTGACAGTCCTCTATTTAGCCCCACCAATCTACTTTGGCCAGCTTCCGATCTCAAAAGAGCACCTCCTTCCACATATTTGCTTAGCCGCTTTTTTCAGCAATGGCTTTCCTCTTGCAACTGTTCCATAAAGGCCAGAATTGTGGACTGCATGACTAAAAGTTGCCATGTCAAATGCTCCGATTCAGATTGAGCTGTGCATTTTTGCAGCTCCTCCAGACTTACCATGGGGTTTTTGGCTAACTCATGCTTGCCTTGACCCTCCCTTCTTTCATGGCATGCTGCTGGTAGTCTGTTGGCTCCTGAATACAGAGAGAAAAATGTTAAATCATTAAAACGGCATTTTTACCAGCAACACCTTTTGTGTGGATCAATTTTTGAACAATATTATACTATTAAATGTTGTATATCAACAACAGCTCAGTTGTACGTTACTAGATGTTCTGTTGTCTTGGGAAGCAGATTTGTAAAGATAGACCTAGGATTTCACCTTGGATTTAGTCTGTATTCCCAAAATCATGAAAAGCTTTTTCTCTGTTATACATATAAAAAATATAAACTTATCCAGATTGGTAAATTTTGTATTAACCTGGTTTTTAGTATTTACTTTTGCAAATGAGATGTTTTACACTTGTAATCTTATTCCAATCAAGGTTTAGGCTTGAAAACACCATTAACCAACAAAAGAAAGTAACAGACCTATATTTCTATTGAGTATTACTCGCATTCCCTGATATTCTTTCATTTGGCTTTAGCTTCTTGTTCTCATCAATGACACAATGTGGCTTTAGGGACAATACAAGGATGTCAGCTTCGCATGCATAAAAGAACACTCCCTCTTTTTGGAAATAAGGTATGCCATTTTAAAGTGGCCCTGAAACAAGAACTCAGAGAAAAAAAAATCTGAAAAACATGTCCACAAGAAGACACAGAGCTGGCACCTGATTTGCACGTGTAGATGATTGCAGCTCTTAAAGTAACATCTACATATTTATTGGGCACATTAAGAAGGTATGTGAAAGTTTTTAAAATGTCAATTAAACTGTTAAAGATTATAAAAACAACAATGTCCTGTCATGTTTAGGGCAGGTTTGACATAGACCACCATAACCACCTGTCCCCTCTTTTAAGTCAGTCCAAACGGGGAGCTCCTGTGTTTTGATGTCAATGACAAACCTATGATTATACAAAAAGAAAAAAAAAAGTTAAGTCAATCAAAAAAAAAAAAGGAAAATTGGGAGTAATTTGTCAGTGTGACCGAGTTCAGACACTTTTGTAGCTGATGTTCTCTGAAGGAACTTTTTGACATCAAGGACAATAGGTTTGTCAGGGTAAATTGATCAAATATCCCTCCCCTTAACTTTTACTTTATGTGTTTTAGAAAGTAAACACAACCTGACCTCTTTCTCTGCCAGCTAGAGTCCACTCAGTCTGTATGCTGTCAATGATTTTCTCAGCTTTTGAGGCCAGTATTATCAGGTGGATTCCTGACCTACAGCTGATCACTGTGGATTCCATTTAAGGTCTTTCATTAACCTTCTCTAGTTGCAAATACCTTTTAACACTTGGTAAAATCCGCTTTTATAGTCTACACTGATAAAAAAAAAAAAAAGACTTGGAATTTAATCAACATTTTTTGGGTAAACTTTATTCATAATTTCAGAGTGAAAATTTTTAGGTTTATCAGCTAACAGACATTAAAAGACACAGATTAGTTAAATGGTGGTAGCGCCATCATGCTTTGTGAATGGCAGTTGATGAGAGTGGATAGCAAGATGAATGGACCTAATTTAGAGGAAAATTCTGTGAAAACATCAATGTTCACAGCTAAATCCAATTGAGAATATGTAGCAAGACTTGAAAACTGATGTTTAGAATTTTTTTGCCTCTAAATGTACCCCCAAAACACTTGCAACTATTTATAGTGAAATATGGTAATGCATTCACATAGTGGCTGAATACAAACAAATGCCACACCTTTTAAATTTCTGCACTTGTTTGAGTTGGTCAGTCACATAAAATCCAAATGACACACATTTATAAACTCCTAGCTTAAATGAAATCCATTTACATTTACTAGCTAATGCTGTCCAAAGTTCTTTTTCATACTTTCAAACACAGTATATTCCCATACAAATTAATTGAAGTGTTCCAGTCATCGTTTTTAAGGCTGATTTGATCCACATGCAGAGAACACTCAAACAGAGAAACGTTTAAAGAATTTATTAACAATTTGTGAAATGTACAAGGAGCGAAGTTTCCAGGAAGGCCGTCTGACTGGAAGGGAAAACAACAAGGTGAGTTCAGATCGGGATGCAGACTTGCTAATTCTGTGGTTAGGCTTACTATTTGGGTGTGGCGATCCACCAAGGGGGAGATGGTTGCGAGTCTGGGACAGTGAGGTAGTGCTGATTCCATTGGGGCTTCTTGATGATCCAGGAGGAACCGTAGGAGGGTGGACAGGGTTCGCTTAACCAGACAGAGCGGTTTCCAGGGCGGCCCACTGCATCGAATTAATCCAGAGTCCAGACCGTGATCAGAGGTTTTCTTGAGATCTCCAACAAGGAGCAAGGTGCCTAATACAAGGTAAACAGACTGTTAGTAAAAATCCTCATAAAACAATCACAAGATACAAGGTATATGGCCAGGGAGTACTACCACAAAGGGCAAAAACACTCAGGCACAGAAGTGCAGGTGAGCCGCCCTCATATAGTCCTCTGAACTGATGAGTCAATGAAGAACACCTGTCACACCTTCGGTCCTCCAGCTCTGCGGCCCCTAGAGGTGGAAAAAGGAAGCAGCAGGCATGGAGACAACCAGACTCTGACACAGCCATAGCTATATAAAATCCAGCACATAGCCATACATATACTGCTTCCACACTGATTTGTGAAAGAAAATGTCTCTCAGGAGCTCAGTGAATTCCAGTTGTGACATTTTCTAACTATTAAATATTCAACAGCGAGCTGTCAGGGTCCTTATAACAAAGTAGAAGACTACTGGGGACAAGAAAAACTCACAAATAAAATTTCTGAGTTTCTGCAACTTTCATCAGAGTCAGTAGCTACAGACATCCAAACTTCATAACCCACTTCAGGATTCAGGGCCTAAAGCCATGGAGACATCTTCTCTGGAGTGACGGGTGTGGGTTTAGCATTTACCAGGAGAATGACACTTGCCTGACTGGACTGCTTCAGGTGTAAAGTTTGGAGCAAAGGGGATTATGGTGTGAGGCTGTTTCTCACAAGGTGGATTCGGCCTCTTTGTTCAAGTGAAAGGATCTTGTAATGGTTCAGGATAGCGAGACATTTTAACACCCACACTTTTCCTTGAGAGATGGTTGAACACCCTCACTTTTCCCACAGCACTTCCAGTCAGTTTCCTCCATACTATGCTCGCTGTTTTTGCCACATCTGCTCCTCCCTCTCCTGTTGCTCCTTGAAACCTGACACTGGCTGCTGATTGGCTTTCCCGTGTTAAGTGCCACCTAACTTGAATTTGTCTTACATTCAGCTTGTTTTGCCAATTTTTAACATATTGTTTCTCTGGACGTGCTAGCATATTGTGGCAAACCATGGGGGAGAGACTGAGTGAAACCACAACTTAGCTCAGCACTTCAGCTACTGCTCAAGGTAAAGCTGCTAAAAACTAGTTTTATTCATTTTTAGCACATAACAAACAGAGGAGGTCAGTATACAGAACAGACACTCAAATTATGGTGTAGAATTATCTCTTATCTAACTCCACCTCAGAAAATGTTTTGAATATATATATATTTTTGATTAAACGTTTTTTTGGGTTACCTGAGTCATAACGTATTTGAATTATTCGGAGCCCAATCTGTACCACTGCACCCTTCTGGTTTAGGATAGGCAATTGCAGGAGGCATCCGTTTCAGAACGAGCACATGAAGGTTAAGAGGCAAGCAATTAAATAAATGTAGGATTAAGAATGTCAATTCATAGCCAATGCCACTTACAGACAAACAAACCTTTGAAAAGCTTGCTACACCACCTTATTTTCTGACTCAAAGTGCAGCTGTGACTGGTTCTGAATGAGACCTTTATAGAAGGCAGCCACTCTCGTCTCTTCCTGGTACTGGGTACCGCCGGTGAATCTTTTAGTGGTACGCAGTACCAGTCCGTACCTGCTTACCTTCTCCCCTGGGTGTATTACATCTTCTCAAGCCCCTCCAGGTGTGAAATGTCCATCAGACTCTCCATCACACGTTGCTTTTGAAGTGCCAATCGATGTGTAAATGTGAGAATGAAAAGCACTGCATACAGAATAAGAAGCCCTACTCGAGTGTGTGTCTGAATAGCTGAATTTTAAAGAACTTTATGGAACCCGGATAAGATTTAAAAGTGCTACAGTTTTTAACCAGAATATACGATCAATGGTGAGTAGGGATCAAACTTGAACCTCAATAAAGTTCAAAGTCTGTAAGATCTTACACCACTTAGCTTAAACAGTCATTTGCTCATCTCCTGAAACTGAAAGGGTGTGGATGTAAATTTAAGTTCCTGTCATGTTCCGGGAACCATGCTGTCAATGACACATATTGTTTATGAACCTCTTTACAGCGCCACCTAGTGCTTGTGTGGTCACTGGGTTGATTGCTCTTACTAGTTTCAGAATCTTGGGGTTCCAATCCTAATTGATAGACATAATAACTTACCCCATTTAGACTGAAGTCAAATTCAGCTCAGTCAGAGGTTCAGGATGAAGTGGGAAAGAGATTGATATTTACAAACTGTTCACTTCATATTATATTTCCTGGAGAGAGAATCACTAGGGAATTTGCCTCGGGGTACAGTGCCAACCTGATACACACAGCTCACCTGAAAATGAAAAATAAAAAAATATCAAGGAGATTTAAAAATGCTGAAAGGCAAAATGGAGCTACAATTAAGCAATATTAAAATATAGCAGCTATCAAACGGCAATTTTTACATTCACCTTGGATTCCCTATATTTACAGCAGATCAAGGCTGTTCTTTCTACTTTTGGATCCTTTAGATGCTTTGGCCTGTACATTAAAAGTGGGACTCCATGTCGAGGTCACACTCCAACCAACCTTTTATATTTCATTCCAAACACTCTGACAATTGGTAGCTATTATAAATTACCCTTGGAGTTCTGAGAGAAGATGTGATGTTTAATTTGGGCAGTCAATTGCCTCCAGATCTTTGAATTCCACACTATAAAAAGGACAGAATAAAGCATAATTTTGGTATCAAATTGTAAATAATTCCAGTTTCCAATTATTCCTTTAAAATATTTGTAAATGTCATGATTTGAAGGTGTTTGAGTTTTGTTTCGGGTCTTGCTTCTGGTCATTGTTTATGTTTTCCAGGTGGCACTGTAGTTCCTTACTTATTCTTGTATTTTGTTTATGGTATATTTGAGTTTCTGTTGTTGGGACCACAGCCATGGTTACAACGTGAAAGGCCAGTACAGACTTTCCTGGAGCTTTCAAAATAAATTGCATTAACCTACTTCTGGCACAGCCAGGAAACAGGGTAACTGTGGACTTCCTGTGACATCACTTGCTACATCCTGCCTCTACCATCTGGACTCTGTGCGAGGCTGGCCGGTGAGACAGTGCGCTAATGTCTCTTTGCTGGCAAAAAGACATAAACTCTTCAAACTGGATCCAAGGATGTCATACGATCATCGGTCACATGATAAGTACAAATGAATCATTGTCTGTGTATCAGGTAGATTCATTCATGAACGGGAATTAAGGCATAAGCCTGGCTTGACTTTCTCTCTGAGGCCTGCAGAAACAAATTGTGTCCCAGAGAATCCCCTGTAGAGACGCTGTCTCTACGAAGCTGACTGGAGCAGTTTCTCGATTGGAAGGACTGCATCATCGTGGTTACGGTAACGTGCAGTTGGTTGGCAGACAGAACGAGCTGTTTTTCATCCACAGCTACGGAGGTTAGCTGGAAGCTAACCCTTTGTTCACGGAGCTTTCTTCAACTTCGTTGTCGCCCGGAAACCCCTCCTCAGCATGGTTCATACGAGGTTAGATTTGGGCAGAATAATAGAGAAGGATTGAGATTGAAATGGTCTGAACGAATTTCATTTTATGAAGTTCGGTTTTGTTTGTGTTGAACTCAGCTATCTTGGTGCTAGCAGAATATCTGCAGCACACGTGTTCAGGTTGTGTTCTGTGTTTGTGGGTTTTTAAAGTTAAGACAAATTTTATTTAAAGGGTGATTTTAAACACAGAAGATCGGCCATAACGCACCGTCTGTGTTTATGTATTTTAACCCTTTTGTTGACGGTATTTTTAAAGGTGTTTGTTTGGTTCTGCTACTAAGCTATACGCTTCTTTGTTAGCTTTCACTGCTAACAAGCTAAGAACATGTGCTTGCCTGCTAGGGAACATTTAACAGAAAGGTTGTTAGTTTTCAAGCTAGTAAATAATAGTTCCTAAACATTATTTTACTAAATCTGATAACTAAGTAAACACCATCAAGCCCCATTTCTCCAGAAAGATTTGGCTCTTTTACAAAATATTCCCTTAATAATATTTCTTTAAATATTATTTTAATAAATAAAGGCAGCTAATGAGACACCGTTGAGAATTAGTCATCCAGAAGGTTGGTTTTATTCAGCAGATCATTTTTTTAACATTATTTTATTAAAATAATATTTTATCTGATCTTGCATTGTGAATGGTTGTCTAAAGCTGTACCAATTATTGCCTAAGTTAGTTCCAAGGCTAACTTATCTCCATTTCCAGATTCTTCAAGATAATCCTTGGTTCTCAAACATAAACATTGCATGGTAATGTTGCATCACTCTTTTGGTCATGATTTTCAATCATCTTTCATCAACTTGTTTATATTGTACATAGCCCATTAGTCTTCCCTATTCTTTAATTCTACTTGGTAGTTTAGTTGGATTGTTTTAGCATAGTAAAGAGTTTGTTGATTGAAATATGTTTGACTTTGCGTTGACTTGTTTTTGTTAATAAATTCTTGTATTTTAAGAAATTGTGTGAACTCATTCCATGTGTGTGCAGAGTTTTGCTGTTCAATAATGTCAGAGCTCGTCTCACACCTTTCTATTTTGTCCTAATACCATCGACTTACTGGGCTGGTATTCACAGGACAACCCTTAACAGGCCGTAATAATTATTTGATAAAATATTAATATTTAAATATTAAATAATATAGTCAGATTCATAATCACAACACTGTCTTGTTTGTATGACATTTCCTTAGGTTGGATTGTGTATTTCTGTTTAGTTCCAGTCATGTTTTGATTTCACTCTCTGCCATAGTAATCAGCTTCATTCCCTCCACCTGCTTCATATCAATCAGTCGCCCCTGTCTCACCTGCGTGTGACACTATATATACTCCTCTGTTCTGTTTGCTCCTCGCTCGTTTATTCTGTTGTCTATGACGGCTTTTTATGCCATGTCTGTCTCTGTTCCTGCTTAATCGACCCATGTTCATGGCCGTGTTTTTTGCCAATGCTTCATTTTCCTCATGCCTGCCTGTAAGTTTTTGCATTTTATTTATTAAATCTTCTCCACTCACCATCTTCTGCTGTTTCCTGTGTGCCTGTACTTGGGTCATACTATAAAAGCAACCACCTTCCTGACAGTAACGCTTAAAATATTACAGTTTTAGCTAAATCAAAATTGATTGGACTGTACAATGCCCTGTGAAAATATGTTTTGAACTTTTTCACATTACAACCACAAAACTGTATATATGTCATTGTGATTTTATGTTATAGCTCAGCAAAAAAGTAATTCGTAATTGTGAAGAGGAAAGAAAATGACAGATGGGTTTTCAAATTTTCAACTTTTGACAAAAAGCTCAAGGCGTATAAATACTTTTGCATTGCAAAGTATTCTGTTTTATTGTTCCACTGTCATGCATTTAATTTTTTTACTGTTCTGGTGAAATTTACAACTGTATCAGACACAGCTTGTTTATGATAACATTGTTGCTGTTTTTTTAGGGAGATTGCATTTAAATTTAATCAAGAACCTTATGTTCCTTTTTGCATGTTGTCTTGCCAACACTTGTAAAAAATAGACTTGCTGCCTTGACTTACAGTATACTGCTGGAACGCTGTCGAAACAAACACACTAAATATAGAATTGAACATTATAATTGTGTTTATATAATTCCTTGTCACTTAAACTAGATCAGGAATCCAAACACAATTCATCAAGTCTACAGTTTTATTCAGTCCCTGTTATGAGTCCATTCTGAGGTGGGTGGAGAAACATTGCTACCCAGTGAATGATAGATTTTCATAATTATTTTCAATCCATAAGTAATTGTAAGAAATGTTCCATGGTTTCTGAACTTTAAGGCCAATTAAATCAAATTACCCATTTGTTCATCAACCACAGACAAGTGAAAGCTATTAAAAAGAAAAAGCTAAACTGAGTGGGTTGGTCTTGATGGACGTATTGGTGGATATGCTGATAGACTGTAATTTATTTCATTTTTTATGTGTGACCCTGTCTAGCCCAGTACAGCTTTCAAAAATTGATTTTTTTGCATCATGGGGCTACTCCGGGTTAGGGTGTGGGGTTGGGGTGCTGCGGTGGCTGCTGGGAAGGCATTGCGCAGGGCCCTTCCCTTACTGCCACGGCGTGCTGTGTGGTGGGGGTGTGACACAGCGGGGGTGCTTGGAGCGGGGGCTGTGTGTGGAGCTTGCGCTGTATGGGTGTTGCTTCGTCGGCCTTTCGGGGATGAAGCTCTCCTGTGGGAGTGTGCCTATGTGCTGTGGTGGGGTGATTCATGGCGTTGGGTTCGGGGGCATGTGTTAGATATCTGTGTCCTGGTTGGGGGTGACCCAGTGGGGAGATTCATGTCAGGTTCATTGGGGTGGAGGGCTCATGGAGTTGGGATCGGAACTCATTGGGGGTTGGGGCTATTTTAATCTGTGGTGGCTCTGGTTGGCAGGCTTGTTTGGACCATGTAGACCCCTCTTTTGTGCATGGCCCCCTCCCCGGATGAGGATGGGGGTGGTTGGGGACTGGGATGGGGGCGGGGG